>NC_060260.1:25247542-25855399 GCF_021901455.1 Neodiprion lecontei | reverse complement strand
AAAAAAAAAAAAAAACTAAAATCAGAACAACCAGGATTCCGAACGTCAGAATATCAAAAATTCAAGACAAAGAAAGATCAGAGGTGAAATTTCACCGAGCGAGAAATTGACAATACTGAAAATCTTGAATTATTCGGAAATTCGATGTTTGAGATTTAAAAATTTTCCCATTTTCGGAACTTTGATTTGTCGGAGTTATGCTCTTTTGGCATTTTATCCTTTCGAAACTTTGCACTTTGTGAAGTTTTAGCGTCGGGTTTTGGATTTTACATGTCGGTATAAAATAAAACCCGTTCAGAGTTGATGTAAATCACACAATAAATTACGTTACGGTAAGGAACTCGACAAAATTCTTGCGAACCGCAACACGCTTGTGGTTTTGTTGTATCGCATTGCGGGAAACGATGCATCTACATCAGACGTTATTGTACAAAGAGATACGAGCTTCCGAGAATGTATAACATTCACGGAAAAACGTTGGTTTTCTTTGTCTTTTCTAGGTATCAAATTACGACTAATTGTAAGTCGACTCGACGCGAGGAGCTTCACATATTCAAGCTTTGCGAAAGTTTCCCAAATCCTACGTCCCTGTGGTAGATTGAAGAAAAAAATTCACCTAATGATGAATTTATATAATATAAAGTTTCTTAAACGTTAGAGATTCTTCGGTTACGAAAATTGTGCCAGACCGACATCTTAGATATATGCCTGCGGTATAGAACAGAAGCATTTATACGAATGAAACGTCGAAAAGAAAACAACACGTATACACCATGTTTTGGTATTTTTATCATACGATGACAAGACATTCTTATACAGTAGCTTAAGTTGTTTTGACATTTCGACAGCGCATATTATACAAAGAATTTACAAACCTCATAAGTTGATATGAATAAAATTGTCAATGAGAGTATTAGCATAACCTTGATGAGTGTAATTATAATGTCAGTTCATAAATTCGCTAAAAATATAATTCAAACTCAGAACAAAGTGCAAATACTAATTTCAAATCTTTTTTCTTTCATATTACGTCAAATCTGTTCAACGATATATTTTTCCACTTAAGTTAAAAAAAAAAAAAAAATCTTGAGAATTCTGTAATAAAAGTTTTATCCACACCGTTTAAAAGACTTTCATGAATTCGCCGCAGATACAAAATGTCTAAAGTCAACTTTGAAAACCAGTTCTTGACTTCAACTGTAATATTTCAACAACGTGCCAAAAAAAAAAAAAACATACACTTTTAGAGAATTGCCAGCGTCGGAATTACTTATCGCGGATGACATTTGTTGAATATATGTAAAGCCGTATGCACGAAGTGTTGTATAATTCCTATTTTCGGCCCTCATTGGCACATAATTCTATAGTATTACACGTATAATGAGTTTATACGCGCCGAAGCGTTAAAAGTCCCAGCGTCGCGCTGCCGAATTCGCTGAATCATTTCTCATTCGTTGTCAATTAGATAATTCAATCTGTACGTTCACTACTTGTTTTTCTGTTCTCTTACAATATAACCTTGTCATCGATTAAGAGACCGATTTACGGAAAATGTGTTGAAAAGGTAAAGGAGCAAATATTTGTCAGCTAGAATCAAGATCTCGGCACTCAAGTGCGGCGTATTAGTTGTTATAAAATGTGTACCTTGTATCTTATCTCCGATAACACGTTGTTTACGGTGAATATGATGTACACGCAACACACCTTAGGTCATGTACCCACACAACGGATGTACATTGTGCATATGGACGAGGAACAAATTTGACTCCGAAATTATTAAAGTTTGAAAAATGAAAGAGAACCTTACGTTTCAAATTTTTCTTTCGTATTTTTTAATCGTTTAGGTATCTATTAAAATCATATAACAAACTATTCGTGTAGTGAAAATATTTCTCTATGTACCTACGTATACCGTATGAGATACAATATTTCTTTACGTCGATTTTCCTCATTTCTCACTCACACTATGAGATCATTCTGGACGGTATGTATATGTCGTTGATCGGCACACTGAGTCATATTTCCTATACTTTTTAACGGAAGTTATACGTATACACGCGTGTACTTAACTTTCTAACTTCACTTTCCAGTCCCGTCGACGCGATTCGTTTTTAAATATATGCTATAACAATAATCTCCTAGAATTTTTTCTGCAGTTGGATTAAGTACATCATCTTCCGATTCGATGTAAAAAAACACATTTTACATAATTAATCGTATAAACTTCACGTATAGGCATAATTCTTATCGTTATATTTTGCGGTATAAGATTAGAGCCATTTTGTCCGATAAAAAGACTCGTGCATTTTACGTCTATTTTACGATGAAGAAAAAATCACGACGAAATTATTTTCTTTGCGTGAAAATTAAGAGTATCGTAATTGTTCCCAATTTACTCCGCGGTCATATATATGTGTATGTATATAAGGCATTCCACCCCAAACCGATCTACATCTGATCCTTACCATTGGCGATTGTATTAATTTTCAAGAACGGTGTAGAGTGTGTATAAAAATCATCTTACACCGAGTTTTAGGTTTTCTGGACAAGAGGTTTGATTTTTACTGATCCCAAAAACACGAAAAACCAATTTTCGAATGAATTTCTTGTTGAAAAATGCAAATTTTTAGACCAAGATGGAAGTGAAACAGGTGATGAACCTTTAGACTGCCAGGATTTGAAGAGCTTTATTCCCTTTGAAAAGTCGCAGAATATTGTGTCTGTATCTTACATCTGGCATATTTAAAGTTCCAATCACAGGCAGAGACTATATAATTAAACTTTCTAACAGTCTAAAGTTTGAAAAGTAAGAAAAATCGAATCACATATAAATTTCAAAAATACAACTTTATATTTTCTAAGTTTTTTTTTCGCTTTTCAATTACTTGTATCGCCTGTAGCTTCTAAACCAAAATCTCCGTCACTTTCATCTTGGTCCTCAAAATATTCATTTCTTAACAAAGAATTCACGAGGAAAATTTCAAGTTAATATATTGGGACTATTCACAGGTAAATTGGATTTTCGTATATTTGAGAACAGTCAAAATCAAATCCGTCGTCCCAAAAATCCAAAACGCAATGAGGGTCATACCTAAGCCGATTTGGTGTGGAATACCTCGTATATAATACATCGTATACCTTCAATGTTCACTTTGCCGGGTTATCTTTTGTCGGGCTAAAACCGCAAGAACTCAAACAGTTGTTAACGCAGACACGTCGCATGAATAATAACCCTCGTAAAGATTATATCATCATTATGTCTACTTTAATATTAACTTACAGAAACTACTGCCTGCAGCGGCATTGTTCTCAAGCATACGAGCCGGGGTGTAAATATGTAAAATGTAAGCTGTGAAGGTGCGCATGCGCGAGCAAACTTAAGTGAATAAATAATTATCGAGTCGAGCGTGAAAACCATATCTTTTAAAAGTGTTGGTAGTCACTTCCGTGTGTGTATGAATGTGTACATACCTAAGGCATACGTATAACGTTACATTATATACTGCAGCGTAAATTCATATCGACTGCAGTTTAAATTTCACTTCGGTAATGATTGAATGATTGCATCGTCGCTAATCGAAATGTTCCGTAATATAATATGATATTGTTTTTGGGTAAAATATATAATACTTTTTTTGACCGTTTTAAACAGATGTGGAAATACAATATATATACATATCCCGCTATTTCAGGTGTAATGTTCTTTTATTCAATATGGTATGCGTATATACAAATGAAAAATTGAAAACGCACTCGTAACTATAAATTTATTTCGCTGTAAAATTGAAAGTGAAATAGTGAAACATTTTAAAAAAGAAATTTATATTCTTTGTTACAGAGAGACGACACATCGCTGCTTGCGCAGTTTTTCTACGCCGATGAATCTTTGAACGCGGTTGCTTGCGAGTTGGATTCATTTGACGGTCGACAAGAACCGGAGAGATGTACAACGCTCGTCAATCAGCTGCGACATTGTCAAGACAAAGTTTTGACGATATGCAATCAAATTATGGACGACCTCATTCCTGACAATCGAGCAAATAGAGATTTTAGGGTCAAATTTCCCGACGATGTGATGCAGGAAAATCTTGCCGGGCAGCTTTGGTTCGGCGCCGAATGTCTTGCGGCTGGTTCATCTATCATCAACCGAGAAGCTGAAAGCTCCGCAATGAGGCCACTCGCCAAGGCTCTTACCAAGTCTTTGGAAATTGTTAGAAATTTACTCCGAGATCACGCTCTCAAGGGTCACATGAATCTGAAGGTAATTTATCGCGATTCTTATTTCATTTTCAACCCGATGAACATTCATTTTCCAAAAAAGTAATAACGATTCAACCTCAATCGTATTACAATGAACTTGAAAGTCGAGCAATTTTGAGTATATGATTATGATTATTGTTGTTGTTGTTATTTGCAGATAAACATTTCAAATACTAAGTGTATATTTTAATCCTCTTTATTTTATAGTCTTGGTTAAATTTTCCAGATGAAAATATCGAGTCGATTCCTTTGCGACAAGGCATGTTCGTATGAGTTACAAATTTTCGTATTTTCAGGCTCAAAACCCCCTGGAACCGTCGTTAGAGAAGCTGATCGAGTCACTGAAGATATTCGATCGTTTGTTCGCCGATTTTGAGTTATGTTACGTCGGAGCTATGGTTCCAGTGAAATCAACCAAAGAGTACGAACAGCAGGAGCTCGTTTGTGTCCTATTTTCGGAAACACTTCAAAGAGCCCTCGAACGAGGTCTGTTGAGGCAGGCGGATGTGGACAACTATGAACCGGCTCTGATGTTCACGATACCGCGATTGGCGATAGTTTCTGGCTTATTAGCGCCTCCAGGAGGACCGTTGTGCTTGAACTCGGCCGATACTCTGAGCGAGATGTTCAGACCGTTTAGAGTGAGTATGAACTCTACAAATGACGTTTATACATTTCACTTTGAATAACTGGATCTTCATCGTGTGTAGTATCTAATGGTAGAGAGGAATGGGCCTGTTAATTTAATTGCAATGTCGTTTTTTCCGTTCAATTTACAGACCTTACTTTTGAAAATAAGGGAGCTACTCTGGACTTTGAACAATCGGGAGTTGTACATGCTGGAGAAATTGCTTTGCTCGAACGAAGAACCGTCAGCGCCTTTGACGCAAGGGACGAAATCAATTTGCCAAGATTTTCCTGACCTCGAGGAATTTGTACATAACTTTTATACGGGGTATCCAAATTGTAAAGAGTTCATTGTTGATTTTTATACTGTGACGAAAAATACTGGGAACAATATGGACGAAGTGGCGAACGACGCTGTTCAAATAATTGACGAAGACTGTAATAATATGACTGATGATACACGTGATACCAACAACGTTGATGTATCGAGTTTGGAGTACAGATCTCAAAATGATAAGAGTAAACAGTGTTGTAAGAACGAAACGATAATAAATACTAGGCCTGAAAACTTAATCTTGTCAGTGGATGGTGAAGAAAATCATCAAGGTGTCGGTCGTAATGCGATAACTGAGGCCAGTGCTGTCATCCATAGTCAAGATAAAGAAACTGCACGAATACTAAGGATACTGGAAGAAAACGGTGAAAATTCAGGAAGATCTATCAGATCGCGTAAAGACGACGAACAGAGTTCTCACAGTTGTGAAATAGTTGAGTTGAGTACAGTAAATATCGTTCCTAGGCAAGAAAACTTAAGTAGCACAGTTGATAGTTTGAACAATTTCGGACAGAGTGATAATAATCCAGGTATAAATACTCATAATTTGGACATAGGAAGCGAGGGGAGTTCGACTAGCAGCGCGGCACCACTCTCTGTAAATAATGTGTTGAAAGAAGAGAGCAGGCGAGACAGTTTGCAGAATAACGAGAGCTATTTAAACCCTGATATATCTGAAATCTTGGGAACGTCGGAAAACAACGAAGTTTTGCAAACGCAATATCTGCTTAACCAGGTGTCGCATGAAAACAATGTTACTGGTGACGGAATGCATGTACAAAATTCTATGCCTGACATCGAATCGAAAAAGCTAATATCCGAGGCTAATAAAACACTGTCTAATTTATTGTCCGATGGCGAATGTCAAAATGAAATCTCCGAGCAAACTGACTCTGGTATATGCACTGTGATATCGTCTGAAAACACAAGTCTGTATGACAAAAGTCCCGAAGAGAAGAGAACCTTCCCACGTGATGCTGAACACACTTGCGAAGATGACGAGGAGGATATCGAAGAAAATACGAGCTACTCATGTTCGAAAATAAATTCACCAAAACGAAAGAATTCTAACATATCAGAGAATTCTTGCGTTTGCAGTCTGCGAAGCTCAAAGACTGTTACTTCATTAGATAGTTCGATTGAGGTACATGCCTTGAGTTCAAACGGTTTAGATAGCGCTAAAAACATTCCAAAGATCTCTTCAAACTTTGATGGTACAAACGAAGAATTTGTCGGTTTAGCTTATGGTAATGGTCAGATATCTGTTTGTGAAGCGAATCAGACGAGCTTTCAGATAAACTATTCGGAAAATTGGGAGAATTTGAATCTTAACATAGACGCGTCGACATCGCGAAAGGAATTCTGGAGTGATTTGAAGTGTGAAAACTGTCCATCGACATCACAGAAGATAGACGTGATTGGTAATAAGATAGAAAAGTATGCCCAGGACAAAATGGCAATCAAAAAATTAAAAGAGGATAAACAGAGGAGGAGATACTTGAGAAAGTATGAAAGAAGGGGGAGCAGGAAAGAACATGATGATACTGCAAAGGTTTGCAGAAGCGTGCAAAACTTACAAGTGCCTACAAGTACGGAAAGTTCAAGGTCAAACTCCACGGATCGTGGTTTAAATCCAAGACTGACAAGTTTCGGTGCCACGTTACATCCGAGTCAAAATACGCGACAAATGCCCAACTTTGGTAGCCACAGTCCGCACATGAGTCCACGTTTGCAACATTTTGAAACGCGAAGTACGCAAAGCAGTAGTCAGTACACAACGTCATCTGTGCAAAAGCTGCACAGAAATTCGTCGATGCAAAACAGAAAGCTTTTAGATCACCGAAGATCGAGATCGGAACAGTTGGCTAGGATGAAAAAAAGAGACTTAGGGAAAAGAGATAAGCATGACAAGCATACGGGGGCAGGGAACGACAATGCTAGCAACACTAAGAAGAAAATTACCACAAAAGAAACTACAAGCTTAATCAACGATGGCTTAGGTCGCAGAACAGATAAAAATGGCTTGCCGGCCGAGCCTGTACAAACTACGTCCGAAAGTGTTCATCATTTCCAGTCACAAAGTTCAAGAGAAGTTTTCTCTAGCAATGGAAATTCCCAAAGAGCAACAAGGCTGGTCAACCCTGCGGTCGTCGCAAGAGCACATCCTACTAGCCTCGAAATAGTTTTGGTACAGAGAAAAGACATTGGGTCGAGTTCCAGCTGTTCCAGCTACTGCGATTCAAGTTCAGAAACAAGCGAATTTCAAAGTGACTGTCAGGATGATGAGGAAATCGCACTCGCCATGCAAGCCGCTGAAATTGCAAACAGAAACCAAATCAGAGCAAAATTCAGGTATGGTTCAGATTTGTTTACTCATTAAAGTACCAATTAATGCGTAATTCTAGAAAGAATTGAAAAATCGACAATAACCCAACTTCGAGTTGATCCCAAATTATTGAAAATTACCTTACTATCCACTTGGTAACTAACAAAGATGAGAAGTCTGATGTGAAGTGCGATTTCTCTCCGTAAATTAATTCCTGTTATTGCCATGTTTGTTTTTTCAGATCGTCTGAGGATTTGGTCCATCGGTTATTTGTCTGCGTCGCAGGAGTAGCCGATCAGCTGCAAACAAACTTTGCCTCAGACTTGAGAAACATCTTGAAGTGCGTATTTCTCATGAACAGTAGTCAGACGCCAGACGAGATAGAGCCCGTGAAAGATGAAAGCTTCGATTCTTCTACCCAACTAGATGCTGCTCCAATAGAAACTGATGAAAGAAGCAATCCGGAGCAGGAAATTCGAGATGATCAAAACGAATTGGACGAAACAACACCAACGAACGAAAGAAGTACGATAAAGACTTTTCAGACTCCCTTTTTGCCCGTCAAATCAATTCACCCGTCACTCTGAATGTCACGATTCTCTTTAACAGTATCGCCAATAACTGAGCGTGGCGAAGAATGTGTGGAACGCGCCCCAGCGTGGATACCGGATCAAGATGCTCCGAGATGTATGGCCTGTCATGCAGCTTTCACCGTAGTGAGACGTAGGCACCATTGCAGAAATTGTGGTAAAGTATTTTGTGGCCGGTGTAGTAACAACAACGTACCGTTACCGCGATACGGTCACACAAAACCAGTAAGAGTTTGCAATCGATGTTTTCTTTACCAAGTAACGCCGTTCACTGTATCAGAGGTAGCGATTACGAGCTAAATGCCTTAGAAAATATATTCAAGACGAATTCAATCATTAATCAAAGCCTGTGTTGAATTTAAAATAAAAATCCTGTGTAATACATTATCTGCTACGTAATTGCAGCCGTTTTTCGCTACATTATTATATTATAAATATTATACAAAGTTCATACGTTGCTTACGTGCGTCGTTAGAGCAACAGACTGCTTAAATTTATTCCAAGTATAAGCGAATGGCCGTAAGTTGAATAAAAAAATCTGAATAAGGATTGGAACTAAAATCAGTTAACGAAACTAGAGATTGCGTACAGCAAGGCTTTCACCGAGGTTTCAAAAGACTTATCGACTCTAAATCCGACAAATCTAAATCCGGTGATTTAATGAGTGTGAATTTTTAAATCTTAGGAACTCTGATTTTTTTTAATTTAAAAATTTTTCCGTTCTTTTTTCTTTTCAGTACAGAACTTTTTCAATTGACTTATGTTTGGTAATTCGACACACAAACGGTTATAGATTCTTGAGTCAGAAAGTGGCCAGTGTAAAGTCAAATTTTATAATATACTTAATCTATAGCGTTGCATTAATCTGCAAATAGCCTGAGCTAACCGAACTTAATTTCTTATATTCTTATAATTTGATCTAACATTGAAGCAAACCAAACTTCTTACAGTGTAACTCGTTGATTAACAGTTATTACTATGTAGTAACAAAAAACAAAAACACCATTTTTTTTTTATTCTTTCTAATTTATCTTCCGCTTAAAACGTCAATGAAAAATTAGTTCATTTACTCGGTTGCTCAATGGACAATGTTAATGTAAACGTAGCTCGATTGATGAATGCTGATATGTGAAAATATGGAAAGTACGAAAACGATGTGCTGTGTAAAATGAACACTGTGTAAATAGTCAAACGTGTCTATCCGTGATTATTATAAATTTTTGTTTTTTTACCATTTTACGGAGTGATAGTTGAAATTATATTTTACGGTTAGTACTTTCGGATAATTTGAACAGAAAGGACTCGACTAATTGACTATAACGAGAATATAATTAAATGTAAACTTAGTTTAGCCGGTGAAGACAATATAGATTGAGTGTAAACATAGGTAGTGGCTTAAAACGTTATACAGCAAAACAATAATTAATCATTAAAATATATGTATGTTCAAAAAAGCGCATGGGCGATGAAAAACGAGGTGCAATAATAATATCAAACTTTTCGAGATAACTGCAGACTGCGTTATGTGAAAACTTTCACTAGTTATCTGTATTGGTTTTTGTTGATGGGAATAAATATGAGGAACAAGCGAATTAGATTTCCTGTACTTTAAAAATTGCATGTGCGTAATTATAAATTTCTACACGTTCTGCGACGAATTCACCAAAGTGCAGACTTTAATCTGCTGTTAAAAAAATTTGTTTCAATTTTCGAAAGTTACTGAAAAGTTTATACGCATACATTCAATACTGACTTACAAATCAGTAGAGCACTGTTCAATATACTGTAAAGGTATTCTTTTTCTTCCATATTAGATTAATTCCAGGCATCAAATGTCTAAATAACCAACAACTTACGCTTCCCTTTCACAAAATTTACGTGGTATTATTGCTTAGCTTTGGCAATAAAATAACGATACTTATAAAAGATTATCTCTCAACATACAAGTGATGACTCACTAGTGTTTCTAAAGGCTAAATATAAAACTAATTTTTTGAGATACGAATAGATGTAAAGTTTTATTACAAATAACTGTCGATCGACGTTGACTCATATGATATTTCAAACCATTCTTGCTTTGATAGAGCAGTGTTCAAATAACAATTCTCTACTTGGAACGCGGTTCAAATATAATACATATAACATACATTTTGAAATCTTTGAAACCTCAATAAAAATTTCATAATACTGATTCTTACGATATAAAATTGAATAAATGTTCCCAAATACTTTCAAGCTTTCTCAAAATGTGTTCCAAATACTATATAATATTCATTCTCGTTATTGCGTATCAAGTATGAGATATAATGAAAATAACGATCTAATAACATTCCTTGTAATTAAAATAAAAGTAGTAAAATGAGTTTGGTGCGTTTTGCTGAGTGATAAAAATCTACGTCATGAAAATGTGTAGCGAAAATTTTTGGTTTCCTTATGACTAAGATGTGATGCCCAAAAAACTATATGCCGAATAAGGAGATTAAGTAGGGTCGAAGGAAAATGTATTTTTCACATATTGACGCCTTGTTATAGAACACCCATGTATTCATTAATTGTATTAAGTGTAAAAATTTTATCACGAAATTGATTATTTTTTCTGAAGAACACGAAAACAACAAAGTTTAAAAAAATTAAAAATTGCATACAAAACTATTATATGTATATACAGGTTATATTTAACATTACATTTCCGTTAGAATTATTTTTATATTATCTGTCCAATAGAATCGTTATTGTATAAGGTATACGCATCCGTTTTATGCTTTGGCTGACTATGCTCATATATGATAAAAGCTAAAAATTGAAAAGTAAAAAAAGAAATTTCTGAATTTTAAAGGTAATACTAGCATAGCGTTCTCAATAATAACAATAATACTATATTTAAGGATAATAATCGATAATAAATTTATGACATCGTTCTACAATTTCTATATAAGCATAGTCACTGTAACGGCAAAGAAATTGAAAAACAAATAAATAATAGTAATAAGAAAAATAATAATATTAAAAATAAGAACATATGTATGTGCGCACGTAGAATAATGATTAGTAATATCGTATTGTGAATATGTGTTTGACCAATATTCGATATACTCTGGTTTTGGTTATAAACTTATATTAAAACATGAATGTAAATAAAATTTGTTATTTAAGACGTTGAAAGATTCTTTATAATTTTCTATAACGTGCCGTTTATTTTTGTATAATATTACAGAATGTAAAAACGAACAAATCGTTCTGCATATTTAACTAATATTTTTCCCGAATTCGTTCTAAATGGTCTCGATATTGATTCTGTGACCCTGTTACACAGATAACCGTAGGAGCCCTACAAATTCCTATATCTATTCATTGCCATGGATGCGGATCAACAAATGTGGTGTCATACCACTACACTCCTCATCTGTACAACAATCCAAATACCTTTGCAAGGAACTTGTTCTTGCGCCACATTCGTCAAGAATTGCCTGGCTCCGATGACGATGGAGAAGAAGAAAAGAAATTGATTCATCCAGTATATATACGTGCTCTTGATACTACCAAGATTTTCAAAAAAAAAAAACAATCATTGTTCAATATCTCAAGGAAAGTTTGGAAATTCCTGAAAAGAAAATAATTCATGGCACCCTGAAGCTATCCACAAAGCATGATGGAAATGGAAATATCCAGTGAAGTTGGAAAGGTAAGTTCCTTCTGTTCTTCTTTATTGTTTCTTTTGTTTTTACATTAGTAATGTCACGGTTTGACACTCAGATCGTATCTCGTGTGATGTAACATATATAATGAGATCTGTGTCAGTTATATCGCCCAAGATTTTATCGGACCCAGTAATAATTGCGTAAAATCTGTTGCGGAAATGGGAGACGAAGATGATGATGATGACGGTGAAGAACAGGGTAGAAAATCGGAACGAAGACTGACCGGTCCTATGCTAGCAATCTCAAAATTGGCTAGAGCAGCGCGAACCAGTGTCAACGAAGTTGTTATACAAAGTTTTACGTTTGAACAGAATTTCTCCGGTGTACGATAAGTTTTGCCTTATTTTAAAAAAATTGACCAGGGCTGTATTTGTTTCAGGATGGCGGAAGCGAAGACGGCGAACGATCTTCGTCCCGAAGTTCCGCAGGAAGTACTTTTTGCGCCTTGGAAGAGGATTACGCAAAGGTGGGGAAAAAATTTTCGGTTTTTCTTAGTCTCTCTTCGTTAATAATCCGTAATTTACCTACGTTGAATTTGATATTTTGTATAAAGATACTCAAAGAGATGAAAAAGAACTCAGCATTGGCAGCCTTCGAGACTGAGTACACAAGATTGTTCGACTCGTTGTATACGACCCACAGAAACGAAAAACGTCTAGAAAACGAATGCGAGGATCTTCAGGTAACGGAACGGATCATTTGCAGAAGTTCACTATAGTCGAGACGATGTTTCAAATAACACGCAATATAGTATAATCCACAAATTACGTAATTTTGGCCTCGAATTTTCAGGAAGAAATCGATGAGTGCAGAACTCAATTAACTGTTGCGGAAAAACAAGCTGAATTATACCGCACAAAAATCGAGGAACTAAAGGAAGACATTGAAAATGCTTTGAAATTAGCGGACGCAGCTCACGATCGTGAACAGGCGGCTCAGGAAAAGATCGCTAGTCTACGTTTGACGGCAAAAAAATTGAGCGATGAGTTGGATCAGAAAAACAGACAACTTGGGATGGAAGAAAAGTTAGTTAATTAAGTGTGAAGAACTTTCAAGTCAGTAATGAACTTTTGATCCTTTGACCGACATTACGTTGAATGACGTTGTAATACTTTTGAATGCTTCAGAGGCACGGCAATCAGCAAGCAGAAGGAAGGTCTGCTAAAAGAGCGTGAAAAAATGCTGGTTGAGATCGACGGACTGCGTCAACGTATCGCGAATGCTGTAACAGTGAATGAGGAACTGGAAAGAAAGAATAGCTTGGTCGATCACAAGATGTTAGAGCTCCAGGACACTATAGAAACACAGACGAATGATTTTTCGAAGGAACGTACTGCGAGAGAACGAGCTGAACAGACTATTCTCGACTTGCAGGAGGAATTGAGATTGAAGAATGTTGATTTGCAGGTACGCGAAGGAAACACATTTGGAGGCCGGTTTTTTGCGATGGGTCCTTTGATATTTCGTGTTGATAACTGAAACATATTTTGGCTGATTTGAATTCTTTAACAATTTTAGAACGCTACCAACACGTTGAAAAACTGTACGGCAAATGTGGCCAAACTTGAAAGCACTGTAAAAGAACAAAAACTGGCGGCTGAAAAACTGCAGAAACAAATTGAACAATTCATGGTTAAAAGATTGAACGCTCAGGCTGAGATTGATAATTTGAACACGCAGCTTGACGAAATGAGTAAAGAGAATATCGAAAGAAATAAGAAAATAAAGGCCGTAGAAATGGAGAACAACAGGTTTGATCGATTAACCAAGTGCACTACAGTAGCTATATTTTACAAAATCCTTATCGGCAGTGAATCTCTGTTCTGAATTCTTATGTGACAGCAAGTCTTTGTAACAACAGGTTGGTCAGCGAACTTGAGAAGTTGAAGTCCCAAAGAGAGGGTGCAGGAAAAAAGCTGTTCAAGGCCGAGTCAGCCAAGACAAAATTGGAAGCTGAGTTGCACAAAGCAAAATCTGTGATCCAATCAATGGAAGCGGACATGGACAGGTTGATAAAGAAATCCGAGAGCGATAAGAGAGCACTGGAGGTGATGCGTCGAGAGAAGGATTTGAAGAATAAAGCATTGACAACCGCCAGGTCGAACTTGAAGAAACAGGGCCTGTTGCTGAAAGTGCAGGAGCAGGCGAAAATAAAATTGGAATCTGAGGTCAGCGAATGCATGACCAATAATCAGGCGTTAAAGAAGACTGAACAGTATCTGGAAAAGGAACGGGACAAATACATCGTCGAGGTTCAAGAATTGGCCCAGAAAGTTGAGGACCAAATCGATTTGGTCAAGATGAAACAGATGGAGATATTTGATTACAAGAAACGTTTGGCCGAGGCCGAAACGAAGTTCAGGCAACAACAAAATTTATTCGAAGCCGTACGTGCTGACAGGAATACTTGCAGCAAAGCTCTGATCGAGGCACAGGACGAAGTGCTCGACTTGAAGCAGAAATTGAAAATCATGAGCAATCAAATCGAGCAACTCAAAGAAGAGGTTTCCACCAAAGAGTCTAATCTGATCAAAGAAGAATTCCGTAAGTTATTCACACTCTTTATTTCTCTGTTTGTTTTTGTTAATTCGTGGACGTGACTTGTAAGAAATTCACAACTGCTCCTTGCCCTCACATGTGTTTAGTGCTCGGAAAAGCGGAGAAAGAGAAGGACGCCCTGAAGGTGGAACTGCAGACGGCCCATAAAGATATATCTGCATTACGACACGAGAATGAGGAAAGAAAATTAGAGGAAAAACGACTGAGGCGGACGCTCCAAACCGCCGAGAACGATTTGGTTCGTAACAAGAAAGAAATTGAAATGATAATGAACGAGCGGGATATTCTCGGAACTCAGTTGGTCAGGCGAAACGATGAATTGAGCCTTCAATATAGCCGACTGAAAATTTTCCAAAGTACTATTCGCAGAGGAGATGCTCAGTACGCCCAGAGATTGGAAGACATAAGATTACTAAAACTAGAAGTCAAGAAATTAAGAACTGAAAAAGCCCTTCTCTCCAAAAGTCTTATGAACGTCAGCGATTTGAGACAAGAAATATTTCATTTGGATAGAGATTTGACCCGAGAAAAATTGAAGGTCATGGCTCTGGAAGAGGAAGTACAAAATCCATTGAACATTCACAGGTGGCGAAAATTGGAGGTACAAATTTCGTAATTTCTTTACCACTGGACTCATTTATCTAAGTTTTTTCTAAGTATGTCAGTATTATCTCAGCTAACAAATTCGTATAAAATTATATAAAATTCGTATGATCGAGTATTTTAATGTCGATAAATTGAGTGAAATCGGAGCTCAATTCAACGACTCCTAACTGATTACATTTCATTACTGCAGGGCTCTGATCCTGAGACGTACGAACTCTTGTCGAAAATTCAAATACTCCAAAAGCGCGTGCTAAAAATGTGCGCAGCGATGATTCAGAAGGAGAAAAAGATAAAGGAAGGTGAAAAACTGTACATGAATTTACGAGCCGTTTTATCCAAGCAACCAGGTCCCGAGGTAATAATTACCTTGCAGAAGACGCAGAAGGCACTGCGAGAAAGAGGAAAGAAAATGAAGGTAATTCGTGCAAACGGTCACCTTGCAAAATGTAACGTAATTTCTGAGATAATGAATTATTTATCGCTGAGAAATTATTTTCGCCAATTTCCTGCTTTGTTGGAATAAAATATTATTCATCATTGTTCACAGTGTCTCATCGCGGAATTGAACATGAGTGAGTCACAGGTCAACGAGTACAAGTTTGACCTTGAAAGAATGAACAAGGAGATGTGTTCGTTGAAGAATAAATTTTACTTACAAAAGAAGAAGGAGCAACGTACGAACGAAGCAAAAATCATCGATCTATCCGAACCGATTTTTCCCCCGGTTCCTGTTTATCACAAAAAGTTTTGCGGCGGCGGTTTCAACATGACCGTTCCAACGCCGCGAAACTGTTACGCAATAGAATCTGCTGATTTCAATAAATAACCGCAACGAAGTAAATCTCAGCAAAAAGGAAATAAAAAAAAAAAAAACAAAACGATCGTGGTCTTGGATATGAAACAACTTTATCCATCGACCGGAAGGCGTGAGACGCAACTTTTACGCCGTTATCACGCTTGCCGCAACATTCGCGTTCTAGCGATACCAAACTTGTATATAAACATTATATTATGTATACTGTAAGAAAGAAAAAATAATACATCGTATTTACATGTGATTTGTCAACGAATACGGCGGTATTACTGGCGCGTGTACGATCAAATTGCAACGAGGGTTCTCCGATGACTGAAAAATAAAAGATCAGCCTTCCAGTAGTTCTTCATCACGACCATGAGTGGCACTGTTGGGCAATGCAACACGTGATCCTGCGCGTTGAACGTGGCTGCAGCTGTTGTCAATAAATACAACGATCAGGATTTTCCACAAGAAATCAAGGTAAATGGTACAGCTAGGCAGTCATTTTCTCCGTTCAAATTCACTAGAGTTACCCGGTATTAACAAAATTTCATTTGCCACGGTGATACGACGCTTTTTCAGCGGCTAAACACAAGGATCACATGCGCCACTTGATAACCCCGCTTATCACTGCAATGGCGGGAAATTCTAGTTACCTTTTTAATTGCGAATGACTTGAGATATCGAATTTTTCAATTACTTCATCGCAGACTCTCACACTGAACTCTTTTCCTCTTGCGCATAATATTTTGCTTTCAATAATCTCGTATACTTACCAATGAAACTGCACTTCCACTCAACCATGCGCTATAATAATGTAATTATTCAGATGGAGATCTGCATCGACAGCATAGAGTCGGCCCAAAATGCAGTAAATGGTGGAGCTATGCGACTGGAAGTATGTTCAGGTCTCTCGGACGGTGGACTAACTCCAACACCTGGCTTCGTTAAGTCTCTGCGTAAAATGACGAGCATTCCTTTGTACGCGATGCTTCGAATTCGAGGCGGTAACTTCGTTTATACCCCTGAAGAGGTTGAGGCCATGCTCTACGATTTGGAATTACTGAAAACCGTCGGCGTGGACGGTTTCGTCTTCGGCGCGTTAACGTCCGATGGAAAAATTGATGGCGAAACGAATAAAAAAATTATCGACACGGCGTCGCCGCTGCCCGTAACTTTCCACAGAGCTTTTGACGAGGTCAATTATAATCCGCAGTTAGCAGCCCGAATGATATCTCAGCTCGGATTCAAGCGGATTCTTACTTCCGGACAGAAAAATTCTGCGGAAGAAGGCCTGGATCTTATCAGAAGTCTCGCCTCCGTGGCATCACCTGATTTTACGATAGTGCCAGGAGCTGGAATAACTCCGGATAATATTAAGAAAATCAAGGATGAATCGATGTGTAATGAATTTCACGCGTCGGCCAGAAAACCGAAGACTGAATTTGGCACCAAGCACAAAATGGGATCTGAGAAGGATTCTAACTCATTCATGGTTGCTGATGAAGAAACAGTCCGGCAGTTGGTTCTCGTTGTGAACAGAGCCTAAATCCGCCAGCTATACCGATCCTTCGATGATTTATTGAACTACTATAATTTAATCTATTAAAGAGATAGAAAATTGAGCCAAATATGTAGCTTGTTTTCACTAACCACTAATTATTTTGAATGCGCCGTCACCTATACTATGCAAGAGCAGTTTTATACGAAACTGGAAATTGTCATAACATATAAGCATAGAATTTTTAAGAAGACGTAAAGAATTTCGTATGAAATAATTTTTGAATCCATCTTCGGCCCATTTCATTTCCAATCGAGACTTACCGGTGGTTTTATCGGTCGTGTAAGAAAGGCGTGATCAACGATTTACGAGTAGTTTATACCACAGGCGATACCGTATCAGGGCGCAAAGTTCCAAGCAATCTGTACTGCAGAATTGCGTCTTGCATACGTGGAGAAGATCAAAGTACCACATGTTTTATCAGTTGCAATGTTCTCATTTTACCCGACAATGAAACGTCTAGCAGTGAATGTTTTTAAACATAATTAATTGAAAAAACATAATTATTTGACCTCGTTTAACTTCCAAGCTGGTTTACATGTTGCGTGGCTGTTATATTGAATTTATAATGAAACCACTTACGGCATCAAATGTTTTTGAAATATTTAATAGTTTCCTGGCAAATAAAGCGTGAATATCTAGAAAATATTGTACGAAATGCGTCTGAAATATTTCGAATATAAGGTTTTCACGGACGCTGAAACATTTTTTAAAGCTACAGTGAGCAAGTGAATGAACGAAAGCAACCCTCAAACATTTTCACCCTTACAAACAATTGTTCATGAATATTTAACCTAGCATATCTGAACGATGAGTATACTGCAAATTTTATTATTAGTTATGAATTAAAAACAAGTTCTTATATATAAACAAGAAATTCAAATTGACGAATGTATAACAAGAATACCACGATAAGGCAGTAAAACGTAATGCGCTTATTGTACCCGAATGCGAATCACGTGTTATGCAACTATTGTGTGAAATAAAATGAAAAAGTAGAAATTACTATATTCTGTCCTGCTAGACAAAAGTAGAAATTAAATGCATCTAAAATATGATGAAAATACATATGAGATAATTATGTTAAAAGTTAGCAACATCAAATCTTGACGCGCGATAAGAATAAGCAGAGAGATACGATGCAGCAAAGTACATGTATTATAAATCTTCGAGAAACACTAACAATAAGCTCATTATCAATCCCATGCATGCCCGTATGTAACGATTGAGAAAGTTTTATCACCAATTGCAAAAAGGATCAGAAAAAAAGTGAGACTCAGCCAGAATCGAATTTACTACAGAAAAAAATATTCATATCCAAGGCTGCGTGTACCGTACGTGACCTTTGGAACTCAGATTTCCACATAACTGTGAATATAATGAGCTTGAGCTTCTGTTCGATATAAAAAGCAGCGCTGCTATTATGCGACGCAATTAATATTTTCGTGTCAAGTGATGCACTCGACGAAAATATACGTACCTATGTTGAATGGACGCAGGTACACGTATGCAGTGTTTACATTCTTTCTCTCCGACGAAGAGTCAGAATCTTCTGGAATTCACGTCCAGTTGTGTGATTAAATTATAAATACAAAAAGTGCATGTCGACATCCGGCATATCGATAGACGCGCTGATAAGTGGATCCATAATTGGAACAAAAGTTGACAGAACTTAACGTGTCAGTTATTTGATAACTCGTATGTTGGGCAATTATTTGACCGCGCGTGCCTGATGCTTTCCCATTGGCCGGAAATTAATGGTCGCAAGTCTGCCACGAGACAACGTTGATATGTGCAAGTAAATAACTGTTCGTAAAGACGATGTGCTCTGCGAGTGTGTAATGCATGTGTGATTATGTATTTATGTACATATAGTTACTTTGCAGCAGATATATATATGACTTTGCGAATCCATTAACGCTCCAGTTTACGGTGAGACCCAAGACCGTATGCACTATACATTTAACAGAGTAAGAATAATCCGATATCTATCGATATTCGAAATGGTTGTCGGAACGAACGATGGATCCCCAAACTTTGCGAATCTTAACGAACTCGCATCCGAAACTGTAAGTATGATGGAAATGGCGATTTTAGATTTTAAGAAAAAAGTATTTCATTACGGTCATACTCGCACTTTGTAAAAATTGAACTTTGAATGCGGATTTACAAATTTTTGTCAAGAAAGGATGGTGAGGTCAAAATACGTTTAGAATTATCTAAGTTTGAGCTCGACTCAATTTTTATTAATGAATTACTCGGAGCGATGACGCTGTTATCGTATTAATAACTGCCGGATAAATTTGTCACGGACAAAGAAACTGGGGCAAAGTGGGAGAGGTCAAAAATTTTATTGTTTTTTCTCTTTATACATTATTTATTATTTAAAAGTTCGCTATACCTTATCTTGAGAAATGAGAAAAAACAATTCACTCTCATTTGGTGTATCAAAATGTGATAAATATTTGTAAGTCCGAGTAAACATTTGGTGGAAACTAAAAGCCTCCATCTCTGATCATAATAACCCATGCATCGAATTTGTCTTGAATCGAAACACATTCTGGGTCAGAATTTTGAGTCTGTATCGTGAAAGAGTCCAACTAAATTTGTACCAAGAGCTGCAAATTGAGAGTAATTTTTTCATGATACAATGCTTTTAATAAAACCTGGTGAAAGTAAAACAATTCTTCTGTTGATCAAAAGAAACAACTCTATTCGTGAAATTTATTTCTTTGTCGTGCAATTCGCAATTCGATCAATGATGCATTTTGTTCCAGAACGGTGGTCAAATTGTATTTGCTACCGACGATTGGTTCGCCTGTGCAGAAAATCTTCTCAAGGTGAGTGAATGTTGATGGGATTTAAAAAACCAGTTTTAGGGTACGATACACATGGTGCATTCCGTACCGAGTCACCGAATCTTAAGCCTGAACACTTGGTTTGATTACAACTTTTTGAGGTACTAATAACACCTCCAAATCGCCCAGGTATTTTTTTTATAATCCAACTGTTTTTGAGTTATACATATTCAAAGCTTTTTATAGCCGTGAATTATAAGGGGACACGTATGAGTAAAATTTTTTGTGGCGTTTTGAAAATTTTGAATGGTTCAGGAATGATTCAAGTGTTTCCGAAAGTACGAAAAATATGATTATAATGAAACCTATCTTAAAATGATGAAAAATTATATTTTTGAGGATTATTTTGAAATTTGGTAAATGTGGAAAATTTCTAACTACTCTAAAAGTAGAGAAACATACCATCCCATCGTGAGACTGACATTAAAATGATCGAAATAGGAAACGCCATTTTAAGGAAATTTATTCAAAATTTCAAAAAGGACGATCTATAAACATTCAAATATTTGTAACTCGACGGTTCGCATGAAGGAAAAACTGAGGGTGTTTCGAAGTTGGTATCGTCGTCCGAAAAAAATTTCAACCGAATTAAAATTCGAGTACAAGTTCTAAACTTTTTAAGGCATGACATCTTCTTGGTTAGTTGGTTAACTTTTGCTATTCAATTATCAGTTAAAAATTCTAATTCGGGTGATAACTGTATTGACAATGATTACGCTGCGCTGGAGAGATTATCATCTGAGAAAAAATAATTCGATCCTTGTATACACGGAGTACAAATAAACAGTGACCGAAATGATTGTAGGATACAGAACCGGTGTTCAAACCGGACCTCTATACGGATTTTGGAAAATGGATGGACGGCTGGGAGACGAGAAGAAGAAGATGTCAAGGTCACGACTGGGCGGTCATTGCTCTGAAGAAACCTTCTACAATAATGGGCGTCTGCGTTGACACGGCGTACTTTACGGGAAATTATGCCCCAAGGTTTTCTATCCAGGCAGCTAAGCTCACGGATGAAGGTCAGCACCAAGCAGTAAATCCCCAGCTTGCTTACGTATATTAATTTCGTCAAAGACGAACTTGCCGTGCTTCAAAATCAGAAGTTCATTAATTTTTTTTTTTTATTCATCGTTGTTGATTTCAGAGGCAAAGCTGTTCCCAAAAAGAGAATGCAAAATTGGCACAGCAGCGGACAAATCTCAGATGGAACAAGTTCAGCGCATCGACACTCAGGTTGGTATTTTTTGTCGACAGCTGTAACTGCAGATCCTCGAATATATCCCATTTAGAAAATTTTAACAACACAATTCCAGAGTTTTTCACGTCTCATTACAGAGTTCCGAAATAGACGTGATCTGTGTTTTTTCAATTCTTCTCAATCTATAATCGTAATCTCGGTTACGTTGCAATAAATTTGTAATGATCAATCGCGAGCCTCAATCGTTAATCAGGCCGTATAGTTTTAAATGACTAAAAGCGAAATATTGCTCTTTTGAATCAGAAGTGGGAGACTTTGGTGCCAATGACGAATCTCAGAGCTGGATATGAAGAAACACGTCTGAATTATTTTAACGTATTTGAAACCGGCACCTGGACTCATCTTCGATTGAACATGTTTCCCGACGGCGGAATTGCCCGTCTGCGAGTCTTCGGCTTCGTCACTCCTGACTGGGAAGAAGTCAATTCCGATGAGCTAATCGATTTAATGTCTGCCGAGAATGGGACTGTCTGCGAAAGCTACAGCAACGCGCATTACGGGCACCCCAGAAATCTGATCAAGACTGAGAGAGGAATCAACATGGGTGACGGCTGGGAAACCGCGAGAAGACTCGACAGACCACCCATCCTAGAAGCCGACGATTCCGGCGTTCTGCAGGTAACTAATTTCAACGATCTTACATTTTGCCTGTTGAGTTCAAAATTTAAGCTTCATGGTCGAACCGGTGGTCACATTATCTCAAAGCTCGGTCTCGAAGAAATGGATTGGATGAAGATTTTATTTCCCGTATAATTTAAGCACAATTTTGGAACAATGACGAAAGTTCATCCCCATAATTTGAGAATACACTGTTTTCGGCAACTTTGATTGACTTTGATGTTTTCAGGTTCCCGGTAACGAATGGGCAATATTCAGGCTTGGACACGTAGGTGAAATTCACTCGATCGAAGTGGACACGAATTTTTTCAAGGGAAACTTTCCGGACAGTATAAAAATCGAAGGAGTTCTCGCAGACCCTAATCAAGACTCTAGGAGGTGGTCATGGAAGACGATAATGACGCCAAAGAAGGTAAAGATATAAGGATGTAAATAAATTTTACGATGATTGTACGAGAGATAAATTGTCAGGATTACTGCGTCAAAGCCGGTAGCAAAATTATCCCAATGTTGTCTATTTTTTTATTTTTTTTTAAGCATGGAAGGATGAAAAATACAGCGAGGGAGATAAAAACAGAGACATTTACATTGCGAGATAAATTTCATTCCATGATTCTTCTATTTTCAGCTATCACCGCACAAACAACATTTCTACAGTACCGACGACCTGCTATCTTACGGACCCATAACTCACGTCAAACTAACCATGGCGCCGGATGGTGGAATATCCAGGGTCAGAATGCTTGGTCACATTTCCCGTTAGTCATTGTTTTTACATCCCTGGTAAAAAAAATGATGTGTATTCCCAAGGTGCAGGTTACAGCTCTGGAATCAGAGATTCTGACCACGCGATTGGTGTTAAAGGTGTTAAAGTTTGCAATGCGAAAAATTTATTCGCGAATACTCGCACGTCGTGATTTGTAGACTCTTTGAAAACATTTACGTGCATTCACACCTATTACGGTTGAGTTTATATTTGAAAATTTCGAATCGTATCGTTTAGTTTTAGTCTTTATTTGACTGTCAGTACGTTAGGTGCAATCTATTTACCTATTTGTAAATCCCTCCGAAGGCTTGTGATAGCCAAAATCCCCCACAATGTATTAAATCTGCTTTGAATAGGTATTCAAAACGTTCTGCGCAAAATACATTTCGTATGGAATACATGACATGTTCGTGGAATATCAGGATAAATATTCAATTTTGTATATTAAAGCGTTTTCATTGGATCAACCTATTCATCATACTCGCGACTTAATCTGTTGAAAGTAATTCGATAAACTTACGTTTATGATTGTGATATAAATATCTTTTACAAAATTGTGTGAATATTCCTTGAACATGTATAATTTTTGAAATGTTACAGAAATCTTTTTCAAAAACCACACGAATATGTGTATAAAAATGTTTTGGCACTTTTATCAGTATTATAATCTTACTCTGTCGAGTACAAGTCTCGGTACAAGTGAACTCGAGTAAGACAAAGTGATAAATTACACAAAATTTATTGGCACCGAACAATCGAGATGTAATCTCTGGAAGCCTCGAAAACCTCGGTCGACCCGAAACTAACAGTCCGTTGTGGTAATAGTTTTTTTTTTCGGAACCTGGGGTTTCACGAAAACATCGGGATTCATTAAAATATTTCGTAACATTCAGTCCAATATTACAGATATTAGGTAAGTTAGGTTACTCACCTTTCGAGTTTCTCAAAAATTTCTTGTTTCCCAAAAATTTCGAGTTTTACGAAGATTCCGGGTTTTCCTAAAATCCCGGGATTCAAACCGATCAGATACAAATCCGCACAGTCCTAATATAGCTACTGTACAAATAAAAGGATCGTTTTGAATATTTATACGAAATGTGTTTGAACAGAGTTCTCTTGCTTATTGTTGTAATAAAAGTTGTCTATTTTTTACGTTTACAAATAATTATTTCAATATTGTAAAAAGGTTCTGCAATTACGTTGAAAATCCATTTAAATATTACTAATCGTAAGATGCGCAGTATCTTTGCAGAACAAAGTTATTAAAAATGTTGTAAAAATATTATTCCGCTGCGTCCAGGAATATAAATTAACGACACTCTCACGTTTATCAATCATTCGAATTTTATACCTGAGGTCAAAATACGTTGTAACAAATTGGATTCTCATATCAGTTAAATATTTGAAGAAAAACCAACTCGCAACACAATTTAATGCTAATTGTAATACGAATCCCTAATCACGGTTATATAACTTTGATCAATGCCGAATTTTCCTCCTTCGATGAACTTCGAATTTACGATTTATTTCAAGTGAGAAACAGCTTCATTTGACTCAATATTTACATTATTTTACACAAAAAGTAACGTTTAGTGAAGAATAATTAGTTCAAGGTAGTAGCAATAAACGTTATCATAAAGAAGAAAGAAATGTTGCGTACTTTGCACTTTGATGTTTGAAACGAGTTTTTTTTTTTTAATCAGAGATCAGTTCTCCGTAATCGTAGAAAATTCACGGCAGCTTAGAGATATCTTCTTTATGAAATTTTAATAAATGTTGCTTTGCTTTGAAGATGTTTCAGAACTGCTGCGCTGAGAAACTTTTTAGAAACTCCCCCTGATTTTAACTCTGCGACGCTCCTCATAGAGTCCGTTATTCAGTTTCCAATTTCTAACGAACTTCCTAATTGGCGTTTCCTAATTTTATGGGACCTGGACCAACAAAGAAGATTCATCAGTTCAGTTTCTGCATGTTTGTAAATATCCTGAAACCTTTTCGGACTCAAAGTTTATCTTAACGAATTTTCAATTGACGCTATGCATTTTTCAGCTCAAAGTCTCACGAGACGAATGCCTAAGGATTCAAAAGGCATCGTAAAAATATTTTATCCGTTGGCCTGCGCTACCAAAAGAACACCACTCGTTGTGCGGTTTTTATTTTGGTACGTACTTGCAGTTCGTAAGCCTGTTTGGGTTAAGAATGTCGTTAAAATTATTCAACTTTAGTGCTTAATATAAACGAACCTTGTCAAATGAATGTGATATATACAGATAGAGTTTTTTCCAAAAGAGGGTAAGAAAATAATAATAACCGTATGTACGTATACGAAAGTTTACATCGGTAAAAATGAGAACGACTTAAAATGGAATACAAATTCATCGTTATAAAAGTAGTAAGTGTGTATAAAAAGAGTCGCTAAATGATTTCAATCCATGATATTGGGTAAACGATCCAAAATGAGTCGGATATATATTTAGGGATATCAGACATCGAGGATGTGCCAAAGTCCTCTACGAATGTTCGACATTTTTTTCGGTATATATTTAACATATCTTACGAATCTAATTACGTTGCGCGTGATGAATTTTGAGACGCGCGTGTCGTCTTTGTACAATAAATAAATAAGAACCATGAAACGATGCCAGTAATCGAAGATTCGTTTCTAATTGTTATTGCACTCATCCTTAACGCGAAGCCTCGATCAGGTGATACATGTTTTTACAAAAAAAAGAACAAAAAACAAATTGACTCTCATTTGCGACACGAGATCGCATTGTTCTCTGTCTTCGGCCCGAGAGACGAAAACAGAATTCGCAAACTCGATGCACCGCGTAAACGTGCTGTGATATGTATTTTACGATAATTCCAAGATTCAAGGCAATCCGTTGCGATTCTATTCGAGACGGGTATACAAACGCTGTAACGGTCAACGCAAAACTTGTTTCGGTTCTAAATTACACGGCAGTGATGTCGGTGTGTTGTATGATCGACATTCTCACACCGCGAACCATTCTATAACTTGTCTACAGATCCGGCGGAAAAAACCTCTGTTTATTCGAATGACGTCGGGGCTTGGCCAGAGATTCTTCATCCGACATCTAATTTTTCAGTAAAAATATTTCGCCTAGATAACTTACTATTAGCACGATTTTAAGGAAAACATTCGATACATCCTTTTCTGATATGACGAATAAAAATACTTTACTAAAGAGTGAAATTTACCTCCGTTACTGACAAATTTTTTTTACATATAGGTAACTGGTATAAAGTAGTAGCCATTAAAGTAATCGTATATTGTGTTACGAGTGCGGAAAGTGGGTGATTTTCGATTAGTATAAAATTCGCTGCGTTCGCACGAATACAAGTTCGAATCGATATTCAAATTTGTACGTCGTAGACGTGTTAATTCGTTGTATAATTAAACAAAAGATGATTTCTCATTCTACACTCTTACACTGAGAAAAATTCAGTAAAACAGGCATCGTTGAAAAAACTGTTTGAATATTGTTGGAATTACGAGAAACGAGGTACGCGTAACCATTTTGCGCTATTTTCGATCCTTTTTTGCTAATTGCAACGCAAAATCAGTTTGTTCGGTCTACTCTACTTTTTTAGTTAAACAAAGCTTTAACATCAATTTATTGTTGCGCAAGCATTAAATTTTCGCAACAGTTACAAGAAAATATAGCAACAGAGATCGTAATGAGAAAGAATAGAGCAACGGATACCAGACTTTCCGGTAACAGCTAGAAAACGAATTTTCATTCTGTACCTAGAACTATATTTTTCGATAGTAGTAAAAAATGAAAGTAGTCAAGGACTGAGCGGTAACCGGAAATAAAAATTTCCGTCATTGTCAGTGTACCGTTGAATATTTTGATCCAAGTTAACAAAAAGTATACCCGTTCAGATAATTTCTTTCTAGCACCAAGCGTATAAACGTATGCGAAACATAATATACCTACGTAAGATTTCCACTCGCTCCAGGCTGCCGGTGATCGGAGTGTAAGCGGCTTTACACACTTTCATCAATGGTGAACGCCGCGCACACTATCCTATGAAAGTTGACGGTACATGGGGAAAAGCCCGAGGCTCTCCGAGGACAGGTTAAAGAATGAGGATACAGTCTGTAGGAACCCGGCTGGTGCTTCAACCAGACTCTCGATTCAGCCTCGGACGGTTCAGTTCGGGAAGAGCGCTCGGCCGAATCAGATATCCCTTCAATCAGAGAGCCAGTTACACGGTTTTCGGCGAAATATTGGTCATTCCTCGGTGAATTTATTGATGTTAGTAGAATTTACTGCTCGGTATACCCTAAGTCAAAGTTGTAAAAACGGCGTGCACGATTTTGACATCTTTTTCGAATTACCAGTATCCAACGAGACGATGCAGAGATAAGTCGCAGTCACGTTTGATAATGGTTGACGATAAAGAAACTCGACTTCCCCGATGATTTATCGATGTGTAATAAAAAGTGTTGACAACTTTTTTTCACGAGTTTAATTTGCAAGGTTTGATAAAAATGCGTTATTCAATTTGCATAAATAAACTCGTCATGTTTGCGTAATGCGGAAAAAATTCTATTCCGTATCGATCGATGATCGGCGTCATTTCTGACACGTGTAGTAGTTAATTGATGTAGCAATGCGGTATAATTATA
Organism: Neodiprion lecontei; assembly: GCF_021901455.1. NCBI lineage: Eukaryota > Metazoa > Arthropoda > Insecta > Hymenoptera > Diprionidae > Neodiprion > Neodiprion lecontei. The sequence continues at coordinate 25,827,879 of NC_060260.1, read as the reverse complement.
CATATGTCGGACTTGTATATTGAAACACAGTAGTGGAAATTGCACACGCTGTTGATTAAAATTCACTTTACTTGGCCAACGTAACCGAATTTCGTTTTAATTCTACGACGAGAATATATTCGCAGTAGGATTTAGTTAAGCAATGTTTTCGTCGGGTAACGCTCATGCCCGTTGACCTATGCGATCATTATTATTTTCCCTGGCGGTAAACTAGTTTTTTTGTTGGATTTTCATTTTCTATTCGAGTCAGTCATAGGCGTATACAATACTGAAAATATAATTAACGATATTAGATTTCGTTTTATTAATTTCGTGAGAATACGAAAGACAAGATGGAAATTCTAAGTGGGGTGTCATTAAATGAATTTGTCGCTTCAGACTTCAAGAAACGCTGCGTTGAAGTTGAGGCAATAAGTTATATGCGACGCACTTTCTAATAACGTTAAGAACCACTAATCTGCGCTGTAGATCAAAATAGCAATGGCTCGTCTTTCAACCTAATCATCTTCCTTCTCTGTACATCTACCGATGAAACAATATTAATCGACCAAATAGAATCTTGAGACTCGAACCAACGTAAACAAAGATTTCAACGTCAATTGACCTTGGCTTAATTGATTAAAAACGTTTTTGATAATTTATTCGATGTTAAGCAAATGATATCTATATCCACAAGAATACGTGACATGGTTGGTGGAGGTAATTTTTCATGTTACTTGTATTGCAATGTGCTGACGAATTTCATAATTTTTACTCCAGTGACGTCGAGCGGTGAACTTCTATTCGAAATTGTCGTGACGAAAATGTGTTTGAAAAAGATAATCTGAGGCCACAGCATCGCGCAAAGTGTTACGTATCTGACAAGTTTACTCGTATCCCGAAAGTACCTGCATAATTTCTTCACAATTGTGCTCCGCAAAGAAACTGACAAAATATTAACAAAGTGACAAGATGACTTCCCAGGATGAAACTCAAAGTGAAAGGATTAGAAGAATGTTCAGCTGGAGCGCCGGATTGACAAGGTCAGTGAGTGACGAAATTTCTACTTAAAATAATAAACCAAACTTCTAAGCACACTTTTCTTCGAATCAATGAAACGTGGGGGTGAGGATACTGAGATCATTGCTGGCATGAAATTCTTTCGACAATGATATCTATTCCATTAGGTCTGTGGCTTACAAACTCTGTCAGCTATACTGTTTGTCTAGGAATACGAGGAGTTCGTATAACTATCAGATGAATTCGTTTTGAATACAGATTGTCGATTTATGCTGATTTCGTTTAGCATTATGTTATGACTCTCGGTACAAGTTATGGAATTGACCTGTGCTCATCGTCTGGATGTCAACCACGTAGTTCCGCTTTATCATATCACTTGCCATTTCCGGTTACACAGATTATTCGTATACCGTTGCACTTGTCAGCGTTGGCGAAATTTTATGTAGAGGATCTGCAGAACTCTAGGACATGATTTAAACACTCGCTCTGTGGGAAATACACACTCTGAAAGATTGTATTAAAATCGACAATTTCGAAGCTAGACTTATTAAGAACTTCTGAGTACACGATTGATAACATATCTGTCATTATAATTTCCCGCTTATAGAATAAAATTCTATCTGAGGGCCGGAGAAATTTTTACGTAAATCGAACTTTCGTTCTTTGGATGAGTGAAAAAAGTGGTATTATAAAAATTTTCCCCCGGGTTTTCAGTTTTTGGTGCTATTTGTGCACCCTGAGATCTCCAAAGTCAACATCCCTCGTTGCACTAGCTTAAGGTTGTAATTTATAAACCGATAATTAAACTTCTATCCGCTAATCACGCGTCTCCGACGGCTTGAAAATTATTTTCATAATATGACTTCGCTCTTTGCACGAAGAAATAAGGAATGTATTGACACTTACCGATACGATGACGCGTTTTTGGCAAAATGCTTCATCGTCAGATCCAGCTTAAAATTAGAAATTGGAACCATTCGAAATCCTGTAAATTGCACCTGTAAAAATCTATCTATCAAATATTTGGCGAAACTAAAAATTCTCTTCTCTTTTCACCGTCCGTCACTCACTCTTTCTCCCTGTAATTCTATAGAACGCGTGCACGTTCTGTCACGGCTCTTTCACTAACAGTTCAATGCGACCACAACTAACTTGCACAGTTTTGTCGAGTGTCGGTTGCCGGCGGTTCTTGGCTACTTTCTCGCACGATGTCACCCGAGTTCACCTGCATCCGTCATACCTGAGACAATAAACATTCTTGAATTCCTGCGAATTTGAACGCGATAAACTTTCATCCGACAAAATGCAGACCCATCTTTTCGCGAGTTTGAATCGGGTGAATTTTTTGTGGTGTTCAGAAAAATACGTCAGATAGCTTCGCGTGTTCAATCGATCGACCTAATTCATTGGCGTAATAAGTCTCAAACGAATTGTTTAAATTTTGTGAAAGATTTAAGAAGTGTGTTTAAATCGCTAAAAGATGCGGTAGTGAGTTAATCAAATATGAGAATACAAAATTATTACAAGCGTTTCTCTTCGTGATTGTGAACAAATTCGTTTCTAAGGAGTAAATACCCGGTTGCAAAATATGGATATGGAGAAGTAACGTGTTATCTTGGCTTCTTGGAACACTCGAAAGTTCGATGAAAGTATATTGATTCTCGCCATACTCTTGCCGTGTGAATGTAATACTCATCCGCATGTATCTGTTTACTAATGTATTCGTCAACTATAGGGTAAAACATTACTTTGCATTAAATTAACCTCGTACGCATCTCAGGGGATTTACAAAAAAAAAAACATTACGAAGGAATCAACGAATCTATAAACAACATCGCTTAGTTAATGACAGTAGACGAGCTGGATGGTTTTAACAAAACCTGTAGACACGGACTCCTGCAGAATTAAGTGCGCTGTAAATATAATCATAGATCTTTCTATTTATTTGATCTTTACAGTGACATCGATTAGCATCCCGCGTTACAATGAATTTCTAAAAATCGCGTATCTCTCGACCAGTTTCTCGTGCGTACATTATTATAATCTAAAGGAGAACGCATCGTCGATCCTCAGAGCGAAATATATATTCGCACAAGTGACTTCCTTCTTTATTACGCTTCAATTATACTGCAGACTCGTCGAGTTATGTTTAATTTTACAAAATCACACGCTATCGAGTGAGATTATCTCAGGCTCCGCCGAACCCGTCTATAAATAAATCGTGCGAAATTTCCGCACGTTCGTATCAGCGCTAATATTCGCTACGCTTATGCCGGCATACCAAACGATTGTAAAACGCGACATTATACCGAACGAGATTGTAAAATAAGTTCTTGGCTGAACCGTCAGGTGGCATCATCGTGATTTCTTTTTCATATTACAAGGCGAACACGACCGAGTCATTCGCGGCATTGCACGGTCCTTTGAAAAATGATTTAAAGCAATACAGCGATCGCGTTAACTTTCACACAACTATCAGCGTGTGCCTTCGACGATGACGTTATGCAGGATGCGGTTGCATCGAAAGTCTGAAAACGCGATTCACACTCAGACGTACCGCTTGTAAACGCGCGAGTTGTATTTTTGTGTCAGCAATTCCCTGATGTACTGCGTATGAAATTCCTGTTCGAGGACATTTCTCAAAAACACAAAAAGAAAAAAAGAAAAAAAAAAAAAAAATGACGAAAAAACGCCTGCACCGTGTTACGTAAAAGGAAACCACGCACGCACTTATCTCAAGTTACGAGACATAAATATGCAGCCGATCGTACTATATTATTTATACTAATTGCTCAAGCGATTTCTTCCCGTTGTAGTAACGTATTTCATTTTTCAATCGAACGGCAAATATAGGAATATTTAATTCCTATGCGTGCATGAGATTCGAGAAATTAGGCAAATGTGTCTTTCATCCAGAGTCCAAAAGGCTCTCGAAGCTCCGGTTTGTGAAGTACGAACTAAATCATCGAATTATGCCGTCGAAAACATTTGTTTTTTTTTTTTTTTTCTTTAATTCCCGAGATAAAACAAGCGACGGAATGAGAGTGTGAGATTCGCTGCGCGTCGTTAAAAAAAATTCATCTCAAGCGTACGGTCCAAACTGGGCGACTGGAAATTAAAGTTGTACGTAATCGAGGCATAGTTCGTAACCTTCAGAGGCGTTCGAAGAAATAGGTCATTCCGAAGCATTGACCTGATCCTTAAGACTTTCACTATACGGTTTGGCCCACGCCGTGCGCGCCTTTTGATTCGTACCAAATCTACCTACGTCGCCTTCGTCGTTTACGAGAATCTTTCTCCTCGTGAAGAGATAGGCGAACGTTTATGCACAGTTGCTTCGATAGTGTGAGATAAAAGACATCCGCGTTCCTCGCTGCCGCGGCTAATAATTTCCGACCGGACACCGCTGACGATATTCGCGGTGCTGCAGAAACGGACAAGTACATTACCATTGTTCAAAAAGTTGGCTCTCACGATCTCTACCATCTTATTTCTTTCTTTTTTTAACAATTCCAAACTTCTCGCGATCATCTCCACTCGCACGATAGGCTTCAGTGGCCTTGGTGTTTAAAAACAGACCGAAACGTCCGAATTATTTGAAACACTCCTTATCGTTTTTAGAAATTTAGGCGTGAAAATGGACCATGGAAGTCTTAACGACCAACCGACGTACCAGCACTTATGATACATGGGCAAGTGAAGAACTTGACATCTTTGAACCGGTATGGCGGGTACTTAATGACACCGGATCAGGCTGGCATGGTCATATTCGTTGGTGAAACATCATTTTCTATCACTGTTCCAAAAATTAGCTCCGAGCAAGTATTTCGAAAAGGCAAACAAAAATGACACGTTTAATTAGGTATGGTGGCCATTTTACGACGCCGTATCGGTATGGCATACAACTCCTTCGGACTTTGGCTATCTAATGAAGAATATAAAACAAGAATTGACTGTGACCTCGTCACCCGAGGGCATGGTTCTTTCCGACATATTCAAAAAATTGCGTACCGCAACGATGACGCTGACAGGCCGCCATACTTGCGTTTCCCTGTTACTTACAACACTGGCTAGCTTCTCAAAAAGTTTTAGCCACGAGCCGATCATACGTGCTTTTTGTTGCGGGCTCCCGGTCTATATAGTCAAGTATGCGATTATTGTGTATTTCGGAGATGACATACAGCGCTCGAAAAGTCAACTTCCAGAGCAGGTGTTGTAAAAAAATATATACGCGTTGTTTGCAGTCTCGAAGTATACGATTCTTGAAGAGAGACGGAATATTTTTCACCCGGAAATTAAATGTGACGTCGATACAACGAAATGTCTCGTGCGTATTTACCGTCGACGAAAGATTTTTTTTCCCTAAGAGAGTACAGACGCGTATTTACGTAACTCCGGACTGACCACTTTCTCACCGGATCTCCATGTTCTCCTACGTTTAAACACACGCCGCATGCGGTTCACTGACGCCATTTTGTTAACCGGGATTCCCCCTCCCCTTCTCAACTCGCAGCTAATTGAGATCATATATTATGTACCCACATCCTTGGGTGGGTATTAGCCGGTATAACACACTTATGTAAAGAGACTGGTGTTTCTTATTCGTTCGTTCGCACGAGGATAGGTATACGTACACCGTAACGGACAGCCTTATATACTCACTGGCGTGATATTATACATACGTGGCATCATACTTTCGCTCGCTCGATGCAAAATTGTGCCGGGTTAAATACCCTGCATCTACGTACACCGTTGTATGCGGATGATAATGTGTAAAATCGGCATGTCGAAGACAGGCCGTGATACCGGCTCCACGAGCGTGGATCATTCGGAGATTGAGTTGGATAACGCGTGTGAATCAGACGCCTAAATACATTATAAATACCAACGTACGCGGGGTTTTGAAACGCATTCGCATTTATAAGCAAGACCGTGTACAGATTGTACGATTATAATGAGCTTCCATTTCACAAGAATTCAATTTATTATCGCATGGAAACAGTACGTGTATGCGTTACAGGATCGGTTCTGTTATGTTTCGACTACGCATTTTCTCACCAAACTGCTGATAATTTGAAAGAGTTATTTACGTCTTTTCGAAGGATTTTCAGTTAGCTACAATTACACGTGGCTAGAATGTCTAACGATATTTTAAACAGGTAAATTTCAGGCTCGCAGCTTTTTGGATGAATCAGTATTCGGTCTGGTATTATACATATGTATTCGTGAACATATATATATATATGCGTAGGCTCCCAAATCGAGGAAACTTTACATACACCCGCCGTTTTAATGAGGAACAATGTTAATTTGCAGTCTCATTCTAGCCCAAAGCGTTAAGTGACACGCGCTATTTTTTCCAATGCCTGTGAAGGGAAGTTCGATTTGAGAAGCACCGGAGTTGCCACTGACAGTGCGTAAAATTGAATTGTTCGAAAGTGCGCGTGCGCCAAAGAAAGCTGACGTTTTACCGGATTGATCGGAAATGGGAGACTTTACGCATGCTGCACGGGGTTGAAAATTCGAACTCTCCAAGCACGTTTTGGAAAAAAAGATTTATTGCCGCACTACGAAAAGCACAATTAATTTGCTGCATGTGTAACTGCTTTTATTAGAACACGAGAAACGAATGTCTGCATGTGCTGAAAATTCTTTAGGTCGACAAATCCGCTTTCCGCGCTGCTACTCAGAGTTCCCGATAGTTCTGAAAATTGGGTATCAATTCATATCTTTTCCCGTTGCACATCTCTATAATATCTTTTCACCCCGATGAATTATCTATAACAGTTTCCCTACCTCGTAGAAACAGACCTAGCTTTACGTTCCGCATTATTCTCTAGTATTTCACAAACCGCGTCAATCCGGTTCGTAAAGATTTGCAGAAAAATTGTGCGACAACGAAACATTGTATAATAGCAAGCATTTGCTGAACATCCAACGAGAGATTCGCAAACTGTTACAGAAATACTCGCACATCCGGTTTGAGCAAATACAATTCAGGTTATCTAAACGAAAATATGTTCAGGGTTTGATTGAAGTTGAAGAAAAAATATCGAATCATATTCAATTGAAATACATGAAAATCTCTGTCCCTGCTATTTGGTAAATCTGAGAAAAACCGTTCTCTGTGTGTCATTATACATAGTAGTTATTAAATTAATAAACCTCAACAAATATTAATCGGGGTTTTTCCGTTCGGTTCGATCAATCTTCTCGTATACGATCATTAGAATTTTATATAGCACAAGCACTACATGGGTGTGCAGAAATTTGACCGCCCATTCGTAATTAATTGTGCGATTTGAATGCGGGGTCTTCGCTGCAAAAAATACGTTACACGTGCACAGGAGTGACGGAGGTGTTCGATTTCCTTGTCGCCAATTCGTCGATGGACGTACAATTCACACAGGTAACCAACACTCGCAACCGGCGACGACAAACATGTTATATGCGATAGCTCTGCAATAACGACAGCGAGGATCCAATGGCATCGGCAAATTATAATCAGCACCATTTATACATGTACATACGATACGTACCACTTACCGTGTGTTCAAGATACGCGGACTAATTCTACCATTAGTAATTCGGGCGCAACATTTTGAATATACATCGTTCCACTTTTGTCAGAGGTCTGATTGTGAGACAGTGACCATGAAATTTTTTCAATCCGCAGGTAAGCCAATTAAGAATCTTTCAAAAGGAAACCATGGGATGTGAACTTGGAATTTTTAGTTCACTAATAATATTTTTCGAACTTTGATACGTGAGGTGGAAATTTTTGCATCAGCCACTGTACGAGTTCTAATCGGTGATTATTTATTGCGAACTGTACGGTAAAACAATGAACAATTAATCGTTCGATCGTTTGGTTTTCCGCTTCTATGAGTCATTTTGCGTCATCGCAGGTTTGCTCGTATGCCGTTTATTCGATTGGTCTCTACTTACGTCAAGCAATGGCGGTTGTCATTTTTCTAAACGACGCGTAGAGAGACATTCGATATACACGGAGGTGTTTGAGGATAAGCAGCAGATTAATAATTAAGGTCGTCATATTTTCGAAACTATGCACATCGCTGTAAACTTGTTGTCGTCTTTGTTTTCCACATATGCGTTACCAAAACAACACCGCTGTTATCGAGTATATTTCCTACAGGTGAATTTCTACCGTGATACAGGCATGATAAAGTAACAACATCCGTTGATTCCATCGAAAGATATAGTCAGGTATTTCTGATCGTCCCAACTGTTTTGAGAATCGTTTTAACCAACTTCTGTCACAACTCTGTAAAAACGAAACGTGCTCATTACAAGCTCGTTGTTGTTTATTTTGTACAATATGAAATTTGTCAGTACTCTGCAATGATCCTTGAGCCTTAATTTTTTTCACCTTCACGTCTGGCCTCTCACGACAATCAAATATGGCTGTAGTTTCCAGATGCTACGATGTTAATTTTCAGTTATGTACTTTTTTTTTCAACCGGAACCAACAGGAGATATCACACATATCTACTGTTCAGTATTTTCGATTTCTAAGCAGCATACATTCGAATATTACACCTTGAATAGAGATCACTAACGTGCACTCCTACAATGTTTTGATCGAACACAGATTACAGGCTGACTATTTTATCGCGAAATCATGAATATGCTTGCATGTTAAAATTCCGAGATAGCCGCGATTCGCTTAATTGCTTTTACCAGCGTAAAAAGCTATGGCAGCACACTTGATAATTCAAACTTAATTCTCAATCAAAGATTTTTCTTACCTGACCAGGAACGACTCGGTGTGACAAAAAAATTAGACGACAAAATTCTTCCCGCATACTCTACATACTTTTACTTGTAAATACTAGCTTACGATACGTATAACAGAGATAAACAGCCCTGTAGATATGTTATTCAAATCTCTACACGACACTCACGATTCGACAGATCGTTGTAATTATCCAAGAAACTAATAGTTGTATAAAATTTTCTCCGTCTATCTAATTATCATGGAAGGCAACAGCGTAGTCAATCTAAGGAAAACTTTACTTCCTTCCGCGAACGACTCGCTACTTCCGGGAGTAAAAAAAATTTATTCTACTGATCCCGAGAAATTGTATCAATTTTCATAACGACCGGAAGTTAGTAGCTACCGTTACGAAGATAAATAATATGTCAAATACGCGAAGAGACTTAAGTATATAATATATGCACGGTAATATTTATTAATGCCTTCCCCTTCCGGCTAACTTGTTTCAGATCCGATTATAAAACAAAACGCGAGTTCGATTCTATACGAATCATGTGACAATGACTCCCAATCTCTCACGTCAGTTGCATCACCAATCACTGTCATATAATTCGCGTAGAACCGAACTCGCATTTTGTTTTATAATCGGATCTAAAACAAGTTAGCTGGAATCCCAAGGTATCAGTGACCTTTACCGAACGCCAAATGCGGTAGGAAATCGAATTGGATTTTTTATACCAAGCTGTACTCTAACGATCAGAAGTCTTTGATTGAAAGAAACATGTCCGCAAAGAGTGTAAATCAGACTTTGCACCTCCTTTGCGAACGAGTGCTTCGAAGAATGTCGGGCGAGAGTTTTCCATCCTCGAGGTCGCGAAGAAGCCCCAACAAAAGCGGGCCAGAATCATATTGGTCAATAAATCGTGTAGCACCGAGTTTCTCGGCAGACCTTCCATTCGGAATTGTATAACAGCAATGAACACACGTGGGACGTAACACGACCTTCGGTCAGATCTAGGTGCATGTGCGGGTGTGACAATCGATCGAAAGAATATTGACGGTAATTCACCAGGGGAAAGTGGATACCCCAGTAACCCAGTATCGACGGTCTGCCAACGCCTTCGTCCATGCTGTACATACTCGAGTATCGGCGAGCCTCTCTCTAATTGTGAACATCACGACCATCCAAGTTACGTAACGATACGAGCCAACCGTCGACCTTAGAAGACGCTGACAGAATAGGCGAGCGACTAAATCCTAACTACTTTCTTTGGCAGGCTGTCCATTTTACGATCGATAACGTGTCGCTGGAAGGAAGATCGTAAAGAGGTGGTTTTCTTCTCGTAAGCCTCGTGGACGTTGGATCTATGTGAAAGTGTCGTTGGCGCGATCGGTGCGTGATATAAACCGAATCGAAGCTCGTGAAGTTCGCGGAGGAAATTTGATCGTCGGAAAGAGTTTGGATCGTGTCGTCTGGAAGATCGACCTCGTTACCTTACGGGGCTTAGCACACTTCGGAACTTCTTCGGATGCAATTATCGTTGCGTCTTATAGTCTGCGATGGTATAACACCGTCCGAGTTGCGTCAGTGCTGAGTGACTGTGGCCTGCACGAGTAAATTGTGTAACGGAAGGGAAAGCGTCAGTTTGTCCATCTTGACCAGGGACTCCGGTCTTCGTATCACCGCATGCTTCTTATACCATCGTTGATTCCACGACTCACGACGCAAAGCTCAACTCGGGGACATGACGAGACTCGACTCATTGGAAGATATTTACAATATAACGGTATAACGATCGTTCTCTCCCCCGATTTTGACTCTGTGGAAAGATTTATCGATGAAAACCGATCAGCTGATCAATCTCTTCGGCGCCATATTGCTTTTCTGCATGCTCGTATCCGTGATATCCAAAAATCAACTCCGTGAAAATAATTCAGGTTTTTCCAGAGTGTTAAAAAGCAAATAATGTGCGGTATCCGCTAATCACGGTTATCCGTATGTTATTACGGATTTACGCATAAACACGCGTTGTTCTTAATTTTGAAATTTTATCGTACAAGGTTTAATTCGTTAGTGACGAGAATTTGATCTTCGCGTGTAGTTTTTGTTAACCGTTTGACGGTAATTTATTTTGTATCTACATACTTCGCACGTGATCTGAACGTGCTGAAGGAAAAAAAGTGTGCAAGATTCCTGGACATGAAGCAAATCTGAAATTTACCCTTTGTTCAACGACACGTTGAAGTCTCGCCCTGTTAGTGGATAATTATGCATTTGCGCATCGTAATTCACCATCAGTTATATACCGTACATCGTTTATTGTCAACGATCTTCTGTACAGTAATAGCATACAACTACTGACTTAAGTCATGCCAATAACACTTGTTAATTCAAGACGGAAGTTCAACAGCTGAATTCAAGGGTATTGAACATACATTTTAAAGAACAAAACGCGTACGCTCGAATTATACTCCTGTAAAGAATTCAATTCAACTACCGAGTATCGACAAATTACTCGAAATATAAGTTCATTAACTGCCGGGTCTGTAGTGCGTGTAAGATTTTTGTGAAAAACCACTTTTAATGTTCGGTAGATATCTTCAATCTGATGAATACCATGCCGGTCATAGTTTGAAATAATTCTTATTTGCGCTTAGAGTCTAGCAAAATTTAACTAATTTAACTGTGAAAATAAACACCAATCAATTCAAACATCAAATATTTCCCTAAAAGCACCCTTTTTTTTCTTACCCTACAAGCACTCTAAAATTTAAAGTTTTCCCTCAATGTACCCTAAAGCAGTCAATTTCCTCCTAAAACCGCCCCATTTTTCCCAATCTTTTCACAAACTAAAATGGACTGGAAAAATCAATTTGGTACTCGAGAACAATGTTTATACTTTTATTTTAAGATAGCGAAGAAAAAATGCACTGAATGACAAGACTCTCTTATATTTCACAAAACCATAATTATTACGGTTGAATAGAGTGTCTTTATCTGTGCAATACACGCGCTCATCCCAAGTTATTTTGTTTTTACATTTAGGTTGAAATATAAACATTGTTCTAAAGCGTCAAATTGATTTTTTGATGAAAATAAATAATTAAAAAACATCTAAAATCTCAATGTACTTTACATTCAAAATTTCAATCGCTCCCCGGCACGTGTCAATATTATCCGAAAATTTCTATACTTACAGAGAATCTTCTTTTTATAATACGAACATAGTTCTGGAGTGCAATCGAAAAAATTCCAAAACGAACAAAAATAACGGACACCCGAATGCGTATCTAATTTTTTACTATTTAGTCAGTACTATGAACATATATTGGAAACTAAAATTACTTGGCTTCGGTACTGCGAAGCCGGCAACCATAAAAAAAGAAATTCTACAAGCAGTCACCGACGTTTTTCTTTTTATCAACTGATTGACAATTCATGATACTTGTTTACTACCAAAAACCATATTATTAATCTCGACGAATGAGAGGTGTGGAAATTACCGATTCTTAGTAATTGAATCGTGAACAAACAACCGTTCTCCATCGGACCAATCAGTCGGTCTTCGTTACGACGGATGTTTTCACAATCCAGCGTGAATCGGTCGTACATGTGAGAGATGGACGCACGTACACGCGTGCAAAAATGAGACACTCAAATCTCGATCATTAGCTCGAATCACGACAACAGCTTGCAGAAAATTTATTTGCAGCGAAGAAGAGCGACATGAAAGTGCGTGTTCAAAGTTCAGAAGAACAAACAAGGCTCGAAGTACCCAAGTGGCATCATCCGCATTACGGTTTGGAATAGATCGCCTGCTTATAAGATGCGAGATACACGCATCGGGCTAACAAATGGAGAATAATTTTGTTTTCGTTTTTATATTCTCGAGGAAGGTAATTTAATATTATTACTTTAATACAGCACGGAAGATACTCGAGAGTCCGTCCGGAGAATGATTGCCGTGCTATTATGTCCGTCGGGAAGACATCACGTGTACAAATGTCAAGCATATGACTAGGATTTTAAATTTCATCATTCGGTATGTGTATACGATACGCATGCTTTTCATTCTGCGGTCTGGCACGAAGTAAAAGGTTAGAGAAGGGCACAAAAATTTGTTTTTTATCATTATTGTTCTATCTCGTTAGGATCTAGTTGATGCTTCACCGAGACTAAAAACGAGGTTTACAAAGCACTCCTGGAATATTCAAGAGGCTCTGTGTAAGAAAAAGTTACTTTACAAGTAAAACGAGCCATATAATAAATTATTGCAGACACGCGTATAGCTGTGCACACTACAATATTTCAAGAACTTTAGTCGCGGCATAATTATTAATATTTCGTTTCGTATATCACGTGGAATTTTTTTTTTTACTTCCTGGTGCGTTAACTATTCAAAAATTTTCGTCGTACGATAATGTTTGACAGGATAAGCGAAAACGCGACTGTCATGATTTGCATTTTCAGGAACGATGACGTGAGTCTGATCACACTCTTCTCTTTCCTGCTAACGTAACCGTGTGCCTTCGGGTCTTACACAATAAACCTTGTACTGTGATTCGGAAAAATCGGAATCGGTTTTTAATTACCTTGTCGCGTTCATTCCACTTGTCCATTTCTCGCGTAACATATTCTTCGTGCGTAGATTTTACCATCGTTACCAAAATAACTTCATTTAAAGTTATACTTCACCTACGTCTCCTAAATTTTTCCGGTGACCGTGAAGAGAAGTGAAAGAAACGTGAAAACTCTGCGAACTTGAAGACAGGAAAAAGATTTCCAAATAAAATAAATGGATGACGGTAGTCGAAGAGTGATCGAATTCAGATATTTCACAAGCGAATAGTCCCCTTTGCCTGTAAAATTTTATGCATAGCCACAGGTCGATCAGCCTTCTACGAAATCATGAATAAATTCCTCAGACTCATTCACACTCGGCGTTGTCCAATGGTCGATGTGACGTCAAAGACCCTCGTGGAGTTTCGAGATAACGAGACGTTTAAGACTACAGAGCTTTTTTTCCCCTTATGTAAAACGTAGAGTGCTTTGCCCATCTTTCATGCTGCAAATGAGCTTTCGTAGTCAGTCGTCTTTCTCATACTTTATAGCTTTACAGAGTAGCTCCGAGATGCATTGATCAAATACCTTACGATATATGGCGGGGTAAAAAAACGTCTTGTAACATGCGACAGAATATTGTTGCCGTTGTTTAACCGACTGAAATTCTTCGCCTCTGACTGTGCATCGAGATGCACATTTGAGTATCGCAATGTCCCTAATCAGCATACGTATCCCTTATAGAAATTTCTGCATGCGAATTTCCGTGCCAAACGTCTTTGTGTCTTGAATGCGTGAATCGTCGTGATCGATGACTGCGTAGAGGAATCTCTGAAACCGAATGCCTTTAATTATACTCGTCACCAAGTTCAAATTGTCAAACTCCACGGCGCAATAACCCTTGAACGATTAAACGGACAAAGCTTGTTAAATTCTACACAATAGATTTCATTTTACCGAATAAACTTTTCCCGTTCAGCTGCTGAAGCTACCTTTCGACAGCAAAAGTTTCCCTTTGGTAAAGAGACAGCTTTGAAGGAATATTTAACTCTGAATTAGAGAACAGCTAAACCACAAATTACCCATCATGTAATTACGGTTCAAACTTGTTTTCCGACGACGCGAATGTTTTTTCGCACACGGTCAATTAAGTGATCACTCTTCGCATCTTATACATATGGGCTATAGTATTACCGTACTTTTCCGCATCTTTTTTCCTCAAAAGCTAAAGAAAAATATACCTACATTGCATATTAATACATTTTATACCTATACCTACGACGAAACATCAAAGTTAATTCGAATGGTTCGAAACTCGACGCTCAAAGTTGGGAAAGAGTAGAATTCCGAAAGGACAAAATACCGGAGGGCATAATTTCGGCAAGTCAAAGTTCCGAAAGCGCGAAAATATGAAAATTTAAAAATCCGAAACACCGAAATTCCGAATGATCGAAGATTTTCAATTCTGTTAATTTCTGGCTTGATGAAACTTCACCACTTTGATCTTTCTTTGTTTCAGATTTTCGGTATTCTTACGTTCGGAATCCTGGTCATTCTGGTTTTCGGTTTTCCTAATTTTTCACACCCACTCGTTGAATAAACTACGCCGTGCGTGTATACTTTAACTTTCGGAATTTTACCCCGTCGAAAATTTATTTTTCGGAGCTCGAAACTTTGTTTTTTCGTAAAAGTTTGATTTCTTTACTTCAAGTTTCGCCACCAAATAATTCGGACTTCGGCGCTTTCGGAACTTATCCGATTCGGAACTTCAACCCCGCCTCAACGCACCGCATAGAAAAAGTTATTATGTTTATGCATACGCGTACGGTTCATGCGCAGGTGAAACGCCCGGTCAAGCTGTCTTATTAGGGTAATGAGTATACAGTAATTATTGTGAAGAGATTTAAACGTCGTAAAGTCGAGTGTTTACGAACGTTTCAAGGCACAAAACACTGCAGGGTTGAAAGTATAATACGTGTATCTACGTACGGTTATAAGATATAAGTGTTATGCACATTACGCGATGAAGTCGCATTAATGGTCGAGCATCTGAACCGAGGACCTGTTGATCGCGGTGTCTTGTCTTTGCAAGCTTTTTGCTCCGATCCATTATATTGAAAAATAATGTAAACCTGTTTTTCCCCTTCCTACGTCTCCGTACGTTCGTCGAGGTTCACAAGCCATCGCAGGCGTAACGTTTCTACGGATTTTTCTTTTCTCTCCTTTTTTCCTCGATAGAATAGAATTGCAAAGTCGTTCGTCAAGTCCGCCACGTATAATGACCAATATTAAACCATCGTTTTAGCTGCACTGTCGATAAATTCACGCGACACACTTCGTGCGCGCGAATTGCGCGCATACTTCCATAATTCCGCCAGCCGCATGCATTTCTGTAACTGCAATTTGTTTATACCAAATGTAACGCTGGCTATGACGCTGGCTTCGACGATTGGTATTTGTCAAAAAGCGCGCAGCCCGCTGGACACGATAATATAATGAAACACACGAGTGTTTTATAACTGTGTAACCCTCGTTAACTTTTATCTATACATAACGAACAAAACGGTGATTTCAACGACTAGGTAAAAGAGTCGGACCATCGGGGATTCACCGCTTACACGTTATACGATCCAAAATAAACGTTGCACGCTAACGAGAAAAAAACAACCAATCTTCCATTCGGTAGATCGGTTAATCTCTGTGGATTTTTGAGGACGACCGACTCTGCGATTTAATTTACGTTTCAGTAAATATGAATTTACGGTAAAAACGGTAACATAATTAGATATTATATCGTTTCTTTAATTCTAAAATTTTCAATTCATTTTATAGTAAAATAATTTCGCACAATGCACCGATATATTAAAGGAAAAACTCAGCATATTGACGCAGGATTTATACAAACGGCAAAAATACAGTTTCTGCCTTAGGAAATGTTATTTTTTAAATTTAAACAACTCGATTACCGTTTCAGTATCTTCGTGAATCTGCAGAATTCAATGTACATTCTACACGTTCACCTCTGTTTCTTGCCGAAGCGGAATATAAAGTATACGATCAACGCTGGTTGAATATCCTCAACTAAAATCGAACAAACCTGCAACAGTTTTTTCCTGCTCAAAACGGATGACCGATTCCAAGTACACACGATTCATGACATGTGAAACGAAGGAAGAAAGAACTAGGAAAAATGGTATTTTTTTCATTACCTTCAAAAAACGGATTCAATTACTGGAATTAATACTCCGTTGTTTTTTTTTTTTTTTTTTTTTTTTCTATTTCGTTTAACGGTTATTTCATTTTTCTCAAAATTATATCCCATTGGATTAATTTTAATTCTACTCGATGTAGAGTCGTACAAATTTCCGATTCTTTAGTCAACGCGTAGAGAATGAAAGAGCAGATTCTAGTCAAATCTTCAAGAAAAGAGAGAAACGTCCAGTTTTCTGGTCAAACATGCGTCTTAAAATTTACAATATACTCTGTAAACGGTGAAAACCGCTGTGTGCAGACTTAAAATCTGCTAAATCTGCGGCAAAAAATACAATCGACGCGAGTATTTTTCACCAAAAACTTCGGATCAACTCCTTATCGTCTCTTCGCGAAGTCGTTTCCAAGATCATATAAAAAAAAAAAAAAGAAAAACGGCGGACGGAATTTTTTTTCTTCAAAAAATCCGTTTATCGGCCCGCAAATGATCCGAGAACGAACGTACTTTTACCAAAATCGCCATTACAACAGGCGCATCTACGATATTTGTAAATAATTATGAAAACTAATTCGAATCAGGCACTCGAGTACGTAACGAACATTCGATAAGTCGGGTAACAGGTGAGAGAAAAGGACCGCGTAATGCGTGACGGTGGGAGGCTTTGCAGGGGGCAAAAGTCGAGAGATCGAAGGAGGGGGAGAGGAGAGAGGAGAGAGGGGAGCGGAGAGAGGAGAGAGGAGAGAGGAGAGAGGGGAGAGGAGAGAGGAGAGAGGGGGTGGTAAGAGTTATAGTGGGGGAGGGGGGGGTTTTGCACCGAGCGACGAACGCGGACTTGGAGAGTCAGTCTGCTTGAGGACTCGAACACGAAAGTCGTGCAAGGGTCGGTTGCGCGGTGAATACGAACGGTGGTCAAATCGTCGGTCAGTCGTATCCGAGACGTACCCGTCCATCCATCCATCCATCCATCCATCCATCCAACCGTCCGTCCGTCCATTCGTCCGTCGGTCGATCAGTCAATAATTGAGTAAATCGACGATTTGTGATCCTGGTCGATTCTTTTTTTTTTTTATTTTTTTATTTATTTATTGTTTTTTTTTTTTATGCATATCGATCGAAGGTGGAACGTTGGCCGGTTCTTTGTTCGCGGAATGTGTACGGTTGTGTGAAATTAACCACATGCGCGGTGCGTGTACACGATTATTATATATACACATATATATACACATATATATATAAATTGACACACATGTGCGTGAACGTACGCACGCAGTGGACGTAAAATATACATGGTGCGTTTTATATGCTGGATTATTGTCGTCATTATTATTGTTATTGTTATCATACGTACGAGTTTATGCAAATTGGCGAAATTTGAAGTTTGTCAATTTTTTCTCCTTCTCATTTTTGTTCGTTCGTTGGTTCGTTTTTTTTTTTTTTTTTTTTTCTTCTTCTTTTTATTCATCGGACAACGATTACGTAGTTGGGTAATTTTACACCAAACGTTCCTAAACTTTGTTGTTCCTATTTGTTTCAACTTCTTCGTCTTCTTCTTCTTCTTTTTCTCTTGCTTTAAATACAATTTTCGATACTACCTTCTGGTTTATATTTCTTTTACCGCGTTGTACGTGACGTGTGTTGGAATTAGTTATGTATCATACCTCTTTATTGTATATGTATACGTGCGCGTGTTAGATACGCATGGTTAGAATGCAAATGATTTTTAACGATTAAACCGATATAAAACGTTGTCGAATTCGCATGGCGTAAAATAAACAGTATGTACGCAATTTTTAAAAATTCATAACGCACGTATCACTTTTTTATTCATTTTTTTTTTTCATTTCTTTTATTCTTTTTTATTTTCACATACTTGTTACGTACGTAGGTATATAATGTATTCTTGTGCTGTAGACGGTTTCTTACGTAAACGATTATTTATCATTGTACGGGATGAGGTGTGCATGAAACGGATTAATGTTTTGCAAACATTCATAAATCTACATAATAATACGTAACCATCGTTTAAAAGTATAAAATTAATAATAATAATAATAATAATCGTAACGACGACAACAACAACAACAACAAAAACAACAGTAACAATAATATAAACAGCATATACCAATAACGAAATTTACAAACATAAATCTTACGAACAGTTAGGTTCGATTGTATAACATCCCGTTGCAATTTCACCGCGTGAAATTAAAACTTTGATTAAAAATTAAGCTGACGATTGGGATATTAAATTATAAACTGTAAGATTTAAAAGTATTCTACAGCTCTGCGTACATGAAAAAGGTGTATAATCAAGAATTTGTGGAATTTGCCGATAGTTGCTCATATTTGATAAAGTTTGAATTATTTCAAAATCAAATGCGACTTGATCGGCAGGTACGAGTTTTTTTTAATACTGGAAAAAAAAAATGATACGCGTAATATCGATTAGAAGAAACAGCCAGACGTTGACTCGCGGTATCGTCACCACCTGCTGCGGATATTTAATCTTTAAATACAGAAATGAAAGAAAAGAAAGGGAGAAGAAACAAAAATATGAATATCTTGCGCGAATTTTATCCTCTATCTTGAAAGAAAGAAAGATCTTAACGCGTTTAATTGAATCAGCGCCTTTGATTGTAATCGTGGTACTTACCGCAGATCGCGGTGCGCTGAACATGCGACTTTTTACCCAAGAACGTATACGAGTCTATTCCGTTGGGTGAAATTGAAGTGATTTGATCTAAAGTTTCACTATACGTCTCTCGGGAAGTACCTTGAATAATTTCTCGAAGAAATCTGTTCCCGAGATGAAATACCCGTAACGCCTATGTGTATTTATATTTGCGCATATCAGTGAATAGATATATACTTTCTATTCGTAAAACACTGACACAAAGGAACTTAAAAGAGGCGATACTTTTTTTCGGGTGACGAAAATCGGTGCGCGCGTACATTTGTTTCAACAATAAACGATAGGTACTATAGGTTTCGTTTGGAAAATTTTCAAGCACAAGTTTTCCGGTTTTTCGAACGAAGGTAACGCCGGATTATTTTTATACCGTGGCAAGGTGAGACCTTTTTTATTCCTTTAGATTATTCCTCGATCATTTGACATTTAGGAGCCTCAAGAATTTATAAAATAAACACGAGACTCTGCGTATACTGCACACATTTATAATTATTCTAAACGTCTTAGCTATGCCAATATAATTAAGGGGACGGTTTTATCCAGCAGTCATGTTTGAAATACCAATTTGTCACGATGTTATTCGGAATTTTGTCAATCGCGGTGATAGTTCGGTAACAGTAACAACGAGAGACTTACCGTCAACTATTTACCGCTGTTGACAATATTTATTTATTTCTCTCTTGTTTTCCTTCCAAGTAAAACTCGTCGTTGGTATTGAAATTCATGGCGCTCAGTGAAATGATTGATCAAAAGATTTGATTAATTTTTTTTCGGCACTCGCATTAAGGAATTATAAATTCACCAAGGTTGACTCGTATATAATTACTAGTACAGTAGGAAAAAAAAAACTAGTAGGAACAAAAATACGAAATTCATCTTACAGCAATTATCGGTAATATTCCATAGGCGTGAATTATGACGCTGAAGATTATTTTCGACTTTATTACGTACACATCAGGGTTCGGAAAACGGAACTCTTGTAGAATCACTTCGTTGTCCGTCTGTCAAGGCCCTTTTTCTCAGGAACTTGCAGAGATATCGAGTTAAAATTAATATCAAATACCAAGTTCCACGGTCCCTTGAAGGTGTAAAAAATTCAAGCTTCGGCGCCAACGCGATCGAAAGATACTGCCATTTATGTCACATATTTTGATACTCTCAAACTCGTGCATCAAAAAACCTAAGTGGGTACTTTCCGGTGACCTAGAATTATAAAATATGGAAAGAGGGAAAGTCTCGCGTCACAAGTAAAGGAAAAAGTTGAAAAATCGTTCATTTGTCGTCACATCCCATGAAAAATAATAAATCAGATTGTACGTAACCCTTAGGGCGCGAGTTCTACTCGCACTTGTTCGGTTTTCTTCACTTTTTCATCCTTATCGTATTATAACCACGAGTGCGGGAAAAGAATTTCGTCTAATTTAAATTTAACGAATTGTTTTTCAAGGAACTCGGTATAGAATGGCATTCGAATGGATAGTTATTGGATTTCTTTCCATTTCCCGAGAAAATTGCTTCACTAATTACCGACTTACATCAATTTTATTCATTATATTCCGATGCGTCTTGTCTTCGATGAAAATTAACGTACGTTAGAAACGTAGAACTCTGCTTGCGATCGACGTTTCGAAATCGTAACTGATTCCAACTGCCACGAACTAAACGGTTATAGTAAGCAGACTTCGGTAATAACGGTCTGAACGAATTGGCAACTCGACTCGCCATTTCTGACGTATTACGTTAAGTGTATACGTACAACGTATAATCCCGGAAACATGTTTTTACAGTGTGCGCGTAATTTGTTTAAACATTGATTAATTTCCATGTAAACTTATTTTTCAATGATTACTCGACGGTATATCGAATAAATAACCTAGCAAAAATTAATATAAAAATTCGAGAATAAATTAAATTGTTCGATTAAAAAAAAGATTAATAAATAGTCCAAAAAACTAAGTATAATTTCTATAATAAAAAAAAAAAAAAAACATTGTGCGGATATCATTTTGTCCCGAAAGTAAAAAATACCCGCGTCATAATAACGACGGCTAAATAATAACGCGAAACGTGTTTCAAACATTATATATCAGATATATATATATATATCTATATATCCTGTATAAAACCATTCGTCAAATAGTGATTTCATACGGGCTTATTAACTCTATTTTCCAGATTCTCCATCAGCAAATATTAAATACACCATAAAAATTTTAAGGCCTATTTTTCACCGAGAGCTAACGGAATAAAAACAAGGCTCTTGCCGTTTTACTTGACGGCAAATTAACCGGAAGAGCCTGCGATCACAACTCAATCATGCTAATAACGTGAGTAATAAAAAAAATTTTTTTAATTATATTCATTTCTTAGACAAGTATATAAGTTGAACAGAACTTTCGATTTTCAAACTCAAGCTGGAAATGGTAGGATGATCGGATTCGTACACAACTCGTTGGAAAAGTTTCTTTCGTCTTATGTATAGGTACAATTTTTGTAGCTGACACATTGTACGAACTCTGTCTGGGCAGTGATTATAATCGAAACGTCTTATACGAATTGTAGGACGGAAAACTTTTTCACTCTTACACACTAAATGCTTACTTATATACAACATGTACCTGTATTTATTTAATCTTTGGTATACGGATAGTGCAAAACGTAACGGAAATAGAGTATACGTGCTCTCGCCTTGAATTATGCAACGATTTACGAAAAATTACATAACGTAAAATGTGAAGAGGTATAAAATACAATAAAATCAGCAACAAAATTAAAACTCAATTTGAGAAAGAATAACAAAGATGTGACGAAAATAGACAAGAGTGAATAAAGCGAAAATTAACAATAAATAGAGAGAAGCTAGAAACCGAAAGAATTATTTAGAAGGTAAATAAACAAATAAAAAGATAGGGATAGAGAGAGAGAGAGAAACAGAAAAGGTAGATAAAAATAAAATTTGTCAAGTAAGAGAAAAAAAAAACCTGTTAACCAAGAATTTCATGTTATACGAGTATAAGCGTATTAATTTTTATCCTTCACGTTTGTACGTTATTTTCGAGGCAATCCACGTACGGCGTACGATATCACATATTATAAGGTGTAGAGTTGCGACCACGCAACTTTTCGATGGTCAACTAGCGTCGAAACCACCTTTTTAAATCTCGAAGGACAAACAACCTTTATAGTATACTCATCCGGCTAGTTTCAGGCTGGTTCAGGTTTCGATTCGGAAATAAAGACGACAAATATTTAGGAAAGATAATGAAAAGTGTAAAGGTAGAAATATTGAAAAAAATATAAAAATTATAAAATGTATCGTGTCAAAGTTTCGCACTTTTCACCCCGACTTTTACCAGACAAACGATGATTCAATGGATTTTCGTACAACGAAGGGAGATTGCTTGGCTCGTTTTTACTTTTAGATTCTTTGTTATTTCGCACATCACTCTTCTTTATCATTACATTACATCCGGTAAATAATAGGCGATTTTCCGTGGAGCGTAACCCGCTGACGACGTTACGATCGCCGTAGCGCACAAACGCATGAATATTGTAAATTTTTCATAGTTGCGCAACCGGCAGGCGTCCATGGCTCAAAGCACATGGCTCAAAGTCCAGCTCCGAAGCCAGAATTGAGTTTAGAAAGGCCTGCGCACCTTTTTACCTTCACATTCTGCTTTTTCAAGCGTTATTTACACAAGTTACGCGCGGAATATTATATACGTATGTATAATGTATACGTCACCGTGCGTATTACGGACCTGGGCAAACGAGTATAACGGAATTTTCATCTCTTCCTCAAACGATCTTTTTTGCGAAAACGATGCCTTCGCGAATTAGTGAAAAAGAAAGAAAAAAAAAAGAATAAACGACGAATCTCATCGCGTAAGCACAGCTTTACCTTTGGTGGCAACTGAAATCTACTTTCAAAACTATCCATCACGAGACGTTGTATCGTTGATGGAATTTTTTTAGTCAAACCAGGTGACAACATTATCCCATAGAGTACGGAATTTCTTAATTTCCATTGTCTTGTATATGAAACGTGTGGGGAAAAATTTCACCTAACAATTTAAGTTGAAATTGTTTACCCGTAAGCGTTACGTCGGGAATTTCAGACCTTACGAAAACAACAAGATGATTCATACTCGTCGTGCAAGGATTTTTACACGATACTTACTTGATAAAAACAATCGGAGGACAGTTGCTGTTGCAAATATTATTAAAAATTATCCCGATGTGCGTAATCGCAGAGGATAATTAAAAAAGGCTGTAGGTACCATTTGCAATAAAACAAATTCAATTTTCTTTGGAAAGAATGCATGTGCCAAACCCCGAGGCCGACGTTTTCAGAAAAAAAGAAAACTATTTTGGAAGAAAGTAGCACCTACAGTTTTTTTTAACTTTTCTCTCCAATTAGTTCCAAGGTGTAGCAGATGCATTTTTCGCCATATTGCAAATGTCAAAATATACCTGTCACTGCGTAAAAGGAAAATCGTATTATACGAAGAGGAAAAAATTTTGAGGACAGGATAAAGAACTTTGTAATCGGTTCTCGGTCAAAGTCTACAATTTTATGTACGAGATTTTTTGTCACATTAATTATCGATCAGAGTCCAACGATCTTTTTCTTGTAATATTCCGTTTTTTCCTTTCTTTCTTTGCTCGACTGTAACGCGAGTGAATGTCAACTCGCAATCAACCGAAAGGTTTTATTCCAGCATTGATTTCATTCGATGCCTGAATTGTACTATAAACTTTTCCATTGACCACGTCATGGTGGACCGACTGATGACGTGTTTAATCACGCCTGCTTAACGTGTGTCATGTTTTTGTCGCAATCGCTGATTCGCGTAACTTTTAATACCTCTGGAACACCCGTGACTATATTATTTCAACCTGTTAATTGCGAATTTTTAATGGAACGAAGAACGGATGCGGCGACTGCCGATTACAGACACGAATTCCGGGTAATATATGTTGTAACGCTTTCTTTGTGTGATTTTTCTGATTTTTTGCCACGACTGTACGTGTAGAAAAGTGCCGGGCAATCTGAGATATTGCAGAATTCGCCACGACCATGTTTAGTAAAGACAAATAGATAAATCCATATTCAAAACAGGTTCCACGAACATTTTTTTCCGAAGAATACTAGTTTTTAGGGGTCAAATTTTAACCTGCCTTGTTAAAAACCTTACGCAGCTTGAAATTCAACTTCAATTCTTAGACTCAACCTGCTGATGCTGGTATCAAGTGGTGTAGACTAATCGTGGAAAAATGAATCCGTTCAATGATCACTTTACGCGTCTAGTTAGTTTTCAACCAAACTAGTCGTTACCCAGATACGTGTAATATACAAGGACATTCGTATATTCTGTTATAACATTTCTTGATTCACCGAAAAATCGTCTATTTTGTGTATTTATCGCTGGACTAAGGCAGGGTTGAAATTCCGAATTCGAAAAGTTCCGACAGCACCAAATTCTGAATTTTTTGCTCGCGAAAACTGAATCAAAGAAATCGAATTTTGACGAAACATCAAAGTTTCGAATGGTCCGAAACCCGACAAGTCAAAGTTCGGAAAGTACGAAGATGAGAAAATTTCATTACTTGAATATTCGTTATCTTGCATTTAGAAACTTTGAGCCGCCGGTCTTCCGACCGATCGAAACTTTGATGTTTCGCAATAGTTTGATTTCTTTACTTCAAGTTTCGCCACCAAATAATTCGAAATTGGGCGCTTTCGGAACTCTTCGAACTCGGACCTTCAACCCCGACCCGCATTACTTTACCCATCGTAAAGTAAACTAAGAGCGCAATACGTAATTGCATAACGCACCATATTTTCATAAAAAATCATTACACAATACAAATCTTGAGCTTAATTAATATTACACACGTCGGTATAGCAATATCGAAATACTATTCGAACGATATTCACTGCACTGATACGGTCGTGACTGTACGAATCAATTCTCAGTACAAAATGATTTCACATATTGTTCCAAGGTCACAAGTTCTCTGAACTTTCACTAACAATAAGTTAATTGGTTGGTGCATACCTATGTTTCCAGTGCTTTTACATCGAAGCTCCAAGTTTCTCACAATCATTTCAACAGTCGAAATTGGTTTGTTCAATTTAGATTGATGATTTTTTGTCATTTTTTTACTGTGCAACATTTCCGTATGTACCCATTTTTGTTTGTGAACTGGAATGAGAATAAAATTTGCTGAATTTTATTTTGTCAACTATAAAAATACATGTTATAATATATCTAGAAAATATCCTTCATCCGTTTCGTCACTGTGATATCGTGTATAACCGACTGAATTTTTCGTTTTTCTCATCATCGTTGCGACCGTAGATTTCTCGCATATTCAGCATGAATAGTAAGAATTATAGCGCACCTTAATGCATTTGCAGAATCTGCTTTCTCGTGTAAAAGATTTACCGTTTAAGTGTCTGTACGCAACGCGTGAAGTTCTGAATTATATTTCCTGAACAATAATTCCGTTCCAGCATTTACAAGAATTTCAAACACGAAACGACTCGTCAAATTTCACTCGAATTATTATCACGGCGCGTTTTTCATGGGTGAGCGGATATCTCTATCGAATATCGACTATCAAATAAAAATGTGCAACAGACTACCACTGCTTACCGTGATTTTACTTTCATATCAGTTCCATCAAGCATGTGCTCTACGAACTTTCTACTCATATTCACGTACACCTTGCCGTACACCTGGATTTTCTGTTGAGAAATCATCCGCTTCGGATACTGAACGATAATTCATGTATTTACCGTATAACATACAAGAGCCAGAGTTTTAACCGTCGTCGTCACAGTGCGATTCGATCGAGCCTTAATTTACGCGTTTAGCTACAGCAGGACTTTTTCCTTCCTCAATATTGCCGACTCGTCGCTGAATGCTGTACTTGTCTGCAAAAATTGGTCTAAAAGTATGATGAATTTTTTCTACCACCTCTTTAACCCTCTGAATCACACGTTATTGCGCTGCGCCGAATTATGTAACGTAATTATGTAATGTATTTAGTGGTTTTTGGGGTCGCTGATTACGAATCTGAAATCAGATTTCTAAAATTCAAGATGCCGGATCCGGTATGACGGACGAAAATTTCAAATTTGTTCTAATCCGGCCAGAAAATTTTTAAACAGGTGATGAATTTTGAAAATCTGATTTTAGATTCGTAATCAGCGACCCCGAAATTCCCTAGACAGAATTTTTTCTCCGAATTCGATCGAATTTGAAATTTTTATCCGCCATATTGGATCCGCCATCTTAAATTTTTTGAATTCGATTTCAGATTTGTTATCGGTGACCCCGGCATCTTATAATTTATGTGAAACATGTATATGCTTTGAGGGGAAACTTTATCAGAAATGTATCAATCCTTTAATTTTCACGATTTCTTTCAATCAATTTGTTTCTTACAATAAAAATTTACATTGTACCGCAGCAACTACTCTCGAGTATTGAAAAACTATTAGTATACTATTAGAAATAGGAAAAAAACTGCGAAGCAATATTTTGAAAGGGTCTCTAAATATACAAAAAAATGTTTATATATAAATTTGGTGATCAAAATATTTACCGCTATGACTCAAAGGGTTCAATATATAGCTGCTGCTGTTGCCGCAGGAAAAATTTCGTTATAAAAAAGCTGTAGCTAATTGATAAAAACGCTCCCCAATTTGCACAAACTGTGAACTTCTTTCTTACCAAGTCGCAGGAATTCATTGTACAATTTGTAAGGTGGATGGATGGTTGACCGAAAATTGATACTTTCTACGAATTTTATTAGTCCATTAAATATTCGATGAATTGTCAGATTTGTTAGCCGCAACAATCTCTGTACAAATGAAATATTGAAAAATACAGAAATTGTTAGGAAAAGCTTAGATGTCGATGCTTCATTTCGAATCGCTTGAAAATAGCTAAAAATCTAATCAATTCGTTCGATTTCACTCTACGATGGCTCCTCTCGTCGAGGGGACGTTTTTTCTTTTAAATTCACTTGTGAAACAATTTTTTTCGTCCTGATATCGTTAAATATTTATCCTTACAACGTAGTACGTAATATTGATTGATCCTGATCAACAAACGATGACATTGAATTGACTTTGTAGAAAATAGTCTGCTTGATATAGTGAGTCATTGTAGAATTAAAACAAACGAATCTATACGACAGATATTTAACAATTTTTAAGCGTTTTTAAATGAAATATCGATATCTAAGCTTTTCTTGATAACTGCAGTATTTCCAATTTTTGCACTTTCAAAGAGATTTTCATAGCTTACGAATATAATGATTCATTGAATACTCAATGCGCGATTATCTCGTAATGAAATTGATAAAAGGTGTTAATTTTTAGCCAACCAATCTCTTCATCTTTACCGTTTATTGAAGTCAACTGTTTCGTAGACGCGTATAAATAATGTTACACAAATAATGCTGTAGTGTTATACATGCGTGTATAACGGAATGCAAATGCGTGCAACAATCGACGTACACTTATTATATAATTGCGCAAAATGATTCGTGGATGAAAAATTGAGACCACGCATACCTGGATAGTAGAACGAAGTTCGGCACGAGGCTAATAACATACCTAAATACGTTTGTCAATATATATTTGAATCAAGCCATGTGTAATAATGCTTAGCATTCGAAATTCGAACTGAAAGATGTCTCGTAACGTTGCGTAACGTCCGTTTCTGCGGCTGGAATACCATTTGGAAAGGCCTGCAGCCTTTGGCACATCGCCTTTGTTACTGGGCCATGGTCAGTGCAAATTTTTCAACGAATTCCTGCAGTAGACACCTTCGCCATTGTTTATTATTATATTGCAAGAGGCGCAAAACCGCGCAGCGTTCGCGAATTCCGCAAGGATGTGAAATTATTCGCACACCTCGTTTTATTTTCTAACAAAATCGATAATTCTCAACGGAATTTCGATTAAGAATGACCAAAAATAATCGATTTGCGACTAAATATCAATATATCTATTCGTGTCATTCATTATTATTATCTTACTTACTAATTACCTATCCGATGTGGTAAGTGAAGGATGGCTGAATATTTTCACCTGAAATTGAAAAATATTTTCAATGAAACTATAAATTATGAAAAAAACTTTTCCGCTATTAAGACTACGTGCTGTAATTCAAGAAATTTTTGTTTCGTACGCACCGTTTCAAAAAAATACGATACAATCGATTAAACGATTCATTTTTACCGATTCAATCGAGGCGTGTTCGATTATTTTTTTGGACTCGATTAATTGATGCATCGATCATTCTTGGCTTAGTAGCCATCGCTATTCTCTGCCACCCTCATTAACGACGAAAAATTTGTTACCTCCTGTCAGTGATTAGCCACCGACTCACAATTCTCGCGATTTTGCGCGCCAATTATTTTGCTCACTTACGCGCGGACGCGTTGAAGCATTCATACGGCAATTGTCAGTCAATTTTTCACTACCCGACAAAGCGCTTAAATTGTTATGTAGACAGCACAATAGAGCTGCAGGTGTTGGTAATTGATGTGAATAATTGTTCGCACGCTTCCTCAGCGATGATCGTCGTACATTTTCACTGAATATTTGCTCGTTCGACTGAATCGCAAATCTAGGTATAATTTCCGCGCACGTTTTCATGCGTGCAGATCATCGTAACCGAGCAATTAGAATTGTTTCTATTTTTACGAACATTTTCCCCTAAATCTGAGCTTGAAATACCGAGTTTATTCATTTCTTCATTGCGATCTATGCCGAGCTGTATATTTATAGTTGCAACAATGCATTTTAAAATGGGTCGTCCAAAATTGTGACAAACGATATTTTTGCTTTCACCGAACTACTTACTCCTGAATAAAGTGCAGTTCCTGTATTTACGAAATAAATTAAATCGGTCGGAATTTAAAGCGTCAGCAACATTTCAAGGCGAATTATAAACTGTGTCGTACAGAATTCTTGTGCAAGCTGCTAAATCGCTTCTTAACGTTTTCAAGCATTATAGCAATGAATATTTTGTAACGAAAGACACCAGAAATCGTGCGACGAGATAAAAGGATGAATATCCGCGAGTGAAAGTCAGCGGTTATAATCCGTATAACGGGGACTATCGAATTCGCTTATAGGATAGCTTATATTTGTAGGGAGCATGGGTAAAAAACTAGAATTAGTGATTGATGGAATGACCACAATATCACAACTTCATTGACGCGAAAATTTTATTCGGAGAATTTAAAAGCGAGGTAAGTTCAAGTACGGAAAATTCAAAAACATATCAAGTCGAAATACACAAAGATAAAATATAGAAAGGCTTACAATTCCATATTATCAAAATTAATTCTGACGATTCTACATTTTGGCATTCTGTATTCTGACCTTCCTAATCTTTTACTTCTGCATACTTTGACTGTTACAATTTTTAAATTCTATACATCGCGTTTTCCCTTTTTTCAAAATTCGATATTGTAGCCCTTCAATTTTTTGATCCTTCTATATTTTCACCACCCCCCACCAATTCGTAGAGCTTAATAAAAAATATTTCACAACCTCTCCAACGATCAAAAATGCTCAGTTTTTTATTGGTCATTCTAGTCCAATCGCGGTTCGTTAATTTCGGGAATTCGAGTCATTGACCAAAACAGTTACGATAATATCGAATCACTTTTTCGAATCTAATGAACAGTAGTCAAAAATTCCAACGAATGGTTGGCGATTTCGTTTCCACTCATTTTCCATCTATTATGAAATTACCTAAGTCGAGGAATCAGTTATGAAATACGGTGGATCTTGTGGCTGTAGCAATTCAATATCTGTCTAGTCACTTCCGCTCTGCAGCATTGTTATGGTCAGAGTGAGAATTCTCTGCTGACGAAACCTATAAGCGGAAAGTAACCTCCATCGAAATTGAATGATACGATATTAAACGTACACTATATATTTGAAATCATGTAATTGTCGATTAATCGAACTGCCAGACTAAAAGTACAGTATCCATTAAACATGGGTATTTTCAATCCCGACTAAAAAATTTAACGACCATCCCATAAAACTAAATGTCATTAAAATAATTAAAAGCACGTAAGACATATTTTTCACGATTTCCAAATTTTTTCATCCCTGAAGGGAATGTTATAATTCTTATTAAAGAAAAAAAAAAAAAAAATAATGTTTCCACGTTTTATTCGCTTGTTACTTGGCAAAGATTGTAGAAAATCTTATAATTACTGTATTCTCTTCTCGGTCAGATCCGTGTAAATTATAATACACGCCGTAAAGCGAAAGTTATCATAAATTAAAATGAAATAAAGAGAGAGCATGCAGACATAAAGAAGATAACATCGAATCGCATAATGTATTATTGCAGGTGATTAAAATTTTAGTAAATCGCGTGTTGGCAGCCGCGAATTCTTGCGTGCTCGTGTCACGTTCTTTTCGATTTGTATACCTATAATAGGTGGCAACTTGCCATTCCGTTGCAACAGTCACGGCACTGTAGGCGTGATAAATGCATTCGCGTTAATGCGAGTAATCCAGACCGCCTGTGTATTAGGCTTATCATTAAATCGGCCATAATTCTCATAGAGTGCGAATCTTTATCTCCTCGCAAAAGCGAATTGTCCAGGTGACAGATTGCACGCATGTCCTCGTTAAAGTTTCACAAGTACCTCTAGGAAAATATTGCGTTGACCTATACTTCCATTTTTTCTGTTACCGTCTCCCATGTTTTATGAATTTCATAATTTGATTTTCCTTTTCGATTTTATAACTGTAATAGCTTCGGCCTGTTTTTCACAGCTACATCAATCCATCCGAGTATAACAAACATCCAAACGATAAGACCCCGAATAATAACGAGCAAACTTGAAGGTATATGTCCATTAAAAATGCGTATAATGTGGGACAATTTGTACCATACAAGCATATGTGTCGCCGAGTGTTGCCAAGACAACAATTCCGGCAACCATATATTCCAAACCTAAAAGCTAATGGTGGCTCGGACGACCTTATGAGGAACGAAACGATCAATAAGTGTTTTTACGTCAGGACCTGTTTCAAGTAAACTAAGAACTTTAATTTTTAAACCGAAAATAAAAAACAACTAGGCTTATTTAACGTACGTAATGTAACGCAGATAAAGTAAATATACGATCACTGCTGTCTTTATTCAACGATCAATTATGCAATAATTTTTGATTAGAAGAGCCGACATGACATGGTCGCATACTATTACACCTTTAGTGTGCTTCGTACCATCTACAGATTCTAATTTATTGGTATAATACTACACGTGTGCTTGAATATGATCTTGAACCGGTGAACCTTGCAATTGGTTTTTTTATTTTTACACAATCGGCTGTAGTGTAAATGGTTTTTACTCATAGTTTGCGGTGTTCATACGTGATAAATACAAGCGAGCAAACGAAGAATCGGTGTTAAGATGACAGCCTAGTCGTTTTTCCAAGAGAGAAATAAAAACCTCCGCCTACCGTAGCTGTGAAAATTCTCACGCCTTGTACACGCATTTGTTCAGAATTGTACGCTTTGTTAGTTTTCCTCGGAGGTGTATTTAAACTGGTTAATTTTGCAGAATAATACATCAGTGTCTTTTCTTAGGCAATAAACAACTTTTTTTTTCTGTAATCCTCTCTCTCTCTCTCTCTCTCTCTCTCACACACTTCGGTTTTTCGTCCAACATTACGGTAAAGGAATGCAGCTAAAGTAGGCAATCAACCGAGTTTCTATATAAGTGTACTTAGGCGGGTACTTTAACACGCGTGCGTTACATAGACGACGCAAATTTATGGTAAGTATACAAGTACCAGCACCGCGAGCACTTCGCGTATCATCGTGATTCGCGTTACCCACATCGCGTCCATCTCGCGTAAATACGTATTCGCGTATGCACGTATTTGTTTTACATCGTCATACACGTGAACTGGTTGCCCAATGAAACCGAACGTCAGCAAAAAGAAAGCCATCGTCGTTACGTAAGGCTTGGGTATAACTATAACCACACCATGTACGCGTTGTATAAAAATAATACGCTGCTGGGAGCGTAAAAGCGGCACGGCCAGAAGTTGCACTGTCTGCGGGTACATATGTGCATAAATAAACTGGTTTCTGCAACTACCGTAGTCCGTGGGCTCAGGTTTTCCTTCTAATCGAAGATCGTTCGCCCTGCACTGAGTCCGAACCGCCGCCACGCGGCGTCTTGTTAATTACGTAAAAATTTAACGATAATCGTATAGATCATTTTTTATATCATACACTTGCCCGACGGTTTCTTCTGGTCGGATTCACTTTACACGCTCTCACCCCGTTCTTACCTAAATATCTTTGCACATCACCGGATTTTATTCGATTATAGACGGTGCAGTCGGCAGGCTATATAAGGAATGTGCAAAATTCGAAACGGGCAGTCAGTTTCAACGCGGCCAAGTTATATACCGAAACAAGTACGGCGTTATTAGTAGCCTTTCTAATTAATTGCAGAGACCTGGAACCAACGTTGAGGGTACGAAATACTGGTTACAACTTGAACTGCACTTGCACGATCGTTGCGTAACGATCGAACTGCCGTATCGATTATTTAGCTTCCGAGGATCAGTGGCGGTCGTGCCATTTTTTTTTTAACATCGACGATGTGCGACTAACGGAGTTCCGAAAGAATCGCTCCTTCAGCGACTAATTGAGGAGAATTATAAACACGATTTCATTCTATTTTCTCATTACTTTGTTACAGTGACAATACGGCGACAGGAGGCGGTGGTTTGATGGCGAATTCTAATTCGGTGAACTCGATGAACAGCGCGGAAGGAAATATGGACGGAACGATGACTCCGAACCCCGTTATGGCTACTCCGGGGATAAATAACGTCGCTTGGAACAGGCAGCAAGCCGTGAGCGTGCGACATGCCTTCAAGAACTACGGAAACAGCAAAAACCCGAATCAAGTGTTGCAGAACCTCAACATGACAGTGGCCAAAGGTTCCATGTGAGTAGTCGTTTCAGTTTTCATCATTTCCTCAATTTCGTTGGTTAATCGCGGTGGGCTGTAAAAAATGTTGTGTTCAAAATTGGCCGGCGAGGACTTACGTGATACAAT
The DNA here is from genome assembly GCF_021901455.1 of Neodiprion lecontei. Lineage (NCBI taxonomy): Eukaryota > Metazoa > Arthropoda > Insecta > Hymenoptera > Diprionidae > Neodiprion > Neodiprion lecontei. Next base: position 25,794,537 of record NC_060260.1, on the reverse strand, counting down.
TTTTCGGATCAATCCGGAAATTCAGCATGAGATGGTGTTGAATCGACGGCAAATCGTGTTCCATATAAGTCCTCCTCGGAATATTTTTTACAATGATGTGTAAATTTGATTGTAACAAATTTCTGAAACTCTCCATAACGTCTTCTATTGCTGGACGTCGCGTAGTCTACGATGCGAAAGAAGTTGAGTTAATCAATATCCCGTTCAAAGCTAGTCAACTACTTACAGTTGATGTTTGAATAAATAAATTGAAATAAACGGGCGAAGAAGTAAATACCATTACAGGAAGTTTAAAAAGTAAATGACACGTAATTACATTTAAGCGAACAAATCACCGGCTGTATAAACGCAAGGATACAAAGAATATCCATTCGCAGTGGATAAGGAAAATTCCATAGAACTTTGCGATTTACGTACGTATGCGTATTAATGTGATAAATGACAGAGACTTGGATTTGCAAAGTTTTTCCACATTCTTAATGACGTAATATTCCGGTTCCCGTGATATTCCTGACTACTTTAGAGCGAGATATCATTGATGACGACTTTTTTTTAAGATGAAATATGTGTTGCTTCGTGCCGACGACCTTGTCCCAAGAAAAAAAAAAGAATTTTTCTTCTATTCTATGAGTACCTGTATATTTTTGTCCGCACTTTGACACTGAAATTTTGAACCGTTGTTCACCTCGAACTCTGAGCGTCTAGTTCAGGCAAAATTAGCACATTCCCGGCAAACCCGGTGTTAAAAAAAAGCCTGTAGACATATTCTATAGTAGACATGTCTTGGTTAATAAGCCTTGGGACATTATTTTATAAATTATTTCTGTCATGTATAATTTATGAGCAAGTATACCATCCCAAGTCAACTGCTTTGATGTTTGGACAACAAATTTGCCCGAGTATGTACATATTCCGGATATACGCGGACGCAGAGTCGAACAACTCCACGTATGAACAGTGAATCGGTGCTTAGAATAGATCGAGGATGTCTGGGGAAAAAACACGGGCCAATTTGATGAAATTAATTTAAAATTTTAAAACTCTTTTATTTCTGACTATACCCTGTAAGCAGCGATCCAAGATCGTAGCGTCATTTTGGATTCACGTCATAATCTCGTATGCAAGGCAAATGACTTTTAAATGGTGCAGTCCAATAAAGATAGACCCAGAGATTCTGAACCTTTCGTATAAACTTCACTCAGTGAGATTAATAAACTCACCTATCATTTGGCTCGTGAGGATGTCGCGTTTTTTCTACCAGTAACAATTAACACAATAAATGCCCACAAGCGTAACAAAATTGACGTGTTAACGAAAACCGCCTGAAAGTAATGACCAAGTAAAGACAACAGTTTCAATAAATTTCCACTTGGTTATAAAAGTTTTACCGCCACGCGGACAGTTGAGTGTTTTTATGGGTTTAAGAACCGAGTCATTATCCGCGATGGGTCCCACGGCATGAATAGGCGTAATTCCTTCAAGGGGGAAAGGTTTTGCTTTTTCTCACAGTTGAAGTAACTCGTAGGTAGGAGGTCTCCTACCTGTGTAGATTCGCGAAGTCGTAACAACGGTGTGAATTTACCGAAGAAAAAATTATTGTTGGTCTCGTATTTGTCTATGAATGTAGTTACTATTACATATTGTTGAGCCGGTAGAGAAATATGGAAATTTTAGCAAGTCACTAGGCGCGTATCGTTACTTTTACGAACAACAACTGCAGGTACATGCAATATGCATACATATAATGTACAAGAAAAAGAAGATACCGCCGGTTTTTCCCCCGGATCAATCTATCCATACCCGTACATTCTATGACTTTGCCTTGAGCTCTCCTCAACATCACAAACTCGGAAAATTTTCCGCGTTGATTCCATTCGACGTTCCTTCGTCAGAAACCAGATATTTAATGATTATAACAAGAGTGTCTATATGTATAGCTTGTTCGATATTGACGAAAATTATTTTTCACACTCGATGTGTAGAGTTTGACGATTATCATCGGTTCCTCCGCGTTTGCAGTATGAGCAATAAAAATTTACAAGAATCATATAACGCGTACACTTTGAAGTAGAACATGAGTCACTGAATTAGTTTGAAAAGAGGAGCGTTAGTGACGCGGAACTTTGATACATTGCAGATTTGAAGAGAAGAAAATAAAACTTTAGAGCGGATTTAGGAGAAATTGCATAGTTTTCGAACCGGGTTGTACGGACAATGTGTAATATGAAGCTTGACGTGAAATCTTGACGATTCCAAATAGAGAAATACAGAAAGAACGGAAAAATGATACTTTCTTTTCACACGTCTCGGAACTGGCTGACTTCTATCGCCTGATGAAAAAAAAAAAAAAAATAAAACATTACAATCTGACGTGACTTTCCAACTATATGCCTCGAATTTGTACCGATTCGCTTTGCTATTCCCGTATAAAGTACAAGTACGAGGTGGAATATGAAATGGACCCTCCACGAGATCAAACTTCTCGGGAAGCTCTCTTCTAATCGTCGACAACGTTGTAGACGAAGAACGGCGGTGAAATGGGTGACGCAATAATCAGACCGGAGAACAAGACGAACGAGAAGACATTCTCCGAGTACTGGCGTGGCATGAGCAAAAATGAAAGTGATCGAAGCCAGGCACTCAACTCTTAAGAGCAGAGTATTCGATAGGTAACAGTAACTTGGCGGTGCATGGATATTTGCACAAGACTCGACGCTGCTGATCTCCGACTAACACCTTGGCCTGTTCGCGCGGAGGAAAAAATTTCTTTTTTTTTTTTATTTGTTTTTTTTTCCAATCAATTCTCCGTGTGCAGTTGGCTCGTGACCTACGATATATTCACCGGGTTCTGCAATCAACGCTGCGAATTTTCATCGTTAGATGACGAAACGAGAATATTATTTGGAACGTGGTGAAAGAAAATGGATCAATTCCGACTATGAACAACGATCTGTTTGATAGGTCGAAACCTCTCTCAAGGTCGGATAACTTTCGTAGAGAATTTCACTTTTCATCAACCGAATCGTTGATTTTCTCGTGGCCTAGAAAATATTTCTTAAATGCAAGTCAGTTCCAACTCGGTATAGCGACTTAAATTCGTGAGGTTTGTTTCGGTAATCGGGGAGCTATCAGGGAATTTTATGTCACCCCGAGAGTTCTCAAAAATCGATTCTAAATTGATTTGATAAAACTTAGTCCAATGTTAAAAAAAGAATTTGTACTTGAGATCAAAGTATTCTTTGGAGGACCGTATAAATCACGCGGTCTGCATGATAAATAGGATCGGACATCCAAAGAGGCACAAATATTCCACACAAACTTGAGCTGCTGTGCCGTAAAGCTATAAAACTAGAAATCAAAAACAACGTCAATTTTTACTTTCCTCATATTTATACTGTAACGATTGAATACACGCTCTTGTACCGCTGGGCGGATGCGAGTCGATTGTAATCTGACGTCGATAGAAGAAAGGAATCAGCGTTCGAAATAGGAAACGGAGTTGTTTCGTAGTATTTTTTTTTTTTTTTCCAAATCGAGATGACGCTTTTAAATCCACGCGTTGTTGATAATGGATCGGAATTCGAATGCACAAATGATGACTTAAAATGCTTCGACATACTGTATTTACGCATCCAGTGCCTGCACGTGTAGAAAGGCAATCGCGTCTACCTTGGCTCGGAAAGTTATTTATATAAGGTTTAATATCGACGTGACTAGCCCAGTCCTGGAACATTTCGACATGCGGACATTTATAATGGAGGAAAATATAGCTATGGTTACAATAATAATAATAATAATAATAATAATTTCCGCGCGAGAAATCGCCCCTCGTTAACTGTCCCCTTTCGTCTCCTTTGAAACTGAAGTTAGGAAGAGCAGACAGCATATATCACACATTTTAGTACGCTAATGACAAATTGTACTTCGTGTAAACCTGATATTATAGATTGTGAGTCGCGTTCAAGTCGAGTGATACTAAGTTTGGCTTATGTTATACCTTCTTATACGAAATTAATAGATTTGCAATCATTTCGCCGACTCATTCGCTACGGTTTTTCTCTTCAACTAGCTTCGACTAGGATGGAAACTTTGATCGAAGTCTCAGGTTCGGCGTAGCTGACGCGCTTAGATGTAACAACACGTATGTATGTAGTTCCAAATAACAGCATGGAACGATTGGAATTGCAGGAAAATATGTGAAAGCAGCTCAAGTCGTCGAAATTGTGAACCGTTAACTCAACGCCATCGACTATCCACGTATTCTCATTAGACCGCGTATCCCTTGCCGATGAATTTTTGATGGAACAGAGCAAAGCGTATCAGACACACGCCGGTGATTAGTTTCCACTATTAGTATCGGCAACAAACATCAGCCAAGTGCTGAGTTGAAATTCCGATGCCGCTAAAAAAAATTTCATTTTTCAATCACCGATGCCATTTCCAACTCCGCTAAAACGACATAGGAAAAATTTCATTCCCGTACTTCAAATGTTCTGATTAACGTTGTGCGTACATGTCATCCACCTTCCAAAGTACATAACTTCGAAGACACTTGTCCCAGTTTAATAATATAGTTTGCCCTACTTGTTCATAATCTTGGAGTAAAGTTTCCATCGGTAAATATTGATTCTCAGACGTGTAAAGAGGACAACCGACTATACTGCGTATATTTATTTGTATCGAAAATGATTCGTCGAAGTTGGTCATGGTAGAATATCTTTTTATCAATTGATTAAACGGTTGCGTCGTTTCGATCGGCCACGGCCAATCATCTTCGGGCAATAATTACTGACAATTCTACGAGCGTAACGTGTCGTTGTCCAGCCATGCCAGGAAGAAATGGCCAAGTTCGACGAATCATATTTAATATATGTAACGACATTGGTCGCGAAGTTCAAACTTGTATATTTATTTCGACAAATCCACAGATATGGACTCCTCGGCGCCAGTGGTTGCGGGAAAACGACGCTTCTGTCCTGCATCGTTGGTCGACGGAGGTTGAATTCTGGAGAAATCTGGGTCCTGGGTGGAAAACCGGGTACCAAAGGTTCCGGAGTGCCGGGTAAGCGCGTCGGCTACATGCCCCAGGAAATCGCCCTCTACGGAGAGTTCACCATAAGAGAAACGATGATGTACTTCGGGTGGATATTCGGCATGTGCACAGCCGAGATCGTCGAGAGGCTCAGATTTTTGCTCAATTTCTTGGATCTGCCCTCGCAAAATCGACTCGTCAAAAATCTCAGGTAAGTCGAGGCGATTCGTTCTTCGATTATCAGTCTTGGAAAGCATTTCTCATTCGTCTTACCAGACTCCCGATACAGATGTCGCGTTCTTAATGAAAATTTACGTTTCTCTGAATACAGCGGTGGTCAGCAGAGGCGAGTATCTTTTGCCGTGGCGTTGATGCACGACCCGGAACTCCTGATTCTGGACGAACCTACGGTGGGAGTCGACCCGCTCCTCAGACAAAGGTAAGGTTTGAAAAATTTATTGAAGCCGATTTTACCTGCAATCTGAAATCTCAAGCTACAACGGAGGTCGCTGACTGAGAAAACTAATCACGCTCGACGCGCGAGAGTCGTTTACTTGGTTTCATATTCCTCCCATTCGAGCCATCATATTACTATTATACTTATAGGTGTAATTTCCATTAAGGATATCTAAAATTGATTCGAGTAAATTTGACAGTTTGAAACGGAATTTTCCGAGAGCTATACAACACTCTCGCAGTTATTGATCACCAGCGAAATTATCAAAACGGTGTTATCCTGGAATATTCTGTTGTGATAAACCTAAATTCCGGATTCTTTTGTCGCAAACAGAATTGTTTCTATGGTTGGCTGGGTAAATTCCGAAACCCAGCTCGTTGTGGAATCGGCTCTAAATATTGCCTAGTTTCTGAAACAAGGGCGTAAAGCGAAATTTTTCTTTTTTGTAAAAAGTTTAGACCGGAGTTGGTTCAATTTTTTTTTACTCTCTGCGTAAAGTTCGCATAATGAAAATCGTGGGATGATGCTTATAATACACAAAAATAGGAAATTTCTATGACAAAGAAAATGATGTTGCCCTAAAGTGTATTTATCGAAAATAGAATCCAGCTTTGGATTATCATTTTTGAATCAGTATATTACATTTATATTCAAAGACAGTACATTATTTATTAAAAATGATATTGGTTCGCACGATTGTTTTTAAAAATCATTGCTAAACAGTATACTATATTTATATTTAAACGTACCATGAAATTATGCTCCAAAATAAACGTAAGAATCTAAAATTGTTATACGACACTGAATTAATTGATCTTTCAAATTGCATTTGCAAATTTTTAATACAGCACTTAACTTTACACATACACAAAAAAAAAAAGAAAAAGCTCACCTTACGCTCAGAATTTGGAACTTTACGCACACGAGGCCAAAAATTCCTTTATCATTAACCTGCAGCGATCACTATGGCCGAAACAAGGACGCGCATCTCTTATTTATTTCACATCATTTGCTATATTACCGAACAACATGCTCTTCGTATTCCTTTTTCTATACCCTTCTTTTCTTTTCGTTCTTCTTGTAACAATGAAAAGCTAATCGCGCTCGTGGCTAAGTCCTGAGACGCAACTTGTACGTTTACCCCGCCAGGTGAATTGCGGCAAATTTACATCGGTCGAAGATCACTGACGTGCGTGCCGCAGTTAATAATAAAACAGAAAAGTAATTAAAAAAACCGCGAACACACGCACACACACACACACACACACACACACACACACACACACACACACACGCAAGAAGCGAACTGTAAAAAACTGGCTAGTGACGTCAAGCCGGGTCTCGTTCAGACCAAATGATGTCCGTCATATTTTCCAGCGCGTCTCAAGTCCAAAGACTTGAGATGTTGATTTTGGACCAGGTAACCTTTTTCTTCACCGGTCGACCGTGAACGTTAACTAAGCTGAATCAGGCCATAGTTCTGAATATCGATAGAGATCATCAACGCCATTCCTTGCGTTCACATAAACCGCCGAGTCATTTGCATTAATTATATATAATTCATGCATCGAGTCGTAGATTGTCCTCAGAATATTATCGTTGGACGTAAAAATTATTCAATTCAAAATTCTCTGTGATACAGCTGTTGTAAAATTTATTTCTAATAATTTGTGGAAATTTTTCTCTTAGTCACGAACGACGGGATATTATACAGTCTACGTTATTGTACAATCAACAAGAAGAAGAATTAATTCTATTCGAGTCACAGTGAATTTTATTAAGTTAAAATAACCTCCGCCATTTATATACTGCAGTCAAGGATCTTTTACCAGCGGGAGTAACGAATATTAATGAATTGCGAATAAATTTTGCGAGAGTGCTGTAAAATTTTAACATTCTCTTCGAAATCGTTTCGAATAATCGCAGCATGCAATAAATCGGGAATCTCAAAATGGACGCAGAATAATGTCGACGACCTGCAGATACGTCGATGGAACATTGAGTTAGGAAAATCGAGAACGCGCAGCTTTTCGAAATGTTTTCGAAGCCGAACGATATAACGTCGGAAGCGATTGTTATTTCTTCAATCTATCGCGGGCATGATAATTTGAAGAAGTGATTATCTTCCACTTCAATTCATTCCGTGCATAAATATTCCATAATCAAATGTCCTGCGCTTAGTCTTGATGATGCTTCTGGGAAAGATCAATTAAATTCTTATCACTAATAGCTTCGGCTACCTTGACTCGAGGTCAATACACACGTTATTATAAAATTAATAGCTTTGACGTCGAGGGTTACGGCTAATCGATCTCTGAAGTCTGACCAACAGACTACGTTCATCACGAATTAACATCTCTTTTTCTCGTCTATTCGCCGCCATTTAAATTAACAAATTCTCCACGGTCGTGGAAAGATCAGGTTTTATTTTTTAGACACAATTCTGGTTTGCATCGTTAGGCATTGTATTATATAATTCATAACTTAATGCAGCCTGCCTACCGCACGTAGTTCCAAAGATCGCAGCAATTTGTTGCATCATCGACTCACAGACAATCGTTACGTTACGTCTACACGATGTGGACTCGTATGTAATTTAGGAACGATAAAACAGGAGACTCTACACGCGAACGATTTTTTATTGCCAAGATCAAACGTGTCATGGCCATTAAGGCATGTGGATCCGGAAGTTGAGGGATGGTTTGAAGTGCGTGTAGCTACGAGAAGCTGATGAAAACTAAAAATCGAAAATTTCCCATTCAAGATTTTCGCACTACTCTCTAAGATTCATTTTTATTTATTACTATTTTCAGTATCTGGAATCACTTGGTACAAATCACCAAAGATGGGAACAAAACTGTCATCATTACCACACACTACATCGAAGAGGCTCGACAGGCTCACATGGTAACAAATCTCTACGTTGTGAATTTAATGACGTGGATATAATTCATGCTTCGCAAATAACGATCAATCCTAATTGAAGTAAACGGGTATTCAATTTTCCCAACAATCAAGGCTCGTGCTAGAATTTCGCTTTCATTCGGGTTGTAAATCACAGATGCTGACAATTTATGTCGCTGTTAGTTACCGTCTACGTCTGAATTTATTGCGGATTACTTTTGCTGTCGCAAATCGGTACAAAGTTTACTTTGGGTCTTGTTTTTTGACGTGTAAAAATAACTCGGTTGATTTGATTTATCACGTTTAGAAATACTCGTGATTTTCCTTTCAAAGCTCTCCACGAAAAGTTTGAACCATTGTCACGATAAAATTAAATGTTGAATCAATCTTTGGCACTCTTCTGCTTATTCTAGTTCCTTTTCCTGACGCGAAAACATCCAACGAAATCGGTAGCTAGAATATTCAACTTGTAACAGATACCGCAACATACACTTTCACGTTCCTAGACACACGCTCCGAGGAAGTAAATAAAGGAAAAACTTGTTACGTTATATCTTTAAATAACGAGTCTTGTTACCGTAACGTACAGTTCTATAAGATTCTTACAGCGCCGTTCCCTATATATCCAATTACTCGTAGTACAACTCTGAACCTCGTCGTAAAATTGACATACCGACGTAGTCATTACGAGTATCAAACATCAAGTACCTACCTAGCGTGCTGATAAAAATTATTCGATTAGAACGAGCATTTTCTCTTCTTCTAAGATCGGTCTGATGAGAAGTGGAAGGTTATTGGCCGAAGAATCACCGAGGGCACTTCTCACCATGTACAATTGTGCCTCCCTTGAAGACGTGTTCCTCAAATTGTCCAGAAAACAAGGACAATCCACCCAACCCACGACAGAATTAAACATATCCAACAACATCAGCTTGGTAAGGATTCGGAAAACTTTTGCTATTTTTGCTGTCGTCACTACTCATAATCCTTTACTTAAAAATCACTCAAGCTTCGTCTTCTTGTTTAATGCTATCCGAAGGATTCGGTTGCGAGCGAGGACGAGGTATTTTATAATCTCAAAATAACTGGCCTAGTCCTCTCAGAATATACTTTGTAATTTTTTATACACAGGCCTCCTTGAACTGGGGGAAAAAAGATGAACCAGTTTACGTGATTCAAGAGTCTGGAGTCGTTGGGCTCAACTTCCACCAGAGCAAAGAGGTCCTCATTCACGATACGACAAACGGCGTTGGCAGTCATTACGACGTAAGTGGAATTCGACCGATCTTTAAAACTGGGTAAAAATTCGACGATGTAAAGGAAATTTATTTTTCGTGTACCGATGAAACTGCTCCGTTCTGTCAAGTGCTTGATCTATAGGCACAGATATTTGCCAATTCAAAGCCACGTCGATTATACCTGTCCACAACTGATTGCTCGTGTCTTTAAATAGCTGAACGGAAAACCGCTTCCTGGAGCGAAAGGTGATACTTCGGTAGAATGCGATGATTGCGGGGACTTTACCGACTGCTACAAGATTACCAGCATTGGAAAAATACGAGCCCTTTTGCAAAAAAACTTCCTCCGGATGTGGAGAAACGTCGGGTGTGTATATAATATAACGTTGTAGACATTTCGATAAACTCCGGATGTTTGATAATAATGACGCACATGCGCACATAATACGTAAGAAACTTTCTACTATCGGGTACAAGTTATTCTCTCCTATGACGGCAAATCACACTTCGACTTACATAATGATTTTTCCCTTTCTTCTCGCTCAAACAGAGTTATGCTCTTCATATTCGCCCTGCCGGTAATGCAGGTGATCCTATTCTGTCTTGCTATTGGAAGGGATCCAACGGGACTGAAGATCGCAATCGTTAATCACGAGATGACCTGGGGAAACTTGAGCTGTCCAATTGAGAAAAATTGCAGTTTTACGAATCTAAGTTGTCGATATTTAAAATTTCTCGACAACGAAACGATGGTCAAAGTGAGTGGCGCGCACGTTTATACTTTGAAATGCACTCGTACCTCGCTTTACGGCCCTGACGTATTCCGGAAAGGTTGACCGTAAAGCGAAAAGCCCTATAACGAATCAATTACCTTTTCACAGACCCGTACAAGTTCGATTGATTCTATTCTAATTTTTCATAAAATAATATAGTTTTTCATTCATAAAGCAGTTTACTCTTTGTATTTCCTGTAAAAAATGGTGCATAAAGATAATTTTTTTGGCCGTATGAAGAAACAATCGAACGAGTGCCATAATTAAAAAATACCATTTTAGCGAAATTCGGTATAAATAGCGGCCGTATAGAGAGGTATAGGTGCATCGGAATCTCTACATCGATCCGATTCGATGTTCCAAACACCTGCAATGCTACTTTTCAGGAGTATTATCCAGACCCAACTTCCGCAAAGGACGCTGTTCGTGCCGGCGAAGCTTGGGGGGCTCTCTACTTCACAGAGAACTTTACAGACGCTTTGGTAGCACGAATGGTTCTCGGCCGTGATGCTGACGACGAAACGCTGGACCAAAGTGAAATCAGAGTGTGGTTAGACATGTCGAGTAAGTCCGATTTTCACGAGAGTCGATTTCGAATGGTCGCTGTCTGTTTTATTTTCTTTCTCTATTTCCCTATTTACCAAACGGTGATTCTCAACCTCGGTGCCAAATCTATAGATCAAAGAAATTAACATACATGTAAAATAAGAAGCAACGAAGCGCGATGAGTTTGCTGAGTCCAAACGCACGGTTGAGGTCGAATGACTTTGAGCGGCTACAGGCAATAAGGAAAACTATCAACGATTGTATTTTCCGCTTGTCTACAGACCAACAGATCGGCCTAATGTTAGCCAGGAACCTGCAATACACGTACAGGGACTTTGCGAAGGATCTTCTCTCGAATTGTGATCAGAATACCAAATTGGCTGACGTTCCGATACAATTCAAGGACCCCATTTATGGCTCGAACGAACCCAGTTTTACGGACTTTGTGGCGCCTGGTGTCATTTTAACGTGAGTAAATCGAAATTACGGTGCAGTGTTGAAAATGATGGCGAATTTACCAGATATTTACTGATTGCAAATTTACAAATTCGGTGTAGTGACGTATACTACTGTGTAGTTTTTAATATGTAAATGTTGCTTAATTTCTTTAATGAAATATTTGCTGTGGGTTAAAAGAATTTCAGCCATCAACAAGGAAATTTTATTTCACTCGTATCGCACAAAAATATTTCTTGGGGTGGGAAAATTATTTAGTGAAAAAAATGAAATAAACTAAGTTGAAATAGAACTAAGAGAACACTACTATAAGTGTTAAAATTGGTATTAAAAATGATCCTGAACTTAAAATCAGGTTAAAAAAAATAGTGGAATATACAATTGAAGTTCTTCGCTAGCGATTAACAAGTATAAAAAATCTTAATATTCGAACAGTTGAATTCAGACGAATACAAGAAACTTTCTTCAACACATCTGCCTAATTTTTCATGCAAATTGTACAGGAATCGTGGAAAATGCATATTTCTAATTTTTGTAAATCATGAAAAAAAAAGGTAATATGCTCATGAAGAAAACAAGATGATTTTTATCGACCGGACGTTGACAGCAATCCGTCCAAAAAGATGTAACAAAACTGGGTCTGATCAGTTATTTTCTTCCATCTAATCAGATCCATGAAAATTCAACGATTGCCGATCAGCTTAACAAGCAATAAGGTCACCGTGTCTACGATACAAAACAACAACGACTCGAGGAGGAAGCTATTAAATATTTCTTACAATGCGTCGTAAATATAAAATTATCAAAGGTTAAGATTTTGTTATTGCCTGGCGAAATTCTTGAGCACCGAGCAGCGATGTAATTGATCCTTGATTTCGCAGCGTGTAATAATGTCACATGTTTGAATCGTGTCGTACATGCGTGATTTCTCAATTACAGAATCGTATTTTTCTTGGCTGTGGCTCTGACCTCGTCCGCCCTGATCATCGAGAGGATGGAGGGTCTTCTGGATCGAAGTTGGGTCGCCGGCGTTTCACCCGGGGAAATTTTATTCTCTCACGTCGTTACGCAGTTCGTCGTTATGTGCGGCCAGACCGCTCTCGTCCTTATTTTCATGATCCTAGTCTTCGGGGTTGAGTGCAAGGGTGAAATCGGCTGGGTGATCATACTCACGATTCTTCAGGGACTCTGCGGAATGTGTTTCGGTACGTTGCATAATTATCAAATTGTAATTGTAATAATTTTTTTTATTTTCTTTTTTTTTTTCCCTCCCTCTTAAACTAACCATTTTATTCTACAGGAAGAGAACATTATTTCAATTTACGATCAAACGATTAACTGTATGTAAAAAAATTCAATTATTGACTCGCCAATATTATTGTCCCACAAGGTTGTTCACCAGACGCTGTAAAGTAAACGAAAAAGTTTTTTAATTAAGTATAAATCAGTCTTCGAATGAATTTATTCAAATATATTTGCACACGTGGAGTTATGGGGTTCTTTGAATAACTTTTAATTGAAAAAATTTCAGAACCCTGAACAGAAGAAATATATCCTTGCTGTATTATTCTGTATAATTTGATCATTAAGGAAATTTATACACTGTTCAAAGTCTTATAACGTACATCTGCGTTGTACAGATCGTTTCGTAGAAAAAAACTGAGATTGCGAGGCAAGAAATAAACAAAAAAACAAAAAACTTGTTTCAGGTTATCTTTTTTGTTAATAAAATTTTATAGCTGCAGATCAGAAATTCTTTACAGTGAGCAAGGCTGTTTACTGAGTATTTCTGCACTTTGAGTAGAAAATTTAATCGTTCAGCAAAATGTTACTTTTCGATTGGAGAAAATATTTGAGGATTTCGTGCAAGCAGCGAAAATTAAATTTGAGCAACACAATACTTTTTCCGTTGTCCGCAATTGAATAATTTTTATATTCGAACGATTTTTATTACACGCAATTCGTCAGCTGAACATTGCAAGTCGTCTTTTAATTAAATCCTGCATTCGTCAATGCGGTCTGTGTTACATCGGAATGATAATTGGCTTATATACGCTTCGCAAAAAAGTGCAGTACAGCATAATGTGCAGCAATAACTGCAATGGTAAATAAAACCGATTAAAAATATATGTAAATAGTGCTAGCTCAATCGCAATCTGTATATCAGCGTGTGAACTTTTGATCGCGTTGACTGTATAATACGTTATGTTGCAGTTCAACTTTGTAATCTAACTGAATATGATAGCCTTTGCAGATTTTAGATCTGTTACAGAATCATAATTTTTACAACGATTTACCGAAACTTCACGACTCAAGGATGAATTCGCTTGATAAAATTGCGAGCTGTGATTACAGCGAACACATCAATTAATTATAACGTAATGAGAGACAATTTAACTAAGAACAATTTCACACTTTCGCTGTGTTGAAACTTAATTTGTGTCAAGAATTCGTTTATTATCAGGATTCATATAATTCTTACACGATTTAAATTAATCAGCACAACGCCCGTACTTTGATTTCGACGTGTTGTTTTTTTCATGTTCCAGGTTTTGTAATTTCTGCAATTTGCGAACTCGAAAGAAATGCCATTCAATTGGCGCTTGGCAGTTTTTACCCAACGCTTTTACTCAGTGGTACGTATATGCACAGGCACCAATTACTACGTATGCATATAATAGTACATGTATACCTTTCACGATCATTATATAAAGTAATGATTAACACGAGACAACCGACCTCGGTCATATTTCCGTTTCCAACTACTACATGTAGATTTTTTTTACTTGCAAGTATAACACAGATAAATTCTTGCATTAATTAAAGATAAAAACACCTACAGCTCAGAGGAATGATTAACCTTTCGGCCGCCATTATATACAATATATACAGTATTATACAGTATACTGGCCAAGCTATATTCAATTAATATAAATGTGGGTTATTTGAATATACATTAAAATCACCGCCGGTATAACGGTTGAAAAGAACATGACGCCTGTACCGAGATTTTCTTATCCTTCGAGTCATCCGGTTGAGATTGTAAAATTATAAAAAAGAGGGGCGAAGGGGGGGGGGGGGCTATAATTATAAGAAAAAATAGATTAGACAACGAAATCGGATTCTGAAATTATTTGAGCTAGTAACGGAGTTTCATTTCAAGATATTTCTGTTTTCCAATTGATGCTTTTAATTAATCATACTACGATGTAGAGTATTTATCAGATTATCAATTTTACGGTCTACAAAGATTGTCTTTAGAAATACAAAAATTGAAAATACTAAAATTATACGCAAAAGCTTAGATATCGATGCTTTTTTTCAAATTGTTTCGAGGTGGTTGGAAATTTAATAGATTCCTTTGATTTCACTCTACGAATTTGGCTCATTTATTCAGAATACTCTCTCTCTCTCTCTCTCTCTCTCTCTCTCTCTTTCTCTCTCTACAAATTTACCGAAACACTATTTTTTCCATGTTCGCATAGTTAAATTTTTCATTTTACAACGGATGACGATCAACAAGTGTCAATATGAAATTAACTGTTGAAAAAGGAGAAAAAATCTATAAGTGCCACCGGTTTTCGCGGAAAATTATTGCCACGGTATCGATTTGTCTTTTCGCAGGTGTAATTTGGCCAATCGAAGGAATGCCAACAGTTCTGCGATACATTTCGCAAGGCTTGCCACTAACGATGGCAACCACGTCGCTTAGATCGATGCTAACACGTGGATGGAGTGTCACGGAGCCTGACGTTTACAACGGTTTCATCTCAACAATAATCTGGATCGTTGTTTTCCTCACGATAAGCATGCTTGTGCTAAAATTCAAACGGGGATAAAGATAACGTTAAAAGGTGGAATCAATCCTGGGAATTGTTACTGTCTGTGAGTGTGTGTGTGTACAGTAAATTTTAAGAATTAAGAAAAGAGACTATATGCACTTTAAATTCTCTCTCTCTCTCTCTCTCTCTCTCTATCTGTCTGTCTTTTGACTCGTTACGTTGTCGTCGTTTCAGCGGTATGGATATGCCCGAAAGCTCGTTGAATGAACCATGGATACGTATTGTATTAATAAGCAAACAGGATCATTAGCTCGCAAATAATATTTAGGGCCCACTTTTAACGATTATCTGGCTTGCTTGTGATAAGTTAATTTTTTCCACAATATCAAGGAATCGTGGTAGTTTGATAATCGTTCTCTCTCTGCCTTTTATTCAGCTTTCTGAATTCCAATGTAGTTCGAAATTCCTTTCCCTTTTTTTAAAAACCTGTATCGTAAACGCTGAGGGTCAAAGTGAGTGTACTTTGCACTTTCTTGTCTCGTGTTTAACTGACTCAGAAATTGTGATGATATAACAGATTAGGGAATCTTCGAGAGTTTCGCTGAATCCCGAGACCCTGTATGAGACCCCCTGTGTATGTTAGTTGAAATACGACGACGAAGACGACGACGAAACTGTTTGCCGTTCTTAGCTTAAAGTTAAGGATACGCAAAGTTGCTCAATTATAAAAACTTCCGCGCTTTGTAGTTGGACAACTGTTGATTATTAATTTTTTTTTTTTTTTTTTTCTGCTTTCGCTTCATATGACCCACATTCTTCTTTCGTACCTATCTTTTGCTATTACAACGACATTCATATACGTGATTAATAATAAATACGACGATCAATGATCAATATAATTATGGATATACCGGGTGACTCGGGTTTATACGATTTATTGTTAACACTGCAGTTTTATCAAAGAAATGTATAAAGCGATATTGGAGCAACAGTTATTCATGGGACTGTGTAAGCTTGTTAACTCTTTCTATAATCTTCTTTCCGTAACCCATGTAGCATAAAAATAAATTTTTGAAACGATACGTATTTATCGCGTAGCTCGTTCGTAATCAGTACATTTATTTGTATATAGGTATACAAGAATTATTATACGAATAATTTAACTAGCAAATTTTTTATTTTATTTTTTCCTGCGCCACCGTTATTCTTATTACTTTTACTACAAATTTGTTGTCCATTTTTCTTTTTATACTTGAGTGTATAATTGAATGTTACAATCAAAGAGACGTGCAATCGAGTAAATATGTCATTGTACAATAACCAAATTTTTTTACATGTGTTCAACTTGGATGATCTGTTCGATAATTTTCCCTAAACTTTATTTCGTTGTTTTTTTGTTTTTTTTTTTTGTTCTCTTTTCAGTAAAATATATCGCGGGAGAGATTGTAATTAGTATTTTATAAGTTTTTAGAATTTAATTAGAAGATAAGCTTAATAAGATGATTATACTTGCCCATGACTTAAGCATGTACTTCTATTTAACATATAATTAGAATACTCTCTGCAGGCGTGCATTTCATAATTATTGTTAGCACATTCAACTGACAATAATTCGTATTTTATTATTATGATATTATACTTATTATTGACTCGTGAGAGTGGCTTGCCTCGCTTCGAATACCGTTGCGTTGAAATTGAACAATTTTGATACTTTGACTTTTGACGATACATGAGATACAGGCGAATTGAACCGAAATTTATCGTAGATAATCGTGCGATTGATTGATCTCTGTAATACGCAGACATTTTAACCGACTACATTGTCTACCCGAACATAACGGAGTATTTTTCCGACTGCTCAATTACAAATACATCTACATATATAAATAATAAGCCAATGAACACGAAGTTATTTCAGATTCATCTGTTATGAAACTGCAAAAGAATTCTTACGATTCTGACGTGACAAACGGAGTATTAAAAAATAGAGCAATAATAAGGACAATAAAATATGAATACATATTCGATAGACGAGCAGTACGATCCAAGATGCAATGTGATCAGAGATAATAATTGGGTTTAAAAGGACCTACATGATATACGATGCGTGAGATTTAACCCAATACGATTGTATAATAAGTAATTCATTATGAATATACATATAATAAATGTAATATTATTAGTTTATATTTGTTACGAAATGTACGCATACGTATAATTAGCGGGAGCAACACAAAAAAAAAATCGGTCTCTCGAAATAAAGATAAAAAAATATTTATATCATCATCGTTCTGCCCTACATTAATTTCTACCAAAATATCGTATGCGCGAATGTAAAAAATTGTTTATTTTTTGATTATATTCGCACGTACCGATCGCACGCAAGACTGTCGAAACGGATCGAAAACAAAAACTCCGGATGAAAACAAAATAAACTCTACGTCTAGTTTTAAGCTTCGCATGGAGTGTATGAAGGTAAAAAATTGCTCTACACGAACCTGACGATATTTTCTTCCTTTTTTTTTAAATTTGAACAGAACGTACCAACATTTCCATTGACTGTGTGGTGTAAATTTTTCAAATTTAGCCTGCTCCAAAAAGTTTTAACATGTAAAATCGACTGGATGTAAAGAACTTCATATTCAAAGACGAGGCATGATTATTACTTTACGTAATCCCGTCATGTCGTATATAATTATGGCAAAAATTTTTTTTTTTACAACGAAAAACTCATGTAAAGGAGGTTAGAGACGTGACCGACTGCTTTTTTATTTTTTTTGTTTTTGCGTCAAGAAGCAAGTTCAAAAGCTTAAAGTTTTTCTCTTTTAACATTTTGTCTTAAATCTGATAGTTTTCGAGACAAAACAATTCAACTGACGATGATTCTTCAAAATCCAACCGAAAAAATTGCCCCTCCACTCATCAGAGTCCCAACCCCAAAATTGTAAGGAAAATTACTTTTTTTAAACTCTGAAAACCTTCAAGCTATTCCAGTGTGAACCTATGCAACTTTTTACCCTGGACATATTTTCTCTGAAACCCCCTGGTTGTTGAATTACAGCTTTTGTTTTAAACACGTATTTTTTAACTGAAAATGCAATACCGGGACGAAAAAAAATCATACGCCGCGAAACGGCCATGCTCAAAAATTACGCACCAGGCCCAAAAAGAATTATAAAGAATTTTTTGAAAAAGCAAAATGAAGATAAATTTGTCCTTTTAAAAACGCTGCTTCGAACGTTTGATTATCTTTATTTTTGAGAAATTTCGAGTCGTGTACTCGAACTTTTGGCCGGCAGTGTGTATAGAAAATTTCACCTGGAAATGAGGTGATGGGCAATTGAACAATAATTAGTGGAGTTTATATTTTATTGCTTATCAAAAAATATTTCACCTATATCCGTAAGTGATACACCTAAGTGTGCATTAATATAAATAAATAATTCGATGCTTAGGACGGTTTGATTGAATTGTTATCGGTGGAAATCATTTTGTACTTCTCGTCTTCGATAAACCATTCGCGATCATTCTCGACCCTGGTCTTCCAGTATTCTGAAAAAATAAAATACCGAAATTAAATAAATGTACGATCGATTTTTCACTATGAATGTATATTAATCACGCGTTGAATAGATTCACATTACTGTATACGCGTATGAGTATCAAAGCTTATCTGTAGTAATTGAGTGCCTCTTTGTCCCTCTATCAGTCAACAGAAGCATCGCGTCGGTATAATGATACATGTTTTTATATTAATAGCGTCATAAGGCACACATTGTGATAAATTTTTTCTTCTCAATGTGACAATTCAGGTCATTACTTTGTCACACGTAACAACCAATTTTACTATTTTCCGTGCAAACAAAAATGTACTACTTTATCAATTGCGTTTCGTGACCAGGAATTAGATGAATGACGATTCGTCGGTATTGGTTAAAATGATTTATTTAGATGTCGACGTTTCGATCAGGCTCGGTCGGTCACCTTCTGAATTATTTTCACAACCTCATGAATTAGATGGTGTGGATGTAGCAATATTTAGAGAAAAAGAAATGTAAATAAAAAAAATTAAGACGTGAGGTCGAATCGAACTTATTTCCAGCAAGTAAATATATTAAAATAGGCTAATGGACCGTATGAAATATTTCTTCCACGCTTCAAATTTCTTTATAATTTATCATCGCGAAACTGTATAGAACGACAAATAAACAAATTTGCGTTACTCTGCATGTTATTCGAGCATAAAACATGACACAATGATAAGAAATGGGGACAGTTTAATATGTATACAATCGTCAGTTCAGATAAAATAATTATGGCTGGTATTCTGTTTTGATTCTTGGCGTTAAAAAAATTATACCTTCGTCGCCTGATATGACCAATGATAGACAACATTATGCGTATAAAAGTACATAAGTTATACACGTGTTTGTATTATTTTCCATTCAATAGCGTGACTATCAAGATTCTACGACGATTTCTCAGATTGGCTTTAGAATTCTTTACATGGAAGTGCATGACGAAAAACGTAATCGTAATTTTTTCAGAATTTTTCTACCCAGCGTATCTGCAACGCGATATAAAAACTTGAAAAAGACCCACTTTATAAAATCTGAAAAAATTTAGAAAAATATTATAAAATATATCAAAAGTTTTACACTTGTTAAAAGATGGAGATTTTATAACTTAAAAAGATAAATAGGAAGAATTAAAAAAAAAATTAATTATTATTGCATTTCTGATATAAGGATGAACGTAAAAGCTCATTATAATATCTCTGTATAGAAATTTTTCGGCCCTTATTATAATGAGCTTTTATGTTCATTCTTATGGCAAATATGCAATAATAAAAAATAATTTTGTTTTATTTTATAAGATTTTTCTGAATATTTGCAGATTTTAGAAAGTTGGGGTTTTTTTCAAGTTTTTATATCGTACTTCAGATACGCTGGGTCGTAAGATTTTGAAAAAAATTGCCATTACGTTTTTTGTCATGTACTTTCATACACAAAATTATAAAGCAAATTTGAGACATCGACGTAGAATCTTGAAAGTGATGTCATGGAGTCATATATATAAATATATACGCGTGCAGAGATTTCAGTTGGGAGTGAAATGAAGTTTGATACCGTGGCACCAGGAAAGCAGTAAATTCTTATCGTAACTGAAACACTCCGCGGTCACCACATGATCCATGCAATATAATTAATACAGTACAAATCTTTCACAAAAATATCGTAATTACAAAAATAATTCTTCAACGGATATATATAATTGAGTATAATTATCAAATTATCAGGCATACAGGTAATAATGGAAGTCCGCTTCATATCAGGTTCCAAACATTTATTCTGAACCCTTGTGTAATTCATGAGATAGAAAAAAGACCGCTTACCAGTCAATTCTTTAACAGTGCCATCCGTGCCGCCGTATTCCAACGGTAATATGTTCGGTGATATTTTTTTATGCAGATTTTTCAAACCGCGAGTATGAACGTGAACTCTAGACTTCATTTTTGGGGTCATAAATTTCCTGAATACATTCAGTACGAAGTTGACGTAAACTGGAGCGTTGATAAATTCCATGGAGTTTGTTCGCATCGGATAACAACTTTGCCACGAATGAACCGCTCGCTTGATCACTGCTGGCGGTAATTGCAGAGCGTGTCCTAGCGTCACTGCATCAAGGTCAAATATCGCGAATACACCGTAGAGCGAAACCTCTTTGCTGTATCTCGATGCGAGTTCAAGAATCATCTTGCCAGCCTGAAAAACGTTGATTCAATGGAGCTTGTTGATTCCGCCTTAGGCAAGTCGGGCGAGCATTAATTGCTTCAAGACTCGAATAACAGATCTTGAAATCTGTTTAAAATCTTGGTCGAAGCGTACCTTGAACACGTTTGACTGTTTGTGCTTACTGGGATCGTGCACCGACGCTCGAATTATAACGACTAATCTTCCTTCGTGATCGAATTTTCTCAACGGTAAAAATACCCTGTCAAATTTAGTAGAAAAATTCAATACAAATCTCATTTTGAACTTTCTATTTCGCTTCAATAGATGTTACCCCATCTGGAACATTTCTTGAAGCTCAGGCAGCAACGGGTCTCTGTTGGCAAACCATTCGGGAACCGTTGCTCTCAGCTCGTGATAATTCCGAAACTTCGTTTTCGCCTTCTTCATGTCGAATTTGCAGCCCCTCAGGAAACGCAGAATGTAAAAGTCATCTGCAAAAATATCTAATACGTGAATCCAAAGGTGGCCGCAATGCACGTAACAATTACTTCGTTTCGGTTTCTCTAAATAATCTAAATTCGCGCTGGTTTATTCACCGAAACAAGACTGATCACGTGCAGGCTATGTTTACATGATGGGTCATTGTTTCTGAATCTTCGGAACACTTTAATCTTACTCCTGCCAATTTAATTCTAATTTTATCTAAAAATAGTATTATACACATCACAATGGACGAGTTTGATTTTTTCAAATTTTTTTTCAACTTCTTGTTTCTTCAGAAAAGTGACATGGATTTTACGGATGATCGAAATCATGCCATTCTCTTCTACTTTCATTTTCAAAAAAATCATCCGGGTTCTGAGTAAAATATCAATTTTGATGCTCAACGTGAGGGAACCGTGTGAAAGTAGCATCAAAGTACACAAAGTCGTCTTTCGTCGTAGCGATCTACGTTTTCGGAAAACTTAACATTTCTTGTATATAAGTATAATATCTAAATGTGAGAAATTAATGGGTTCTCGGTAACGACAAAATAGGAAGAAGAAAAAAAAACGCGTGACCTACGTACTATGGAGCACAAGTCATAGTTTCAGTGAGTATTTAGTAGTTTCAACTGACTATCAAATCAGTTTCCTGCAGAATTCTCGCTTCTCCTTTCTCGCGTGGTCGGCACACAACTGAGACAATATCTGTGGCGGAATAAGGGACTAATCAAAATTTGTCAAAATTGAACTTTACCTCTGCAATATGTATTATTTACAGATAAAATCATAATTAAATAAGTTACGGCGAAGTATAAAAGTGTTTCGTATGCGAAAAATGTTCCATACGTAATCTGTTTACAATGGCATTAATGCGAGTCAGTCATAATTTATCTCACCAGTGCGAGTATGCAAGTCTTTATTTTCTAATATCCACTGCCTCATTTCCGAGATATTTTTTTCCCGATCGTGCTCATGCTCATTTAAATTCAAGGCAGCGTATTCCCGCTCAGCATCGGTCAAGCTCCAATAATCGTCCGATTCGTTAGACATTTTACGTTAACTGAATGAGAAACCGCGTTTTAGATCCAATGGGATTCCAGCCTTGACGCGCACTGACTCTTTGAATACGCGTGCAGCTGTGTTTCATAAAGCTAAACGCACTGCTAAACCTGGCCACACTTCAGGCACTTTAAAGTACCGTCTGCCCCACTGCTTACTGTCGAGTCTCGTAAAAGGCAGCGACTGCAGCGCTGCCAACCCATGGCGTCCCTAACTAACTTCAGCGCGAAACTTTTATACATAGGTATATCTTAAAGTTGGCAAGTTGTGACATGGACAGACACTATGGATACATGATTGAGCGGTTCTATGTTTTTTGTTAAAATTTTTTTTATTAATCACAATCAGTAAGTGGAAATACGAGTATTTGAACTCGATGCAACTGCTGCATCTAATCATCACATCCATGTGTCGTGATAATTTTCAGTCTACTGCTGCTAACTCAGTTACTATATGTATAGCGCTCGTGTACTGTGCAATCTCTAAAAATGCGGTAGAATTTGCTGATAGGAATACCGATATCTTCGTATAGTTGCACTGCTGTCGCATCTAAGCCTTTACTATCCTTTACCAGCAGTCGACATGCAATAACTCGTGCATTCCGCACTAATTGGGCTACCGCCCTATCAGATCTACTTGATTTGATCATACGGGAGCTTGTATGAGTTGACTTTCATTGATCGGAAAAATTCAAATTTACGGTCACGTTCTTAATAATATTTACTGATAAATTTGTTTTTCAAAAGTATGTAAGGTAGCTTGGCGACAAAAAATTAAAACCGACGAGAAACCTTTTCAAACTTTCGGAAAATCGTTTTTATTCGCTACGATTATTCATAATTTATTTAGTTATTGTTTTATGTTCTTTGAATCGGCTGTGATACTGTGTACCGGGTTATTTCCGTGATGTGCCCTATAGGGACTCCTAATTACAGGCAAATCAAGTTACAAGTCCACTCTGAGCAGTTGCGCTGCTCTTTTGTTAGCACGTGGCTGATATCGCCGCGAAACTCGAGGCCGCTCGGAGTAAATGTGTACCCTGATTTGTCTATAATTAGGGATGTCTAGGGGGCTGGCGTACCAATAATTTGTATTGTTTTTCGGTGATTTTCATTTTCAACATCATTTTCTCTGGTTTTTCATGTAGCCATGCCATTCTTTCTTCGGTGCAGTCTTGTTCTGTAAAAATTCATGAATTTGAATCGGTACACTAAAAGAATTTCAATTCTATTCTCAGATATGGTGTTTTTTTTTTTCGTACGGTAACCGGTAATCAAATTTAAAACGCTCAGCTCCTAATTCTGTTTCCTATTTTTTGCATTTAATGGTAGAGCAAACAAACTGAGTCAACGATTCTGACTTAAGCGAATTAATTGATTCTTACTGTGTCATTTTGATTGGCAAATTCCTAATCTTCCATTCATGAAGTAAATCTATTTCTAATCAACTTAACCTTCCTTTAGCCGATAATATTATCACTTGTTAATCAGAATTCGAAAATATTCGCTGTTCTACGGAATTGTAACAATGCAAATTTGAAAAGATTACTTCAATCATACGCTGCATCATTTTCTGCAGGTTGACAAACTGCAATCTCATTTGCTCGGTAGCATCGATCGGTTCCAGCGCAGTAGCTTCGTCTTTCGATTTATCTTCTTCTAATTTTGGTACTACCTGGTTATAAGTCTTTTGACAAAAGGTTTGAAACGCACACTCGAGCTCAAAACTAGCATCAAGTTCGTCCTCGACTAATTGCCGTAACTCCTCTTCGGCTTGCATAACCTGACATTTGATATTGCTCAAATTTTTTTCCAGATTTGTCACGACATTGAACAAACGTTGCTCTATCTCTGGAATAAGCACTCTGCCTTCGTCGTCGTAAACTTCGTTGTCTGTCAGGTGCCGAATGTTTTGCTGCTTACGAAGCTCTAATTTCGCACTTTCCATCTCATTTTTCATTCGCTTGTGCTGTAAAACCAAGTCCATCAGTACTTCTTGGCCAGCCTTTCTGGCCGCCTCCTTCTCCTTCAGTTTATTCTTCAGTTTCATTGCACTGTCATCTTCCTTGAGATAGCATTCGAATGCCTCATCTCTCTGCGGCGTCTATTAGGCAGGAAGATTTCTTTTTATCAAAGGTATACTCTGACTGTGAGTACCAACCAGTACGTGATATCAGTCGTGGTTTGGTTCGGGTACCGTTTAATCGCTATTTTCGGCGACAAGGGCATCCGTCATATTTCAATATCTATGTGATGTATCACATGATGATGTATCCGTTTCCATTAACGTTATTACTCAGACAGCACAAAACGTACTGAATATCTCCAAGATGATGTTTAGAAAATGTCTTGACATCTTTCGGATGTAAGGATATTATTTCGAGGTGAAAAACGGGTCGGAAGACATCTTCTAAACGTCTTTTTGACAAGTTCAAGTTTTCTGCTGACTCGATAAATGGCAATTTATGTGATCGTATATCTCGCTGTCCTTCAGAAACATAGCTTGGACTTATCAAGTATACTAAATGGACAAATAACAGCACCAATTCATCATATTTTAAGTACAGTAACTCAACCGTCTAATTACTTTTGAAACTACTGATGATATCACTGGCCTGGAACAAGGCATAATCTCCATATCAAATGGATCCCCATATCTCTGAATCTTCATCAGTTTCACCACAGGCCCAAACGCAGGGATTACCCGTCCTGGCCCGATCGTTATTCCTGTTTCAACGGTCAAATTGATTAGAAAATGATCCATCTAAGGCAGGGATAGCCAACTTGATGAAGCCCGAGATCTACTGTTCACTGTCCAGACTCAGTGCGATCTACCAATCTCAAATGTTTACCAGTCACGAAGGGAAAGGATGATTTAAGTCAAGTAATATTTGTTTGATTTCACTAAACTCTATTGTCAAATGCGGCGAACATAATACTTACTCAATTCAACGAAATATTTTCGCCGGACGAAATAGTTGTGGCAACTTAATATAGAATTGAATGAAGCATTTGAATGATCATCCTGACCATCAATTTATTCAAAATGAGTTTCTTGTGATAATGTGAATTTCGTATAAAGAAAATGTGTGATTGAAATGACAAAAAATTTTATTGAACGCACCTCAATCGTTTGATTTTAAAAATATGAAATTGTTCTACCAAAACTAATTAAGCTTGTTCTAATTTATGTTCTGTTGAGTCAATAGTTCAATGGTCGAAGCGGGTCATGAAATTTGTTGCTATAAAAATCTTTTGCATTGACTGAACATTAGAATTATTATAGCGCACAAAACGTATTCATCGAACCATATCATTTATAATTCTGTTGACTCCAAATTTTGTGGGATTTACTCGATATTAATCGGGTAAAACCCGAAAACTTGTTCACGTATAATCTGTATGCAGAATTAAAAACTGACGATCCGACAGTAATTTTTGTTCATTTGTCGTCAATATCAATTTCGATGATACGAAACTTGGTATTATGCTTTGTTCGTTTGTAACACTACCTATATTGCGTATCGCATCGCTATCGACCGATTGGCCATCCGTGGTCTAAGATATAATAGTTTGCCAAAAGAAATGTTAAAATTTAGTTTTCTTGAACACTGGTCAATGGTCCCAAATCACTGCTAATAAGTTATATAATAATTGTGCTGTTATTTCTTAATGATAAAACAGTTGATCCGTCTGAATCAATATTTAGAAAAAGAGAAGAAGCCGTTAAAAAAACTGCCGTCAACATTATTCATGCAAATGATGGTAAACTCGAATCGGATAAAAATAATACCAGAATCAGAATAATAGTTCAGTCGTTTCGAACGTTCTAATTTTGAAAAGTTTTCTCAAATCGTCGGTATTTTATTTTTATCATTCTAATTTTCTCAGAATCATGTCTATTGCGTAATAAGGAGGTTCCTTGATTCAAGTTATTCGCGCAAATAACATTACTGGAAGTTTATTGAGCGATTTTTTCTATCTTCCCAACTTTTGTTTCAGACGGTCCATTAATTGTTTAATGAGAAAACAGTCAAATTTTGGATAAACCTTTTGCGGTAGTAGCTTTACCGGCAAATCTGACTAATCTACGTTGTATACCTTGATCCTCTATTTCGCCAACTTTGTCAATCACAGTTTCATCTTCGCCAACTGAAGATGACGATGTCACCTTCGATAAACGTTCCCCAGTAGATTTCTTACGTCGTATTTTCCCAGTACCACTCGTTACTACAATCTAACAATCAGATCATCAATCTATTTAATACCAGTGGTAATTAGCCAGACGGATTAGCAGGCGTGACCCATTTGCAGTTGATAATCTAATGCAAGCAACATAAATTAATGTGCGACCATCTTCTAGATAACAAATCGTACGAGAATACGTCTAAATGACCTACATCTTATGATTCACAAGGGGAGCACATGCATATGGGGTGACCGATGCTGATAAAATTTGAACTGGTGAAGCGAGATCCGAGTTTCACCTGCAGTTCAAATTTTATCAAGAACGGTCACCCCGGATACATGTACCCCCCCTGTCAGTTTTCGACGTCAAATTGGCGTCTTGTGTCTTAAAGACATCTTGTAGACTCGAACTTATTTTAGTTTCACGCTATCTGGCACGTATTTGGAATAGTTGAAACATTTCAATCACCTTGGACGGTTTAGTCAGTGACAAGGTGGAACCCTTTATATCTTTTGCAGCCAAATCGTAAGCATCTCGCGCTGCTTGCTCCAAGGCTACTTTGTGGTCTGCTTCAAGCCTGCAAACGTAGTGATTTTTTTGCTATTAAATGATGAGAATTTTCAAAGGGTAATTGGACATTGCTATCACCAACTTTGCAAACAACTCCTTGAACGTCTTAAGCAATATTTGAGACTGGGACAAACTCAAAAGCATCAAATCGTCCAAGCCACCATTTAGGAAGTCAATGGCATCCTGTTCGATTTGCTTTGCTCTCGCCGTCGACACGTTCCCCAATGGCTCCTGATGAAGGAGCATATTGTTCACGGCCAACTCCTTTCTCAAGCGAGCAATGTTCTCTCGCAACTTCCCCACCTCGATGTCAGATTCTGGCATAACATCGTACCGGATCTTCTTTGGTTTCAACTTCTTCACGTTGCTGGCAAATCTCAACGTTGATAATGTCAAAATTAGATCTTCGTCGGTTACACGGATGTGTGCGATGAAACTGTTCATAATTGGACAAAAACTTTTAAGTTCGATGAATTTCACCTGCGGTGTAGATATAAGACTGATTACCGCAATAAAGAGCTTAGTTCGAATGCGTGACCCAAATATTTGAGCAAGTTGCTACTGTGCCGAGGGATGTTGGATCTGTTCGGGTTCCGCAAAGCGAGAATAAACTGTTCCAATTTTACCTTGTCCAAATTTGCGTTGCAAATTTGCTCGGCTGATTTACGGCAACCCGAATTTCCAACAGAATCGAAACCGGCCATATCGACGATGTGAATCTGCAAAAATTTTTCTGATTACTCCTGACAGTTACGTCATGCAATTCATCCCCCATTATCTTACTCTCGAATGTGTCGCCACTGCCCACGATGTAATCAAACTGGTGTTCGACACGTGAAATGTAAGGATGCTCGTGCCTTGATGGGACGCATCGTACGTTTCTCCTTGTTCGATTGACTTGCGTGCTTCGCCTTCGAATATTTTCTTCAGAGTTTCATCTTCACTGTTTACGGGTACTGAAGTAACGTTCTGAATAAATTATGAAGTACTTTTAGACACGTTTCGGGTGAAATAGTCAATACTCCGAAAGAGCTCAACAGCGGTTAAACCTTCAAGGCCTCACGGATATTAAATTTTGCTCGGCCGTTTTTTCCGACCAGCAAATCCTTTACTTGATTTTTGTATATTTCTACGTAGCTCATGCGATATTCGATTGCATCGGAATATTTCCTATTCCGTTTCTCTTCAAGCATATCTGATAACATCCGTGCAATAATGCCTCTGTGCTAAAAAAATTAACATGCACGAATAAATTAAGGAATCTGAGAAAGCAACAAGGCATTACGGTATGTATGATTTTCAGATCACTTTAAAGTTATGTTTTTTACTTCATAATTGTTTCTCAATCCAGCAGTTGTGAAGCTTTTTCCAGTGCCGGTTTGTCCGTAACTTACGAGAACGCTATTAGCCCCATCTAAAATGCTTAAGCGATGGAAAATTTTAACATGGTATTTATTCGTTACTGCAAATGAACGAGTATTCACTTTTTCAGCAAGTCTTTGGTGACGCTTTCATAAACTTCTTCTTGTGAGCAGTTGTAGAAGACTCGATCCGTTGCAAACCGCCAATAAACCGGGCTTTTGGATTTCACTACTCTGTCATACTTGATATCTTGCGAACAGCGTACGTACATGTCCTGTCAAAGTATTCATTTATTACATACGTCGGCACTGAAGTTACATGGACAAGTAAATAAATCCCGATTCTACAGCTTTTACTGTCTGACCGATCGAATCACCTTAGCAGTACTGTAGATATGACGACAAGATTGCATTTTTTATAATCCTCCTCACTCACCTTTCCGTTGTCATCAAGCTTCAGAAGAGATTCACAAATTTTCGTAAGAGGTAAAATTCTTACGAAAATTTTAACGTTTTTTACTTGTGCAGCTTCTTCCTCATCCATCATTTGATATCGTTATTACCTTAATTTCAGAGACTTATCTACTATGCATACATACACAATGGTACCAAATGAAAAAATAATTGCATGCAAAATACCCGAAATGCGTGAAATATTTTAAGTATCATTTAACCGCCGCAATTCAAAAATTGCAATTTCTTCAGTTTTCGGAAATTGAACATAATTGCAAGGTTAACTCGATTATTTCACATTATACCGTGAAGTAAGTATCGAATAACTTAATCGCAACATTGAAAACGGCCTCCTGGTTCTTTGCTTAATTTACTCGCTTGCTTTTACTCGGACTGGCAACTCCGCATGCACACCTGTACTCATATTCAACTCAATTCTCCAAGCAGGCGTCAAGTAAGGCTGGAACCGCTGGAACATACCGGACCTAAATGTGGAAACATGCCACTTCGGCGCCTACAGATAGGCAATACCGGAATACTATTTCGTTCGTGTGATTGAAAATTGTAACTCCGGCTGCCTATCTGCAGGCGCCGTGGTGACGTATTTCCTCTATACACCGCCGCACAGCGCGTGCGCTTGGAAATTGTTTGGCGTGCGTGATTCTCGCGTGCAGTTGACGGAGTGAATTTGTGGCTGTTGCACGTGTACAGAAATTTGTTGGTTATTCATGAGAAATTTATACGGTTTTTGGTATTCTACAAATTGTAAGTAAGTATTCTTACCTTCTGAGCTCTATCTAAACAAACAGATAATTTTTTCAATGCCCACTACGCGAGCTTATTGTACTGTACAGTTAGGTTATGTTACACTTGTAATTTCTGAGGCTATTCCTTATTTGCAACAATATGTGATAATATTATGGGCAATTTTCAACTCAACAATGCAATCTAAACATACCTTTTGTGACTTTGTTTAAACAAAGAGATTGCGCTCCTTAGATTTCGACGCGTCGGCATTATTAACCTCTGTAGGCTCTTATTTTCCATTTCTTTCAGCTTTTACTTTTAATAACAATCGTGATTAGATTCATGATTATAAATATCATATCCTCGGCATTATATATTTCGTCTCGTACCGAAATAATTATTTTAGTTACATCGGAAAATGGGTCCTATGTCATGATTGTGATAAAGTATCTTCTTACCGTCACGACTAATATTAATTTTATTTCCAGATTTAATTCACAATCATGGTGAAAGTAAAGAATAAGAAGCGTAATTTGGCTGAAACGACAGCCAAAAAACGTGACCAAAGTAAGAAGAAATCGTTGAATGCATTTGAGGTTCATATAAATAAAGAAAAACACAAGGTTTTGGGTCGGAAGAATAAGGCGGATCGTGGACTGCCTGGCGTTGCACGTGCAAAGGCAATAAACAAACGTAAAAATACTCTGCTCCACGAGTACAAAGTGAAGGACAAAAGTAATACGTTTGTAGACAGACGTATTGGTGAAAAAAATTCTTCCATGACCCAGGAAGATAAAGTGATGGCTAGGTTTGCTGCTGAGAAAATGAAGGCACACAAAAAAAAGAATATCTTTAATTTGAACGACGAGGAGCTACTTACGCACAGAGGTCAAACTTTGGCAGAAATTGAAAAATATGACGACCCAAGAAGTGATGACGACGAGTATAGCGATGAAGAAAATAAAACGGGAAAATTGGACAAAGACTTTGTAAGCGAAGCTCACTTCGGTGGTGGCCTTCTATCAAAATCTGACTCGTCGATGTCTAGGAAAGATTTAATAGAACAGTTGATAGCAGAGTCAAAAAAACGCAAAGCCGAAAAGCAAAAGGTACGGGAACAAACCTTGGACTTGACTGATAAACTTGATAGCGAATGGAAAGATCTTTTGCCTATCGTGAATGCTTCGAAAAAACGTGTAGAAGAACCCTATGAGAAAACAAAGGTCGACGATTATGATATCGCACTTAGAGAATTGAAATTTGAAGCCAGAGGCACGCCGTCCGACAGACTTAAGTCTGAAGAAGAAATTGCCAAAGAAGAAAAAGAGAAACTTGAAACGCTGGAGGCTGACAGATTGGCAAGAATGAAAGGCTCTGCTGGAAATGCAGACAATGCGTCGAAGCACAAATCAGCCGATGATCTGGACGATGGATTTGTTGTAGAGGATATAAATGAAGAAGCACTTACTTACGGCGAAGATGGAGTAGTAAATGGTATCAGTAAAAAGAAAGATGATGAGAACCTTGAGGATAACAATGAAAATAAAAGTGTCGAGGAAAGCGAGAGCAGAGAGTCCTCGGAAGATGAAAATACAATGCCAGAAGACTTGATTAACGATTTAGCACATGTTCAAACGCTTGAGGAGAAACTAAAAACAGATACAGAACTTGTGCCTAATAATGGAAATCAAATACAGCACAAATCTAAAGACCCTTATGACAATATTCCAGTTCTGAAGATATCTGATGATAATGAAGTTACTAAAGCTAAGGTTAATAAGCATCAAAGAATTTCTGATGATGCTGATCTCTTGAAGAAAAATGACAACCGAGCAGCAACGAGTACAAAGATCTCGAAATCTCCAATTACTGCTGAATCATCAGGCAATGGTGTTGAGGATAAAAGTTCGGAATCCGACATTGAATCTGAAGCAGAGGAAAACTCAGATGACAATGATTCAGATGAGGACAACTTGTCTGATTTGAAAATGGATGAATCCTCAAGCGAAGAGGATACGCCATTGTTGATGAAAAATGTCAAATTCTCAACAAATGTAACCCAAAAAGTAATGCCATATTCGAAACCAACTTCTACTCCACTAAAATCAATACTGAAAACTGTAAATAATGAATCGAGTAAAGTAGAAAAACTCTCCGCAGAAGAAAGAACTGCACTAATCATAGCAGATCTTTTAAAAAGAAAAGAAATGATGGAAAAAGCTCGCGAAGAATTGCCTTACACCTATGCAGCACCAGAGAGCATCGAAGAATTGCAAAAACTGTTGCAGCATCAAAATGCCGATTATCAATCAGTTATTGTAGAAAGAATAATTAAATGCAATCACCAATCGCTGGCAGAAAGTAACAAAGAAAAATTAGCCAAGCTGTTTGCATATTTACTTCAACATGTGAATGAATGTATGATGAATGCTGAGGACAGAGATATAGGCAATTCTTTTCAAATATTCGATAGGTGTGTATTAAATGAATCTAGTGATATCAAAGTTATAAAATACAGTTTAAAGAAAAAGTAATTCTGTATTTTGAGAACATGCATTTTTAATATAAATTTCGTAATGTTATAGACTGTGTCCACACCTCTATGATCTTACGCATGCGCTTCCAGGAAATGCTAAAACATGCATTCAGGAGATAATGAAAGAGAAACACGATACTTTCGAACTACACCAAAAGAAATATCCTGACCTAGACACTGTAAGCGATGAATGTCAAGCAAAAAATACGTATTTTACAAGTATTAAGTAACGTCATTCTAATATTTCTTCATTATGTACGTGTTTTTCAGCTGATTCTCTTCAAACTGGTGTCTCTTCTATTTCCAACTTCTGACTACAGGCATCCGGTTGTTACTCCAGCTATAGTATTTATGTCTCAAATATTAACGAGATGTCGTGTCAGAAGTAGAAGTGACATTTCAAAAGGGCTATTCATCTGCACCCTTGTTTTGGAGGTAATAATACCCTTTATTTTTATTCCTTTCCTCTACACAGGATGTCGGTGAACTCTCAGATCACAGAAGAGTAAACCATTGAAATGATGGTTTGAACATTTTTTAAAGCAATCTACACTCCATTTTAATAAATGATGCATGTGATTTGCTTTTCATTTTCAGTACACTTTATTATCGAAACGATTTTCGCCATCAGTGATCAACTTTTTACGGGGAGTCATACATATGAGTACACCAAAGCCCTCTGTTCAAGTAATAAAAACAATTCCGCCGTTTAAATGTATAGGAGAATTGAGTAATCTGTTGGTCGTAGACACGGATCAGACAAAAATCAAAATCAATCCAGAATCAAATCTTATGCTGGCAACTGATTTGAATGAAAACGAAATCGATGACAATTTCAGGATCAGAACATTTGTAACTGCGGTGAATTTAGTCTCTGAGTTTAAAACTCAACTCGAAGAACTAGACGCAGCTTATCCAATATTTGAACCCATCATTAAACTTTTAAGCATGAATAAAATGAGTAATTATCCAGAAAATGTGAAACAGCGTGTCAGGTGTATTCTGAAAGATTTGAATACTTTGAAGAATAAAAAATTGGAATATATTACTCGTGAGAAAAAGAAACCAAAAGCTTTGAGGCTATACGAACCAAGGATAGAGACTGTGTAAGTAATTAAATCACGAATCACTTTTTATTATTCATTTCTCCTAAAAAAGGATTTATTCTTATTTTTTTACGTGTCGAAAATGTTTCGTACTTTCACAGATATGACGGAAGAAGACATAAACCAATGTCCAAAGAGAAAGCAGAGAGAGAAAAATTGTTGCACAAGTACAAAAGAGAAGTCAAAGGTGCAATACGAGAAGTCAGAAGGGATACAGCGTTCTTGGCAAAAGTACAGATCAAACAACAAATTAAAAGGTGTGTTACCCAAACTGATTTTGAAACAAAAAAAAAAGGAAAGCTGCATAAAATTTCCTACTATCTAGGTGAATTAATAATATCAATATCTAATACATCTCTAACCAATCGTATGAATTTTTCAGTGACCAAGATCGTAAACGAAAAGTTAAGGAAATTTTCGGCGATGCAGCACTTCAGCAGGGTGAGCTTAACAAAATTAAGAGGTCCAAATGAGGCTAATATGATTATTATTAGCTACAGGTATGGATTTATAGACGTGTCTACTACTATTCCTGAATGGAAAAACTATGGTACACAATTTTGGTACCATTGTATTTATTGAAACGTGTACATATAGTATAATAGAAGAAGCACTGTTTTATAACTAAATTTCAAATAAACAACAAAATTCGAAATATCATCCGATAGTTCGCACAACCATAATCTAAACATTGTATGTAATCTTTAGCTGAAATTATTTGCGGTGTAAGAATAAACACCGTGTAATTACCAGATAATTATCTGAAGGAATATTTGTAAATAACGTTCGACTATGATTGGTGGTGACAAGACAAATCGATTTTTTGAATAGGGTTCGCGAATGATTAAAAATTGTCAATATCCTACCTATTGTAAAAATCACTGGTAAATGCTTACAATATTTTCGTTGATTCAGACGTTCACTTCGCAACATAGAAAGCTGACGGTGGTAACAATTTGAATTTGTTCTCTTTATTACAATCTTCGTCTTGTGGTTTACTTTCAAACGAGATTTCGTCACCTAAATTCCTAAAATATTTAGGATTTTCTATTAGATACGTTTTTATTGAATCTGAATCTGATTTTGAACCATCAGGGGAAAGTGAATATGAAATTTCGTTAGAGCTCGTTATTTTTCTAGCTAAAACTTCACTAGCATTCAACCTCAACTTGCGAAATCTCATTAGATTATCCATCGAAAATTTCTGATCATTTCTTGATTTGCTTCTCAATTCAAACTGATTCGGAATCAATTGACCTGACAAGTGTTTGTACCCTTTGTTATTATCATTCAATCGAGAAGATAACACCCTTGTTTTTAATTTTGCGTCTTTGACAAAATATTCAGTCTTTGGGGTACGATCTCTCGGTATTTCTACCTTGCTGACGATAACTGGAATTTTATCGGAACAATGTCCAATGCCGAAACGTAATTTAATCTCGTCTTTCATAAAATCAGGTATCACAAAACGGGGAATAAAGTTACACGCATATATATTATCATTGTGTTTTGATTGCAGTATAGGTGTGTAACTTTCAAGATCGTTTCGACTGGTAGTTACTTGTGATTTAGTCTGAGATTTACAGAAAACAGTTTTATTCCACTTGTTGAAATACTTTCTCAACAATTCAAATTCGTGAGCGTAATTCATCGCAACATTATTTAAGTGTGTTTCATATCTTAATTCTGTGCTACTGAGAAAGAATTTAATCAAGTGTTGCAGACCCTCTTTAATAATTAATTTCTTGTGATACTCTCTGGCGTTATATATCTCTTGTTTCTCTGTTAAACGAACTTCAGTATAATATTTCCATACGATGAAATACTTGTAACTGATTTTCATTTCGTAAATTTTATCAGCCCACCTCTGATTCAGATGATTTTTCATCAGAGTTCCATATCTGATGTACCAAATCTTTAAACACTTTTTCAAGATGAAAACATTAATAATGTTGTTCAAATTGGTCTGGTGTTGACGCTTTGTTTTATGATTAAACAGAAACTTTTTCCATAAACAAAAGTATTTTCGTTTTAAATGAGATTGGTGGAATTCATGAGCATGAAACAGTTTACACTTTTCTTTTAGAAGCAACAATCTAGCCACTCTCCAGTGTTGAAAATATATTGTTTTAGCAATGAATTCAATTTTTTCTACTCTATCTTCCAAATAAGACAAACGAATTTTTTTGCTTCTTCTATAATTTACGTAGTGTTTCAAATGATCAAACGTTTTCGAGTATATCTTTTTTTGATAGTAAGATCTAGACACCGATCTTTTCCTGAAACTAGATTTTTTATGATTTACATATAGTTTCCATTGTAAAATCAATTTCAGTTTCAACTTGTTTTGTGCCCTTCGATTATATTCCTCAACTTTCTTATTCAATTCTTTCACCCGAAGACAATGCTCCCGCCAGTTTCCAAATACTCTATTTACAAGAGTCTTTTTATAAAAGTTGTTGACCGTTTCTATCTTCTCCCGTTTTACTTTTTTTCTCTCTATATTCTAAAATACAAGAACTTATTACCAATAAATCATTAGAAATCAGACATGAATTCCGGTTCCAACAATATTTGCTTCATCATCCCGTTTTCATTGAATTTACAAAGTCACATCAGATTTACAATCTCCTTCAAACGTTGGACAGAAATCGTTGGACGTATTTGTATGAATTTACAACACGTTTTACAATCCATTCAGAAAACAATTACCTACCATTGATAGCATTTTAAAAGTTTTCCGCTGCAGCATTTCTAAATAATACTCGTTTGCTTCGTTCAATAAATTTTGCACCCGAATATTTTCATTGCAAAAATTAATCCAGGCAGTAAAACACTTGCCGACTATTTTCTTCTCATAATGTAGACTTGACATCAGGTACTTTGCTTTCATAAATATTCTGTTATTATAAGATCTTATCCATCGTGAAATAGCATTCTGCAGTAAGGAGTCTTTAAAAAATTGGAGAGCCTGTGAAAAAAAATCAAAATATTATTTGAAACAAAACGATAGAATTATTCCACTTGAACAAAAATGTCAAATACTTTTTCTTCCAATAAGATGATTCGTCTTTTTTTATTGTAGGTCTTTTTCCACGTGTTCAAGAATTGCTTGCAGTAAAACGTTCTACACAAATCGAAAGCCTTTGCATTCAATGACTTTATTTTCTGTTGAAATATCTTATATTCGATCCACTTCTCTAGACATTTTCCAATAATATGCCGCTTGTAGAAAGACTTTGCCATTAAAATCTTATCCCTTAACTCGAAATCATTTTTTTCATCGATCATGATCGTCCATTTATTCCATACATTTAAAATCAACAATCTTTTGTAAAACAGCTTCAACTTTTGCATCGCCAATTTGGTATTTTTGCAACAGGTAACGTTGTTCGATAAAGCGTCTAGAATTTTTTGTTTCAATCTCATTATGTAAAAAAAGTTTGCTTTGTGCTTCAGGGTTCTCCCTTGTAATTTGTGACGTACATAACGTCTCCATGTTTTTAACAATTTACGCTTGAGCATATCATCGTGAAATTTAGCTGCTACCATCATGCGTTGCTTTTCAATAATTTGTAATGTGGTCCTGAGAAGAATATGTTACATAAATTATTGACGTTTATACAATAACCAATATTTTTACATGAAATAACTGAAATCATGCGTAATTCTCGTTTCCAAAGAAAATTCTTGCTCAATTACTTATTCTTCCAGAATTGCACCACCATTTTTAATAAATTGTCTTCGTACAGGTCTATGCAAATCTGAACGATTTCTCGTTTTGTACATTTATAACAAACGTACTTCCGCCAACGTGCAAAATAAAATCCGCTCACTTTGTATGTATAATAATTCTCTGCCTTGGATCTGAGACTTCTCTCATTTTTCTGGAAGTTGAAATATTGGCTGAACTCTCCCAATTAGGCAAACCTTGCTTTAGGAACTACAAGATCGCTCATCATTGAATGAATTAATTTGGACAGAATTCATCAATTGTGCAATATAAACAAAAATAATAGGTGAGATTCAACATAAACTACACAAGCATTACATATACTTTGAAAAATGAAGGTGAAGAATTTTCTGATCAGTGTTTTGTAAACGTCATCCCGAAAACCAACAGTTGAGAGAAGAGCACAATCAAGGTACGTAAATCAATGATAAAACATTCATCCACCTGTTGAAATACATACGATCTCCATCTTCTCATGTATTTTCGCATGAAAATAGATCTTCCAATTAAAATGGATTTCATTTCGAGTAAACTCTGTTTTATTTGCTCGTGAAAATAATCCGATAGTTTCATTAATAACAGCAAAGTGTACATCGAGTAGTATAATTCTATTGCGTTGTGTCGTATAATCTTAAAATTTTTCCTTTTCTTTGCTATTGTTTTCCAAGTAGACATTGTAATTTTTAATAATCGTTCGTCGTAATTCCATCTTACGATATCTTTCTGTTTGTTAATCATCTTCGCCCTCACGGCGTAAGAGAGCCATTCACTGAATGTTTTCTTAGTTAATTTTCCCTTGTAAAAGACGTCGGCTTTATATATTAATCTGTGAATTTGTTTCACCTCGAACCAATGCGCCTTGAGTTTGTCGAAAGATCTTCGTAACATCTTCATACCGTAATATCGTCTGCACTCCGAGGGATGATATTTTCCAAAAACTTTACGTAAATAAATGTGTCCGTACTTCCTAGCGATAATCTTTTCCCTTATCGTCAATATTTTCAGCTTAATCAAATATTTCGGTAACTTTGGCTTCAGTTTTCTACCACCATAGGTTGCGACATATTTTTCCGGTGCATAATAAATTATCGTTGTCATCTTAGCGAATGATGCTATTTTTCATCTGCAGATCTGCTTGTACCTGTATTTATTATTCAACCAACGTTTCAACCACGTCTAAACTCCGTCGTTCGTTAGTTCAACTTCTTCGTTTTAATGTCACAATGGCACAAATATATTCTCTCAATATGCGACTAGAGTATTGTTCATTCACGAGCTGATTGCATTTAAGTTCACGTTTTCGTTTTCAAAATAAATAACACACTGTTGATATTTTGAAAACTGAGACGCACGGTTCTCGCGAGTTTTAAATTCGGAAACCCGCGACGATCGCGACGAAGTATCGAGACGTCAATGCGATCGAATTCACAAACTCGAAGTGGTACAATCTGCGTGTGAATTTCATATATTGCTCAGTTCAATTCATCATCACTCGCCCTGGCCAAGGAGCCAAAGTACCAACCTTACTCAGAGAAATAATCATATCTTCTGAAATGACGAAACTTGGACACTTGTTTTCTCTGAGAAGATCACGAAATTTAGAGTGAACTTGGTTCATAATTATTATCTTGCACTTTGAGAACTCGAGGCTTTACATTTTTATCGTAAGTAAGCAAATAAGAGCTGCAACGTACGCCGATGCTGTCAGGTGAAAAACTCCTTCACTTTTATCCTTATAATCTTTATTTACATACATCATAAAGTCTTTGAACCCACGTCTTCAATTTTGCTGTTACCATCAAGAATTAACTGACAAAATTAACCTTGAACTATCTCCAAGAAAAAGTACCAAAAAAAACTGCACCATAAAGTAAATGAAGTAACCTCACTTTTTCCTCAACACACTGAAGTGTATGTTAATTTTTTCTTCTACCTTTCAACGAAAAACCGCAAATTTTGATCCGCTAAATTTATTGGGATTAAATAACTTAAAAATTTCAAACTCTATGTAGACAACATCAAATTTTCAAAGTAAAAGTGACATTTCCTTGTAGCTAAAAGTGACGTCCAATAAACTTTATAAATTATTATATAAGTATTTCGTTGGATCAACACACAAAGCAAAGAAAAATATACCTCGAACCTTGTCATGTGATAACAATTATTGTAACGTAAAAAAGTTGCTCCCACTTTACATGATGTCAATCTTGTGGAATCGAATCAGACAATTGTTACGTTACCTACTGCAACTGTGCACTGTCGAATAGCTAATACGATTATTCTTACGAAATATTGTAAGGCTGATTACAGTTTTTCCAATATTTCATTTTTGTGTAAGCTTTTGTTTTTGATTATCCAATCAAAAGTCAATAATTGATTATGATAACCACGAGCATGGTTAATCTTCAGAGGGCCAGCATTTTTCGCTTGAAATTCAATATTTTTTAGAGGTGTGATTTATGTACATAGATAGTTAACAAATCTAGTGGAATTTTCAAGTTATCTGCTGAATCCTAAAAGAGCCAGGCCAGTCCTCTAAAGGGCAAATGTGTTTCCAATTTTACCTGATCAAAGTTACAAGTCACAAGAAAAATTGATCACTTCTACTTCAGCACGTACTGTAAACAATTGTAAATAACTATGTGAATGCATCGATAACTCATGCTAAAATGATTCTCTCAAGCATATTTAGCTACGATACTTTTCCAGTTTTCAACACCAGTGAACAAGGCTTGATTGTCCTGAGCTTTTTCAATGAAACTTCCACAGTGTTCAAAATCTGTTATCCCATGAAAAATTAACATTTATTTTATTTCTCTAGGGCCAGCAATGCTAAGCATATTCTGAAAATAATCGTCTCGTTTATCACAATGTCTGATACTACCAGTCAATCCTCATCAGAGTTTGGCTTGGACAGCCAAGGCAGAGTGATTAGAGTTGACCCCGATCAAAGTCAGCCGATACTAAGACTTCCCAGTGTTGAGGAAACTTTACAAAGACTTGGAAATACTTTTAATTCTGGTCAATCGACAGCGGAACATTATAGCGGTAAGACATGATAGAGGGCTTGATAACAATATTTTACTCCTGTAGCTTTAATGAGAGTCAAGTTGTTCTGTTTATTACTATGCATTTTTTAGAATTATACTTGAAATTTCATTTTATTAACTGCTTACCTAATGAAGTTGGCATAAATCTACTATTGAATTTCAAATGTTGTTATTACCAAATACTACTTACTTACAAAATAGAAACATCAGATTCACTATGGAGAGGATCATCTCCCGAAGATGATACATCTAGAAACACATTACCAAATCTCACAGACACTGAACTATCTGTAGATGTTGCCGACGGATCATCAACCCCTAATGAAACATCAGAAACTGCAACAGCATTAACTTCAGAAGAAGAGTAAGACATGTTTTCATAATGTACGATACATTTTTTTTGAATGTCAGTGTCACAGTTTCATTTGGTAGATAATCATTTCAGGTAAAAGAAACTTTATACTGAAATCGTTATATATAAGAAAAATGTATAATTTTAGTAGAAAGTATTGTTGGGTTTGCTTTGCAACCGATGAAGATGACGCCACTGCATCATGGGTCAAGCCGTGTCATTGTAGAGGAACAACAAAATGGGTCCATCAAGGCTGTATACAACGCTGGGTTGATGTCAAGCAGAAAGGAAGAGCAGGCGAAGACGTTTCATGTCCGCAATGCAACACAGAGTATATCATCATATATCCAGACATGGGTAACGAAGTCATTTTAATACATCAAGAGCGTTTGAAAAGTTATAAATTGTTGAATGGAAACACAGGAGAATATCCTAGTACCTGTTGATATAACTATGTTTTACAGGTCCTTTGGTTGTTATGTTGGATACAATGGATAGCGTGATATTCCGCGTTTGTCCATTTATAGCAGCTGGTATAGTTGTCGGCTCAATTTACTGGACTGCTGTTACTTACGGTGCTGTTACTGTGATGCAAGTGGTTGGTCATAAAGATGGATTAACTATGATGGAGCAGGCAGATCCCCTTGTCTTGCTGGTCGGCTTGCCTACAATACCAATTATGCTGGTTCTTGGAAAAATGCTCAGGTGGGAAGATCAGGCTTTGAGTTTATTGAGAAGACACGCTTCCAAAGTGCCAATCCTCAGACACTTTTTGCCAAGCAGGTGCGTAGAAATCAATTCTGATTGTTTATGTTTTAATTTATTTTTTTTCAATCCGGAGTTGTGATGTACTCATTTTTTTTTTTTTTATCCAATATTCAGCTACATTGAGGATGAAAGACTGCAATCATCCGACGTCCCACCAATGAGTGATCCAGTATCTGCAACTAGAGTATTGTGTGGTGCACTTCTGCTTCCTACGATTGCTAGTATTTGCGGCAAAATCTTTTTTGAAAGCGTAAATTCTAATTTCCAGAGAACCTTGTTGGTATGCGTCCATTGCAATTTACTTGAGAATTTTTTCTTTGCTGTTTAC
The DNA here is from genome assembly GCF_021901455.1 of Neodiprion lecontei. NCBI lineage: Eukaryota > Metazoa > Arthropoda > Insecta > Hymenoptera > Diprionidae > Neodiprion > Neodiprion lecontei. The sequence goes on along the minus strand of NC_060260.1, from coordinate 25,752,878 downwards.
CTGTAGGAACGTTTAGCTCATGAATAAATCTGTTGCAGGGCGGAATGGCGTTTATAACAATCAAAGGCGCGTTTAAAATATATCATAAACAACAGCAGTACGTTCGCCAATGTCAGAGACGAATTATGGATTACACGGACAGCAATATTGCATTATATCGAAGACATCAAAATGGCGAAAGTACAATCAGCTAAACTTTGACAATGAGCGAAGCCGTTCGATATACAATAACGAAGTTTTTAAATGAAGCTTAGAAGCTTTCGTGTATGACCTGAGAGAGTGACAACAGAATTTACTGGGCTAATTGTAAGGGGGTGTTGAAGCACCGTCCAAGTAAGCAAATCGTATTTTACACCCTTTTTCCCCCGAGTAATAAAATCGTTTCAAACTTTGGGAAATGATAGCGTCTGTAACCATGCTTGTGTAAATCATGGAGAAAGGTTCAGAAAATTGGTGGAAACACGATAAATATATTTACAGTCAACTCTCGCTCCTATACTTTTTTTATTTTTCCACAACTTTTCCGAATTTTTCTTACTGATCGCTAAGTTTGATTATGAAGTTGTTCATTTGCCGAAATTAGACACGATTTATCATTCCGGACAGGAAAACCGTGTGAAATACGTTTTGTTATCCTTGTTGAACGCTTGCAAAAAAGCATGTCAGGATACTGTCGGACACATTTAATTAGGCCTATCTCATCACCACTCTGAAATAAAAATTATATGTACGCTAAAGCAAAAGAAACAGAAGAAAACAATGTTAATTAGTAGAAAGAAAGTAGGGAATGGAGTTTCATGTAAGACACAAAAAAAGTTTAAAAGCCTAAATTCTTTTTGAGCATTCTTCGTACTTTCATGACCGTGTAAAATGAAAGATGCCGGATAAAGATTGACACATTGCGTATGCATATTAGATTGGATACAGATTTCATATCTATCTTACTTCTGAGATCTATATCTGAATATTAACGATGACACGATAATGACAAGTTGCATGCTGATATTATTTGAAGCTGCATAGAAAATTGACAAAATTGTATAAAACGCTTCCGAACTCGTTATTAAAATCGTAACTCCAGAACGCGGTATGATAGTTTTGGTATGCTTTTACAAAAAAGTGAGGTTTAAAAGTGAATTGTACATTCTTTCTGCCAGACGAAGCTTTCACAAAAACTAAGTCATTTGTTCAAGACATCTCGTATGTTCAAATCAACGATATAACGATATTCGTTCGGAATTACAATCTCATGAATGATTTTTTTTCGTATTTTACTTATGGATTTAAGATCCAAAGTGTCGGGAAAGGTTTGACATAATAAATATATTTTGTAAACGAATTTTATTTTATTAAATACTTGATTTAATGATCGTGTAGATAAGGCATAAAATAAATATTACATCCGAATACCCTAAACTCTTTTTATTCGCTGCTGGGAATAATTTGAAAATGAGTAATCACCAGTTAAACCAACAAGTCACCAAAACTCTACTACTAACATGGGTGTATAAAATTATATTAAAAAGAGAATAACAATTTTCTAAAAATTAGCTTAGACAAGGTTCAGGAACCATGTTGCCAAAATTTTTACTTATGATATGTCATATTTATATAGTACTTATCAAACAATTGAAGAATATTTTTTTCCGTTTTAATACTGTACAAACTAAAGAGTATCAACTAGTTAAGTACACGTCATTTATAGAATCGTTTGTACGTTTAAACCTAATAGTATTGGTCCTTAAGTACTTTTGATTGCAATCACCCATTAATCATTGAACATAGTTATTGCTTTGGCTAACGCAACGACTTAGTTTTATTCACATTAATCAACTTAACAAGGTTAAAAGTGATGAAAATTATTTATCCATAGTTAAAATTATACATCTTAATGACTTCCTCAATCTAATATCGGCATGTATACAATTGAGTTGCAAAAACTACTCATTAGGAAGTATGTGAAAACAGATGCAGCCATTCTATGAAACAATTTGACACTAATTGTATCTCTTCTTTTTATGCTATGTTTCGAATCGCTACATAATCAAACGGTATCTGTTACTTAGATACATTTATTTTATACTACGCATCAATTAAACTGAAAAATTTTATTGTGCAATTGGTATCATTACACGTTAAATTCACCACATACAATACATTTCTTTTGGTGTGATATTTAAAAAGTTATAGTAGAAGAAAATCAAATTCACTCAGTCCACGTACACAAGGAGAGATATGATTCGATTTCCAAATTAACACTGGCCAGTAACTTTACACTATTTGTCCAAATACTTCAATAATGTACTACATAATTTGACTCTTTTTATAATCATATTGATGCCATTTTTCTTCAGTTTTACTTTGATTTTTAGTCAATGATTACAAGAATTTCTATATTTAAAACTAATATCGTATGGTAAGCGATATAAGAGTCAGTCTAAACTGCTTCTGGCTTCTAGAGATACAAGTAATGAAACTAAACTGAGATATTCCACACTGTTGTTAATCAATTCAGTTATTGAATATCAAGGCAACAAAGCAATTTTAGATTCAAAACTTACATTCATATGTATTATTTTTTTTTTTGGATCACCTTATCAGAGAGACAGATTCTAGACATGCTAATACATTATGGAGCAAAAGTTCTGAACTCAACGTCATGATTGAAACTGTATAAAAAAGGTTAAATTCATCGACTTTCTGCTTCAAGAGAATGGCAGAGAATTCTCAATTTATTCAGAATTATAAAAACTTTGGTTGGAAGAGCTAGTTAAAATAGAGTTTCTAATAAACTAGGTAAGAGAACACAGTGTGAAAGATGTAAATTCTATCTTCAAAACTTCAATCTTGCGATAGTCAACATAGATTTGAAACATAAAGGAATCCATCTTAAACAATTTACCACAATTATCACAACACTGAAATCACCTTAGTTGAGGTCCCAAGTATTCTAAACTTATAGAAAAAAAATCTGGCGGACTTTCGCTGGGTACTAACTGCACCTTCTCTGACTTTTCTCCAGATTCTGTTGATCTGATACTTCCAGTTATTCTGAAAAATGTACATGGACGCATATTTCCATATTCTTCGCCATCATATGGCGGGCTCAATATATCCAAAAACGCAGCAGGACCGTCGATGCAAGAGATTTGATGAAGATTTTTCTCCCTAGGTGTCAAGACACATGCATCATCTGTATCTTTGACCAATATTCCTGGATGCTTAATCGCGGTATAACCAGTGTTCGGTTCCATTATATGATCTCCGCTGATTTCAAGCGTAAAGCTGTCTATCTTCACAGTCCCAGCGATGACCTGTGTGTGTGAAAGAGAAATTAATTTATCTCTAATGAAAAATAATGTAAATTTTCCTTGATCGGAGACAAATATTTCTAGCTGCTCTCTGTTCATAACTCTTATTCAAATTTTGATCACGTGTATAAATAGAACAAATTCCAACTTTGAAAATTTGTGGCAAATTGTAGTAGAGACTGCTGACATTCGGGGTTTTTATACTTATAAGAAAGAAAGAATTATCGTACCTTCAGCAAGCCGTGCATTCCTGGGTGATCATGCATTGGCATTGTTACACCTTGCTTCAATATAAATATCGCGATGGTAATGTCTTGATTTTCGAATATGTCAACAACGCACATGGGCGCTGACTGCATTTGAACAGATTCCAAAACATCACGATCCAATCTTACGTCAGCAGCTGTTACTTTGTTCATTAAACTCCGTAGTAGTTCAAAATTCTTTTGACAAAGTCTGTATCCCACGGAGTTACGACCTGCGAAAGTTTTCAACGCTTGTTTCCACAGTATCTCCATTGTTGACGCCATTTCTTGATCGATCAACTATTTTATTGTATACTTTCGTTTTCGTCTCTTATTTATTTATTTGTTTATCCACACCAGACTCCCAGTCGAGTTCCAGCGCCGCGGATCTTACGTTACGAGTTTATTTTTTAGATAACCAAACGTACATCTGCGTCATAGATTTTAACTACATGTGAATACAACTCTCTTGGAATGCTCTTGAAACCCCTTTATAGATGCTAGACTATCGAGTAACCACATTCTATCGAAGAGAGCCATCAGCCAGGCTCATGGGGATTGGTTTTCCACAAAAATTGAATGGTAACTTATCGACATCCCGATTGTAGTTACGGGTCGGTTACCGACATTCCTGTACCGTTTAATATTAGTTTCAAAAATCTGTTTCGTGTCAGAGGGCGCTGGTATAACCGACCTAGCGGGGATGTAGCGAGTACTGCGTCCAACCGCAACAGTCAGTATTACCGAGATTACGGAGATATCGCGGAGAAAGGTTGCCCCGCGGAACCCACACCAGTGCTATTAAACTACTAATTATTTCTCAGTTTTTTCCGACGGTTTTAACTTATGCGGCACCAAAGTTTTTGCGTTATCCAATCCTAAATAAATGCAAAAACGCTGAAGAACAGTTTTACACTTTTGTACAATCTAAGTGTATCGACATATGGCGATGATATAAACTGTGCGACGCGTCGTTAGTTATATCCGTGGGAATATTTACGAAGCATTTGTTGTTATAACTTGTCGTAATGACGTAATATAAGCGTCACTATGGCACGGCGCAAAGTACCAGGTTCTCTGACAATCGTTATAATGGTTATCTTCACCCTGTTAGTGATTATTTATCACATATTAAGCGACGACGTCGAAGACATATCTGCAGGCAGGGTCAAAGTCGAGGGCGTCTATCCTCCTAACGATTTAAACGAAAGTCCTTTTGGCTTTGCTACACAGCAGCAGCATGACGCCGATATATTGACGAATTCCAAGAGTAGGCTGGCATATTTGAAACATGAACAAAGCTACGAGGAAGTTGTGCCTCTGTTCAAAGGACACAAAATCGTTCACTTGGACTTGAAGGGCGCTCCGCCTACCGTAAAGTATTACAGATATTTATTCCCATTATTGCACAGACTGGGGGCTACTGGTATTTTGATCGAGTACGAAGACATGTTTCCATTCAACGGCGAAGTAGAGAATATCAGAGCTTTGAATTCTTACAGTCGTCGAGATATTGTAGAGATCCAAAAACTGGCAAAGAACAGTGATCTAGAAATTATACCGCTGATACAAACTTTTGGACACTTTGAGTTTGTACTAAAATTGGAGAAATACAAGGATCTGCGAGAAGTTGCTCGCTATCCTCAAGTACTCTGTCCGTCGCACAACAAAACGCTTCCTCTTCTTTACGAAATGCTGGACCAAGTTATCGGCGCTCATCCAAATATCAAGCACTTCCATATCGGAGCTGATGAAGTTTATCAACTCGCCGAATGCTCCAGATGCTTTGAGGTTTTGGAAAGAAATAAGTGGGATAAACAGCAGCTGTTCCTTTCTCATGTGGTGAGAGTAGCAACCTATATTAAAAAAAAATATCCTACAGTGAAGGTTCTAATGTGGGATGACGAGTTCAGGGATATATCTGTGCAAGAAATTACTGATAGTGGGTTGAACAAATTGATAGAGCCAGTGGTCTGGAAATATACTACAGATCCAAAAGTATCTCTGACAGAAAATATGTGGGAGAATTATGTTGAACTTTGGCCAGAAAGTGTGTGGATCGCGACAGCGTTCAAGGGTGCTACGGCACCGGATCGTTATTATACAGACATTTCTTATCATTTGAGAAATCACGAGGGTTGGCTGGAAATAATTCGCAAATACTCTTCCAGGATTAAATTTAAGGGTGTCTTTTTAACTGGGTGGCAAAGATACGACCATTTCAGCGTTCTCTGCGATTTGCTTCCTTCCGCTATTCCATCTCTAGCTGTGAACTTGGCAGTTTTGAAATCGTCAACGCTGTACGATTTTCCACACGATATTCCTGATAATATTTTGAAAATTCTTAATTGCGAAACGCCGGTGACTTTGTCTATACCTGAGCCACAATTTGGCTGGACATATTGCGGCTTTCATGGGTCAATGATATATTCCATCATCTTACGATTACATACGCTAAACCAAGAAATTGCCAGAATGGAACAGGACAGTACATTCAAGGGGTGGGTAAAAGAGTATAATTTGAACTACGCTTTTTCCAATCCTAGTCACATAGAACATGCATTGAGTAGCTTAGGCGAGTATAAAAATGAAATAATATACATTGAGACAGACATGCGGAAGGCAATGGAAGACATCTACGATAATTATACAATTGATGAGTGGATTGAAACTTATGTAGAGCCTTTGAATGAAAAGTTGACCAAACTTTTGGCGCTTAAGAATAGAATATTAGAACGTGATAGTTGGCCGAGAAGGCCATTAACGAAGCATGAGCTTTAAACCGAATTCATCAATAACATTGGATTGATTATACTTCAGTTTGTTTGTTACAAATTATCGACAAAAATATGCCGATAATTGTTAAAGAACATTACTTATTGTCCTTGTTATCATCCTATTAGTATACTACATAGTCTGATCAAGTTAACGATAAGGCATAGAGACGTGTAGAAGCTCATTTGTACTTGACGAATCAAGATCCTTCAAATATAATTGAAATATATATCTATTAAACTCACAGTACACATAGTATTTAAACATGTTATCCTGAAAAAATGTATGAGACATCATGTTCTGCGGTGTAGATTTGAACTCATTTACGGTCATATTTATTCTATAGTTACGTATTTGGTTATTTATAATTCCTGTGCACGTATCTAGCAAGTATAATAATAAGGAGAAGATCGTTCAGTAGGGTAAAAAATTCATCATTTATTTTTGCGTCATGGTATATGACTTTGTCATGTAATTTTTAGAGTATTACTGAATGATTTATGGTAAATTTTGCTTAAGAAATCTCATTGTCAGTTCTATAAGTCGTTTCACAATGGTTTTTTTTTTTTGTTTCCGTAGGCTGGTAGGTCGTCGTTCCATGTTATGCAAAAGCATAGCCAATGTTAAGCAACCATGACTTGAGAATTAGACTGAGAAATATAATTTTTAAGTATCTGTTCCATGTTATCATTATAATGTATGATAATGTAAATATTGTAACTAATATAATATCGATATAAATATCTTTTCAACTTATTCGATAAAGCGTCTTCGCGAATTGTTGCGTTGGACCCTTTCGAAATTCTTGACTTCGATTTCTTCAAAATCAACTGTCACTTTAAGGCACCCGTTGCTACATTACATCGTTTTTGTTATTATTAATATCGTAACTTATGTGATTAACATTCGATACTATGCATTCAAATAAACTCCTTTCCTTCTGTGTACGTAATTCAACTACTGCAACGAACAAATACTCGATTTCGAAGGTGGAAGCTCAGAATTAGACTCAGTCTTATGAATTTTTTTCGCGTGCTTCTTTGCGCATTTTTTTAAAGCCGTCGACGGTACTTGTTTTGAGGTCAACGTATCATCGATTACGGACTGCACTATAGGTTTGTAAAATCCTCGATCAGCTTTTGTGACGCAAATACCTAATACTTCGGCAGCCAAACTTGCGACGCGCATTGTTATCTGAAAATATAAAATAAAATTGGATAACAGAGTACAGAAGGCTTTAAATTACTTACATACACAGTCTGAAAATACAGGATTGTCGTGGTAACCGATATTTGTTTAACTGAAAATAAGTCCACCAGTGGTTTTTTTTCTTTAGGTAGAAAAAAGTTTATATGGTCTACGGAAATGGTGATCAGTTTTATATACTGCATTGATAAGTGAAATGCCATCCGTTCAGCGCAACTGAAAAGTATGTAAGGTAAATAATTTTTTGAACGAAGTATGCCTTTAGAAAATTCTCTCTAATCTCTAATAAAATAAATTTTACTGTTCATTCGCAGCAATCAAGTTTACGCGTGATTAGGTGAATCCAGCAAACCTATACGTAGATACGTAGTATCCTTGATATTTTAACTCAATTATTAACTAGTTTAAAACTCCTGTCAATTTTTTGTCAACTACACGCATCTGTTATCACAGACGCCGAGCTTCCGTGCAACAGAATCTGTAGTGTTTCCTGCGCTTGGTGATTGCTGTTAAAAACAGTGATAATTTGTTTCAACTACTGTATAATTATCATTGGCTACATTAAAGGTACCAATGGGAATTGATTTTGACAGACATAGAGAAAATACAGTTGCAGCATTACCTTTCCAAAGAAGACCTCAGTCTATCAATGAAAGATATTCAGGTAAGAAATTTTTCAGCAATTATAATTTCCTGATTCGATTCCTGATTTTATGATTATTCAGAGTAATCATTGAAAGCGGACTAACAGTTAACTGAAAATCTTACAACGGCCTGAAATAATTACAATGCGATCCTGTACATGTTATCCTGATTTGAGAAAGTTGACTGATGTTTTGGTTCTCGCAAGAGCACATCGCTCAATGTACCGGCGAAATTTGAATGTGAAGGATTACCGATTCGCCGGTTCTAGCTGAAACGTCGTGACACGGTATCCCGCTTTCAGCTGCGAACATGTGGGACTTGTCTCTTTTAACACTCCTCTGATGTTCCATATCACACTTATTTCCTATTATTGCCAAAACTGGTTGTGCTTCGAGTACCTCGTTCACTTTTTTTACCGTTTCAATCCATTCTCCAAGAATTTCGAAACTCGAAGCGTTTGTCACGTCATAGACAAACAGAATTACCTAAGAAACGTAATATAGGTATTCAAAAAGAGTGTACGTAATCATTTTAGGGAATTTCCTACTTCTCCCTCTGTACTTTTATGATTCCATTTGTAACTCCATGATGTGCTTGTTCAAGAGTAACACCAAAATTTCGTATCAGAGATAGTTTAGATACATGAATAGGTATGAAATTGCCGAGAACTATATGATATATACTGTAAGGGTCCTCTTGCAGCATGCAATTTCGTAATTAAGTGGGTCAAGTTCGTTAAACTCCTCAATTCAAAAATTCTATCTCAATAACTTACGTACGTGTATTCCGACTTACGTGTGCGCCAAAAATGTACTTGTCCAGCATATTTCCATGTAACGATAAACCGCCAACGTCCCAAATGTGAAGGGTGATACTTTTGTAGTCTCCTAGACTGATGTTCTTTAAAAAGAAGTCAACACCGGCTGTCGGCGTATAGTGTCTAGTAAATTCGCCATTGCAGTATCGCGTCGCTATACTGGTCTAAGAAAAAAAATCTTTTCATTAGCGCGGGTTGTGTGTTTCAACAAAGATTATAAATTTATTTGACTGTTTCAACCCGCATATCACGCATTCAAAAGTGTGATTAGATATTTACGTTATATAGTTGGAAAATTCAAACCAAAAATATGCCTAAATTTTTCACAATGTAGATACAAGCAGTGTCTTAGAAATCAGCGTAATTTAATACTTCTAGATATTCTAGATGAAATATTCGTAGGATCCTTGACTTGGAGATTAGTTGTGCCTTTGTATTATATACGGTAAATATTTCATTGTCCACCGAACAAAAGTTTTTTACAACCAGTGTCCAAATTATACAAGGAATGATTTTAGTATTTAATGTATGAAGTATGAATTCACAGGACTTGCACTCTGAATTAGTCGGCTTTAGTGATTGCCAATGAGTTGTCGTTGTAATTGACGGGGCGGAGTAAAATGTCCGAATTATTAACAATTCGCCAGTTAGCGCTTTCGAAACTTTTCAAATTCGGAATTTCAACCCCGTCCCTAATTGACAACGTCTAGCGCAACAGATGCTTTCTTCCCAGTCTGCTCAAAGAACCTTGACAATCCGTTGGCTGAACGAAACGCGAATTGTCCTCTACGGTGCATTACAAGCATGCCACCTGTTTCGAAAAACCACACTCACTTTTCCAGCTCCGGTATCCCCTACGAGAACGAATTTCAATCGTTTTTCAAAGAGTTCTTCCTCCGAGTCAGACATTTCTTAAATAACAATCACGCTAATAATAACGTCAGGGTGACACTCGAGTCAGTTTTGTACTGACCACCAGCCTGAAGCAAGGCTCGGTGCCAATCGACCGACCGTCGCCTTGGAGCGGTTCAAATAAAAGCCCTGTCAGCCAACATGAATAAATTAAACAACAATCGATATTCGACCATTATCGCCGTCGATCTGGCCTCAGCTCGCTCTGCAAAAGCCATTACTGGCTCTAGACGTAAAGTCGCCTCGCGCAAGCGCCTTCGGAAGGCCTCTCGCACCATCGCATCGTCAAATTGTGCTTTTCCATGCCAACTCTGTATGCATTAGCTTACGCGGTAGCTTGACGCGTATAAAGAAACAAAATTGCACGATCTAGACCCAATTTTAGTCACTGTACTACAATCACTGGAATCATGAAACAACAAGGAAAGAACTTGTATATTGGAACGGTGCTGCAGTGTGCAGGAACGATCACTGAGTGGATCAATTCAGATATTTCAAGATTTTGTTTCTTTGAGTATTTCTTTATTCAAAAATAATATATTATATACGCTTATCTTCGTAGTTGCGTATCCATGCGCAGATGTTAACATCTGTTTGTTAATAGATACAATGTATTTTTTATGTACGTGTAAATTCGTTCATCTTGGCACTTGAATTTTACGGACACGAAAGGCACAGCACTGTGTCTCAAGTCGAGTAATTCACACTTGAAAATTGAATTATCATTAATTTTTCTAATTAAATATTAAATCTTTGTAGTTATGCAATAAATAATAGTTCGTAACTCTGGAACACGTAGTCGTCCTAACTACCGTTGTTCTATCGGCACGTTCGAAGTTGGCTTTAACGATTTCGTAATACCTTCCGTCGCTGGAAATAAAGAGAAAATTGATTTGAATGTATTGTTTACATGTCTAGATGGCAATGGTACCCTTACATCGCTCATTGACTGTTTTGGATCGCTTTAATAACAAGTTTATAATTGAAAAGTCTTTCTCCCAACTCTAGATACAAACTATAGCATTGGATTCTAAAAATAGTTCACTTTATGAATTGATATAGTATATGTTTTCATATTTCTTTCGTCAATCAGGCGTGTTTCTCATTTCCAGAAATGCTCAACTTGAATACATATATATTATTGTATGTATGATAAAAGTATTGATGAAATATTGGAAGCTTTGTTAGGATTTCGTTTGGAAAGTTTCTTATTAGTAGAGGAGAATTCTTTGAATGCTCGCCAATGGAATATGATCGTACCTCAATACCAAACATCTAAGCTTAATACATTTCACCCGCAAAATGTCGATAGCCTTTTGACTCTTGTCAGAGAATCGAAGATTTTCTGGATCCCACCGTAATTCGAGTCGTTCAAGGTTGGGACAGTTATTGGCAATGCCGTCCATGAGCTGATCCACGTGAATATTAACCCCCAACCGCTCCTGGGTGCCCATAACAACAATCCTGTAAAACAAGTTTTCATTGTTTTGGCTAATGTTAGACTTTACGATTCTCGTGTAATCGATCAACTATTCACTTCGTGTTTGTCAGAATTGGCAAAATGCTCTGCCACAGTTGGTCCGTGATATGAGGCATTCCCGACAATGCTACACCCCAAAGCTGGTGACCGTGTCTTGACAAGAATTTGTGCAAACCATCGTCGGTCAGGTTATCCGAACTGTCTAGGTCCAAGGCTATCAAATTTCTCGGATTTCCAACCTCGGCCCAGGATTTAAGTACGCTGTCATTGAAGCCGTTCAATTGCCCAGCGCTGAGAAATCGTAATCCAGGAATCCGCGTCAGCATATCGATCAGGCACTCGGTACTCAAATCTGTTGCTGTTATGTCCAATTCTTGGACGCTGGACTTTTCCCACTCCACCTGCATCACGTACTCACTTTGCAAGTCTGCAACATAGGCATGTTTATTTTCAATCAGATTGTGATCAGCATTGTCGAGAATTGCTATTAGTAAATACGTATAATTGTCAGTAATACTCGAATGTAATCTAGTTTCAGGTGAAACACAAATACACGCGGGTGATAGTTCAACGATGGTCTTACTGGTTCCTTGCATGAGAAGGCAAGTCAGCCGTCTGCTTCTTTGAAAGAGGGTCTTCATAGTCGAGCCGGTAACTTTTGAGCAGAAATTCACGGCGAGACACTCGAGTTGAATGCAATTTGAGGAAAATGCATCTATGTGAGAATCGTCCACAAAATTAATGCCGTACAAGTTGATTACTCTCAAATTTGGCGTTGCTGATTTCAGTTTGTGAACGTTTATCACTTCGTATATTTCTTCTTCCTCTTCTTCGACCTTCTCGTAAGTTCCTGAAATCACGAGAAAATATAATTTTCCTGTCCGGTGCTTATTCATCGTGCATGGATGTGCCTGGCAGATCAACTGTAATACAGAGAGAAATATACTCAAGTATACCTATCAAATGTAGAATTTCCAGTCCGTTGATAAAGTTGTATATCTTTCTCATGAAACCCTCCATGAAGATGACTTCGGACAGACAAATGCACATGTATTTCAACTTTGTCGGGAAAGCCTGCATCTCGGAAAAGTCGTGTAGCTGCATGGCGGTAGAAAAATCGAGCAGCATATGCGTTAAATTTGGACATTTATTGGCCAGCTCATGAAGAACGGTATGAGTTATCAATTCGATTGGAAGCTCGATGTACCTCAACGACGGGCCGAAACGTGTGCTGAAAAAATGGAAAAGAGAATGGTGAGTGCGTGTAAATGAACAGAATTTTACAATCTTATTTTAGACTTGCTTATGTATTCGACATTTATACATGGGTTGTCAAACTACGAGGTCTTTCTTCGAGACATGTTTACTTCTCTGCCGCGGGCTAGCGGGTTTTTAATCATTCGTTTCTAAAACTGTGCTCTGGTGGTCTATTCTCAACTCTCAATTCAATTCATAGAGTTACTAGGCAGCGACTGCGCGTTGTACTCTTATCTTCGGAACAAAATCTGCCCACGATGTAGAACAAAGAGAAGAACTGTCTAATAAATAACAATTAACTAACGGAGTGACAGTGTGTCGTGGAGTGAGTGTCCGGTCATTCGTATTGGCAGTGCTATACGTAGTACAGACCATTAATACCTTATTAAGTGCAGAAGACTTTCGAGAGATCCAACGTGAAGTCCGCTGACCTCCGGCCTCAGTGATACATGCTTCCAGAGGCGGGTGTCGTAAGCAATTTGACGCCATCTTTTACAGACTCTGGCGACCCTGCAGATCTCTCGATGAGACAAGTAGCTGAAAATGTTGAGTATCACCTTGTCCGGGAGTTTCTCGATCGTCTGAGGAACATCGGTATCAAAATTATACACGTAATGGATCGAGCGAACGGATCTAGTATACAGGTATGTGTAATATTTTCTTGCATCTTTAACTGCGCTATCATCAGTTGACTAACGGACACGTCAGGAATGGAATAGATCAAGTTTGCAGGTTTTCTAAATTCTTGAAAAACAAAACCAGGGATATGTTCCTTTTTGTTCCGCGATGGCGAACCACTGCGTATTGCGTTTAACATCGAGCATATTTTATACATTTTATAATACATATATGCAGTACAACAAATCGCGCACTTACGGTGCCGGCAAAACGACTTTTGACGACACCCCCTTCGGAGACATACATCTGAGATGTTTCGAGGGCGATTTGGCCCCAGACATCGACACCGCCAAGATCCATCTTATCTTATGCGCTTCTGTGTCTCTTGGGGGATTTCGAAATGGATTTTATATCGAGTTATAAAAGAAACAACGCCGAAACGCTTGCGCCTTTTCTCGACGTCCTACGGATGTTTAAAAGTTTCCCAAATCGTTTTATGTGCGAACGCACTACTGGGTCTTCTATTGCACAACTGCAGTATACATAACACAGGGTTATTCAAAACACGCGACCTCGTCTAAACTTCCACCCTCACTTATGCACCTCTACACGCGAGTTAGTCAGTGCAGTATTTGCAGGAATCCAACAAGTTCTGCGGATAATAGGATTACGCGTGCGCGAGGGCGCCTAAATATACTCTGAGACTTGGTCGAGTAGACTTAAATTTAAACTACCGACGGCCACTAGACTCTCCTAACAACGCCTCGATCCCACCCTAATTAATATACAACTCATGATCAATTCGAAACTTGTGCAATCTGTACACAAATTGGTGCATCGCCTCATGATATTGCAAATCTCTCTAGGCCGATCCTCACCCCCCCCCCCCCCCCTGCCCCTCGTTCACTCACCGAACTAAGACGCCGAACAGAAGCCAGAACTGTGCAAAGTACCGATAAGTGTGGATATATCGTGACCGTAAAAGCATGAAATTGACAGAGAGTAACCGCATTCGAATATTCATGGGAAAGACAGGGTAGGAAATCGAGAGTTTTTCCCTAAGTGGGCACGTTTTTGTCACCGTTCACAAGTGAAGTAGAAGTTTTTTCCCGTTACGACTGTAGCGCAAACCGTTAAATAAACTACAGTTAAACTTTTTTGGAATTTCAATGAAATATCTCATGGATTTCAGGATCACAAAACGATGTGACTGGCGGTAGAACTTTTTTTGGAAACCGAAGGAATTGAACGTCTCGTATGATGTCGAAAAGCCGCGGTAATTAGGTCTGCAACACTGTATGTGACACATTATGGAAGCAATAATGGTTGAACAGTCAACACGCGCCGTTTGTAAGCACGAATAATTAAAATAGAATAGATCTAGGACTGGTCCCGATCTCCGAATGTTATATGGATTATGAATTACGCCTTCTACATATTATTAGAAATACTGAGAAATCCATTAATCATGTACTCGCGAAACTGTAGTCCTTCGTTCGTGGTTGTTAGCTATGAATATTCCAGTTGGCACCGCACTTACAATGTTCGTTTAATTGTAAATCTTTGGAAAAAATATGAGCAGGGCCAATTTTATATTCACTTCGCCTCCGTTGGCAGTTCAACCGTCACCGATTTGTCTTCGTCAAGTGCCTACTCGCGATACTGTGGTGCCTTTATTGCGAATCGAAAGTTTTTCACCGCTGCACATTGTATTTGACAGATTATTTAGATTATCGAATTTTATGGATTTTTCACGTGTTTCAGTTGCAGCGAAGTCGATATCGATCGGTATTTATCGACTTTTACGCATAATTGATTAAAAACTGCACGAAAATCGTGTCAGCGATTTCCTTTTCTTCTCGATTTTAGTTTACATCACGCGTGCAAAAGAAATTTTGGCAAAAAATATTCCGCACATCACTACGGGAAGATGAAAAAATTTTACCGGTAATTTTCCCCTTCGGATACTGCTGTGCAAATCATCCCTGGATATAGCATTCGTCGCGCTTTCCACGTTCAAATGGGTCCAGGTGCTCATCGTGCCTTGTCTTGAATCGGGTATCGATCACCTCGATGATCATTCGCGAACGCTTAATAACTGTATTTTGTTATTAAATTTGTGTCCGTTAACGTAATTTAAATCGAAATGGAATAGGGGAGGAGAGTCTGCAGGCACCAGGGTACACGATCGAATTAAAAATAGACGTACGTCCACGATCCGCAAATGTAATCCACAGCCGTCACATTTGTGCAAAAATTAGAAATTCAACTGTCCGCAATTACACATTATTCAGGGATACTCGCCACCCTTTTATTCCCTCCCTCGTTTAATTGATTGCTGTTAGGTATACGTCGAGCTGTTGGCCGGCTTCTCGGAGCAAGCACATTCGACTGGGTACTGCTTTAATTAGTTATAAATAAAGGTAGGCAGAGGGCCAGAATGGGCAGTGGCTATCGACATGTCCCGCACTGCATCGGTACATATTTGCCCGAGAAAAGATGACTAACTAAGTGAAATAACCCGCAGCAATTGCTTCCCAGACGAGCTCCTATGGTATATATCATCACTAACACACCCAGGCTTATGTCTTGTATTTTTTCTCTTTTGGATAAATTTCTTGGCTCGAAATTCACTCTGTCGCCCGGCAATCAACCGGGAAAGTTTAGGTGTATAACAAGCGTAGGTGTATCTAGCTCGTATTCCGAGATGCTCAAGAGTTGTCATAAGTTTTCAATGACGCACAAACTGCTTAATTTTCCTATTTCAATCATGCTGTATAATCATATACTCATAAGACCATTTGAATCATTACATGATTACTTTTTTTTTCTTTTTTTTCTTTTTTCCGTTTCACACCTATAGCGCGGAGTCGAGGATTGCCTTCAAGACGTCGAACGCCTCGCTTAGAAATGATAAATATTTGTTTGCCGATGGATGTATGGCCTGTAAAAAATAGCTGACAGACAAACGGCTACTGAGAGCAGAGTACCTATTATACGTAAACACGTGCCAAGCGAATAGCGACGCCCGCGAGTTTATTGGCCCCATCGTATTATACATATACATACTTACGTTATTTACATACATAATCAGACGCCGATCCTGCAATTAAATCCACACTACATCGGTGCTTGCTGGTGTTTAGGGGGGGAGGAGGGGGATATTTTTCAACCCCTACGCGTTGTTTGTAAAAATTAGTTCTCACCGTGTTCGGTCGCCTGATTGTGCGCACCACACCCTCCTCGTCGTGGGTGTTCAGCTGTTGAAGAGCAGCTTCCACGCTGAGCGCGTTCCAATTCGACATTCTTCGCATATCCATTGCACGTGAGGTTACGAGGAATTTAATATATGTAATGAAGCAATGATTACGATTAGTTATAACTGAACTGGACGAATTTCGGTTGAAAAAAAGAAAAAAATTACGGAATGAAGTTTATCATATTTTTATGTCAGCACAGTAAAGGAATGCAAAAGCCGAAAATATTAGGCAGGTTGAATTTTGATTAAAAACAATAAGCTGGTCAAATAATAAAGGAATTAATAACAAAAAATGTTTGAGAGTCCGTGAGTATGGAAAATGCGTCACGGGGACGTTTGACGTTCCATTGGGAAGGATCTCGTGTATGATTTACCTATAAATTTAGTTATGTCCGAGAGCACTGAATAACACACGCAAGGGGTGGAGGGGGCGGGGGGGGAGGGGGATGGGGATAGGTGATGTTAAAATAAATCGTTCGAAAATATAATGTTCATGTGTAAACTTCACAGCCGATGCCGCAGTCGGATCGGACATCTCGGCAATAATTTGCCGCCAGTGTCTTTAAAAGCATGTTACGCGACGTTCTTTGAGTTTTAACGGCTGAACGATAAAACTGTTATAATAAAATCGAAAGATCGGACACCGAGAAGAAAAACTGTGAACTTTCACTCTGAAACTAATATGCGCTTACTCGATCATCGTGGCACAAATGTGAAATGAATCGTAGCCTCTAGGTCCAGGGCAAAAAAAATTGTAACTAAAATAAGCTTAAGTTTCGAAGCATCTTAAAATAGACCAACTTCCGAGCTGAAAGATGTAATATTCTACCAGCCATATTGCCGGCGCCATGGTTCAAATTTGAAAAATTTGAAGAATTGTATTACCACCTAGTGTCGCATAGATACGATAATATTTCAGTACTTTAGATATTATTAATTTTTGGCTACCTGCCAGTTACGTCATTCATTGAATAATCTAAACATTTGCAGAATAAGACTAAGAAATAAATAGCTGATTGTAAATCTTCGATTCTTTTTTCAATCTCTTTGATTTTTTTTCTTCGAATGGAAACATCGGTATAATGATTAAACGCTGGCGAGAAACCACATGTTTCTAAGCCCCTCGACATATCATTGTCTGGTAACGGGGCCAGGCATCTAATTGGCTAAGGTCCAGATGCAATTTTAATTAATTAGAAGTTGCTTTACGCTGTGCTTAGTCGGTCATGCATCCAGCCGGGACCGCGATATGTGAAGTAAGCATCCAACCAACAGATGGCGGTAAGATGGCTTGTCTGCGCCATAACGTAGTATGGCAGTGACCGCGGATATTGAGAATTTAGATGTGTATCGTCAAAACGTTGTACGCGGACATAGGTCTTTTTAGTTGAATTAATAAATCTTGATATTTATTTAGTACACGTATATATCTGGGCCTGTCGGACAAGTCGAAAAAATATAATCGAAGTTATAGAGAAACTAGGGAAGATAATTTGCCTGATCATTGAATTCCACCGGATTCTTAACAATGTAAATTATCCAGAGTAACTGCAGAGGGTGAAACAAGAAACGCATTTTGCGGTCAATATTTTTAGTTACAACAATGGGTCGATGGTATAGATTGCAAGATGGTTACATGGAACGAGAATATGTAGATGGTTCGACAGTCTCCGACTTTTACGTTCGGTTGAAAAACCGCGCATGCGGTTTTTTAGTTGTGTTGAACAACGTATACGGCAAAATTCTCGATGAAAAAATGTCCATACTTGGTTTACACCAGTGTCAAGTTAATTATGGATTAAATCGTACTATGTCATAATTGAATCATATTATCAGCGGCTGGTGCATTAAAGTTTTTTGTAACTACAAATTTATATCTTTAATCTGTTACAGTTGGCCATCTTAGGTTTTAGATTTGTTCACATCAATAAAAGTCTGATTACATGATTGTTACAGTGTAAAAATGTCAGTATTTATTCAGCTCTGAGGGTACACAAATAATGCTATCATGAACAGTAAAATTCAATTCCATAGACGCTGTTATAATTGTTTTTCGTAAGATTCATAATCGCGATGAATAGAAGCCTGAAATATTGAGTTACCACTCGTGTGAAGCGAAAGATGAAACGAGTTACAGCGGTTGACGGTTCGAGACGTTGACGCTCAGTTTTCCACAAGCGACTTAAACCACGAAGGATAAACAAAACGACAACGTTAATTTAAAAACCTAACGTCATTCCAAAATCGTGTTCGTTGTTCCGTGTCATTTGAATGGCTCAGACCTCAGCGCCACCATTGATTCGACGGCGTTATTGAGTAACCGTTTCTTCATCCCCTCCGCCCCGCATTGGCTCCGCGGCATGACAGGTATAAATAGGGACGGCGGCCATGATGGAATTATTCGTTGGTGCGAAGCGTTGAGACGAGGTTGCGTTGTGTTACCATAAAATCGACAAATTGACCGGCACACGGTCATATTGCTTAATAATCTCGCTCGAAGCGGGATGAAAAAATAAACATAAATCAATCCACTTCATCAGTCTAACTTCAGCTGTCCGTACTCAGACCTCAGTGTAGGCTAGTCGGACGCTGATAGTTATCATCGCGGTGACATCGGCCGAATTCAAAAACTACCGTCAGGAATAATCAAGCAGGATCAACAAACGAGTAAGGAAATCGAAACAACTGAGTAAATATCGTCCGGATTGACAAAGAGGAGCAGTGATTACAAATTCTGCCGTACTTCACCTTTGTGAGGTATATATATATATATATATATATATATATACCTGATAAAATACGCGATAACGTTGCCGAATTGTGTACACCTTATACCAACGAAAGCTGAGAACGAGGCTCGCAGATAATACCTATTATTATTTGCCAATGATAGTCTGAGGGGAGAGAAAACACAGCGAGATAAGAATACAAGAAGCTAAAAAAAAAATACAGCTAAACATTTTCTTGTACGGTTCCATATCCTGGCAGTGATACACGCGATTGGTGACGAAAGTGAAGGAGAATGAAATAGCGTCATATATTGACAATCGGCAGGAAGAAGGCATCTCCACTTTTGGGCATATGAACAAAGATCACGAGTTCACCTAGAACACCTTGTCTCCTACCGTATGAAACGTAAGATATTTGTGTATATGTTTGGTATACTCTCGATGTTTTGATAGTAGATTAGACGAAAACAATTGCTGGTATCTAAGTTGTTGACGGTACTCGAAATTATCTGAAAAATCATGCCCCAGTTGAGAGAGTGGAAGGAGAAAGAGATTACTGTATTATTATCCGAAGAGAACTTCTTTCACAGTACAGCATCATTCGGATCATCACTTGTACAGTTGCACCCATGGATAATTTCTCGGATCCGTTACAGGATGGAATAGGACTACAGACGAAAGACACGTAGTGAAATTAATTAACCGGATAATAGATGCAATTATCGAGTTGCTGAAAATGTCGTTTACGTAGTTTTCGTTTTTGCGTCATCGTGAATATTCTACCGACAAGGGCGACTCACGGTATTGAAAGATTAAAAATTAATCATTTGACACGAACTTTTATAACTGCAAATATCACTTTTCATTACGCTAACGTTTAACTTGGTCCTCTTTCATCCTGCGGAGGCTCGTCGAAATCGGACGCCGGCACTTCTGGTGTTCCCCTCGTCAGAGCTAGTTAAGGGCTATTGAAATAAATTAACTCTACTAAACCTTAACAGTTTATCCGCGATAAGGAAGTAGAAAGTTAACGGAGCCTTTCGCACATTATCTGCATATCCAGGAATCCGTGATATTCGAGAGGAATAGAGAGAGCTGCTGGAAAACCTGCAAAAAGCATCCGGGGAAGCAATCGAGCAGATTAGACGAGGAGAGAATAACAAGCCTACCAGACGCGACGCTGCACCGTAAATGGCAACGCTGGGAGGAAACATGGCAACCATGTGTGCGGAGAATTGTACCGATGGAGGGATTCTGTACGAGCTTATGTCGGAGGAAATCTGGGCACCATGGAATGCAGCCCTAAGCTACTTCGAATACCAACCATGGTTCTTCTCCCTTCTTGGAAGTCTGATGGTCGGACTTTCAGGAATTTTTCCCCTCCTCGTTATACCGATAGATCACGGGGTCGATTTGAAACACGGAGGTGAGATAACACGTTCCCACATTTTCTGCAAGGCTGTGCATACACACGATTCCTTTGTTTGTTCCCTGAAACATGGCGTCCGAGACATTTACTTATCGTGGTGCTAGGCCGATGAAACCGTTGATATTGTGTTTCCCTGCATATTTCCCGCTTCCTGCCAATCTCAAGTGAAACAACTAACTTAATTGTGTCACGTGTACATTAACATTGGTCACCCCTTTTCCAAAGGTCGAATGCCAACGAAAAAAAAAATAACAGTGTGAAGTTTCGGCACACGTAGTGTGTGTGGAGAACATACTCGATGTATTGACTCGTTGTCTAGGTTGACTGAGTGGGGCGTGACATGGTGTACGTTAATTTATGTACCGTAGAAAACAAATTACGCAATGTTTAGCGGGTCGCCCAATCTGCTCGAATCCTTCGGTAGAAACTTTTCGGCAAGGAATTTACTACCTACTATTGTGTATGAAATATGCCGTACTTAACAAACTCACGATGAGTATCGTGGTAGACAACTTCGCGTCGGGTTCTTCGCCAGTGGCTCTCAAACTCTCCTAAACCTATAGTGGCTCCTTTGTCAGGCTGTTCTAGGCCAGTCACGTTACCGAAACAGTGGGAAAATAGCGGCAAATGCGCAGGGTTTAGGGCGATCCGTTAGGCCTAAGATATATTTACAGAGTACACTAGATTCATATATCTCGTGAAGTTAACTTAAATTCGTATTTACCAACGAATGGGATATTTAAATTGTGACAAATATTATACGTTGAAACGATGCATAGTCATTTAAATCGCTAAAGCGAGCTTCTACATGTCCAAACATTTTTTCACTCCCGTAGACGTTAGTGTTTAAAAATGCCTGGAATAGAGTGCGCGAAAAACAAAAATTGATGCATTGTGAAAATTACAGTCGATTTCATTCACACAGGTTGCCTGACTGAGACGACTCGGTCGGTAAACGTAGAGTTGCGGCATCGCTGTAATGACCCGTCATTGGCACGCGCGGATCTAAATAAGCTGTCGCCTAAATGCGACGCATTATGCCGCAGACCGCGTTATTTATTAGCACGCGGAATGTATGCTGAATGTCTAATAACGGGGCCCTTGAACAACGTAATGCCGCCAGATCTTGAACCTTGTTTGGCGTTGAAGATGTACAAAACTAGGGACCGGTTATATAAGAATCCGGTTGACGACCTTCCCTCCTCCCCGCCAACATGAACGAAACGTTGGTCAGGACCTAAGGAAATTTCTGACATACTCCACTTTACGCTCGAACAAATAGTTTATCCCTCCGTTATACAGAAGGCTACATGAAGAATATTTTTGTTCTTTAAACAATTCCAAGAATCACAGGAAGTACGTAACAACTATCAATCTTTAACGAATAGAAAAGCATTTTTCAGAAAATTATCAGTGGATCATCATTGCATGAATAGATGAACCTTTCGTCGACCCTATAAACCCTGAACTTGGAAGCTTTAGTGCAAAATACTTGACAGGCGCAAAGTTCACTGTCGGGATATATTTTGTGCGCTATTATAGTCTTGGCCCGGACTTTTATTATGTGTTTAAATGTTGTTATTCAAGTATGCGTCGATAGCGCAGCTAATCAATTAATGGTAGTTGGTTCTCGAGATATCGTTCGTTAAGAGGCAGATGGTCGTTGAAAGAATGCACGTGATCCACATGACGCGATGTGCGCAGCAACGATACACGAACCGTTTTCGTATTATCATTGTATTATATTGTGCATCACGATACATGCAGTGTAGAGAAGCAACAGAAAATTGCAATTTACTTTTGCGCGCCCCTTATTGTTTCAATGTATAATATCGGATACTGAACAATTATTATCTTTTGACATACTGAAAGAAACGTAGAAAGTGACAAGCTATATAAACAGCAGTAATAACCGTTCAAAAATTTGGCGCACAGATCGAAAACAAATTACGTCCGAACTCGTATATGATACGTCAGCAACTCACTTGCCGTATCATGTTGATAACTTATTATAGGCGTGATGGTAGCTGCAAAACAATTCCTGCTTTGTGGAGAAACGAGTGCAGAACGGAACAAAGAACATTCGTCTTTTTCGAAGCTCTTTCAAGTATCCGCCCAGTTGGAAACAGCTTGCGGAAAACTGTTCAGTTTTTTCAGTTTTATG
Source organism: Neodiprion lecontei (assembly GCF_021901455.1). Taxonomy (NCBI): domain Eukaryota; kingdom Metazoa; phylum Arthropoda; class Insecta; order Hymenoptera; family Diprionidae; genus Neodiprion; species Neodiprion lecontei. Next base: position 25,730,031 of record NC_060260.1, on the reverse strand, counting down.
TTCAACTTTGAAAATTCATTTCTGCGCAACATTTCTCCGCACTCGGTCTGACTGGACAAAAACGTTGTACTGTCCTAGTTGTAAAGACGGTGTACATAGTTCAGTGACATTAACATTTTTGTTATATCGTAGACGCAGTAACTTGGTTAAAAAACGACTAGACAGTAAAATGTTTTTCGTCCAGTCATAAATTGAGACTCAATTTTGAAAATTCATATCGGCGTTAGGATTCCTCCGGACTCAGTTTTCCTGGACAATATACATTGAACAAATAGAAACATACTTTCTTTGTCGTAATGACATTTATATTTTTTTTACATTGTAGGTATATTCACTTCGTGAAAAAATATGCATGCTTATGACGTTGATAGATGTGAACACGTGTTGTATCCATGTCACGGTAATGTGATTCTAAGCTTGGTTTCATCCCATAACCTTACTAATTAATTTCACTTCAGATAAGGATAGGCAAACTAATGCATATCGAGATTAGAGTAACTTAGTAGGTGAATGACTAATTTTTGTACTCTGGCGACATACATTTTTATGTAGGCACACAAGAATACACATCTTTCACGTAACGTTGACAGGTCGAAGTACATTTTCAGGAATATCATTCACTATTGCGAGTATATAAATTACAGTACATACCTACGTGAATTTATCAGCATTTATGCTTATATGAGAATAATGTATCACATAAACTTTCGATTGTGTAGTCATAATGGATGTTACAAATTTGAACAGCAAAACAATTAGCATTTAATAAATTACCATGGGTAGAAAAGTGCTATAAATATTTTCATTACGCGTTATGAGCGCAGATATTCGATGCTTGATATCTGTGGTATTATTGGACATTTTGAGATTAGGTCGGGGGATTTCGCCAGTGGGGCAATATAATTTTTTTTTTTGTTTATTCATAAACCTCCATATTGGACCCATGAATACGAATGATGTATTGATTTTATACAATTCAGTGAATGTTGAATCAAATATTCCTTCTGCTGCCAAACCAAGACTACAATAATAGCAATATTGCCGTTCTTGGAACTTTGTAGATTTTAATTCGGTACACGATGCTCTCACAATCAGAACAAATTCACAATTGGCTTTCCTCCGTATGCGAATTCCAACTATGATGCTTTCAAATCCAAGCACGCGAATGATACTTTGGCCGTTTATAACTCCTAACATTGGTAGTCAGTCTGTATTGGAGGTGAAGTTGAAGAAAATAACCATTCTTACCTGCACTACAATCAAACGTTTCAAAAGTGCCTCGTCCAGTTATTTTTTCATAAAGTTTTGTGATAAAACATAGGAACGATAAATAGGTTGGTTTGGATTATAAAAAATAAGACCATCCAATGATACATACGTTTGTAATGTAAATTCCTATATTTTATTGTTTATAGATATCTTTGCTCGTTAATCTAAACAGACACGTTTGGCTTGATCCTGCAGGTATGTGCGAATGAAAGTCAAAACTGAAACACGTTCAAATCTTTGATATTTCCTTTCAAATCTAAGGCCGTCAGTTACTTACATGCCGAGATATAGCAAGGCATTTATAATCAGTGTGGTAACGTGATCCTTGACCGCAAATTATCAATTCTAGAATCTAGATCACAGTATTGACTGTACAATAATGCGCTGATTGAAAAATCAGTTCATCGTGAGGAATCAGCTGTTGAAATTCTTGTAATAACATTTTAAACACTAGACACCGACGCTCGCTGGTTTCAAGGATTGAACACCTAGCTCACGAAAGTTTCTTGGGGAAATAACAGGAAGTTACAGACAAAAAAAAAAAAATTTCGTCATCACTTATCTACATATATTCATCGAGGAGCACTCGGGTTTGCAAAAACTTTTTCTACGACGCAATTTCTACTGGATTCATAAATACGGGTCAATCCTTCTCTCGCCCTTCACCTTGAGTCTCTGGTTGTTATTGTTAGCTAAACCATTATATAATTATCGAATCGATGAGAATTCAAGGTCAAAGTTGAAGTGTCACCAAAGGCAACGCACGAAGGCTGAATCGGTTTAATTAAACGTTAAAAGAGGTCGAGGATAAACCGAGGAGATGCAGAATACAAATGTTATAACGTAATGCGGAAATATAACTTACGACACAATTCTGAATGTTACATAACTTTACTTTTTCCAAGAGTAGTTCACGGAACTAACACATTAGATATTGCGTACTGGAAACAAACTTTTCGTCTATATTATAACTCAATAGAGTTTATAGACCAAGTACTGCAGCACCTTGATGGTTCAACTATTTATCATAAAATAATAATATTTAATCAGCGGTCTTGCTTATCATGCTTTTTATTCTAGACAGCGTCCCACTCTTCTACAATGTTCAATGCAACATCCTTGTAATTCGATGTGAGGAATGGAAGCACAGAAGCAAACAGCATAATAGAAAACTGCCGCACAAATTTCTGTGCTTTATTAAATCTTCATTAGTCACTGCTTAATCACTTTGCAAAGTCTGAAAGTCGCTGATTTCAAGTGACTCGAACGATATGACTGTGTTATCAGCCCTGCAATCATACAATATACATAGTTAAGCTTGCATTGGTTAATTTTGAAGTGCAAAAGATTCGAAAAAAAGGAAAAAGGATCAATCCTGACTGCGACAGTAGCCGAGATAACAGATGTAATCACTCACAAAACCTCTTTATCTCGCGATTGACGGCTATGCATTGTATTTGAATTAAAAAAAATAAGCTTTAATAACAATATCACCGGGAATATCTGTTACGCAAGCTTGAAAGAAAGGCTTTGTTTCATGCACAATCTGTACGTATTGCATCCATGTATGCATGTTTATTTTACAATCAATTCTCGTGGCGTTTCAGTTTCTGCGCAGTGTGAGGACACTCTGTTGTATATTATAATTGAATGAAAAAGTGTACTATAGGAATGCTGGGAAAAGATAACAATAACGTATGTGTGTGTACGCGATATAGTCAGATATGTTTTCTCCATTGTATCTGCATTACCGCGTCTCGAGTAACTTTATCTGTATCTTTGAAAATAAAAAAATTAAAATACGTCGTGTTCGCAAAAGTAATGAGAAAAAAAAAACCAATGCACGCGATAAATACTCATACGGAGTCGAAAGTGGCTGTGGACAATTAGCCTTTGGCCAATGACTTGTATCTAACCCCGCGTTATCCGTTAACGGAATTATGCGGCATTGTAAATGACCGTAGTATCAGATTACTCGCGATAAATTTTGCATTTTAGGGGGCGTATCGGACAGGTTTCATGATAACTAATCCGAGGAAAATGATCTGTAACTGTTCTCGACTTTGATATACTGCAATTATCCATCATTCGTCGTAGCTAAAAAATAGTGCACCGCGATTTTCTCATTCCGGGAATGACCAGCCAATCGACTAGATCAATGCGCATTGTGCAGTGCTGTAGCTTAGTTATACATTGCAATTATTTTACTATCTCATATTCTCATTCTTGATTCATTTGAATGGATGAGGGTAGACACTGGGCCATGGAGGGATAGAAGATTAGATTGGAATCGTTATTGGGTCATAAAATACACCGAGAGAAATTTTTAGTTCCGGTTATCGCTCAGTCCTTGCTTATTTTCATTTTTTATTAATTTTATATTAAATGGTTACGTTTATCTCGTTCTTCGTAATCCCAACAATATTCAAACAGTTTTTTTAACGATACCTGTTTTACTGAATTTTTCTAGTTACTGTAACAAATGAAATTTCTCTCAGCGTAGGGCTTTGGTTTTTGACCAACATCACACTGCGCCTTCCATCTTAGCTACGTTGTGCGAAGAGAGAAACCGAAAGTGAAAGTCCATAGAAGAGTTAAAGGGGCTAATCAGTCCGTGTTTAACCCTTGAGACGATTGCTTATTTCGAAAACACTCTGGAGGAACGTCAATTTTTCACGCAGTCCTCGGCAATTGGTATAATCCATGTGTAATGAAAACACCTTTTTTATCTTTAACCATGCGACGAGCTGAGGCTGGAAGCCGGTTATGTTAATGAGTTGTTAATGATGCAACCCAGAAGTAACTTGCGTATATCAATACCTATTAGCAGAATATACGAATTGTTAGTACATAGTCGTTACGTATAGTTACTATGATAGCACCTTGTTAAACGGCCAGTTGAACGTTCGTTTTATACATATATGTATATATACACGATGTTCCACATAAATTAATTGAATGAAAGACACGCGGATCGACTTCTTGGCAAGCATGCGAATGAATTGAAAACGAAATGTGATGACCAATACGCAAGACACGTTCAACTGCGTAGTTCGCATTCTTGCCAGATGCTGGTCTTCCGTACCAACAGTAAACCTCCGGACTACAAATTAAAAATATCCAACTATTCCGTCAGGACCATGACGACGGTAAAATGTTTGGCGCAAGAGATATTTTCTTTGTTATGTTCTTACCTTGTAAGTGCTTCGCATTTCTACGCATTGGTACAGCAAGCGCTTGCTTTCATAGTATGAGATGCGGGGAAAAAGTGCAAATTTTTATTCAAAAACAGTTAATAGTTTGTCGCGTGACGCAATTATTTTAAGTAAAATAATGCTGTTTAAGTGGCTTTAGAAATGTATATACAGGGTAGGCCAAAAACCGTGACTGACTTGAAACGTGAATAAAATCCGAACGCGTCGACCAATTTTCGAAAACTTTATTTTGCTTGAAACTAGAAGAATGAATCTTTCATGACGCGTGTGAAAATCTGAAAAATTTCATTGATTTTTAATATTTCAAAAAATTTTTAATATTAATTTTTGTCAGTCTCTCAGCGACTTTTTCAAACCTGTTTTTCAAGAGCATGTATCTCAACAGCGATTTAAGATTTTCCAGATTTTCAAACGTGAAATGAAAGGTCCGTTCTTTTACTTTCGAGAAAAAAGAAGTTTTTAAAAATTGGTCAACATGTTTGGATGTTATTCACGTTTTAAATCGCTCCCGTTTTTTTTTTTTTTTTTTGTTTTGCCCACTGTATACGTAATGTGTTCAGTTGAGAAAACAATTGGACTTCTTGGAGATGCAAACGAACGGTCAATTTGAAGAAAAAAATAGCATAGCACACAGGGTGGAGTATTTTTCATCATTCTTGAACCATGTGATGTAACTTCCGAAGTTATCATCGGTTCGCAGCTTTCTCATTGCCAATGGAATGAACTTGCATTGTAAGCAATGGTTCGTAACTAATTTATAGGGTATTTTCGCACGGTTGCGAAACATGGAGCAGCGTGCGTGGAAGTGATAATGTGAAAATCGTTCGAAGGGTCAATTCTAGTGGATGAGTCTCGTGGTCTGTGTTATAGAAAAGATTCACGCAATAAAAATTATTTCATGCCGCACGATATCTGGATTACTTTTAGATAGTGAGAAAATTTAACTTCCATTAATACTGGCGTATTTTTCTATGGAATTGTTTTTTTCCATCAATTTTGCAGCGTAATGAGTTCGGGAAGCAGAGGTCTGTCCTCTAGACTGTTTGAATGAAAGAATATCTTCTGAGTGATAAAGTAAGAGGTGATGTGCTTGATGATAATTGCAAATGAACAGGTTTCGTCACTTTGTAATCTATGAGATTATTATTTTAAAGGATAGAACAAGTCTAATTAGTTTCCGCAGAATCTCTCACGCACTCGCGATACGATCACAATTTTGAAACTCCCCGCTTATACGATAAGCACATCATGACGTTACGTTCTTTGATCCATCGCTGTGAAGATCGCGGTGCTTGGGAAAGTGTAACGAAACATGTTTAAGAAAAAAATTCCTTCCTCCAACCCCGAAAAATGATACCTCAAATATGAGACACGTGCAAATTACGAAAAACACTTGAAACCATAGTCAGCAGTTTTTGCTATTTACGTTCAATCACATCAGTTGTTGTGTTTCGGAAGAGTTTCGGACTCACGTCTCGCATGTAGATGATTTGATTAATCGGCGATAGACCAACGTTACAACACAGTTAAAAAGCAATTATGATATTGGATAACGATTATCATCAGCCGTGATCTATAGATTCTGTAGAATTGCGTGATACGTAAGACGTGACGTTTCTCAATGAATTTTTTCTTCGCCTTCAGATTAAGGGCATTATTCACTTCTCCTTCTTTCTTGCGTAAATAGCTCTTAAGAGAATGCCTGTGCATAATCAAGATGTAAAGCATCTCATAACACGTTGTAATAACGATAACAAGAAATTAATTATGACAAATCATTTAGATATCGACATTGGGACTTGTTTCGCATTTAATCCACAAAATTCTATTTCGGATCAAAAAACCAACGAAGTGAAGTTGACTTCGCAGTTACATCCTACTTCAGTGGTAAGTGGGCTGCATGTTTGTAAAGTCTGTACCAAATGAAAAAAAAAAAACAGAAAAAAAGCAAACAAGTAAACACGATAAACGGCGCTTTCGGGGAATCCAGATAATTTCAACAGAATTCATTGAGACGGACGGTTTATCATATATTTAATAAATACAGGAAGCGATGTCTATACCATAGTAAACGGTCAGTTATATTTGCCTCGATAGTTTTAGACCGTAATAAACTGTTGATGTCAGACAGCGCGGCATGGTTTGAATATTGCGACATGTTTCATAACAATAAGTATAGTCAATTCCGCTCGTTCGGATATGATTGAGATTCTAATTATCACCGGCACGTGACGTATCTGCAACACATATCGAAGAGTATTTCGGCGGCTTTGTCAGACACCGAACGGAGTGTAATACCTAGTTTTTACGTACGTAAGTATGTAACGCCGTGTCGCCGGTTAGCAAAGACGAATGCTTGTGCAAAATATCAAGCGATCGTATCTAACTTTTACAACACAATGGGCAGGTGTCCTGGGTTTTTGTGTTATTGCGTTACTTTATACCAGCTAGCCGCGGAAACTTTACACTTTCTCCTCGCATTATAAGTAAATGTTGGACATCTCGTGCCGCTATCACGAATCGGTGAACACACATGTCAAAGTTCAGCCCGATTAATTCTCATCAATGATGCGCACTGGGTGAGTAATATATTGTCGCAAATAGGCTATCGTCGTTCAGATGTGTTAATAATATTGTTGCTTAAACGCATCGTCAATACGTGTATGCATATGGGCATACACCGTATGAATAATCGCTTTTTTACTTGTCTTTTTACAGAGAGCTCAGGAACACTCAATGTTTTATTGAGTTTCGCAGTCGGAGGACTTCTGGGCGACGTTTTTTTGCATCTACTACCAGAAGCATGGGCAAACAAGGCGCTGAATCAATGTACGTATAATATATACAAGCTGTTAGTAATTCAAATTAACGTGGCGCGGCACCGAATGTTCCTTGAAACATGCTTTGCTAGTTAGGACAAAAAACTGCACAAGACAATTACAGTTACTACCGGGCATTGAAATCGCGGGTGACGTAATGATGTAATGGTTACTGCACAACTGCTGGTTGAGTAATCAGTCTTTCCGATTAACAGGGCGCTTATGATTATGTTTAATGCGTATTGTATTATCCTGCGGATTTTTTGCGGTCAACGATACTATATTCAATTCCTTAAAGAATTATCAGTCCGTAATTGCACGTATTTTCACGTGCGTGGGCAAATGTTACGCACGTGCTACCGCAGCAGCTTCCCTTATCATCGCTTAACCGGGTTAAAATTCAATCTGCACGCCCTGAAACAGCCAATTTAAATACGAAAATGTAACAGTGTAGGCAGCTAATGCTTGTACGCCAGTGTCAGGGTTCGTCTCGCCTGCGCTTTGATGACCTCTTGATTCTAACATATTAGTGCACGTCTCAAATCTGTAAAAATATATCTCGCCTCGGAGATTATTACTATGTCATTTATGAAATGAGTCCAGCTATCTTTAACCGATGTTTGAAGGCCGTCAAAGCTGCAAGAATTTGAGTAACGAATAGTAGGTACATCCAGAAGTTTTTTGAAATTTATGTTGTAATATCGTTGCTTTCTTTTTTCAAGGGTCGAAAGAAGGTCACGCGTCGATGGCATGTGGCTTGTGGGTATTGGCAGGGTTCCTGGTCTTCGTGATCGCGGAAAAAATATTTGGTGGATTAGCGCATAACGGAGACGACGAGGAAGATGAGGAGGAGGAAGAGGAAGATGAAGATGAAGTTGACGTTGACGTTGACGACAGCATGAGATTGTCGGAAAGCATAAACGCGGCCAAAATAAGGCAGCTGGAATTCTTGAATAATAACAACTTTCAAAAAGAATTGGAGAACAACAATTGTCTAATGTCTAATGGAAACGTAAAGAACGGCTGCGTGAGATTAAGTGCCCAGATGATAAACGGTATCCCAAAGGATATCTTTAGCCTAAACGGTGGTTGTTGCAACACGTCCAACAGCTGCAAAAACGATCTGAACGCAAAATTATCGAACGGCTTTATTTCGAACCTTTCAGATCATGCGAACTCTGTGAAAGACTCGGCGGAGTTAAAAAATGGCGTCGTTACGAAGGGCAGTAACGGTTACGTGAAAATGATCGGTGAACCAATGAAAATCACCAAAAATTCTTCACGCGAAATAATTGCAGCTAAGAAAATTGCTAAGAAAGAGAAAGCTAAACATATTTCTGGGTACCTGAATCTATTGGCCAATTCAATTGACAACTTTACCCACGGCTTAGCAGTCGGTGGAGCATTTTTAGTTTCCTTCAGGCTCGGGGCTCTTACAACCCTAGCTATTCTTGTTCATGAAATACCGCACGAAGTCGGAGATTTCGCTATTCTTTTAAGAAGCGGGTTCAATCGGTGGGACGCGGCTAAAGCGCAGCTGCTAACAGCTGGAGGGGGAATTTTTGGCGCTTTAGTAGCCGTGTTATGCTCTGGAGGCGGTGTCGGTAAGTTTCAATGCTTCGGTCTATTCCGACTGAATTTCTATAACAGTTTGTTTGAAACGTTGTTCCCATGGGCTATTGCCTCGATCATTGACATAAATGGGTACTTAAATGAGACAATAAACTTTTTTCATGACTGACTACAGGAGATATTTTAGACATTTATTGTAGTTTCCGCTTCCGCAAAGCAACATATTCAATACTTTAAATACACGTAGGAATTATACATATATACGTTCTCGAATGAATATGTGGAATAAATTTACCGTTATTATTTGCAGAGGCTAGAACAAGCTGGATTTTACCGTTCACAGCAGGGGGCTTCCTTCACATCGGCCTGGTTACTGTCTTACCTGAACTTCTCCAAGAAACGAACCCTAAAGAATCCTTGAAACAACTAGCTGCTCTTTTACTTGGTATTACGTTAATGGCCTTTATGACTGCGATATGTGATTGAATATCAGAAGATTTTCGAGTAATTCAAGAAATGAAGTTAAAAAGAGAGAAAAAAGCTATACAAAAACCCATAACGCCGCGCAGTGCGTGATGCGCAAAGTATATGTGAATGTAATAATTGCAGTTTTAAAATGATTGACTGAGCGAACTGTAAAGTTCGTCAAAATTGGACTAAGAATTAACAGTTTAATTTTTCTTTATTCGTTTGTCAAGACTTTCGGTGGAATTTCTTACAGAACTTGATTTAGTTGAAAATTGATTAATGATAACAATAAGTATGCAGTATATGATAAACATGAAACCAAAAAAAGACATCTATTTTTTGAAATCGCGCTTAATCTCATATGAATGGGAAAATAATTGAATTATATTTATTAGTCGTTATTGTTAATTAACCATCATAATGAAAAGGAAAAACTGTTGACTTATTCATAGAATGTACATTTCTCCCCCCATCCCGCAGGAAATTTATGCTCAATGAATCAAGGTGTAGGAAGTTTATGTTCTACTTACTAGGTATCGTGAGTTCAAAATGTAAGTATAAGCAGTATTTGCCATGTTATACCTGTACCTATGATATATCGATAGGCGTAGGGTGAGAGTAAAGATAAAATTGAAAGGCATAGTAAACTGTAAGCTTAGGGTTTGTAAGATTGTACTGTATAAAATATATTTTTAAGTTCCTATAGAATCGGTGTCAAAGAATTTTTGCCGGTATCTTTGATCCTCAATTAAATAATTTTGGATTGAATTTTGCTGATTTTCTTGCACGGGAAAATATTGTATGTGATATTAACTGATTGTGAATAATGGCTTGAAATTCAGAAAATCAGTAGTAATACCAACTTTTCCAGTCTATTGATGTAAACCCAATATAATAATTATTGTACTTAAAATAGTGAAAGTTAATGAGATTGGTTATTTTGCTATGTTAATTACGAGTGCCTTTCTCCCCGGTATGTAAATACAGCACGATTTTCTAAGCACATTTTATAATGACCATAATATATCTAATTCTGACCTGTTTACATCTAATCATCGGGTTTTGTAAATAAAATAATTATTGTATGTGAAGCGAAATTGTTTTATCTCGGCGTATCTCGCGTGAAAAATGGTAATGAACAATTTTGTCCGCTTTAATATAGAGATAATTGGCTTTGTGCTAATCCAAATCTCCAGACAATTGTATGTTGAGTAATTCATCATTAAGTGATTATTACTTAACGAGTATCAAAGTATCGTGGTGAAGGCACACTGTTGTTTTACATCAGTTGCTGTGTTTTATTTACCATTATGTTATTCAATGTCGTCATTTTAGTCAAATGTCGGGGGGATGATATTTTGTATGTACAGATATAATTCATATTAGGCTTGTGAACAGATATGACAGTCTTAAAAATTTATATTTATAGAGTAGTCAACAAATGGATATTCACTTACAATACCTTACACAAATATTCAATCATCTTACTTAAGTATTAAAATCTAAGGTTATTGATACGTTATACTGCACCAACGGGTAGTTGGTAGATCCTTTCATGACCTTACAGTTCATCATGAAGCTTGTCAAATATGGTCTGCTTCGTTTTTTCTACCAGTCTCAGCAAATGCCGAAGCAAATCATCATCGTCTGAACGCAATTTTAGACCCAAGCTTTTGTACAAGGCACTGATGCTGTGCAGAGCAGCTAAGATTTCTTCTTCGCTTTGTTTAAACTCAAGTTTGCAGATATTGCCAGCAGTGAGTACGCATTCGTAAATAGCTTCTAGTAAGTCGTGGTCTTGAGCATTGAATTCAATCTTCACTTCATTCTGTATAGTTTTTACTAGTAAACTGCTTAACTGTGAGCATAACTTATGTTGTACTATTTTTCCCTCTAATTCAACGTCTGTATACTCTTGCACTTTCAAATTACGGCGCTCCAAGTCTTCGATTTCATTTAAATTTTCCCTTTCGATGATCAAATCGTTAACCAGGTTCATTATACGTTTCTGTGCAGATATGGGACCATCTGCCAAAACCTGAGAAAATATTTCTAAGCCGCCGTGACTCAGTAGTGCTTTTTGTGCAGCTGGGTAGTTCCGGACCAGGGAACCCAGTGCATATATACATCGATCCATCAACTTCGAGGTGCCGTGTTTTGTCAACATGCGTAAAATGATTGGAACAAATTCCGACTCCAGTGCTATTTCCTTCACCTTCGGGTTTGACTGTACAGCTGCTCCGAGGACATGAAGGGCTTCACACTTGATCTCCTCTATTGTGCCATTGAGACAAGGGTGTATCACTTTCATCAGGCTGAAAATATTTACAATGTAAAGTGAAGACCGATTGTTATATGATACGAATTAATACTATAAGAATTGGCACAAGTAAAGTTTTCCTAGAAGGCAGATGAAGAGCGATGTATTAATTTCAGACTAGAAGCAACAGATTTGATGAATGGAAAATGAAAAACGTGAAAATGCTAAATTCTATTTCAAACAGTTCCATGCACAATTTCAAAAATTGTAAAATGTAGACTGTACGCACCCTCCGAATCTGGTGAATTCGAGCCCATTGTCAATGTCATGGACCAGGTATTCTAACTGACCCAATATATCCATGATGTCTTTGATCTCTTTGGCATCTAGTGATCCGGACGTAATTGCAGTTCGATGAGTATCAAACTGTTCAATGAAAATACCTAATAAATCAACGTCGGTTGACGGGCCAAAGTTTATGTTCTCATACTCCTTCTTCAGTTCATCAAAGCTCTGGAACCTGGCACGCTTTAGAAAAGAAAGGAAAATAAGATGTCAGTAATGTGGAAAATGCGACTATTTCCTGTTTGACATTAAGATAGATTTGAGCGACGAATTACTTTGGGTTTCCGTGCGAAAGGAGTCTTGTTAGACTTAATTTTTTTCAATTCGGTTTTTAATTCTTCCCCAGATATTTTCAAAGTCCTATCATCGTGCTGAATCTGTCCATCATTAATTTCCGAAGGTTTTAAATTCTCCGCGTCTGGATGTAGGGCTACGGATTTGCGCATTTCATCGTTATCCGAAATTTCTTTCTCGCTGGGTTCCATCAGTTTTGCTTCTGTAATGCCAGTTTGAAAATTATGCCGAACATGAAGACCTTTTGGGATTGGTGTGCCTGAAAATTATTAGCGTTCGTTAGGAAGCGCGGGATTCGTCGAATAATCGAGAAGCCTCAAACCCCGAAAAAGCTTTCAAAATGTGAAATATAACGGCGTATCGAATCTTATCGCACCGTGTAAAGTGGGGAATTTAATAGGGCGAATGATCTATGAGCCATATGCCGATCTCTCGTTGGTAAACGATCAATTTATGCAATCGCACGAGGCCTGTGTACTTGACTGACGTTGTAAGCACACGTCAAGTGCGAGAAAAGTAGTCCCGTTTCTCGACCTACCCTTTTCAACGACTTGCCATTCTTTGGTGGGTATAAATACACTGTCATTTTTCGATCCTTTCTCCGAAGCTACGATATCGTTGATCCAGAGATACGAGACTATGATAAACAAGCATAGATCGCACACGTAACGCATTTTCCAAGAGAACGTGTCGAATAGGCGCTGTGAGCAGGTGCCGGATTTCTTCTAGAATATACGGTTACTCATATAGGAATTAAATATCCGTTCTAAGCGACACGAGAACCCGTTAATAATATTTACAAGGGTTTTTCAATACCACGCACTCGCGCTGTCACGTTTTACAAACCGTTTGCCTATTGTTGAGAAAATTTATCTTATTAATGCAGTCGTTTTGCAAAACCTAGTTCGTCACTTCTGTCGCCAGGTGCCGTCTCGAGACCAATAGCGCGTCGGAATGACCGCAGAAGTTTGGAGGCAGGACCCAATCAGAAGGTGGAACGTACTCTAGGCGCGCAAGCCGAGGGACGCGAAACTCATTTGCTGCGAGATCGTCAAACACGTGTGACCATTCCGAGTCTCTACCCAGTTACGCGGCGTCCCTCGGCTTCAGACCCGCAACTCAAAACGTTTGAATCTGTGTATATCTAATCGATCGCCATGGCTGAGGAATATTTATACGGTAAATATTATACTCTAAGACTTAACGGATATGCTGATTTATTTATTTTCCATAAATAGCGAATACTTTCGATACATACCGTTGTTTTAACACCGTTGTATGCCTACGTGTGGACGCCGGCAGAATATCGGCCATTATGCAGGCGAATCCATTGTCTTTGTACAAAAATCTTGGTTATTATACCATTCATTATTTCTCTCATCGTCGATGTGCCACAGAATGATTATTATGTCGATTTAAATTATGCGTAAACTACATTCTTCAAGTCTTGCGTCAATTTGTATGCAGGAATCACTTTGCAAGGACCCAATGCCACCGAGGTCTGGGATCCTGAGCACAAAAACGAGGACGTTGACGGTGCTAATCAACATTTTGGCGCTGACCAAAAACTCATTATCAAAATGGTGAGTTGAAATTGTCAATCTGGTAATCAAGTATCTAATTTTTTACACTTCATCAGCTACTGTTTGATTCATTTTGTGTTACCCATCTTTAGCGCCATTGTCGCCGTGCGTACGCAATTTTGCCGATTCACATTCTCAACCTTTATAACACGCAAAATTTGATCCTAGAACAAACCAGAAATAAAAATTTATAAATAACACGTCAGTGTGTCAACAATCGATGATTTTTGTCCTTGAAAATTGTTATCGCTGTTTTTAACGCATTTTGGCGCCATTTGCATTCATCTTCTAAATTATTGTCATTCGAAAAAACTCTGAAATATCCAATTCATTGCTATTGTATACCTATTTGTTTCTGATAAGTTGCATCAATATAATAAGTATAGTCATCCCAAAAAGAAAATCTGTACTTAAATTTTGACAAGCTAATTGATTGTTTAATCGTTGCAAGTTGTAAGATCAACATCTATAATGTAAATTATTTAAGCTTGAGTCGACATTAACTAGCTGCTGTTTTTATTTAAAAAATTATGAATGACGAGCGATCAAGAATAAACAGTAACACGTTTCAATTTCTGATAAAAAGTATGTCAGCCTTGAGGCAAGCTTTGAAAGTACTGTTTATTTAATATTAATAGTTCATCAGTTTATTGCAACACTAACATTTAGCTTACGAATATGGTCAATATAATCCGATGAGGTTCATTATCTATATCTTTTTTTTGTGACTTCAGGCACTTCTGGGACCTGAGGCCAAAGCTGGCGAGTTAAACGTACTACAAGTTGAGGCGATGGGACTCAAAGGTCCAATTAAAATCCCAATTGCCTTATTGGAACTGGGCAAAACTGCACAAATCATCCTCGATCTAAGTTTCCCTGATCCACCCGTCACATTCACCTTAATCAAAGGCAGCGGTCCAGTCCATATAGTAGGACACAATCTCCTTGGTAAGTTTCATTTTGTTTCGTAGATTAATCTTCCTTCACTCCTGATATATTTGGACTAATAACACTTGCAACATCACTACCAGCTGTGTCAGCGATGCACGCTCAAGGTTTGCGAGACACCATTTGGCCGCAATCTTTTATAGACTATCGTATTTAATGAGAAAATGTTTCATTTTAATGAACTGATGCTAGTGACCAGAGTCAATGGCGACGAATAGTAATTATGCTGAAAAATTTGGAAATGAAGCCTAGCAATTGAAATTTCACTGAATCTCATGAATATTTAGTACTTTCATAGAATCATCGGATCTGAAATTTATGTATGATTATCTTTAAAAAAAAGTTTACTACATCGGCTGCTGACTGAAGTCACTAAATTCAGCTTCATCTCATTTTAGTGATCAAAAAACTATGATTACAGTTTTATTTGCACTGTATTGTATAAGAATATATTGTGTGAATATATCATGCATTAATAAACTCGATTATTCGTTACAGGGACGCATATGGATGAATTTGAAGACATGGAGGACGAAATGGAGGAAGAAAACATCGATGACGAAGATGATGAGAAGGTGAATATAAATCTAAAATTTTACAGCTTTTAGCCAGGGTTTTTCAATTAAAAATTGTCAATTTTGAAAATAAATAACCCATTCGTAATTACAATTGATTCAGACCATTGGTTATTGTGCAAAAGCAAATTAAGCGTATTGTAAACAAAAATTCTGAAATTGGATTTGTGTTAGCAATACGTTATCTTAACAATCGGTACAAAACTGAAGGAGTATGGTTAGAAGTTAGGAGACCATCATACGTTATGTGAATGGGAATTAATATTTCAGGCCTCGCATAAGAAACGGAAACTTTCTGGCGAGGGTAAAAAAAATGGCACCAAACGCGCCAAGATGGATGAGGAGGTAGACAAGGAGAACTATCGAAAATAGCATGCTTGGTCCTAGCAATAAGTTTTACATATCTTACGTTAAATACAGACTATACATTTCAAACATCAATTAAATTCGTTTTAATCATCAACTCTTCATTTCACCAGACTAGAGTGATGATAATGGTAACTTTGAAACGTACAGATGTACTTGTCTATGTTACATCAAAATAATTTAAGTTTTAATTTTTTTGAAAAATAAACAACGTCTTTGGAATAATTGTTTTTAGATTTTGCATTTTATTTCACTACCTACCATCTTGGCAGTGTGCAATATAATGGGCCTACTCTAAATGTTGTCTATACATCTTTGACTACTTTCCGGTCATTGTAATATTAAATTTTGTTTCTCAGGGTTTTATGATACATAATTTTGATCACAGATTAGGTTTTATAATTTTTTCTTTTACGACTACGAGTTTTGTTACTCGACGGTAAAAATAATATAACTATTAATTTATAAAATAATGAATTGTTATTTGAGTAGTTAAGACTGATCGGTCTGGATTTATGACACTATTGTCTCTACACTAGATTGAATTATTAGAACAGAATGCGTAATCGGAATCTGCTCTCATTAATTTCTTTGATGTTTTTGATTTAGGACCCTGAGGATGAAGAAGACGAAGAAGAAGAGCCCAAAAAGAAGAATGCGAAATTAGCGACCCCAGCTAAAAACAAAAATCAAGCTAACAAGAATAAGAAAAAATAAATCCGTGGTTTTATTACCAACACATCCTAGGCTAGGCTCTTGAATGTAAGTTCATCATCATTCGCGTTTTGCGTGTTACAGTATCGTTTCATCTGATAGTCAAAAGAGACCATTCATTATCCATTCACGGATTCTAAAATCTTGAGGCTGGGTTGTGTACATTTTTTTCATGATAACAATTGTTCTTCAATCGAAAGCAACGAAGAAGCAAAAGCAAAGAGAAAAAGATCACAGATATTAGGCACACAATCTGTTACCTTACTGAATTAATGCGTTACTTGAAGATTTCCAGACTAATTTTGTGTAAAAATACCTATAAGATGAATATGTATTTTATTCTAGCGACTATAAAAGGGTCGCGGAGCCATGACAAGGTCATCAGTGAGAACACATTTTCGAGGAATAAGTCTATATAGAAGGCAATGCAAGTTCGACTCTTCAGTATTTAACGCTTCTGCGTCTCCCTGAACATCGGAATAGCAATCTACAGCTCAGATTTGAAAGTTCGTGAATCCGAATGCTAGACAAATGATAGACTGACAGACAGACGGAGACAGATTGACGCATGTTTTAATCCTACTCTTCCGCAGCTCGACTTCCAGTCAGAAAACACAAAGCTATATTATAACACCACTTGATAATCATATTTACTTCTTATAAAGATCATGACGGAATTTTTATCCCACTGATCTAGTATATTTATTTTGAACTAAACGAGGTCTTTGATTAATTTTATGACCATTAGAAGGAGTTAAAACAGAACATTGTCATCTCTCGATATTCATTCCATTTGAAGAAAAGTAATAGCCGGCGTACAGACAGACACTATATGCACGGCGCACCGTTCTTATTTAACATGTGTTATACACAGTGTTTTCCACTTACGTGCCCATACGTCTGTATACTCTTTTGTACATATACGATACAATAAAAATTTCACTTAACTTTTACTTAATATTAATTTATTATGTAAATTTGTACAGTGCGTGACTAGACTTAGAAAACACTTTCTTGTTTGAAAAATTTTATGTCAAACCTCCCATTATCCGCGCGAGGTCTAATTTTCAAGAAAATATGAAGTGGTGTGGGTAGTTAACACTTTGAACCACGGCCTTGAACAGTTGGAGCCAGGTAAAAATCAGTGGGATCATAGTAACGATCGGTTGTTTGATATTCTATAGTTATAGTCATATTAATAATTTGTACTACTTTTACTCTTGAAATATTTGATATTTTGTAAATATATTCGAAGGAATAATTATGCTGGGATGAAGTTGGTGTGGTTGGAATTTTATAGTCGTAGGTCTTCTGGCCTGCCATTTTACGACCTCGATGAAGAAAACATTTTCAAATACGGGATTACTTCCACGAAAATTTCTAAGGTTGGTTTATGACTGTCACATGTCTTGCTCAGAGTTGATAGGTTGACAGTTAAATGGCAGGAGTTATCACTGTGGGAAAAATAATAGAAAAAAATTGTTACATATTAGCCTAAGTCTACCGAACGTAAAATGTGTGCATCACTTTATATCAAAGTTCATCATTGTTTTGGATACGTAAACATTGGTTTTAACGGTTAACAAAAGTTGGGCCTCCTTGGGTTTCAAATTTTTTACTAACAACGTCAAACCTCAAACATTTGGGAATCATTCATGTACCTAAATTTCGAATCGAAACCATCGGGGTACGTTCTAGTTATGTATCCACCAAGTACTTAGCCGACCTTGTCGAGTGATTTTTGCTATCTACGGGGATAAAAGTAGACTTACAATTAGTTCGGTATTAGCAAGCAATATGTACAGAACTCGCAAAGAATCGCTCTTCAAGATCGAATTGATTGATATTGCCTAGATCTTAAAGTCTTCAGCTATTTAAAAAAAGTAAAATTATGTATAAATTATAGGA
Organism: Neodiprion lecontei; assembly: GCF_021901455.1. Lineage (NCBI taxonomy): Eukaryota > Metazoa > Arthropoda > Insecta > Hymenoptera > Diprionidae > Neodiprion > Neodiprion lecontei. The sequence goes on along the minus strand of NC_060260.1, from coordinate 25,711,695 downwards.
GATTTTCAAAGTCGCCGAAAACGTCGAGGACCAGCATGTGTGCGTCTCGAGACACGTTTGACATCTCGGAGATGCAAAGTGTCGACTTGAGCGCGGAGTTTACAGAAAATACTGTCAGCAGCGGCGTTGATTGTCAATTCAGTGGTACTCCGGTTCCCGATTTCCCATTTGAAGCCACCCGAGAGTCTCAACTCTTTGACGAAGTCGTCGAACTGCGCCAACAAGTTGTTAATATTTAAGAAATATTTTTTATCATTCGTGCACTTGTCTGTAATATGTACATATAAATCTACGATATTGTGCAAAGACAGGCAGCACAGCTATTACGAATTTTTTCAATTACGATGGCTTCCAAAAAACTAGACAAATAGTGCAACTACATATTTGTGATATTATTTTTACGTTTGCAATTTTTCAATTTTACTGTGAATTGTTTGTATTATACCTAAGGCAAGGTAAAATGTCTGTGAAGGTAGCAGACTTGAACCAAACGATCGCGCATGTTGAGGCAGCTGTTCAACTAAAGGATACGCAATTGGAAGGCTTGCAACGGGATAACGAACGGTTATCATCAGAATTGAAAAAGCAACAGAGATGCAACAGAAATCTAAAACGTAGGTGCACATGCCCAGTGTTTTAATGATGCTATTAAAAAATTTTACTTCGATGTGTTGTAATAAATTCAGCAAGCTTTGTATATAAAACGCGTTTAATTATTGATATAGGAAAGAAAGTTTAATTGCGCTAAATGTCTTACTGGCGTGCAAATAGTTGATACTGATATTCCTGAAAAACAAGATGGTAGAAACAAAATGAATCGACTTTAATTCCAGAACAGTTGGACGACGAAAGATTCTTTTACCAAAAAGAAAAGGAGCACTTTTGCGAAGAGATGCAGAATCACAAAACGTGTAAGCGTACGGACGCCGGCTCGACAAGGTCTTTGCAGCAGCAGAAAAAAGAGTTCGAAAAGATCCAAGAAGCTCTGGAGGAAGAAAACAAGCAACTGAGAGAGGAGCTTGTTGAGAAGAGCGAAACGACATACAATCTTTGCGTCAAATTTCTACGCATGAAGCATGCCAAGGATTCTTTGAGGCAGAAACTCGATCAACTTCTGAGAGAGCACTTACAGGTGATGGCCGAAATGATGGAAAAACTGGACGAGGCACGGGAAGAGCTGAACATCATAGTATCCGAAAAATTTCAAGAGCCTGTACATCTCAGCAAAGCCAAATTCTTACAGGTTACAGCTTCGTCTACCTAGTCTATTTTTATTTTTCTGACCCCAAGAGCCAACGTCGTTGTTTCTTTCACATCCCCAGGTTGTTCAAAGAAACAGCCGATTAGTTCATGAGAACGCGGCGTTGAAGTTACAGTCTCATCAACTCACCCAGAATATCGAAAAAATAAAAAGTGAGGCGCAAAAGACGCGAACGATAAACGTCGATGCAAGAACAATAGAAAAGTTGGCTATGCAAGGGAAGAGGAGACGGAAGGAAGAGACCGTCAGGTCTTTGTCCACGAAGTAAGATTTTCTCTAGTTTTAGATCTGCTGAATCGATTTCGTGAAGTAATGTGAGTTACATGTTTCGTATTACAAGAACGGTATCCAGGAAGACGGAAAAATTAGGAACTTCACTTTCGTCTTTGAGTACGTCTTGCGGTGGTCCATTGGTTGACAGTTCAGGGGATGCAAAAGCCCCAATGAAATACCAGAACAAACGCGCTACATTTGATATTCCGGAAGTGGACGAGCCTCCGGAAAAGCGAGTAGAACGTCGCACTGAACGAACACAGAGCGCACCAGAAATTGTGCAAACCGTGACCTTTAAGCAGGATCTTGCTTCTGGCAACGGATCCGAGTACACCAATATTACTCAGCGTAGTGTCGAAGTTCGGGACATGTATACGAACACATGACGAGGCATAAGGTCGACGAGCTCGAGGCTGGGGCAGTAGGAAAATCCGTAACCACTATTCGGACACTCAAGTAACTAATGGCTGGTTGAGATGTGTTATGAATCACTTCGATGTCGCAGTGTTCTTTTGGATCGATAATAGTTTGAATGTAACCGCAGTACTCGCATATCGTGTATTGTCAAGTGATTAATAAACGTATCGAAAATGTTCATTATGGACGTTGGCAGTTGCGGAAACTGGACTCTGTATTTGCTCCGAGAATTATGCGAACGATAGCTGTTGATGATGCACCTTGGAGAGATTCACGATTTGTATCTAACATAACAGTATGGATGCCACTTCACTGACAGGGCTGAAAACTATTTGATGTTGGAAGAATGTACATGAATAATAGATTTAAATCGCAGCTGAAATACTCACGCTACTTGCTGAATATTATAGTAACCTTCAGTGCACGTTATCCTGCCGTATTGCGGTTCAGCTTTTTGAGTTCCTCAGGATGTAAGCGGCAGATCAAGGTTCTAAAAAACTGACTCTGGGTCAAACAACCTCTCGTCGTGAAAATCGTAGAAGAAAGCGGAGCATAATCACTCTGTTCGGCCAATTTAAAGTAAAATTGTAAAAATGTCAAAATCAATGTATTCGGTTGCCATATCGTTGTAATTCTGCACGAATAGGCAATTCCGAGGAGTTACAGCCAAGAAACGAAAGACTTCCCGTTGTGATTTCTCTGCTGCTAGTCTTTCCTTCGTGATTTCTTTAGTGTTGATTCTATGCTGTTTTTTGGTGCGTTTATGTCGTTCCTGAGGGTTGTAAGGGTCCTAAGAACTAACAATTATTTAATCAAAAATAAAGTGGGCTAGTTCGTTGACTGGAGAATATAGACAGTTGCTCTTATGGGCTTTGGTGTGACAACCGAGAATCCTCGAAGTATCTACGTTGGGTAGACAAGCAGAATTATTTTTCGAAAAGTGTTCGCATGAAAAAAATTCAGAGTAACTGTAATACATCACGGATGCGCTAATTTTGATCGAGATGAAATGGAAAGCTCCGTCTATGAGACAGTATTTAACGCATTGTCCTGATTTAAAGTCCTAAAAAGGTGATTGTCGGCGATTCTTTCTTTTGATAGGGAGACAAATAAAAAAGCTTCCTAAAACGTCGAGTGTATTTTGACACACATTTGAAAGGTGGGAGCAAAAATTTGGATCATCCAACTGTGGTAGAATAGCAGCGTTATTAGCTGACCCGTTAACTGAAGAATATATCTTTAGTCAATGGCTGACCATCGAAGGGCCTAGACACTTGAGTCTGGAATCGGCAGGAAAGATGAAGTGTGTCTGAAGTGTAAAGACTAAAATCATTATACTTCATATCATACATCATACATCATACATAGTATTAAATTCGAAACTGAAGTTTGGAAGTTCGGATGTTCGGAAAGTGACGTCACCCACATTTTTTTTCTCTTGACGTCATCTATCTGAAATCAGTTAGCTGAATTCCTCAGTCTGAGAACAACCGCGCAGTAGAGCGGACGTATGAGAATCGCGTTCCGCAGATTTTGAGTACCGGTTTCTCTACCTTGTGGTTCCTGTGCTCAAGGTCCGCTACCTGGTTAAACTCGACTATCAGGACATGCGCTTGGTAGTTTTTGCGCTTCAGGTCCGCTACCTGGTGAAACTCGACTTTCAGGACAAGCGCTCCGTAGTTCTAGCTGTCCAGGTCCTTGACCTGGTGACTTTTGACCTTCCGGACTAATTTTCAAGTTTACAGGTTTGATTATTGAAATTGTCGTGTTTTTTACTATCAAAGCAATCTGCATGCTTCAGATTACATTTTGAATCTGAAAAAAAATCGAACGACCAGGATCAACAAATTGCAATTGGTGAGTGGTTGGCATTGTATACATAGGAATTCATGACAATAACGTCGTTCAATTAGAGATAAAATTGCTGTACGTCGTGTTTCAAATCTGTCAGCATTTAACTGATTGTTCTGTGGTATTTTTTGACGAAATTTATTGTCATCAAATCACAATACGTTATACTTACATGCATGTGTAAATGTGATTTGTAACTTGATATGGGAAAAATCTTACGGGCAGATTCGGTTTGTGTCACATGCACAAAGACAGTGTTCATTCTGTATACTGTGAAGCAATTACCAGAATTTTTTGGGGAGGCCATCGTGTCCCAGTCTCCCCTACAGCTATGTCATATGGTGAAACACTGACAACTAGTGAGCGAGCCCGCGAGCACAAAAACCAGTTACAATAGGCATCCGACCCCGAGCGAGCTTCAGCGAGCGAGGTTTTTGAAACTAGTTATTTTTAATCTGCGCACCATTCTATTATCGATGTCTCAAAATAACCCAAAATACCGTGGTGTCATATTAATTGTCGAGCTCAAACGTAAAAAGTAACAATTTTCACCAAGAAAATTCTGAACGAAAATGGATGTGATTTAACGTTTTTTTATGAGTATTTTTAGTTCATCGATGATAAAAATATATGTAAATTTAAAGTAATTGTAGTTTTTACATTTCAGACAAATATTACGCACTCCATCTTTCCTGCCTATTCGAGATTCCAGCAGCGAGGCGCTTCAATGGCCAGCTAATAACTTCGCCGTATTGCGACAATTGATGATAGGTAAATTTTTCTTGCACTGTCCAAACGTGAGTTAAGATAAACTCGGAATTTTAAAAAGCTGCGTTAGTTATCTCCCATTTAAAAAAAATAACCGCCAGTCAACGTTTCGCTTAAAAATGATCGTATTTGATTGATTTGAAAAACACAAAGTTTATACTTTTCCGGATCTTTCACATGGCAACATTTGGAGAACCCGGTTTCCACTCTGAACCGACATGAAGGATATTTTTTCTGCATTATCTGATATTATTATTGACCTTTTTTCGATGTTACTTAAATATTTAGCTATATAATTATTGATTGCTCTCAGTTTTCAACCATTTGTACAAGACAGGAGTTCGAAGTAAATAATTATAATCAATTATTTTCATGTGATCCGATATGAAAAAGCGATGTTACTATTTGTGCACGGTGAGAATAACATTTTTAAAATATTTGCTGGCAATTGTAATTATATTTTATCTGAAATTTTTAAACTTGTCACGCTTACAATAAATTATTTCGATTCATTTTTCGCGCAAGCCCAAATTCAGTAGCTATCAATGCGCTAATGATATTTTCATAGTTTTTTTTACAATTTTGTCATAATCATCTTAATAAAATGTGTCGATGAAAGAATTATATTGATCCATACACGATATTTTTGATGTGTTCTAATACTTAAAATATTTATTAGTATTCGAGGTATAACCCGAGGTGGTTAGCGGTGGTCGTTGGAGGTGGGAGTGGTTGGCGGTCATGGTAGGTGGCTGGAGAACGAGGAGAAGGCGGACGAGGAGGACGAAGGTGGTCGGTGGTGGTGGTGTGTGGTAGGCAGGATTAAGAGTAGGAGAAGGAGTAGGCGTAGGAGTATGAGTAGAAGTAGGAGTAGAAGTAGGAGTAAGTATTAATATTACCTACCCTACCATACTCTACCCTACCATACCCAACCCTACCCTACCCTACACTCTCCTAGTCTTCCAGCCCCTGCTCTCCTCCTAAACTCCTACTTCTATTTCAATCTCACTCCTACTCCTGATCCTACTCCTACTCTTACTCCTACTTCTTATCCTACTCCTACACCTACTACTCATCCTACTCCCACTTCTACTCCTGATCCTACTCCTACTCCTACTCTCCGTTCTACTTCAATCTCACTCCTACTCCTGATCAGTGCTGGGCAAAATTGTAATAAAAAATTAACAATTACAAATCACTAAGGATAATTTTTAATGACATCGAATTCCATTAAAATTATTTTCAGTAATAATAATTGAATCGGAGTTCAGTGAAATTACTTTTGATAATTGTAATTGACTCAGAGTCCATCGAAATTATTTCCAGTAATTGTAATTGAATTGGATTGCATTAAAATTACATTGAGTAATTTGAATTTAATCAAAGTTTATGAAAATTACTTTCAGTGATTGGAATTTAATCAGAAATCATTTCAATTATCCTCAGTGATTGTAATTAAATCAGACATTATTAAAATTCTTTTGAGTAATTGTAAACCACACGATGTGGTCCAATTGAATTTTTTTCTCTAACGTTATTCCTGTGAAATAATAACAAATAGACAAATAAATTTACTCCGTTTTTGGAGTATTCAAATGTGTGATCGGAACGAGTCTTTTACAGTCAATATGTGAATGGGCTATGGTTACCAAAGTTTTTTGGGTAGCTGATCAAGGATTTCATATTACTTTGAAAAATTAATTTGTTTAAATAATTTGCTTGACCAGTCAATGTGAATATGTAAGCTCCATGAAGTTCCCGATGTTTTCGGAATTTGAAATTATGTTGAGAATTCGACATTACGTTTCCAAAGGTAAGTTGTTTAAATAAATTATGAAAAACAATTGAAATTTGAAAAAAAAACATAATCATTTCCATTAATTGTAATGGATAACAGAAAAATTACAATTGTTCCAAGTAATTGTAATTAGTAGCAAAAAAATTACAATTTTTTCAAGTAATTTTAATTGAAAACAAAAAATTACAATTATTTCGAGTAATTGTAGTTGATAATCATAAAATTACAATTGTTTATACTAACTGTAATTGATAAATGAAAATTTATAATTATTTCCCGCAATTATAATTAGTTACTGAATATTACAGTTATTCACAGTAATTGTAATTTACGAGTAATGAAATGACGAAAGTAATTTCTGCTGCCCAATTCTGCTCCTGATCCTTCTTCTACGCCTACTCCTACTCTTACTCCTACTTCTGATCCCACTGCTAGTCCTACTCTTAATTTTGAATATTAATGCTATGGAATATATAGACTGCGTGTCGAATTGAATCCCATATCAAAACGAACAATTCTTTTATTGTCATATTATAGCCGATTATTGTAGATAATCTGGTATATTTCCTGTAAAATTATGAAATTTATAGTATGCATCACGTATGAATCATAAATGAATCATATATATCAATGTTCTACATATACCGCATATACATTTATACTTTTTGGTCTCTGCATCATTATTACATCTGATCTATTGTTATTCGTGATCTATGTATACATTCTTCTCTCGGATGCCTATACTTTGATTAAATCACTGTTTTGCTACGAATTTTAAAACATGTCTATTCTCATTATTAATTTCTTGTATCGCCGACAAGTCATTAAGTACACTCAGGCCAAGTACAGGCTTGGGCTTACCATTACGAAGACTGTGTTACTCAGAAGGTGAATGCGGCCAGCATCATATCGGAATCGGAAACTCTCTGATGTTTTGCGATAAGTTCTCAACTCTACCATTAGAATATCTCACGGAGCAATTTACGGTTGTCACATCTAAGCCCATGAGGGCAACTGACTTTATATTCTTCATCCAATAGTGAGGCTAACGCTTTTGTATTTTTGACGTAATGTAACGATGTGTTGACGTAATTTTGCAAGAGAAATCGATTGGGCGCAGTCCCAATACGCTGCGATCAACGCACCAAAAGTTACAGCCGAAAAACCAGAACCTGAATTTTCGACATTTTTCAGCATGAGGTTTTCGCTCGCCATTTCTCTCCTGTTGGTCCTATGCTCTTTTCGCTGCGATTTCTGGGTTCCTAAGGGTCCAATTGATCAGATAAGGGTCATTCAAATCGAATCTGGGACCAAAAGTTTTTTGCCCAAAAAAAAAGTAAGGCTAACCCCTATCCATTTTTGGCGAAAATTTTCGCGATTTTGAAAAGTGCTGGAATCAATTAATTGCAGCACTGATCGAACGTAATTTTGCGAGGGAAATCGATGAGGCGCAGTCCCAATACGCTGCGATCAAGGCATCAAAAGTTACAGCCGAAAAACCAGAACCTGAATTTTCGACATTTTTCAGCATGTGGTTTTCGCTCGCCATTTCTCTCCTGTTAGTCCTACGCTCTTTTCGCTGCGATTTATGGGTTCCTAAGGGTCCAATTGATCAGATAAGGGTCATTCAAATCGAATCTGAGACCAAAAGTTTTTTGCCCAAAAAAAAAGTAAGGCTAACCCCTTTCCATTTTTGGCGAAAATTTTCGCGATTTTGGAAAGTGCTCGAATCAATTAATTGCAGCACTGGTCCAACGTAATTTTGCGAGGGAAATCGATTGGGCGCAGTCCCAATACGCTGCGATCAACGCACCAAAAGTTACAGCCGAAAAACCAGAACCTGAATTTTCGACATTTTTCAGCATGAGGTTTTCGCTCGCCATTTCTCTCCTGTTGGTCCTACGCTCTTTTCGCTGCGATTTCTGGGTTCCTAAGGGTCCAATTGATCGGATAAGGGTCATTCAAATCGAATCTGGGACCAAAAGTTTTTTGCCCAAAAAAAAAGTAAGGCTAACCCCTATCCATTTTTGGCGAAAATTTTCGCGATTTTGAAAAGTGCTGGAATCAATTAATTGCAGCACTAATGGAACGTAATTTTGCGAGAGAAATCGATTGGGCGCAGTCCCAATACGCTGCGATCAACGCATCAAAAGTTACAGCCAAAAAACCAGAACCTGAATTTTCGACATTTTTCAGCATGTGGTTTTAGCTCGCCATTTCTCTCCTGTTGGTCCTACGCTCTTTTCGCTGCGATTTCTGGGTTCCTGAGGGTCCAATTGATCAGATAAGGGTCATTCAAATCGAATCTGAGACCAGAAGTTTTTTGCCCTAAAAAAAAGTAAGGCTAACCCCTTTCCATTTTTGGCGAAAATTTTCGCGGGTTTGAAAAGTGCTGGAATCAATTAATTGTGGCACTATTCCAACGTGATTTTGCGAGAGAAATCGATTGGGCGCAGTCCCAATACGCTGCGATCAACGCATCAAAAGTTACAGCCGAAAAACCAGAACCTGAATTTTCGACATTTTTCAGCATGAGGTTTTCGCTCGCTATTTCTCTCCTGTTGGTCCTACGCTCTTTTCGCTGAGATTTCTGGGTTCCTAAGGGTCCAATTGATCAGATAAGGTTCATTCAAATCGAGTCTGGGACCAAAAGTTTTTTGCCCAAAAAAAAAGTAAGGCTAACCCCTTTCCATTTTTGGCGAAAATTTTCGCGATTTTGAAAAGTGCTGAGATCAATTAATTGTGGCACTATTCCAACGTGATTTTGCGAGAGAAATCGATTGGGCGCAGTCCCAATACGCTGCGATCAACGCATCAAAAGTTACAGCCGAAAAACCAGAACCTGAATTTTCGACATTTTTCAGCATGAGGTTTTCGCTCGCCATTTCTCTCCTGTTGGTCCTACGCTCTTTTCGCTGAGATTTCTGGGTTCCTAAGGGTCCAATTGATCAGATAAGGTTCATCCAAATCGAATCTGAGACCAAAAGTTTTTTTCCCCAAAAAAAAGTAAGGCTAACCCCTTTCCATTTTTGGCGAAAATTTTCGCGATTTTGAAAAGTGCTGGAATCAATTAATTGTGGCACTATTCCAACGTGATTTTGCGAGAGAAATCGATTGGGCGCAGCCCCAATACGCTGCGATCAACGCATCAGAATTTACAGCCGAAAAACCAGAACCTGAATTTTCGACATTTTTCAGCATGTGTTTTTCGCTCGCCATTTCTCTCCTGTTGGTCCTACGCTCTTTTCGCTGCGATTTCTGGGTTTCTAAGGGTCCAATTGATCAGATAGGGGTCATTCAAATCGAATCTGAGACCAAAAGTTTTTTGCCCCAAAAAAAAGTAAGGCTAACCCCTTTCCATTTTTGGCGAAAATTTTCACGATTTTGGAAAGTGCTGGAATCAATTAATTGTGGCACTATTCGTACGTAATTTTGCGAGAGAAATCGATTGGGCGCAGTCCCAATACGCTGCGATCAACGCATCAAGAGTTACAGCCAAAAAACCAGAACCTGAATTTTCGACATTTTTCAGCATGTGGTTTTAGCTCGCCATTTCTCTCCTGTTGGTCCTACGCTCTTTTCGCTGCGATTTCTGGGTTCCTAAGGGTCCAATTGATCAGATAAGGGTCATTCAAATCGAATCTGAGACCAAAAGTTTATTGCCCTAAAAAAAAGTAAGGCTAACCCCTTTCCATTTTTGGCGAAAATTTTCGCGATTTTGAAAAGTGCTGGAATCAATTAATTGTGGCACTATTCATACGTAATTTTGCGAGAGAAATCGATTGGGCGCAGTCCCAATACGCTGCGATCAACGCATCAATAGTTACAGCCGAAAAACCAGAACCTGAATTTTCGACATTTTTCAGCATGTGGTTTTCGCTCGCCATTTCTCTCCTGTTGGTCCTACGCTCTTTTCGCTGCGATTTCTGGGTTCCTAAGGGTCCGATTGATCAGATAAGGGTCTTTCAAATCGAATCTGAGACCAAAAGTTTTTTGCCCCAAAAAAAAGTAAGGCTAACCCCTTTCCATTTTTGGCGAAAATTTTCGCGATTTTGAAAAGTGCTGGAATCAATTAATTGTGGCACTATTCGTACGTAATTTTGCGAGAGACATCGATTGGGCGCAGTCCCAATACGCTGCGATCAACGCATCAAAAGTTACAGCCGAAAAACCAGAACCTGAATTTTCGACATTTTTCAGCATGAGGTTTTCGCTCGCCATTTCTCTCCTGTTGGTCCTACGCTCTTTTCGCTGAGATTTCTGGGTTCCTAAGGGTCCAATTGATCAGATAAGGTTCATCCAAATCGAATCTGAGACCAAAAGTTTTTTGCCCCAAAAAAAAGTAAGGCTAACCCCTTTCCATTTTTGGCGAAAATTTTCGCGATTTTAAAAAGTGCTGGAATCAATTAATTGTGGCACTATTCCAACGTGATTTTGCGAGAGAAATCGATTGGGCGCAGCCCCAATACGCTGCGATCAACGCATCAGAATTTACAGCCGAAAAACCAGAACCTGAATTTTCGACATTTTTCAGCATGTGTTTTTCGCTCGCCATTTCTCTCCTGTTGGTCCTACGCTCTTTTCGCTGCGATTTCTGGGTTTCTAAGGGTCCAATTGATCAGATAGGGGTCATTCAAATCGAATCTGAGACCAAAAATTTTTTGCCCAAAAAAAAAGTAAGGCTAACCCCTTTCCATTTTTGGCGAAAATTTTCGCGATTTTGAAAAGTGCTGGAATCAATTAATTGTGTCACTATCCGTGCGTAATTTTGCGAGAGAAATCGATTGGGCGCAGTCCCAATACGCTGCGATCAACGCATTAAAAGTTACAGCCGAAAAACCAGAACCTGAATTTTCGACATTTTTCAGCATGTGTTTTTCGCTCGCCATTTCTCTCCTGTTGGTCCTACGCTCTTTTCGCTGCGATTTCTGGGTTTCTGAGGGTCCAATTGATCAGATAGGGGTCATTCAAATCGAATCTGAGACCAAAAGTTTTTTGCCCCAAAAAAAAGTAAGGCTAACCCCTTTCCATTTTTGGCGAAAATTTTCACGATTTTGGAAAGTGCTGGAATCAAATAATTGTGGCACTATTCCAACGTGATTTTGCGAGAGAAATCGATTGGGCGCAGTCCCAATACGCTGCGATCAACGCATTAAAAGTTACAGCCGAAAAACCAGAACCTGAATTTTCGACATTTTTCAGCATGTGGTTTTAGCTCGCCATTTTTCTCCTGTTGGTCCTACGCTCTTTTCGCTGCGATTTCTGGGTTCCTAAGGGTCCAATTGATCAGATAAGGGTCATTCAAATCGAATCTGAGACCAAAAGTTTTTTGCCCAAAAAAAAAGTAAGGCTAACCCCTTTCCATTTTTGGCGAAAATTTTCGCGATTTTGAAAAGTGCTGGAATCAATTAATTGTGGCACTATTCGTACGTAATTTTGCGAGAGAAATCGATTGGGCGCAGTCCCAATACGCTGCGATCAACGCATCAAAAGTTACAGCCGAAAAACCAGAACCTGAATTTTCGACATTTTTCAGCATGAGGTTTTCGCTCGCCATTTCTCTCCTGTTGGTCCTACGCTCTTTTCGCTGCGATTTTGGGGTTTCTAAGGGTCCAATTGATCAGATAGGGGTCATTCAAATCGAATCTGAGACCAAAAATTTTTTGCCCAAAAAAAAAGTAAGGCTAACCCCTTTCCATTTTTGGCGAAAATTTTCACGATTTTGGAAAGTGCTGGAATCAAATAATTGTGGCACTATTCCAACGTGATTTTGCGAGAGAAATCGATTGGGCGCAGTCCCAATACGCTGCGATCAACGCATTAAAAGTTACAGCCGAAAAACCAGAACCTGAATTTTCGACATTTTTCAGCATGTGTTTTTCGTTCGCCATTTCTCTCCTGTTGGTCCTACGCTCTTTTCGCTGCGATTTCTGGGTTCCTAAGGGTCCAATTGATCAGATAAGGGTCATTCAAATTGAATCTGAGACCAAAATTTTTTTCCCAAAAAAAATAGTAAGGCTAACCCCTTACCATTTTTGGCGAAAATTTTCGCGATTTTGAAAAGTGCTGGAATCAATTAATTGCAGCACTATTCCGACGTGATTTTGCGGGAGAAATCGATTGGGGGCAGTCCTTATACGCTGCGATCAACGCATCAAAAGTTACAGCCGAAAAACCAGAACCTGAATTTTCGACATTTTTCAGCATGTGTTTTTCGTTCGCCATTTCTCTCCTGTTGGTCCTACGCTCTTTTCGCTGCGATTTCTGGGTTCCTAAGGGTCCAATTAATCAGATAAGGGTCATTCAAATCGAATCTGAGACCAAAAGTTAATTGCCCTGAAAAAAAGTAAGGCTAACCCCTTTCCATTCTTGGCGAAAATTTTCGCGATTTTGAAAAGTGCTGGAATCAATTAATTGTGGCACTATTCCAACGTGATTTTGCGAGAGAAATCGATTGGGCGCAGCCCCAATACGCTGCGATCAACGCATCAGAATTTACAGCCGAAAAACCAGAACCTGAATTTTCGACATTTTTCAGCATGAGGTTTTCGCTCGCTATTTCTCTCCTGTTGGTCCTACGCTCTTTTCGCTGAGATTTCTGGGTTCCTAAGGGTCCAATTGATCAGATAAGGTTCATTCAAATCGAGTCTGGGACCAAAAGTTTTTTGCCCAAAAAAAAAGTAAGGCTAACCCCTTTCCATTTTTGGCGAAAATTTTTACGATTTTGGAAAGTGCTGGAATCAAATAATTGTGGCACTAATCCAACGTGATTTTGCGAGAGAAATCGATTGGGCGCAGTCCCAATACGCTGCGATCAACGCATCAAAAGTTACAGCCGAAAAACCAGAACCTGAATTTTCGACATTTTTCAGCATGAGGTTTTCGCTCGCTATTTCTCTCCTGTTGGTCCTACGCTCTTTTCGCTGAGATTTCTGGGTTCCTAAGGGTCCAATTGATCAGATAAGGTTCATTCAAATCGAGTCTGGGACCAAAAGTTTTTTGCCCAAAAAAAAAGTAAGGCTAACCCCTTTCCATTTTTGGCGAAAATTTTCGCGATTTTGAAAAGTGCTGGAATCAATTAATTGTGGCACTATTCGTACGTAATTTTGCGAGAGAAATCGATTGGGCGCAGTCCCAACACGCTGCGATCAACGCATCAAAAGTTACAGCCGAAAAACCAGAACCTGAATTTTCGACATTTTTCAGCATGTGTTTTTCGTTCGCCATTTCTCTCCTGTTGGTCCTACGCTCTTTTCGCTGCGATTTCTGGGTTCCTCAGGGTCCAATTAATCAGATAAGGGTCATTCAAATCGAATCTGAGACCAAAATTTTTTTCCCAAAAAAAAAAGTAAGGCTAACCCCTTACCATTTTTGGCGAAAATTTTCGCGATTTTGAAATGTGCTGGAATCAATTAATTGCAGCACTAATGGAACGTAATTTTGCGAGAGAAATCGATTGGGCGCAGTCCCAATACGCTGCGATCAACGCATCAAAAGTTACAGCCAAAAAACCAGAACCTGAATTTTCGACATTTTTCAGCATGTGGTTTTAGCTCGCCATTTCTCTCCTGTTGGTCCTACGCTCTTTTCGCTGCGATTTCTGGGTTTCTAATGGTCCAATTGATCAGATAAGGGTCATTCAAATCGAATCTGAGACCAAAAGTTTATTGCCCTAAAAAAAAGTAAGGCTAACCCCTTTCCATTTTTGGCGAAAATTTTCGCGATTTTGAAAAGTGCTGGAATCAATTAATTGTGGCACTATTCCGATGTGATTTTGCGAGAGAAATCGATTGGGCTCAGTCCCAATACGCTGCGATCAACGCATCAAAAGTTACAGCCGAAAAACCAGAACCTGAATTTTCGACATTTTTCAGCATGAGGTTTTCGCTCGCCATTTCTCTCCTGTTGGTCCTACGCTCTTTTCGCTGCGATTTCTGGGTTCCTAAGGGTCCAATTAATCAGATAAGGGGCATTCAAATCGAATCTGGGACCAAAAGTTTTTTGCCCAAAAAAAAAGTAAGGCTAACCCCTTTCCATTTTTGGCGAAAATTTTCGCGATTTTGAAAAGTGCTGGAATCAATTAATTGTGGCACTATTCGTACGTAATTTTGCGAGAGAAATCGATTGGGCGCAGTCCCAATACGCTGCGATCAACGCATCAAAAAGTTACAGCCGAAAAACCAGAACCTGAATTTTCGTCATTTTTCAGCATGAGGTTTTCGCTCGCCATTTCTCTCCTGTTGGTCCTACGCTCTTTTCGCTGCGATTTCTGGGTTCCTAAGGGTCCAATTAATCAGATAGGGGTCATTCAAATCGAATCTGAGACCAAAAGTTTTTTGCCCCAAAAAAAAGTAAGGCTAACCCCTTTCCATTTTTGGCGAAAATTTTCACGATTTTGGAAAGTGCTGGAATCAAATAATTGTGGCACTATTCCAACGTGGTTTCGCGAGAGAAATCGATTGGGCGCAGTCCCAATACGCTGCGATCAACGCATCAAAAGTTACAGCCGAAAAACCAGAACCTGAATTTTCGACATTTTTCAGCATGTGTTTTTCGTTCGCCATTTCTCTCGTGTTGGTCCTACGCTCTTTTCGCTGCGATTTCTGGGTTCCTAAGGGTCCAATTGATCAGATAAGGGTCATTCAAATCGAATCTGAGACCAAAATTTTTTTCCCAAAAAAAAAAGTAAGGCTAACCCCTTACCATTTTTGGCGAAAATTTTCGCGATTTTGAAAAGTGCTGGAATCAAATAATTGCAGCACTATTCCGACGAGATTTTGCGGGAGAAATCGATTGGGCGCAGTCCTAATACGCTGCGATCAACGCATCAAAAGTTACAGCCGAAAAACCAGAACCTGAATTTCCGACATTTTTCAGCACGTGTTTTTCGCTCGCCATTTCTCTCCTGTTGGTCCTACGCTCTTTTCGCTGCGATTTCTGGGTTCCTAAGGGTCCGATCGATCGGATAAGGGTCTTTTAAATCGAATCTGAGACCAAAAGTTTTTTGCCCCAAAAAAAAGTAAGGCTAACCCCTTTCCATTTTTGGCGAAAATTTTCGCGATTTTGAAAAGTGCTAGAATCAATTAATTGTGGCACTATTCGTACGTAATTTTGCGAGAGAAATCGATTGGGCGCAGTCCCAATACGCTGCGATCAACGCATTAAAAGTTACAGCCGAAAAACCAGAACCTGAATTTTCGACATTTTTCAGCATGTGTTTCTCGCTCGCCATTTCTCTCCTGTTGGTCCTACGCTCTTTTCGCTGCGATTTCTGGGTTTCTGAGGGTCCAATTGATCAGATAGGGGTCATTCAAATCGAATCTGAGACCAAAAGATTTTTGCCCAAAAAAAAAGTAAGGCTAACCCCTTTCCATTTTTGGCGAAAATTTTCGCGATTTTGAAAAGTGCTGAAATCAATCAATTGCAGCACTATTTGTACGTAATTTTGCGGGAGAAATCGATTGGGCGCAGTCCCAATACGCTGCGATCAACGCATCAAAAGTTACAGCCGAAAAACCAGAACCTGAATTTTCGACGTTTTTCAGCATGTGTTTTTCGCTCGCCATTTCTCTCCTGTTGGTCCTACGCTCTTTTCGCTGCGATTTCTGGGTTTCTAAGGGTCCAATTGATCAGATAGGGGTCATTCAAATCGAATCTGAGACCAAAAGTTTTTTGCCCCAAAAAAAAGTAAGGCTAACCCCTTTCCATTTTTGGCGAAAATTTTCACGATTTTGGAAAGTGCTGGAATCAAATAATTGTGGCACTAATCCAACGTGATTTTGCGAGAGAAATCGATTGGGCGCAGTCCCAATACGCTGCGATCAACGCATCAAAAGTTACAGCCGAAAAACCAGAACCTGAATTTTCGACATTTTTCAGCATGAGGTTTTCGCTCGCTATTTCTCTCCTGTTGGTCCTACGCTCTTTTCGCTGAGATTTCTGGGTTCCTAAGGGTCCAATTGATCAGATAAGGTTCATTCAAATCGAGTCTGGGACCAAAAGTTTTTTGCCCAAAAAAAAAGTAAGGCTAACCCCTTTCCATTTTTGGCGAAAATTTTCGCGATTTTGAAAAGTGCTGAGATCAATTAATTGTGGCACTATTCCAACGTGATTTTGCGAGAGAAATCGATTGGGCGCAGTCCCAATACGCTGCGATCAACGCATCAAAAGTTACAGCCAAAAAACCAGAACCTGAATTTTCGACATTTTTCAGCATGTGGTTTTAGCTCGCCATTTCTCTCCTGTTGGTCCTACGCTCTTTTCGCTGCGATTTCTGGGTTCCTAATGGTCCAATTGATCAGATAAGGGTCATTCAAATCGAATCTGAGACCAAAAGTTTATTGCCCTAAAAAAAAGTAAGGCTAACCCCTTTCCATTTTTGGCGAAAATTTTCGCGATTTTGAAAAGTGCTGGAATCAATTAATTGTGGCACTATTCGTACGTAATTTTGCGAGAGAAATCGATTGGGCGCAGTCCCAATACGCTGCGATCAACGCATCAAAAGTTACAGCCGAAAAACCAGAACCTGAATTTTCGACATTTTTCAGCATGAGGTTTTCGCTCGCCATTTCTCTCCTGTTGGTCCCACGCTCTTTTCGCTGCGATTTCTGGGTTTCTAGGGGTCCAATTGATCAGATAGGGGTCATTCAAATCGAATCTGAGACCAAAATTTTTTTCCCAAAAAAAAAAGTAAGGCTAACCCCTTACCATTTTTGGCGAAAATTTTCGCGATTTTGAAAAGTGCTGGAATCAATTAATTGCAGCACTATTCCGACGTGATTTTGCGGGAGAAATCGATTGGGCGCAGTCCCAATACGCTGCGATCAACGCATCAAAAGTTACAGCCGAAAAACCAGAACCTGAATTTTCGACATTTTTCAGCTGGTGTTTTTCGTTCGCCATTTCTCTCCTGTTGGTCCTACGCTCTTTTCGCTGCGATTTCTGGGTTCCTAAGGGTCCAATTAATCAGATAGGGGTCATTCAAATCGAATCTGAGACCAAAAGTTTTTTGCCCCAAAAAAAAGTAAGGCTAACCCCTTTCCATTTTTGGCGAAAATTTTCACGATTTTGGAAAGTGCTGGAATCAAATAATTGTGGCACTATTCCAACGTGGTTTTGCGAGAGAAATCGATTGGGCGCAGTCCCAATACGCTGCGATCAACGCATCAAAAGTTACAGCCGAAAAACCAGAACCTGAATTTTCGACATTTTTCAGCATGTGATTTTCGTTCGCCATTTCTCTCCTGTTGGTCCTACGCTCTTTTCGCTGCGATTTCTGGGTTCCTAAGGGTCCAATTGATCAGATAAGGGTCATTCAAATCGAATCTGAGACCAAAAGTTTTTTGCCCCAAAAAAAAGTAAGGCTAACCCCTTTCCATTTTTGGCGAAAATTTTCACGATTTTGGAAAGTGCTGGAATCAAATAATTGTGGCACTATTCCAACGTGATTTTGCGAGAGAAATCGATTGGGCGCAGTCCCAATACGCTGCGATCAACGCATCAAAAGTTACAGCCAAAAAACCAGAACCTGAATTTTCGACATTTTTCAGCATGTGGTTTTAGCTCGCCATTTCTCTCCTGTTGGTCCTACGCTCTTTTCGCTGCGATTTCTGGGTTCCTAATGGTCCAATTGATCAGATAAGGGTCATTCAAATCGAATCTGAGACCAAAAGTTTATTGCCCTAAAAAAAAGTAAGGCTAACCCCTTTCCATTTTTGGCGAAAATTTTCGCGATTTTGAAAAGTGCTGGAATCAATTAATTGTGGCACTATTCCGATGTGATTTTGCGAGAGAAATCGATTGGGCTCAGTCCCAATACGCTGCGATCAACGCATCAAAAGTTACAGCCGAAAAACCAGAACCTGAATTTTCGACATTTTTCAGCATGAGGTTTTCGCTCGCTATTTCTCTCCTGTTGGTCCTACGCTCTTTTCGCTGAGATTTCTGGGTTCCTAAGGGTCCAATTGATCAGATAAGGTTCATTCAAATCGAGTCGGGGACCAAAAGTTTTTTGCCCAAAAAAAAAGTAAGGCTAACCCCTTTCCATTTTTGGCGAAAATTTTCGCGATTTTGAAAAGTGCTGAGATCAATTAATTGTGGCACTATTCCAACGTGATTTTGCGAGAGAAATCGATTGGGCGCAGTCCCAATACGCTGCGATCAACGCATCAAAAGTTACAGCCGAAAAACCAGAACCTGAATTTTCGACATTTTTCAGCATGAGGTTTTCGCTCGCCATTTCTCTCCTGTTGGTCCTACGCTCTTTTCGCTGAGATTTCTGGGTTCCTAAGGGTCCAATTGATCAGATAAGGTTCATCCAAATCGAATCTGAGACCAAAAGTTTTTTTCCCCAAAAAAAAGTAAGGCTAACCCCTTTCCATTTTTGGCGAAAATTTTCGCGATTTTGAAAAGTGCTGGAATCAATTAATTGTGGCACTATTCCAACGTGATTTTGCGAGAGAAATCGATTGGGCGCAGCCCCAATACGCTGCGATCAACGCATCAGAATTTACAGCCGAAAAACCAGAACCTGAATTTTCGACATTTTTCAGCATGTGTTTTTCGCTCGCCATTTCTCTCCTGTTGGTCCTACGCTCTTTTCGCTGCGATTTCTGGGTTTCTAAGGGTCCAATTGATCAGATAGGGGTCATTCAAATCGAATCTGAGACCAAAAGTTTTTTGCCCCAAAAAAAAGTAAGGCTAACCCCTTTCCATTTTTGGCGAAAATTTTCACGATTTTGGAAAGTGCTGGAATCAATTAATTGTGGCACTATTCGTACGTAATTTTGCGAGAGAAATCGATAGGGCGCAGTCCCAATACGCTGCGATCAACGCATCAAGAGTTACAGCCAAAAAACCAGAACCTGAATTTTCGACATTTTTCAGCATGTGGTTTTAGCTCGCCATTTCTCTCCTGTTGGTCCTACGCTCTTTTCGCTGCGATTTCTGGGTTCCTAAGGGTCCAATTGATCAGATAAGGGTCACTCAAATCGAATCTGAGACCAAAAGTTTATTGCTCTAAAAAAAAGTAAGGCTAACCCCTTTCCATTTTTGGCGAAAATTTTCGCGATTTTGAAAAGTGCTGGAATCAATTAATTGTGGCACTATTCGTACGTAATTTTGCGAGAGAAATCGATTGGGCGCAGTCCCAATACGCTGCGATCAACGCATCAAAAAGTTACAGCCGAAAAACCAGATCCTGAATTTTCGACATTTTTCAGCATGAGGTTTTCGCTCGCCATTTCTCTCCTGTTGGTCCTACGCTCTTTTCGCTGCGATTTCTGGGTTCCTAAGGGTCCAATTAATCAGATAGGGGTCATTCAAATCGAATCTGAGACCAAAAGTTTTTTGCCCCAAAAAAAAGTAAGGCTAACCCCTTTCCATTTTTGGCGAAAATTTTCACGATTTTGGAAAGTGCTGGAATCAAATAATTGTGGCACTATTCCAACGTGGTTTCGCGAGAGAAATCGATTGGGCGCAGTCCCAATACGCTGCGATCAACGCATCAAAAGTTACAGCCGAAAAACCAGAACCTGAATTTTCGACATTTTTCAGCATGTGTTTTTCGTTCGCCATTTCTCTCCTGTTGGTCCTACGCTCTTTTCGCTGCGATTTCTGGGTTCCTAAGGGTCCAATTGATCAGATAAGGGTCATTCAAATCGAATCTGAGACCAAAATTTTTTTCCCAAAAAAAAAAGTAAGGCTAACCCCTTACCATTTTTGGCGAAAATTTTCGCGATTTTGAAAAGTGCTGGAATCAATTAATTGCAGCACTATTCCGACGAGATTTTGCGGGAGAAATCGATCGGGCGCAGTCCTAATACGCTGCGATCAACGCATCAAAAGTTACAGCCGAAAAACCAGAACCTGAATTTTCGACATTTTTCAGCATGTGTTTCTCGCTCGCCATTTCTCTCCTGTTGGTCCTACGCTCTTTTCGCTGCGATTTCTGGGTTTCTGAGGGTCCAATTGATCAGATAGGGGTCATTCAAATCGAATCTGAGACCAAAAGATTTTTGCCCAAAAAAAAAGTAAGGCTAACCCCTTTCCATTTTTGGCGAAAATTTTCGCGATTTTGAAAAGTGCTGAAATCAATCAATTGCAGCACTATTTGTACGTAATTTTGCGGGAGAAATCGATTGGGCGCAGTCCCAATACGCTGCGATCAACGCATCAAAAGTTACAGCCGAAAAACCAGAACCTGAATTTTCGACGTTTTTCAGCATGTGTTTTTCGCTCGCCATTTCTCTCCTGTTGGTCCTACGCTCTTTTCGCTGCGATTTCTGGGTTTCTAAGGGTCCAATTGATCAGATAGGGGTCATTCAAATCGAATCTGAGACCAAAAGTTTTTTGCCCCAAAAAAAAGTAAGGCTAACCCCTTTCCATTTTTGGCGAAAATTTTCACGATTTTGGAAAGTGCTGGAATCAAATAATTGTGGCACTAATCCAACGTGATTTCGCGAGAGAAATCGATTGGGCGCAGTCCCAATACGCTGCGATCAACGCATCAGAAGTTACAGCCGAAAAACCAGAACCTGAATTTTCGACATTTTTCAGCATGAGGTTTTCGCTCGCTATTTCTCTCCTGTTGGTCCTACGCTCTTTTCGCTGAGATTTCTGGGTTCCTAAGGGTCCAATTGATCAGATAAGGTTCATTCAAATCGAGTCTGGGACCAAAAGTTTTTTGCCCAAAAAAAAAGTAAGGCTAACCCCTTTCCATTTTTGGCGAAAATTTTCGCGATTTTGAAAAGTGCTGAGATCAATTAATTGTGGCACTATTCCAACGTGATTTTGCGAGAGAAATCGATTGGGCGCAGTCCCAATACGCTGCGATCAACGCATCAAAAGTTACAGCCAAAAAACCAGAACCTGAATTTTCGACATTTTTCAGCATGTGGTTTTAGCTCGCCATTTCTCTCCTGTTGGTCCTACGCTCTTTTCGCTGCGATTTCTGGGTTCCTAATGGTCCAATTGATCAGATAAGGGTCATTCAAATCGAATCTGAGACCAAAAGTTTATTGCCCTCAAAAAAAGTAAGGCTAACCCCTTTCCATTTTTGGCGAAAATTTTCGCGATTTTGAAAAGTGCTGGAATCAATTAATTGTGGCACTATTCGTACGTAATTTTGCGAGAGAAATCGATTGGGCGCAGTCCCAATACGCTGCGATCAACGCATCAAAAGTTACAGCCGAAAAACCAGAACCTGAATTTTCGACATTTTTCAGCATGAGGTTTTCGCTCGCCATTTCTCTCCTGTTGGTCCCACGCTCTTTTCGCTGCGATTTCTGGGTTTCTAGGGGTCCAATTGATCAGATAGGGGTCATTCAAATCGAATCTGAGACCAAAATTTTTTTCCCAAAAAAAAAAGTAAGGCTAACCCCTTACCATTTTTGGCGAAAATTTTCGCGATTTTGAAAAGTGCTGGAATCAATTAATTGTGGCACTATTCGTACGTAATTTTGCGAGAGAAATCGATTGGGCGCAGTCCCAATACGCTGCGATCAACGCATCAAAAGTTACAGCCGAAAAACCAGAACCTGAATTTTCGACATTTTTCAGCATGAGGTTTTCGCTCGCCATTTCTCTCCTGTTGGTCCCACGCTCTTTTCGCTGCGATTTCTGGGTTTCTAGGGGTCCAATTGATCAGATAGGGGTCATTCAAATCGAATCTGAGACCAAAATTTTTTTCCCAAAAAAAAAAGTAAGGCTAACCCCTTACCATTTTTGGCGAAAATTTTCGCGATTTTGAAAAGTGCTGGAATCAATTAATTGCAGCACTATTTCGACGTGATTTTGCGGGAGAAATCGATTGGGCGCAGTCCCAATACGCTGCGATCAACGCATCAAAAGTTACAGCCGAAAAACCAAAACCTGAATTTTCGACATTTTTCAGCATGTGTTTTTCGTTCGCCATTTCTCTCCTGTTGGTCCTACGCTCTTTTCGCTGCGATTTCTGGGTTCCTAAGGGTCCAATTAATCAGATAGGGGTCATTCAAATCGAATCTGAGACCAAAAGTTTTTTGCCCCAAAAAAAAGTAAGGCTAACCCCTTTCCATTTTTGGCGAAAATTTTCACGATTTTGGAAAGTGCTGGAATCAAATAATTGTGGCACTATTCCAACGTGGTTTTGCGAGAGAAATCGATTGGGCGCAGTCCCAATACGCTGCGATCAACGCATCAAAAGTTACAGCCGAAAAACCAGAACCTGAATTTTCGACATTTTTCAGCATGTGTTTTTCGTTCGCCATTTCTCTCCTGTTGGTCCTACGCTCTTTTCGCTGCGATTTCTGGGTTCCTAAGGGTCCAATTGATCAGATAAGGGTCATTCAAATCGAATCTGAGACCAAAATTTTTTTCCCAAAAAAAAAAGTAAGGCTAACCCCTTACCATTTTTGGCGAAAATTTTCGCGATTTTGAAAAGTGCTGGAATCAATTAATTGCAGCACTATTCCGACGTGATTTTGCGGGAGAAATCGATTGGGCGCAGTCCTAATACGCTGCGATCAACGCATCAAAAGTTACAGCCGAAAAACCAGAACCTGAATTTCCGACATTTTTCAGCACGTGTTTTTCGCTCGCCATTTCTCTCCTGTTGGTCCTACGCTCTTTTCGCTGCGATTTCTGGGTTCCTAAGGGTCCGATCGATCAGATAAGGGTCTTTCAAATCGAATCTGAGACCAAAAGTTTTTTGCCCCAAAAAAAAGTAAGGCTAACCCCTTTCCATTTTTGGCGAAAATTTTCGCGATTTTGAAAAGTGCTGGAATCAATTAATTGTGGCACTATTTGTACGTACTTTTGCGGGAGAAATCGATTGGGCGCAGTCCCAATACGCTGCGATCAACGCATCAAAAGTTCCAGCCGAAAAACCAGAACCTGAATTTTCGACATTTTTCAGCATGTGTTTTTCGCTCGCCATTTCTCTCCTGTTGGTCCTACGCTCTTTTCGCTGCGATTTCTGGGTTTCTAAGGGTCCAATTGATCAGATAGGGGTCATTCAAATCGAATCTGAGACCAAAAGTTTTTTGCCCCAAAAAAAAGTAAGGCTAACCCCTTTCCATTTTTGGCGAAAATTTTCACGATTTTGGAAAGTGCTGGAATCAAATAATTGTGGCACTATTCCAACGTGATTTTGCGAGAGAAATCGATTGGGCGCAGTCCCAATACGCTGCGATCAACGCATCAAAAGTTACAGCCAAAAAACCAGAACCTGAATTTTCGACATTTTTCAGCATGTGGTTTTAGCTCGCCATTTCTCTCCTGTTGGTCCTACGCTCTTTTCGCTGCGATTTCTGGGTTCCTAATGGTCCAATTGATCAGATAAGGGTCATTCAAATCGAATCTGAGACCAAAAGTTTTTTGCCCAAAAAAAAAGTAAGGCTAACCCCTTTCCATTTTTGGCGAAAATTTTCGCGATTTTGAAAAGTGCTGAGATCAATTAATTGTGGCACTATTCCAACGTGATTTTGCGAGAGAAATCGATTGGGCGCAGTCCCAATACGCTGCGATCAACGCATCAAAAGTTACAGCCGAAAAACCAGAACCTGAATTTTCGACATTTTTCAGCATGAGGTTTTCGCTCGCCATTTCTCTCCTGTTGGTCCTACGCTCTTTTCGCTGAGATTTCTGGGTTCCTAAGGGTCCAATTGATCAGATAAGGTTCATCCAAATCGAATCTGAGACCAAAAGTTTTTTTCCCCAAAAAAAAGTAAGGCTAACCCCTTTCCATTTTTGGCGAAAATTTTCGCGATTTTGAAAAGCTCTGGAATCAATTAATTGTGGCACTATTCCAACGTGATTTTGCGAGAGAAATCGATTGGGCGCAGCCCCAATACGCTGCGATCAACGCATCAAAAGTTACAGCCGAAAAACCAGAACCTGAATTTTCGACATTTTTCAGCATGAGGTTTTCGCTCGCCATTTCTCTCCTGTTGGTCCTACGCTCTTTTCGCTGCGATTTCTGGGTTCCTAAGGGTCCGATCGATCAGATAAGGGTCTTTTAAATCGAATCTGAGACCAAAAGTTTTTTGCCCCAAAAAAAAGTAAGGCTAACCCCTTTCCATTTTTGGCGAAAATTTTCGCGATTTTGAAAAGTGCTAGAATCAATTAATTGTGGCACTATTCGTACGTAATTTTGCGAGAGAAATCGATTGGGCGCAGTCCCAATACGCTGCGATCAACGCATTAAAAGTTACAGCCGAAAAACCAGAACCTGAATTTTCGACATTTTTCAGCATGTGTTTCTCGCTCGCCATTTCTCTCCTGTTGGTCCTACGCTCTTTTCGCTGCGATTTCTGGGTTTCTGAGGGTCCAATTGATCAGATAGGGGTCATTCAAATCGAATCTGAGACCAAAAGATTTTTGCCCAAAAAAAAAGTAAGGCTAACCCCTTTCCATTTTTGGCGAAAATTTTCGCGATTTTGAAAAGTGCTGAAATCAATCAATTGCAGCACTATTTGTACGTAATTTTGCGGGAGAAATCGATTGGGCGCAGTCCCAATACGCTGCGATCAACGCATCAAAAGTTACAGCCGAAAAACCAGAACCTGAATTTTCGACGTTTTTCAGCATGTGTTTTTCGCTCGCCATTTCTCTCCTGTTGGTCCTACGCTCTTTTCGCTGCGATTTCTGGGTTTCTAAGGGTCCAATTGATCAGATAGGGGTCATTCAAATCGAATCTGAGACCAAAAGTTTTTTGCCCCAAAAAAAAGTAAGGCTAACCCCTTTCCATTTTTGGCGAAAATTTTCACGATTTTGGAAAGTGCTGGAATCAAATAATTGTGGCACTAATCCAACGTGATTTTGCGAGAGAAATCGATTGGGCGCAGTCCCAATACGCTGCGATCAACGCATCAAAAGTTACAGCCGAAAAACCAGAACCTGAATTTTCGACATTTTTCAGCATGAGGTTTTCGCTCGCTATTTCTCTCCTGTTGGTCCTACGCTCTTTTCGCTGAGATTTCTGGGTTCCTAAGGGTCCAATTGATCAGATAAGGTTCATTCAAATCGAGTCTGGGACCAAAAGTTTTTTGCCCAAAAAAAAAGTAAGGCTAACCCCTTTCCATTTTTGGCGAAAATTTTCGTGATTTTGAAAAGTGCTGAGATCAATTAATTGTGGCACTATTCCAACGTGATTTTGCGAGAGAAATCGATTGGGCGCAGTCCCAATACGCTGCGATCAACGCATCAAAAGTTACAGCCAAAAAACCAGAACCTGAATTTTCGACATTTTTCAGCATGTGGTTTTAGCTCGCCATTTCTCTCCTGTTGGTCCTACGCTCTTTTCGCTGCGATTTCTGGGTTCCTAATGGTCCAATTGATCAGATAAGGGTCATTCAAATCAAATCTGAGACCAAAAGTTTATTGCCCTCAAAAAAAGTAAGGCTAACCCCTTTCCATTTTTGGCGAAAATTTTCGCGATTTTGAAAAGTGCTGGAATCAATTAATTGTGGCACTATTCGTACGTAATTTTGCGAGAGAAATCGATTGGGCGCAGTCCCAATACGCTGCGATCAACGCATCAAAAGTTACAGCCGAAAAACCAGAACCTGAATTTTCGACATTTTTCAGCATGAGGTTTTCGCTCGCCATTTCTCTCCTGTTGGTCCCACGCTCTTTTCGCTGCGATTTCTGGGTTTCTAGGGGTCCAATTGATCAGATAGGGGTCATTCAAATCGAATCTGAGACCAAAATTTTTTTCCCAAAAAAAAAAGTAAGGCTAACCCCTTACCATTTTTGGCGAAAATTTTCGCGATTTTGAAAAGTGCTGGAATCAATTAATTGCAGCACTATTCCGACGTGATTTTGCGGGAGAAATCGATTGGGCGCAGTCCCAATACGCTGCGATCAACGCATCAAAAGTTACAGCCGAAAAACCAGAACCTGAATTTTCGACATTTTTCAGCATGTGTTTTTCGTTCGCCATTTCTCTCCTGTTGGTCCTACGCTCTTTTCGCTGCGATTTCTGGGTTCCTAAGGGTCCAATTAATCAGATAGGGGTCATTCAAATCGAATCTGAGACCAAAAGTTTTTTGCCCCAAAAAAAAGTAAGGCTAACCCCTTTCCATTTTTGGCGAAAATTTTCACGATTTTGGAAAGTGCTGGAATCAAATAATTGTGGCACTATTCCAACGTGGTTTTGCGAGAGAAATCGATTGGGCGCAGTCCCAATACGCTGCGATCAACGCATCAAAAGTTACAGCCGAAAAACCAGAACCTGAATTTTCGACATTTTTCAGCATGTGTTTTTCGTTCGCCATTTCTCTCCTGTTGGTCCTACGCTCTTTTCGCTGCGATTTCTGGGTTCCTAAGGGTCCAATTGATCAGATAAGGGTCATTCAAATCGAATCTGAGACCAAAATTTTTTTCCCAAAAAAAAAAGTAAGGCTAACCCCTTACCATTTTTGGCGAAAATTTTCGCGATTTTGAAAAGTGCTGGAATCAATTAATTGCAGCACTATTCCGACGTGATTTTGCGGGAAAAATCGATTGGGCGCAGTCCTAATACGCTGCGATCAACGCATCAAAAGTTACAGCCGAAAAACCAGAACCTGAATTTCCGACATTTTTCAGCACGTGTTTTTCGCTCGCCATTTCTCTCCTGTTGGTCCTACGCTCTTTTCGCTGCGATTTCTGGGTTCCTAAGGGTCCGATCGATCAGATAAGGGTCTTTCAAATCGAATCTGAGACCAAAAGTTTTTTGCCCCAAAAAAAAGTAAGGCTAACCCCTTTCCATTTTTGGCGAAAATTTTCGCGATTTTGAAAAGTGCTGGAATCAATTAATTGTGGCACTATTTATACGTACTTTTGCGGGAGAAATCGATTGGGCGCAGTCCCAATACGCTGCGATCAACGCATCAAAAGTTCCAGCCGAAAAACCAGAACCTGAATTTTCGACATTTTTCAGCATGTGTTTTTCGCTCGCCATTTCTCTCCTGTTGGTCCTACGCTCTTTTCGCTGCGATTTCTGGGTTTCTAAGGGTCCAATTGATCAGATAGGGGTCATTCAAATCGAATCTGAGACCAAAAGTTTTTTGCCCCAAAAAAAAGTAAGGCTAACCCCTTTCCATTTTTGGCGAAAATTTTCACGATTTTGAAAAGTGCTGGAATCAAATAATTGTGGCACTATTCCAACGTGATTTTGCGAGAGAAATCGATTGGGCGCAGTCCCAATACGCTGCGATCAACGCATCAAAAGTTACAGCCAAAAAACCAGAACCTGAATTTTCGACATTTTTCAGCATGTGGTTTTAGCTCGCCATTTCTCTCCTGTTGGTCCTACGCTCTTTTCGCTGCGATTTCTGGGTTCCTAATGGTCCAATTGATCAGATAAGGGTCATTCAAATCGAATCTGAGACCAAAAGTTTTTTGCCCAAAAAAAAAGTAAGGCTAACCCCTTTCCATTTTTGGCGAAAATTTTCGCGATTTTGAAAAGTGCTGAGATCAATTAATTGTGGCACTATTCCAACGTGATTTTGCGAGAGAAATCGATTGGGCGCAGTCCCAATACGCTGCGATCAACGCATCAAAAGTTACAGCCGAAAAACCAGAACCTGAATTTTCGACATTTTTCAGCATGAGGTTTTCGCTCGCCATTTCTCTCCTGTTGGTCCTACGCTCTTTTCGCTGAGATTTCTGGGTTCCTAAGGGTCCAATTGATCAGATAAGGTTCATCCAAATCGAATCTGAGACCAAAAGTTTTTTTCCCCAAAAAAAAGTAAGGCTAACCCCTTTCCATTTTTGGCGAAAATTTTCGCGATTTTGAAAAGCTCTGGAATCAATTAATTGTGGCACTATTCCAACGTGATTTTGCGAGAGAAATCGATTGGGCGCAGCCCCAATACGCTGCGATCAACGCATCAAAAGTTACAGCCGAAAAACCAGAACCTGAATTTTCGACATTTTTCAGCATGTGTTTTTCGTTCGCCATTTCTCTCCTGTTGGTCCTACGCTCTTTTCGCTGCGATTTCTGGGTTCCTAAGGGTCCAATTGATCAGATAAGGGTCATTCAAATCGAATCTGAGACCAAAATTTTTTTCCCAAAAAAAAAAGTAAGGCTAACCCCTTACCATTTTTGGCGAAAATTTTCGCGATTTTGAAAAGTGCTGGAATCAATTAATTGCAGCACTATTCCGACGAGATTTTGCGGGAGAAATCGATCGGGCGCAGTCCTAATACGCTGCGATCAACGCATCAAAAGTTACAGCCGAAAAACCAGAACCTGAATTTCCGACATTTTTCAGCACGTGTTTTTCGCTCGCCATTTCTCTCCTGTTGGTCCTACGCTCTTTTCGCTGCGATTTCTGGGTTCCTAAGGGTCCGATCGATCAGATAAGGGTCTTTTAAATCGAATCTGAGACCAAAAGTTTTTTGCCCCAAAAAAAAGTAAGGCTAACCCCTTTCCATTTTTGGCGAAAATTTTCGCGATTTTGAAAAGTGCTAGAATCAATTAATTGTGGCACTATTCGTACGTAATTTTGCGAGAGAAATCGATTGGGCGCAGTCCCAATACGCTGCGATCAACGCATTAAAAGTTACAGCCGAAAAACCAGAACCTGAATTTTCGACATTTTTCAGCATGTGTTTCTCGCTCGCCATTTCTCTCCTGTTGGTCCTACGCTCTTTTCGCTGCGATTTCTGGGTTTCTGAGGGTCCAATTGATCAGATAGGGGTCATTCAAATCGAATCTGAGACCAAAAGATTTTTGCCCAAAAAAAAAGTAAGGCTAACCCCTTTCCATTTTTGGCGAAAATTTTCGCGATTTTGAAAAGTGCTGAAATCAATCAATTGCAGCACTATTTGTACGTAATTTTGCGGGAGAAATCGATTGGGCGTAGTCCCAATACGCTGCGATCAACGCATCAAAAGTTACAGCCGAAAAACCAGAACCTGAATTTTCGACGTTTTTCAGCATGTGTTTTTCGCTCGCCATTTCTCTCCTGTTGGTCCTACGCTCTTTTCGCTGCGATTTCTGGCTTTCTAAGGGTCCAATTGATCAGATAGGGGTCATTCAAATCGAATCTGAGACCAAAAGTTTTTTGCCCCAAAAAAAAGTAAGGCTAACCCCTTTCCATTTTTGGCGAAAATTTTCACGATTTTGGAAAGTGCTGGAATCAAATAATTGTGGCACTAATCCAACGTGATTTTGCGAGAGAAATCGATTGGGCGCAGTCCCAATACGCTGCGATCAACGCATCAAAAGTTACAGCCGAAAAACCAGAACCTGAATTTTCGACATTTTTCAGCATGAGGTTTTCGCTCGCTATTTCTCTCCTGTTGGTCCTACGCTCTTTTCGCTGAGATTTCTGGGTTCCTAAGGGTCCAATTGATCAGATAAGGTTCATTCAAATCGAGTCTGGGACCAAAAGTTTTTTGCCCAAAAAAAAAGTAAGGCTAACCCCTTTCCATTTTTGGCGAAAATTTTCGCGATTTTGAAAAGTGCTGAGATCAATTAATTGTGGCACTATTCCAACGTGATTTTGCGAGAGAAATCGATTGGGCGCAGTCCCAATACGCTGCGATCAACGCATCAAAAGTTACAGTCAAAAAACCAGAACCTGAATTTTCGACATTTTTCAGCATGTGGTTTTAGCTCGCCATTTCTCTCCTGTTGGTCCTACGCTCTTTTCGCTGCGATTTCTGGGTTCCTAATGGTCCAATTGATCAGATAAGGGTCATTCAAATCGAATCTGAGACCAAAAGTTTATTGCCCTAAAAAAAAGTAAGGCTAACCCCTTTCCATTTTTGGCGAAAATTTTCGCGATTTTGAAAAGTGCTGGAATCAATTAATTGTGGCACTATTCGTACGTAATTTTGCGAGAGAAATCGATTGGGCGCAGTCCCAATACGCTGCGATCAACGCATCAAAAGTTACAGCCGAAAAACCAGAACCTGAATTTTCGACATTTTTCAGCATGAGGTTTTCGCTCGCCATTTCTCTCCTGTTGGTCCCACGCTCTTTTCGCTGCGATTTCTGGGTTTCTAGGGGTCCAATTGATCAGATAGGGGTCATTCAAATCGAATCTGAGACCAAAATTTTTTTCCCAAAAAAAAAAGTAAGGCTAACCCCTTACCATTTTCGGCGAAAATTTTCGCGATTTTGAAAAGTGCTGGAATCAGTTAATTGCAGCACTATTCCGACGTGATTTTGCGGGAGAAATCGATTGGGCGCAGTCCCAATACGCTGCGATCAACGCATCAAAAGTTACAGCCGAAAAACCAGAACCTGAATTTTCGACATTTTTCAGCATGTGTTTTTCGTTCGCCATTTCTCTCCTGTTGGTCCTACGCTCTTTTCGCTGCGATTTCTGGGTTCCTAAGGGTCCAATTAATCAGATAGGGGTCATTCAAATCGAATCTGAGACCAAAAGTTTTTTGCCCCAAAAAAAAGTAAGGCTAACCCCTTTCCATTTTTGGCGAAAATTTTCACGATTTTGGAAAGTGCTGGAATCAAATAATTGTGGCACTATTCCAACGTGGTTTTGCGAGAGAAATCGATTGGGCGCAGTCCCAATACGCTGCGATCAACGCATCAAAAGTTACAGCCGAAAAACCAGAACCTGA
The DNA here is from genome assembly GCF_021901455.1 of Neodiprion lecontei. Classification (NCBI taxonomy): domain Eukaryota; kingdom Metazoa; phylum Arthropoda; class Insecta; order Hymenoptera; family Diprionidae; genus Neodiprion; species Neodiprion lecontei. Next base: position 25,680,769 of record NC_060260.1, on the reverse strand, counting down.
ATTTTCGACATTTTTCAGCATGTGTTTTTCGTTCGCCATTTCTCTCCTGTTGGTCCTACGCTCTTTTTGCTGCGATTTCTGGGTTCCTAAGGGTCCAATTGATCAGATAAGGGTCATTCAAATCGAATCTGAGACGAAAAGTTTTTTGCCCAAAAAAAAAGTAAGGCTAACCCCTTTCCATTTTTGGCGAAAATTTTCGCGATTTTGAAAAGTGCTGAGATCAATTAATTGTGGCACTATTCCAACGTGATTTTGCGAGAGAAATCGATTGGGCGCAGTCCCAATACGCTGCGATCAACGCATCAAAAGTTACAGCCGAAAAACCAGAACCTGAATTTTCGACATTTTTCAGCATGAGGTTTTCGCTCGCCATTTCTCTCCTGTTGGTCCTACGCTCTTTTCGCTGAGATTTCTGGGTTCCTAAGGGTCCAATTGATCAGATAAGGTTCATCCAAATCGAATCTGAGACCAAAAGTTTTTTTCCCCAAAAAAAAGTAAGGCTAACCCCTTTCCATTTTTGGCGAAAATTTTCGCGATTTTGAAAAGCTCTGGAATCAATTAATTGTGGCACTATTCCAACGTGATTTTGCGAGAGAAATCGATTGGGCGCAGCCCCAATACGCTGCGATCAACGCATCAGAATTTACAGCCGAAAAACCAGAACCTGAATTTTCGACATTTTTCAGCATGTGTTTTTCGCTCGCCATTTCTCTCCTGTTGGTCCTACGCTCTTTTCGCTGCGATTTCTGGGTTTCTAAGGGTCCAATTGATCAGATAGGGGTCATTCAAATCGAATCTGAGACCAAAAGTTTTTTGCCCCAAAAAAAAGTAAGGCTAACCCCTTTCCATTTTTGGCGAAAATTTTCACGATTTTGGAAAGTGCTGGAATCAATTAATTGTGGCACTATTCGTACGTAATTTTGCGAGAGAAATCGATTGGGCGCAGTCCCAATACGCTGCGATCAACGCATCAAGAGTTACAGCCAAAAAACCAGAACCTGAATTTTCGACATTTTTCAGCATGTGGTTTTAGCTCGCCATTTCTCTCCTGTTGGTCCTACGCTCTTTTCGCTGCGATTTCTGGGTTCCTAAGGGTCCAATTGATCAGATAAGGGTCATTCAAATCGAATCTGAGACCAAAAGTTTATTGCCCTAAAAAAAAGTAAGGCTAACCCCTTTCCATTTTTGGCGAAAATTTTCGCGATTTTGAAAAGTGCTGGAATCAATTAATTGTGGCACTATTCATACGTAATTTTGCGAGAGAAATCGATTGGGCGCAGTCCCAATACGCTGCGATCAACGCATCAATAGTTACCGCCGAAAAACCAGAACCTGAATTTTCGACATTTTTCAGCATGTGGTTTTCGCTCGCCATTTCTCTCCCGTTGGTCCTACGCTCTTTTCGCTGCGATTTCTGGGTTCCTAAGGGTCCGATTGATCAGATAAGGGTCTTTCAAATCGAATCTGAGACCAAAAGTTTTTTGCCCCAAAAAAAAGTAAGGCTAACCCCTTTCCATTTTTGGCGAAAATTTTCGCGATTTTGAAAAGTGCTGGAATCAATTAATTGTGGCACTATTCGTACGTAATTTTGCGAGAGAAATCGATTGGGCGCAGTCCCAATACGCTGCGATCAACGCATCAAAAGTTACAGCCGAAAAACCAGAACCTGAATTTTCGACATTTTTCAGCATGAGGTTTTCGCTCGCTATTTCTCTCCTGTTGGTCCTACGCTCTTTTCGCTGAGATTTCTGGGTTCCTAAGGGTCCAATTGATCAGATAAGGTTCATTCAAATCGAGTCTGGGACCAAAAGTTTTTTGCCCAAAAAAAAAGTAAGGCTAACCCCTTTCCATTTTTGGCGAAAATTTTCGCGATTTTGAAAAGTGCTGAGATCAATTAATTGTGGCACTATTCCAACGTGATTTTGCGAGAGAAATCGATTGGGCGCAGTCCCAATACGCTGCGATCAACGCATCAAAAGTTACAGCCAAAAAACCAGAACCTGAATTTTCGACATTTTTCAGCATGTGGTTTTAGCTCGCCATTTCTCTCCTGTTGGTCCTACGCTCTTTTCGCTGCGATTTCTGGGTTCCTAATGGTCCAATTGATCAGATAAGGGTCATTCAAATCGAATCTGAGACCAAAAGTTTATTGCCCTAAAAAAAAGTAAGGCTAACCCCTTTCCATTTTTGGCGAAAATTTTCGCGATTTTGAAAAGTGCTGGAATCAATTAATTGTGGCACTATTCGTACGTAATTTTGCGAGAGAAATCGATTGGGCGCAGTCCCAATACGCTGCGATCAACGCATCAAAAGTTACAGCCGAAAAACCAGAACCTGAATTTTCGACATTTTTCAGCATGAGGTTTTCGCTCGCCATTTCTCTCCTGTTGGTCCCACGCTCTTTTCGCTGCGATTTCTGGGTTTCTAGGGGTCCAATTAATCAGATAGGGGTCATTCAAATCGAATCTGAGACCAAAAGTTTTTTGCCCCAAAAAAAAGTAAGGCTAACCCCTTTCCATTTTTGGCGAAAATTTTCACGATTTTGGAAAGTGCTGGAATCAAATAATTGTGGCACTATTCCAACGTGATTTTGCGAGAGAAATCGATTGGGCGCAGTCCCAATACGCTGCGATCAACGCATCAAAAGTTACAGCCAAAAAACCAGAACCTGAATTTTCGACATTTTTCAGCATGTGGTTTTAGCTCGCCATTTCTCTCCTGTTGGTCCTACGCTCTTTTCGCTGCGATTTCTGGGTTCCTAATGGTCCAATTGATCAGATAAGGGTCATTCAAATCGAATCTGAGACCAAAAGTTTATTGCCCTAAAAAAAAGTAAGGCTAACCCCTTTCCATTTTTGGCGAAAATTTTCGCGATTTTGAAAAGTGCTGGAATCAATTAATTGTGGCACTATTCCGACGTGATTTTGCGAGAGAAATCGATTGGGCTCAGTCCCAATACGCTGCGATCAACGCATCAAAAGTTACAGCCGAAAAACCAGAACCTGAATTTTCGACATTTTTCAGCATGAGGTTTTCGCTCGCTATTTCTCTCCTGTTGGTCCTACGCTCTTTTCGCTGAGATTTCTGGGTTCCTAAGGGTCCAATTGATCAGATAAGGTTCATTCAAATCGAGTCTGGGACCAAAAGTTTTTTGCCCAAAAAAAAAGTAAGGCTAACCCCTTTCCATTTTTGGCGAAAATTTTCGCGATTTTGAAAAGTGCTGAGATCAATTAATTGTGGCACTATTCCAACGTGATTTTGCGAGAGAAATCGATTGGGCGCAGTCCCAATACGCTGCGATCAACGCATCAAAAGTTACAGCCGAAAAACCAGAACCTGAATTTTCGACATTTTTCAGCATGAGGTTTTCGCTCGCCATTTCTCTCCTGTTGGTCCTACGCTCTTTTCGCTGAGATTTCTGGGTTCCTAAGGGTCCAATTGATCAGATAAGGTTCATCCAAATCGAATCTGAGACCAAAAGTTTTTTTCCCAAAAAAAAAGTAAGGCTAACCCCTTTCCATTTTTGGCGAAAATTTTCGCGATATTGAAAAGTGCTGGAATCAATTAATTGTGGCACTATTCCAACGTGATTTTGCGAGAGAAATCGATTGGGCGCAGTCCCAATACGCTGCGATCAACGCATCAAAAGTTACAGCCGAAAAACCAGAACCTGAATTTTCGACATTTTTCAGCATGAGGTTTTCGCTCGCCATTTCTCTCCTGTTGGTCCTACGCTCTTTTCGCTGAGATTTCTGGGTTCCTAAGGGTCCAATTGATCAGATAAGGTTCATCCAAATCGAATCTGAGACCAAAAGTTTTTTTCCCCAAAAAAAAGTAAGGCTAACCCCTTTCCATTTTTGGCGAAAATTTTCGCGATATTGAAAAGTGCTGGAATCAATTAATTGTGGCACTATTCCAACGTGATTTTGCGAGAGAAATCGATTGGGCGCAGCCCCAATACGCTGCGATCAACGCATCAGAATTTACAGCCGAAAAACCAGAACCTGAATTTTCGACATTTTTCAGCATGTGTTTTTCGCTCGCCATTTCTCTCCTGTTGGTCCTACGCTCTTTTCGCTGCGATTTCTGGGTTTCTAAGGGTCCAATTGATCAGATAGGGGTCATTCAAATCGAATCTGAGACCAAAAGTTTTTTGCCCCAAAAAAAAGTAAGGCTAACCCCTTTCCATTTTTGGCGAAAATTTTCACGATTTTGGAAAGTGCTGGAATCAATTAATTGTGGCACTATTCGTACGTAATTTTGCGAGAGAAATCGATTGGGCGCAGTCCCAATACGCTGCGATCAACGCATCAAGAGTTACAGCCAAAAAACCAGAACCTGAATTTTCGACATTTTTCAGCATGTGGTTTTAGCTCGCCATTTCTCTCCTGTTGGTCCTACGCTCTTTTCGCTGCGATTTCTGGGTTCCTAAGGGTCCAATTGATCAGATAAGGGTCATTCAAATCGAATCTGAGACCAAAAGTTTATTGCCCTAAAAAAAAGTAAGGCTAACCCCTTTCCATTTTTGGCGAAAATTTTCGCGATTTTGAAAAGTGCTGGAATCAATTAATTGTGGCACTATTCCGATGTGATTTTGCGAGAGAAATCGATTGGGCTCAGTCCCAATACGCTGCGATCAACGCATCAAAAGTTACAGCCGAAAAACCAGAACCTGAATTTTCGACATTTTTCAGCATGAGGTTTTCGCTCGCCATTTCTCTCCTGTTGGTCCTACGCTCTTTTCGCTGCGATTTCTGGGTTCCTAAGGGTCCATCTAATCAGATAAGGGGCATTCAAATCGAATCTGGGACCAAAAGTTTTTTGCCCAAAAAAAAAGTAAGGCTAACCCCTTTCCATTTTTGGCGAAAATTTTCGCGATTTTGAAAAGTGCTGGAATCAATTAATTGTGGCACTATTCGTACGTAATTTTGCGAGAGAAATCGATTGGGCGCAGTCCCAATACGCTGCGATCAACGCATCAAAAAGTTACAGCCGAAAAACCAGAACCTGAATTTTCGACATTTTTCAGCATGAGGTTTTCGCTCGCCATTTCTCTCCTGTTGGTCCAACGCTCTTTTCGCTGCGATTTCTGGGTTCCTAAGGGTCCAATTAATCAGATAGGGGTCATTCAAATCGAATCTGAGACCAAAAGTTTTTTGCCCCAAAAAAAAGTAAGGCTAACCCCTTTCCATTTTTGGCGAAAATTTTCACGATTTTGGAAAGTGCTGGAATCAAATAATTGTGGCACTATTCCAACGTGGTTTCGCGAGAGAAAATGATTGGGCGCAGTCCCAATACGCTGCGATCAACGCATCAAAAGTTACAGCCGAAAAACCAGAACCTGAATTTTCGACATTTTTCAGCATGTGTTTTTCGTTCGCCATTTCTCTCCTGTTGGTCCTACGCTCTTTTCGCTGCGATTTCTGGGTTCCTAAGGGTCCAATTGATCAGATAAGGGTCATTCAAATCGAATCTGAGACCAAAATTTTTTTCCCAAAAAAAAAAGTAAGGCTAACCCCTTACCATTTTTGGCGAAAATTTTCGCGATTTTGAAAAGTGCTGGAATCAATTAATTGCAGCACTATTCCGACGAGATTTTGCGAGAGAAATCGATTGGGCGCAGTCCCAATACGCTGCGATCAACGCATTAAAAGTTACAGCCGAAAAACCAGAACCTGAATTTTCGACATTTTTCAGCATGTGTTTCTCGCTCGCCATTTCTCTCCTGTTGGTCCTACGCTCTTTTCGCTGCGATTTCTGGGTTTCTGAGGGTCCAATTGATCAGATAGGGGTCATTCAAATCGAATCTGAGACCAAAAGATTTTTGCCCAAAAAAAAAGTAAGGCTAACCCCTTTCCATTTTTGGCGAAAATTTTCGCGATTTTGAAAAGTGCTGAAATCAATCAATTGCAGCACTATTTGTACGTAATTTTGCGGGAGAAATCGATTGGGCGCAGTCCCAATACGCTGCGATCAACGCATCAAAAGTTACAGCCGAAAAACCAGAACCTGAATTTTCGACGTTTTTCAGCATGTGTTTTTCGCTCGCCATTTCTCTCCTGTTGGTCCTACGCTCTTTTCGCTGCGATTTCTGGGTTTCTAGGGGTCCAATTGATCAGATAGGGGTCATTCAAATCAAATCTGAGACCAAAATTTTTTTCCCAAAAAAAAAAGTAAGGCTAACCCCTTACCATTTTTGGCGAAAATTTTCGCGATTTTGAAAAGTGCTAGAATCAATTAATTGTGGCACTATTCGTACGTAATTTTGCGAGAGAAATCGATTGGGCGCAGTCCCAATACGCTGCGATCAACGCATTAAAAGTTACAGCCGAAAAACCAGAACCTGAATTTTCGACATTTTTCAGCATGTGTTTTTCGTTCCCCATTTCTCTCCTGTTGGTCCTACGCTCTTTTCGCTGCGATTTCTGGGTTCCTAAGGGTCCAATTAATCAGATAGGGGTCATTCAAATCGAATCTGAGACCAAAAGTTCTTTGCCCCAAAAAAAAGTAAGGCTAACCCCTTTCCATTTTTGGCGAAAATTTTCACGATTTTGGAAAGTGCTGGAATCAAATAATTGTGGCACTATTCCAACGTGGTTTTGCGAGAGAAATCGATTGGGCGCAGTCCCAATACGCTGCGATCAACGCATCAAAAGTTACAGCCGAAAAACCAGAACCTGAATTTTCGACATTTTTCAGCATGTGTTTTTCGTTCGCCATTTCTCTCCTGTTGGTCCTACGCTCTTTTCGCTGCGATTTCTGGGTTCCTAAGGGTCCAATTGATCAGATAAGGGTCATTCAAATCGAATCTGAGACCAAAATTTTTTTCCCAAAAAAAAAAGTAAGGCTAACCCCTTACCATTTTTGGCGAAAATTTTCGCGATTTTGAAAAGTGCTGGAATCAATTAATTGCAGCACTATTCCGACGTGATTTTGCGGGAGAAATCGATTGGGCGCAGTCCTAATACGCTGCGATCAACGCATCAAAAGTTACAGCCGAAAAACCAGAACCTGAATTTCCGACATTTTTCAGCACGTGTTTTTCGCTCGCCATTTCTCTCCTGTTGGTCCTACGCTCTTTTCGCTGCGATTTCTGGGTTCCTAAGGGTCCGATCGATCAGATAAGGGTCTTTCAAATCGAATCTGAGACCAAAAGTTTTTCGCCCCAAAAAAAAGTAAGGCTAACCCCTTTCCATTTTTGGCGAAAATTTTCGCGATTTTGAAAAGTGCTGGAATCAATTAATTGTGGCACTATTTGTACGTACTTTTGCGGGAGAAATCGATTGGGCGCAGTCCCAATACGCTGCGATCAACGCATCAAAAGTTCCAGCCGAAAAACCAGAACCTGAATTTTCGACATTTTTCAGCATGTGTTTTTCGCTCGCCATTTCTCTCCTGTTGGTCCTACGCTCTTTTCGCTGCGATTTCTGGGTTTCTAAGGGTCCAATTGATCAGATAGGGGTCATTCAAATCGAATCTGAGACCAAAAGTTTTTTGCCCCAAAAAAAAGTAAGGCTAACCCCTTTCCATTTTTGGCGAAAATTTTCACGATTTTGGAAAGTGCTGGAATCAAATAATTGTGGCACTATTCCAACGTGATTTTGCGAGAGAAATCGATTGGGCGCAGTCCCAATACGCTGCGATCAACGCATCAAAAGTTACAGCCGAAAAACCAGAACCTGAATTTTCGACATTTTTCAGCATGAGGTTTTCGCTCGCCATTTCTCTCCTGTTGGTCCTACGCTCTTTTCGCTGAGATTTCTGGGTTCCTAAGGGTCCAATTGATCAGATAAGGTTCATCCAAATCGAATCTGAGACCAAAAGTTTTTTGCCCCAAAAAAAAGTAAGGCTAACCCCTTTCCATTTTTGGCGAAAATTTTCGCGATTTTAAAAAGTGCTGGAATCAATTAATTGTGGCACTATTCCAACGTGATTTTGCGAGAGAAATCGATTGGGCGCAGCCCCAATACGCTGCGATCAACGCATCAGAATTTACAGCCGAAAAACCAGAACCTGAATTTTCGACATTTTTCAGCATGTGTTTTTCGCTCGCCATTTCTCTCCTGTTGGTCCTACGCTCTTTTCGCTGCGATTTCTGGGTTTCTAAGGGTCCAATTGATCAGATAGGGGTCATTCAAATCGAATCTGAGACCAAAAATTTTTTGCCCAAAAAAAAAGTAAGGCTAACCCCTTTCCATTTTTGGCGAAAATTTTCGCGATTTTGAAAAGTGCTGGAATCAATTAATTGTGTCACTATCCGTACGTAATTTTGCGAGAGAAATCGATTGGGCGCAGTCCCAATACGCTGCGATCAACGCATTAAAAGTTACAGCCGAAAAACCAGAACCTGAATTTTCGACATTTTTCAGCATGTGTTTTTCGCTCGCCATTTCTCTCCTGTTGGTCCTACGCTCTTTTCGCTGCGATTTCTGGGTTTCTGAGGGTCCAATTGATCAGATAGGGGTCATTCAAATCGAATCTGAGACCAAAAGTTTTTTGCCCCAAAAAAAAGTAAGGCTAACCCCTTTCCATTTTTGGCGAAAATTTTCACGATTTTGGAAAGTGCTGGAATCAAATACTTGTGGCACTATTCCAACGTGATTTTGCGAGAGAAATCGATTGGGCGCAGTCCCAATACGCTGCGATCAACGCATTAAAAGTTACAGCCGAAAAACCAGAACCTGAATTTTCGACATTTTTCAGCATGTGTTTTTCGCTCGCCATTTCTCTCCTGTTGGTCCTACGCTCTTTTCGCTGCGATTTCTGGGTTCCTAAGGGTCCAATTGATCAGATAAGGGTCATTCAAATCGAATCTGAGACCAAAAGTTTATTGCCCTAAAAAAAAGTAAGGCTAACCCCTTTCCATTTTTGGCGAAAATTTTCGCGATTTTGAAAAGTGCTGGAATCAATTAATTGTGGCACTATTCATACGTAATTTTGCGAGAGAAATCGATTGGGCGCAGTCCCAATACGCTGCGATCAACGCATCAATAGTTACAGCCGAAAAACCAGAACCTGAATTTTCGACATTTTTCAGCATGTGGTTTTCGCTCGCCATTTCTCTCCTGTTGGTCCTACGCTCTTTTCGCTGCGATTTCTGGGTTCCTAAGGGTCCGATTGATCAGATAAGGGTCTTTCAAATCGAATCTGAGACCAAAAGTTTTTTGCCCCAAAAAAAAGTAAGGCTAACCCCTTTCCATTTTTGGCGAAAATTTTCGCGATTTTGAAAAGTGCTGGAATCAATTAATTGTGGCACTATTCGCACGTAATTTTGCGAGAGAAATCGATTGGGCGCAGTCCCAATACGCTGCGATCAACGCATCAAAAGTTACAGCCGAAAAACCAGAACCTGAATTTTCGACATTTTTCAGCATGAGGTTTTCGCTCGCTATTTCTCTCCTGTTGGTCCTACGCTCTTTTCGCTGAGATTTCTGGGTTCCTAAGGGTCCAATTGATCAGATAAGGTTCATTCAAATCGAGTCTGGGACCAAAAGTTTTTTGCCCAAAAAAAAAGTAAGGCTAACCCCTTTCCATTTTTGGCGAAAATTTTCGCGATTTTGAAAAGTGCTGAGATCAATTAATTGTGGCACTATTCCAACGTGATTTTGCGAGAGAAATCGATTGGGCGCAGTCCCAATACGCTGCGATCAACGCATCAAAAGTTACAGCCGAAAAACCAGAACCTGAATTTTCGACATTTTTCAGCATGAGGTTTTCGCTCGCCATTTCTCTCCTGTTGGTCCTACGCTCTTTTCGCTGAGATTTCTGGGTTCCTAAGGGTCCAATTGATCAGATAAGGTTCATCCAAATCGAATCTGAGACCAAAAGTTTTTTGCCCCAAAAAAAAGTAAGGCTAACCCCTTTCCATTTTTGGCGAAAATTTTCGCGATTTTAAAAAGTGCTGGAATCAATTAATTGTGGCACTATTCCAACGTGATTTTGCGAGAGAAATCGATTGGGCGCAGCCCCAATACGCTGCGATCAACGCATCAGAATTTACAGCCGAAAAACCAGAACCTGAATTTTCGACATTTTTCAGCATGTGTTTTTCGCTCGCCATTTCTCTCCTGTTGGTCCTACGCTCTTTTCGCTGCGATTTCTGGGTTTCTAAGGGTCCAATTGATCAGATAGGGGTCATTCAAATCGAATCTGAGACCAAAAATTTTTTGCCCAAAAAAAAAGTAAGGCTAACCCCTTTCCATTTTTGGCGAAAATTTTCGCGATTTTGAAAAGTGCTGGAATCAATTAATTGTGTCACTATCCGTACGTAATTTTGCGAGAGAAATCGATTGGGCGCAGTCCCAATACGCTGCGATCAACGCATTAAAAGTTACAGCCGAAAAACCAGAACCTGAATTTTCGACATTTTTCAGCATGTGTTTTTCGCTCGCCATTTCTCTCCTGTTGGTCCTACGCTCTTTTCGCTGCGATTTCTGGGTTTCTGAGGGTCCAATTGATCAGATAGGGGTCATTCAAATCGAATCTGAGACCAAAAGTTTTTTGCCCCAAAAAAAAGTAAGGCTAACCCCTTTCCATTTTTGGCGAAAATTTTCACGATTTTGGAAAGTGCTGGAATCAAATAATTGTGGCACTATTCCAACGTGATTTTGCGAGAGAAATCGATTGGGCGCAGTCCCAATACGCTGCGATCAACGCATTAAAAGTTACAGCCGAAAAACCAGAACCTGAATTTTCGACATTTTTCAGCATGTGGTTTTAGCTCGCCATTTTTCTCCTGTTGGTCCTACGCTCTTTTCGCTGCGATTTCTGGGTTCCTAAGGGTCCAATTGATCAGATAAGGGTCATTCAAATCGAATCTGAGACCAAAAGTTTATTGCCCTAAAAAAAAGTAAGGCTAACCCCTTTCCAATTTTGGCGAAAATTTTCGCGATTTTGAAAAGTGCTGGAATCAATTAATTGTGGCACTATTCATACGTAATTTTGCGAGAGAAATCGATTGGGCGCAGTCCCAATACGCTGCGATCAACGCATCAATAGTTACAGCCGAAAAACCAGAACCTGAATTTTCGACATTTTTCAGCATGTGGTTTTCGCTCGCCATTTCTCTCCTGTTGGTCCTACGCTCTTTTCGCTGCGATTTCTGGGTTCCTAAGGGTCCGATTGATCAGATAAGGGTCTTTCAAATCGAATCTGAGACCAAAAGTTTTTTGCCCCAAAAAAAGTAAGGCTAACCCCTTTCCATTTTTGGCGAAAATTTTCGCGATTTTGAAAAGTGCTGGAATCAATTAATTGTGGTACTATTCGTACGTAATTTTGCGAGAGAAATCGATTGGGCGCAGTCCCAATACGCTGCGATCAACGCATCAAAAGTTACAGCCGAAAAACCAGAACCTGAATTTTCGACATTTTTCAGCATGAGGTTTTCGCTCGCTATTTCTCTCCTGTTGGTCCTACGCTCTTTTCGCTGAGATTTCTGGGTTCCTAAGGGTCCAATTGATCAGATGAGGTTCATTCAAATCGAGTCTGGGACCAAAAGTTTTTTGCCCAAAAAAAAAGTAAGGCTAACCCCTTTCCATTTTTGGCGAAAATTTTCGCGATTTTGAAAAGTGCTGAGATCAATTAATTGTGGCACTATTCCAACGTGATTTTGCGAGAGAAATCGATTGGGCGCAGTCCCAATACGCTGCGATCAACGCATCAAAAGTTACAGCCGAAAAACCAGAACCTGAATTTTCGACATTTTTCAGCATGAGGTTTTCGCTCGCCATTTCTCTCCTGTTGGTCCTACGCTCTTTTCGCTGAGATTTCTGGGTTCCTAAGGGTCCAATTGATCAGATAAGGTTCATCCAAATCGAATCTGAGACCAAAAGTTTTTTGCCCCAAAAAAAAGTAAGGCTAACCCCTTTCCATTTTTGGCGAAAATTTTCGCGATTTTAAAAAGTGCTGGAATCAATTAATTGTGGCACTATTCCAACGTGATTTTGCGAGAGAAATCGATTGGGCGCAGCCCCAATACGCTGCGATCAACGCATCAGAATTTACAGCCGAAAAACCAGAACCTGAATTTTCGACATTTTTCAGCATGTGTTTTTCGCTCGCCATTTCTCTCCTGTTGGTCCTACGCTCTTTTCGCTGCGATTTCTGGGTTTCTAAGGGTCCAATTGATCAGATAGGGGTCATTCAAATCGAATCTGAGACCAAAAATTTTTTGCCCAAAAAAAAAGTAAGGCTAACCCCTTTCCATTTTTGGCGAAAATTTTCGCGATTTTGAAAAGTGCTGGAATCAATTAATTGTGTCACTATCCGTACGTAATTTTGCGAGAGAAATCGATTGGGCGCAGTCCCAATACGCTGCGATCAACGCATTAAAAGTTACAGCCGAAAAACCAGAACCTGAATTTTCGACATTTTTCAGCATGTGTTTTTCGCTCGCCATTTCTCTCCTGTTGGTCCTACGCTCTTTTCGCTGCGATTTCTGGGTTTCTGAGGGTCCAATTGATCAGATAGGGGTCATTCAAATCGAATCTGAGACCAAAAGTTTTTTGCCCCAAAAAAAAGTAAGGCTAACCCCTTTCCATTTTTGGCGAAAATTTTCACGATTTTGGAAAGTGCTGGAATCAAATAATTGTGGCACTATTCCAACGTGATTTTGCGAGAGAAATCGATTGGGCGCAGTCCCAATACGCTGCGATCAACGCATTAAAAGTTACAGCCGAAAAACCAGAACCTGAATTTTCGACATTTTTCAGCATGTGGTTTTAGCTCGCCATTTTTCTCCTGTTGGTCCTACGCTCTTTTCGCTGCGATTTCTGGGTTCCTAAGGGTCCAATTGATCAAATAAGGGTCATTCAAATCGAATCTGAGACCAAAAGTTTTTTGCCCAAAAAAAAAGTAAGGCTAACCCCTTTCCATTTTTGGCGAAAATTTTCGCGATTTTGAAAAGTGCTGGAATCAATTAATTGCAGCACTATTCCGACGTGATTTTGCGGGAGAAATCGATTGGGCGCAGTCCCAATACGCTGCGATCAACGCATCAAAAGTTACAGCCGAAAAACCAGAACCTGAATTTTCGACATTTTTCAGCATGTGTTTTTCGTTCGCCATTTCTCTCCTGTTGGTCCTACGCTCTTTTCGCTGCGATTTCTGGGTTCCTAAGGGTCCAATTAATCAGATAGGGGTCATTCAAATCGAATCTGAGACCAAAAGTTTTTTGCCCCAAAAAAAAGTAAGGCTAACCCCTTTCCATTTTTGGCGAAAATTTTCACGATTTTGGAAAGTGCTGGAATCAAATAATTGTGGCACTATTCCAACGTGGTTTTGCGAGAGAAATCGATTGGGCGCAGTCCCAATACGCTGCGATCAACGCATCAAAAGTTACAGCCGAAAAACCAGAACCTGAATTTTCGACATTTTTCAGCATGTGTTTTTCGTTCGCCATTTCTCTCCTGTTGGTCCTACGCTCTTTTCGCTGCGATTTCTGGGTTCCTAAGGGTCCAATTAATCAGATAGGGGTCATTCAAATCGAATCTGAGACCAAAAGTTTTTTGCCCCAAAAAAAAGTAAGGCTAACCCCTTTCCATTTTTGGCGAAAATTTTCACGATTTTGGAAAGTGCTGGAATCAAATAATTGTGGCACTATTCCAACGTGGTTTTGCGAGAGAAATCGATTGGGCGCAGTCCCAATACGCTGCGATCAACGCATCAAAAGTTACAGCCGAAAAACCAGAACCTGAATTTTCGACATTTTTCAGCATGTGTTTTTCGTTCGCCATTTCTCTCCTGTTGGTCCTACGCTCTTTTCGCTGCGATTTCTGGGTTCCTAAGGGTCCAATTGATCAGATAAGGGTCATTCAAATCGAATCTGAGACCAAAATTTTTTTCCCAAAAAAAAAAGTAAGGCTAACCCCTTACCATTTTTGGCGAAAATTTTCGCGATTTTGAAAAGTGCTGGAATCAATTAATTGCAGCACTATTCCGACGTGATTTAGCGGGAGAAATCGATTGGGCGCAGTCCTAATACGCTGCGATCAACGCATCAAAAGTTACAGCCGAAAAACCAGAACCTGAATTTCCGACATTTTTCAGCACGTGTTTTTCGCTCGCCATTTCTCTCCTGTTGGTCCTACGCTCTTTTCGCTGCGATTTCTGGGTTCCTAAGGGTCCGATCGATCAGATAAGGGTCTTTCAAATCGAATCTGAGACCAAAAGTTTTTTGCCCCAAAAAAAAGTAAGGCTAACCCCTTTCCATTTTTGGCGAAAATTTTCGCGATTTTGAAAAGTGCTGGAATCAATTAATTGTGGCACTATTCGTACGTACTTTTGCGGGAGAAATCGATTGGGCGCAGTCCCAATACGCTGCGATCAACGCATCAAAAGTTCCAGCCGAAAAACCAGAACCTGAATTTTCGACATTTTTCAGCATGTGTTTTTCGCTCGCCATTTCTCTCCTGTTGGTCCTACGCTCTTTTCGCTGCGATTTCTGGGTTTCTAAGGGTCCAATTGATCAGATAGGGGTCATTCAAATCGAATCTGAGACCAAAAGTTTATTGCCCTAAAAAAAAGTAAGGCTAACCCCTTTCCATTTTTGGCGAAAATTTTCGCGATTTTGAAAAGTGCTGGAATCAATTAATTGTGGCACTATTCCGATGTGATTTTGCGAGAGAAATCGATTGGGCTCAGTCCCAATACGCTGCGATCAACGCATCAAAAGTTACAGCCGAAAAACCAGAACCTGAATTTTCGACATTTTTCAGCATGAGGTTTTCGCTCGCCATTTCTCTCCTGTTGGTCCTACGCTCTTTTCGCTGCGATTTCTGGGTTTCTAAGGGTCCAATTGATCAGATAGGGGTCATTCAAATCGAATCTGAGACCAAAATTTTTTTCCCAAAAAAAAAAGTAAGGCTAACCCCTTACCATTTTTGGCGAAAATTTTCGCGATTTTGAAAAGTGCTGGAATCAATTAATTGCAGCACTATTCCGACGTGATTTTGCGGGAGAAATCGATTGGGCGCAGTCCTAATACGCTGCGATCAACGCATCAAAAGTTACAGCCGAAAAACCAGAACCTGAATTTCCGACATTTTTCAGCACGTGTTTTTCGCTCGCCATTTCTCTCCTGTTGGTCCTACGCTCTTTTCGCTGCGATTTCCGGGTTCCTAAGGGTCCAATTGATCAGATAAGGGTCATTCAAATCGAATCTGAGACCAAAATTTTTTTCCCAAAAAAAAAAGTAAGGCTAACCCCTTACCATTTTTGGCGAAAATTTTCGCGATTTTGAAAAGTGCTGGAATCAATTAATTGCAGCACTATTCCGACGTGATTTTGCGGGAGAAATCGATTGGGCGCAGTCCTAATACGCTGCGATCAACGCATCAAAAGTTACAGCCGAAAAACCAGAACCTGAATTTCCGACATTTTTCAGCACGTGTTTTTCGCTCGCCATTTCTCTCCTGTTGGTCCTACGCTCTTTTCGCTGCGATTTCTGGGTTCCTAAGGGTCCGATCGATCAGATAAGGGTCTTTCAAATCGAATCTGAGACCAAAAGTTTTTTGCCCCAAAAAAAAGTAAGGCTAACCCCTTTCCATTTTTGGCGAAAATTTTCGCGATTTTGAAAAGTGCTGGAATCAATTAATTGTGGCACTAATGGAACGTAATTTTGCGAGAGAAATCGATTGGGCGCAGTCCCAATACGCTGCGATCAACGCATCAAAAGTTACAGACATAAAACCAGAACCTGAATTTTCGACATTTTTCAGCATGAGGTTTTCGCTCGCCATTTCTCTCCTGTTGGTCCTACGCTCTTTTCGCTGCGATTTCTGGGTTCCTAATGGTCCAATTGATCAGATAAGGGTCATTCAAATCGAATCTGGGACCAAAAGTTTATTGCCCTAAAAAAAAGTAAGGCTAACCCCTTTCCATTTTTGGCGAAAATTTTCGCGATTTTGAAAAGTGCTGGAATCAATTAATTGTGGCGCTATTCCGATGTGATTTTGCGAGAGAAATCGATTGAGCTCAGTCCCAATACGCTGCGATCAACGCATCAAAAGTTACAGCCGAAAAACCAGAACCTGAATTTTCGACATTTTTCAGCATGAGGTTTTCGCTCGCCATTTCTCTCCTGTTGGTCCTACGCTCTTTTCGCTGCGATTTCTGGGTTTCTAAGGGTCCAATTGATCAGATAGGGGTCATTCAAATCGAATCTGAGACCAAAATTTTTTTCCCAAAAAAAAAAGTAAGGCTAACCCCTTACCATTTTTGGCGAAAATTTTCGCGATTTTGAAAAGTGCTGGAATCAATTAATTGCAGCACTATTCCGACGTGATTTTGCGGGAGAAATCGATTGGGCGCAGTCCCAATACGCTGCGATCAACGCATCAAAAGTTACAGCCGAAAAACCAGAACCTGAATTTCCGACATTTTTCAGCACGTGTTTTTCGCTCGCCTTTCTCTCCTGTTGGTCCTACGCTCTTTTCGCTGCGATTTCTGGGTTCCTAAGGGTCCAATTGATCAGATAAGGGTCATTCAAATCGAATCTGAGACCAAAATTTTTTTCCCAAAAAAAAAAGTAAGGCTAACCCCTTACCATTTTTGGCGAAAATTTTCGCGATTTTGAAAAGCGCTGGAATCAATTAATTGCAGCACTATTCCGACGTGATTTTGCGGGAGAAATCGATTGGGCGCAGTCCTAATACGCTGCGATCAACGCATCAAAAGTTACAGCCGAAAAACCAGAACCTGAATTTCCGACATTTTTCAGCACGTGTTTTTCGCTCGCCATTTCTCTCCTGTTGGTCCTACGCTCTTTTCGCTGCGATTTCTGGGTTCCTAAGGGTCCGATCGATCAGATAAGGGTCTTTCAAATCGAATCTGAGACCAAAAGTTTTTTGCCCCAAAAAAAAGTAAGGCTAACCCCTTTCCATTTTTGGCGAAAATTTTCGCGATTTTGAAAAGTGCTGGAATCAATTAATTGTGGCGCTATTCCGATGTGATTTTGCGAGAGAAATCGATTGAGCTCAGTCCCAATACGCTGCGATCAACGCATCAAAAGTTACAGCCGAAAAACCAGAACCCGAATTTTCGACATTTTTCAGCATGAGGTTTTCGCTCGCCATTTCTCTCCTGTTGGTCCTACGCTCTTTTCGCTGCGATTTCTGGGTTCCAAAGGGTCCAATTAATCAGATAAGGGTCATTCAAATCGAATCTGGGACCAAAAGTTTTTTGCCCAAAAAAAAAGTAAGGCTAACCCCTTTCCATTTATGGCGAAAATTTTCGCGATTTTGAAAAGTGCTGGAATCAATTAATTGTGGCACTATTCGTACGTAATTTTGCGAGAGAAATCGATTGGGCGCAGTCCCAATACGCTGCGATCAACGCATTAAAAGTTACAGCCGAAAAACCAGAACCTGAATTTTCGACATTTTTCAGCATGTGTTTTTCGCTCGCCATTTCTCTCCTGTTGGTCCTACGCTCTTTTCGCTGCGATTTCTGGGTTTCTAAGGGTCCAATTGATCAGATAGGGGTCATTCAAATCGAATCTGAGACCAAAATTTTTTTCCCAAAAAAAAAAGTAAGGCTAACCCCTTACCATTTTTGGCGAAAATTTTCGCGATTTTGAAAAGCGCTGGAATCAATTAATTGCAGCACTATTCCGACGTGATTTAGCGGGAGAAATCGATTGGGCGCAGTCCTAATACGCTGCGATCAACGCATCAAAAGTTACAGCCGAAAAACCAGAACCTGAATTTCCGACATTTTTCAGCACGTGTTTTTCGCTCGCCATTTCTCTCCTGTTGGTCCTACGCTCTTTTCGCTGCGATTTCTGGGTTCCTAAGGGTCCGATCGATCAGATAAGGGTCTTTCAAATCGAATCTGAGACCAAAAGTTTTTTGCCCCAAAAAAAAGTAAGGCTAACCCCTTTCCATTTTTGGCGAAAATTTTCGCGATTTTGAAAAGTGCTGGAATCAATTAATTGTGGCACTATTCGTACGTAATTTTGCGAGAGAAATCGATTGGGCGCAGTCACAATACGCTGCGATCAACGCATCAAAAGTTACAGCCGAAAAACCAGAACCCGAATTTTCGACATTTTTCAGCATGTGTTTCTCGCTCGCCATTTCTCTCCTGTTGGTCCTACGCTCTTTTCGCTGCGATTTCTGGGTTCCTCAGGGTCCAATTAATCAGATAAGGGTCATTCAAATCGAATCTGAGACCAAAATTTTTTTCCCAAAAAAAAAAGTAAGGCTAACCCCTTACCATTTTTGGCGAAAATTTTCGCGATTTTGAAAAGTGCTGGAATCAATTAATTGCAGCACTAATGGAACGTAATTTTGCGAGAGAAATCGATTGGGCGCAGTCCCAATACGCTGCGATCAACGCATCAAAAGTTACAGACAAAAAACCAGAACCTGAATTTTCGACATTTTTCAGCATGTGGTTTTAGCTCGCCATTTCTCTCCTGTTGGTCCTACGCTCTTTTCGCTGCGATTTCTGGGTTCCTAATGGTCCAATTGATCAGATAAGGGTCATTCAAATCGAATCTGGGACCAAAAGTTTATTGCCCTAAAAAAAAGTAAGGCTAACCCCTTTCCATTTTTGGCGAAAATTTTCGCGATTTTGAAAAGTGCTGGAATCAATTAATTGTGGCGCTATTCCGATGTGATTTTGCGAGAGAAATCGATTGAGCTCAGTCCCAATACGCTGCGATCAACGCATCAAAAGTTACAGCCGAAAAACCAGAACCTGAATTTTCGACATTTTTCAGCATGAGGTTTTCGCTCGCCATTTCTCTCCTGTTGGTCCTACGCTCTTTTCGCTGCGATTTCTGGGTTCCTAAGGGTCCAATTAATCAGATAAGGGTGATTCAAATCGAATCTGGGACCAAAAGTTTTTTGCCCAAAAAAAAAGTAAGGCTAACCCCTTTCCATTTATGGCGAAAATTTTCGCGATTTTGAAAAGTGCTGGAATCAATTAATTGTGGCGCTATTCCGATGTGATTTTGCGAGAGAAATCGATTGAGCTCAGTCCCAATACGCTGCGATCAACGCATCAAAAGTTACAGCCGAAAAACCAGAACCTGAATTTTCGACATTTTTCAGCATGAGGTTTTCGCTCGCCATTTCTCTCCTGTTGGTCCTACGCTCTTTTCGCTGCGAATTCCGGGTTTCTAAGGGTCCAGTTGATCAGATAAGGGTCATTCAAATCGAATCTGAGACCAAAAGTTTTTTGCCCCAAAAAAAAGTAAGGCTAACCCCTTTCCATTTTTGGCGAATATTCTCGCGATTTTGAAAAGTGCCGAAATCAAATAATTGCAGCACTAATCGAACGTAATTTCGCAAGAGAAATCGATTGGGCGCAGTCCCAATACGCTGCGATCAACGCATCAAAAGTTACAGCCGAAAAACCAGAACCTGAATTTTCGACATTTTTCAGCATGTGTTTTTCGTTCGCCATTTCTCTCCTGTTGGTCCTACGCTCTTTTCGCTGCGATTTCCGGGTTTCTAAGGGTCCAATTGATCAGATAAGGGTCATTCAAATCAAATCTGCGACCGAAAGTTCTTTGCCCAAAAAAAAAGTAACACTAACCCCTTTCCATTTTTGGCGAAAATTTTCGCGATTTTGAAAAGTGCTGGAATCAATTAATTGTGGCACTATTCGTACGTAATTTTGCGAGAGAAATCGATTGGGCGCAGTCCCAATACGCTGCGATCAACGCATTAAAAGTTACAGCCGAAAAACCAGAACCTGAATTTTCAACATTTTTCAGCATGTGTTTTTCGCTCGCCATTTCTCTCCTGTTGGTCCTACGCTCTTTTCGCTGCGATTTCTGGGCTTCTAAGGGTCCAATTGATCAGATAAGGGTCTTTCAAATCGAATCTGAGACCAAAAGTTTTTTGCCCCAAAAAAAAGTAAGGCTAACCCCTTTCCATTTTTGGCGAAAATTTTCGCGATTTTGAAAAGTGCTGAAATCAATCAATTGCAGCACTATTTGTACGTAATTTTGCGGGAAAAATCGATCGGGCGCAGTCCCAATACGCTGCGATCAACGCATCAAAAGATACAGCCAAAAAACCAGAACCTGAATTTTCGACATTTTTCAGCATGTGGTTTTCGCTCGCCATTTCTCTCCTGTTGATCCTACGCTCTTTTCGCTGCGATTTCTGGGTCCCTAAGGGTCCAATTGATCAGATAAGGGTCATTCAAATCGAATCTGAGACCAAAAGTTTTTTGCCCCAAAAAAAAGTAAGGCTAACCCCTTTCCATTTTTGGCGAAAATTCTCGCGATTTTGAAAAGTGCCGGAATCAATTAATTGCAGCACTCATCGAACGTAATTTCGCGAGAGAAATCGATTGGGCGCAGTCCCAATACGCTGCGATCAACGCATCAAAAGTTACAGCCAAAAAACCAGAGCCTGAATTTTCGACATTTTTCAGCATGAGGTTTTCGCTCGCCATTTCTCTCCTGTTGGTCCTACGCTCTTTTCGCTGCGATTTCTGGGTTCCTAAGGGTCCAATTAATCAGATAAGGGTCATTCAAATCGAATCTGGGACCAAAAGTTTTTTGCCCAAAAAAAAGTAAGGCTAACCCCTTTCCATTTTTGGCGAAAATTTTCGCGATTTTGAAAAGTGCTGGATTCAATTAATTGTGGCACTATTCCGACGTGATTTTGCGAGAGAAATCGATTGGGCGCAGTCCCAAAACGCTGCGATCAACGCATCAAAAGTTACAGCCGAAAAACCAGAACCTGAATTTCCGACATTTTTTAGCATGTGTTTTTCGCTCGCCATTTCTCTCCTGTTGGTCCCACGCTCTTTTCGCTGCGATTTCCAGGTTTCTAAGGGTCCAATTGATCAGATAAGGGTCATTCAAATCGAATCTGAGACCAAAAGTTTATTGCCCTAAAAAAAAGTAAGGCTAACCCCTTTCCATTTTTGGCGAAAATTTTCGCGATTTTGAAAAGTGCTGGAATCAATTAATTGTGGCACTATTCCGATGTGATTTAGCGAGAGAAATCGATTGGGCTCAGTCCCAATACGCTGCGATCAACGCATCAAAAGTTACTGCCGAAAAACCAGAACCTGAATTTTCGACATTTTTCAGCATGAGGTTTTCGCTCGCCATTTCTGTCCTGTTGGTCCTACGCTCTTTTCGCTGCGATTTCTGGGTTCCTAAGGGTCCAATTAATCAGATAAGGGTCATTCAAATCGAATCTGGGACCAAAAGTTTTTTGCCCAAAAAAAAAGTAAGGCTAACCCCTTTCCATTTTTGGCGAAAATTTTCGCGATTTTGAAAAGTGCTGGAATCAATTAATTGTGGCACTATTCGTACGTAATTTTGCGAGAGAAATCGATTGGGCGCAGTCCCAATACGCTGCGATCAACGCATCAAAAGTTACAGCCGAAAAACCAGAACCTGAATTTTCGACATTTTTCAGCATGAGGTTTTCGCTCGCCATTTCTCTCCTGTTGGTCCTACGCTCTTTTCGCTGCGATTTCTGGGTTTCTAAGGGTCCAATTGATCAGATAGGGGTCATTCAAATCGAATCTGAGACCAAAATTTTTTTCCCAAAAAAAAAAGTAAGGCTAACCCCTTACCATTTTTGGCGAAAATTTTCGCGATTTTGAAAAGTGCTGGAATCAATTAATTGCAGCACTATTCCGACGTGATTTTGCGGGAGAAATCGATTGGGCGCAGTCCTAATACGCTGCGATCAACGCATCAAAAGTTACAGCCGAAAAACCAGAACCTGAATTTCCGACATTTTTCAGCACGTGTTTTTCGCTCGCCATTTCTCTCCTGTTGGTCCTACGCTCTTTTCGCTGCGATTTCTGGGTTCCTAAGGGTCCAATTGATCAGATAAGGGTCATTCAAATCGAATCTGAGACCAAAATTTTTTTCCCAAAAAAAAAAGTAAGGCTAACCCCTTACCATTTTTGGCGAAAATTTTCGCGATTTTGAAAAGTGCTGGAATCAATTAATTGCAGCACTATTCCGACGTGATTTTGCGGGAGAAATCGATCGGGCGCAGTCCTAATACGCTGCGATCAACGCATCAAAAGTTACAGCCGAAAAACCAGAACCTGAATTTCCGACATTTTTCAGCACGTGTTTTTCGCTCGCCATTTCTCTCCTGTTGGTCCTACGCTCTTTTCGCTGCGATTTCTGGGTTCCTAAGGGTCCGATCGATCAGACAAGGGTCTTTCAAATCGAATCTGAGACCAAAAGTTTTTTGCCCCAAAAAAAAGTAAGGCTAACCCCTTTCCATTTTTGGCGAAAATTTTCGCGATTTTGAAAAGTGCTGAAATCAATCAATTGCAGCACTATTTGTACGTAATTTTGCGGGAAAAATCGATCGGGCGCAGTCCCAATACGCTGCGATCAACGCATCAAAAGATACAGCCAAAAAACCAGAACCTGAATTTTCGACATTTTTCAGCATGTGGTTTTCGCTCGCCATTTCTCTCCTGTTGATCCTACGCTCTTTTCGCTGCGATTTCTGGGTCCCTAAGGGTCCAATTGATCAGATAAGGGTCATTCAAATCGAATCTGAGACCAAAAGTTTTTTGCCCCAAAAAAAAGTAAGGCTAACCCCTTTCCATTTTTGGCGAAAATTCTCGCGATTTTGAAAAGTGCCGGAATCAATTAATTGCAGCACTCATCGAACGTAATTTCGCGAGAGAAATCGATTGGGCGCAGTCCCAATACGCTGCGATCAACGCATCAAAAGTTACAGCCAAAAAACCAGAGCCTGAATTTTCGACATTTTTCAGCATGAGGTTTTCGCTCGCCATTTCTCTCCTGTTGGTCCTACGCTCTTTTCGCTGCGATTTCCGGGTTTCTAAGGGTCCAATCGATCAGATAAGGGTCATTCAAATCGAATCTGAGACCAAAAGTTCTTTGCCCAAAAAAAAAGTAACACTAACCCCTTTCCATTTTTGGCGAAAATTTTCGCGATTTTGAAAAGTGCTGAAATCAATTAATTGTGGCACTATTCGTACGTAATTTTGCGAGAGAAATCGATTGGGCGCAGTCCCAATACGCTGCGATCAACGCATCAAAAGTTACAGCCGAAAAACCAGAACCTGAATTTTCGACATTTTTCAGCATGTGTTTTTCGCTCGCCATTTCTCTCCTGTTGGTCCTACGCTCTTTTCGCTGCGATTTCTGGGCTTCTAAGGGTCCAATTGATCAGATAAGGGTCTTTCAAATCGAATCTGAGACCAAAAGTTTTTTGCCCCAAAAAAAAGTAAGGCTAACCCCTTTCCATTTTTGGCGAAAATTTTCGCGATTTTGAAAAGTGCTGAAATCAATCAATTGCAGCACTATTTGTACGTAATTTTGCGGGAGAAATCGATTGGGCGCAGTCCCAATACGCTGCGATCAACGCATCAAAAGATACAGCCAAAAAACCAGAACCTGAATTTTCGACATTTTTCAGCATGTGGTTTTCGCTCGCCATTTCTCTCCTGTTGATCCTACGCTCTTTTCGCTGCGATTTCTGGGTCCCTAAGGGTCCAATTGATCAGATAAGGGTCATTCAAATCGAATCTGAGACCAAAAGTTTTTTGCCCCAAAAAAAAGTAAGGCTAACCCCTTTCCATTTTTGGCGAAAATTCTCGCGATTTTGAAAAGTGCCGAAATCAATTAATTGCAGCACTAATCGAACGTAATTTCGCGAGAGAAATCGATTGGGCGCAGTCACAATACGCTGCGATCAACGCATCAAAAGTTACAGCCAAAAAACCAGAGCCTGAATTTTCGACATTTTTCAGCATGAGGTTTTCGCTCGCCATTTCTCTCCTGTTGGTCCTACGCTCTTTTCGCTGCGATTTCTGGGTTCCTAAGGGTCCAATTAATCAGATAAGGGTCATTCAAATCGAATCTGGGACCAAAAGTTTTTTGCCCAAAAAAAAGTAAGGCTAACCCCTTTCCATTTTTGGCGAAAATTTTCGCGATTTTGAAAAGTGCTGGATTCAATTAATTGTGGCACTATTCCGACGTGATTTTGCGAGAGAAATCGATTGGGCGCAGTCCCAAAACGCTGCGATCAACGCATCAAAAGTTACAGCCGAAAAACCAGAACCTGAATTTCCGACATTTTTTAGCATGTGTTTTTCGCTCGCCATTTCTCTCCTGTTGGTCCCACGCTCTTTTCGCTGCGATTTCCAGGTTTCTAAGGGTCCAATTGATCAGATAAGGGTCATTCAAATCGAATCTGGGACCAAAAGTTTTTTGCCCAAAAAAAAAGTAAGGCTAACCCCTTTCCATTTTTGGCGAAAATTTTCGCGATTTTGAAAAGTGCTGGAATCAATTAATTGTGGCACTATTCGTACGTAATTTTGCGAGAGAAATCGATTGGGCGCAGTCCCAATACGCTGCGATCAACGCATCAAAAGTTACAGCCGAAAAACCAGAACCTGAATTTTCGACATTTTTCAGCATGAGGTTTTCGCTCGCCATTTCTCTCCTGTTGGTCCTACGCTCTTTTCGCTGCGATTTCTGGGTTTCTAAGGGTCCAATTGATCAGATAGGGGTCATTCAAATCGAATCTGAGACCAAAATTTTCTTCCCAAAAAAAAAAGTAAGGCTAACCCCTTACCATTTTTGGCGAAAATTTTCGCGATTTTGAAAAGTGCTGGAATCAATTAATTGCAGCACTATTCCGACGTGATTTTGCGGGAGAAATCGATTGGGCGCAGTCCTAATACGCTGCGATCAACGCATCAAAAGTTACAGCCGAAAAACCAGAACCTGAATTTCCGACATTTTTCAGCACGTGTTTTTCGCTCGCCATTTCTCTCCTGTTGGTCCTACGCTCTTTTCGCTGCGATTTCTGGGTTCCTAAGGGTCCAATTGATCAGATAAGGGTCATTCAAATCGAATCTGAGACCAAAATTTTTTTCCCAAAAAAAAAAGTAAGGCTAACCCCTTACCATTTTTGGCGAAAATTTTCGCGATTTTGAAAAGTGCTGGAATCAATTAATTGCAGCACTATTCCGACGTGATTTTGCGGGAGAAATCGATCGGGCGCAGTCCTAATACGCTGCGATCAACGCATCAAAAGTTACAGCCGAAAAACCAGAACCTGAATTTCCGACATTTTTCAGCACGTGTTTTTCGCTCGCCATTTCTCTCCTGTTGGTCCTACGCTCTTTTCGCTGCGATTTCTGGGTTCCTAAGGGTCCGATCGATCAGACAAGGGTCTTTCAAATCGAATCTGAGACCAAAAGTTTTTTGCCCCAAAAAAAAGTAAGGCTAACCCCTTTCCATTTTTGGCGAAAATTTTCGCGATTTTGAAAAGTGCTGAAATCAATCAATTGCAGCACTATTTGTACGTAATTTTGCGGGAAAAATCGATCGGGCGCAGTCCCAATACGCTGCGATCAACGCATCAAAAGATACAGCCAAAAAACCAGAACCTGAATTTTCGACATTTTTCAGCATGTGGTTTTCGCTCGCCATTTCTCTCCTGTTGATCCTACGCTCTTTTCGCTGCGATTTCTGGGTCCCTAAGGGTCCAATTGATCAGATAAGGGTCATTCAAATCGAATCTGAGACCAAAAGTTTTTTGCCCCAAAAAAAAGTAAGGCTAACCCCTTTCCATTTTTGGCGAAAATTCTCGCGATTTTGAAAAGTGCCGGAATCAATTAATTGCAGCACTCATCGAACGTAATTTCGCGAGAGAAATCGATTGGGCGCAGTCCCAATACGCTGCGATCAACGCATCAAAAGTTACAGCCAAAAAACCAGAGCCTGAATTTTCGACATTTTTCAGCATGAGGTTTTCGCTCGCCATTTCTCTCCTGTTGGTCCTACGCTCTTTTCGCTGCGATTTCCGGGTTTCTAAGGGTCCAATTGATCAGATAAGGGTCATTCAAATCGAATCTGAGACCAAAAGTTCTTTGCCCAAAAAAAAAGTAACACTAACCCCTTTCCATTTTTGGCGAAAATTTTC
This sequence comes from Neodiprion lecontei, assembly GCF_021901455.1. Lineage (NCBI taxonomy): Eukaryota > Metazoa > Arthropoda > Insecta > Hymenoptera > Diprionidae > Neodiprion > Neodiprion lecontei. The sequence continues at coordinate 25,654,856 of NC_060260.1, read as the reverse complement.
GCGATTTTGAAAAGTGCTGGAATCAATTAATTGTGGCACTATTCGTACGTAATTTTGCGAGAGAAATCGATTGGGCGCAGTCCCAATACGCTGCGATCAACGCATCAAAAGTTACAGCCGAAAAACCAGAACCTGAATTTTCGACATTTTTCAGCATGTGTTTTTCGCTCGCCATTTCTCTCCTGTTGGTCCTACGCTCTTTTCGCTGCGATTTCTGGGCTTCTAAGGATCCAATTGATCAGATAAGGGTCTTTCAAATCGAATCTGAGACCAAAAGTTTTTTGCCCCAAAAAAAAGTAAGGCTAACCCCTTTCCATTTTTGGCGAAAATTTTCGCGATTTTGAAAAGTGCTGAAATCAATCAATTGCAGCACTATTTGTACGTAATTTTGCGGGAGAAATCGATTGGGCGCAGTCCCAATACGCTGCGATCAACGCATCAAAAGATACAGCCAAAAAACCAGAACCTGAATTTTCGACATTTTTCAGCATGTGGTTTTCGCTCGCCATTTCTCTCCTGTTGATCCTACGCTCTTTTCGCTGCGATTTCTGGGTCCCTAAGGGTCCAATTGATCAGATAAGGGTCATTCAAATCGAATCTGAGACCAAAAGTTTTTTGCCCCAAAAAAAAGTAAGGCTAACCCCTTTCCATTTTTGGCGAAAATTCTCGCGATTTTGAAAAGTGCCGAAATCAATTAATTGCAGCACTAATCGAACGTAATTTCGCGAGAGAAATCGATTGGGCGCAGTCACAATACGCTGCGATCAACGCATCAAAAGTTACAGCCAAAAAACCAGAGCCTGAATTTTCGACATTTTTCAGCATGAGGTTTTCGCTCGCCATTTCTCTCCTGTTGGTCCTACGCTCTTTTCGCTGCGATTTCTGGGTTCCTAAGGGTCCAATTAATCAGATAAGGGTCATTCAAATCGAATCTGGGACCAAAAGTTTTTTGCCCAAAAAAAAGTAAGGCTAACCCCTTTCCATTTTTGGCGAAAATTTTCGCGATTTTGAAAAGTGCTGGATTCAATTAATTGTGGCACTATTCCGACGTGATTTTGCGAGAGAAATCGATTGGGCGCAGTCCCAAAACGCTGCGATCAACGCATCAAAAGTTACAGCCGAAAAACCAGAACCTGAATTTTCGACATTTTTCAGCATGAGGTTTTCGCTCGCCATTTCTCTCCTGTTGGTCCTACGCTCTTTTCGCTGCGATTTCTGGGTTTCTAAGGGTCCAATTGATCAGATAGGGGTCATTCAAATCGAATCTGAGACCAAAATTTTTTTCCCAAAAAAAAAAGTAAGGCTAACCCCTTACCATTTTTGGCGAAAATTTTCGCGATTTTGAAAAGTGCTGGAATCAATTAATTGCAGCACTATTCCGACGTGATTTTGCGGGAGAAATCGATTGGGCGCAGTCCTAATACGCTGCGATCAACGCATCAAAAGTTACAGCCGAAAAACCAGAACCTGAATTTCCGACATTTTTCAGCACGTGTTTTTCGCTCGCCATTTCTCTCCTGTTGGTCCTACGCTCTTTTCGCTGCGATTTCTGGGTTCCTAAGGGTCCAATTGATCAGATAAGGGTCATTCAAATCGAATCTGAGACCAAAATTTTTTTCCCAAAAAAAAAAGTAAGGCTAACCCCTTACCATTTTTGGCGAAAATTTTCGCGATTTTGAAAAGTGCTGGAATCAATTAATTGCAGCACTATTCCGACGTGATTTTGCGGGAGAAATCGATCGGGCGCAGTCCTAATACGCTGCGATCAACGCATCAAAAGTTACAGCCGAAAAACCAGAACCTGAATTTCCGACATTTTTCAGCACGTGTTTTTCGCTCGCCATTTCTCTCCTGTTGGTCCTACGCTCTTTTCGCTGCGATTTCTGGGTTCCTAAGGGTCCGATCGATCAGACAAGGGTCTTTCAAATCGAATCTGAGACCAAAAGTTTTTTGCCCCAAAAAAAAGTAAGGCTAACCCCTTTCCATTTTTGGCGAAAATTTTCGCGATTTTGAAAAGTGCTGGAATCAATTAATTGTGGCACTATTCGTACGTAATTTTGCGAGAGAAATCGATTGGGCGCAGTCCCAATACGCTGCGATCAACGCATCAAAAGTTACAGCCGAAAAACCAGAACCTGAATTTTCGACATTTTTCAGCATGTGTTTCTCGCTCGCCATTTCTCTCCTGTTGGTCCTACGCTCTTTTCGCTGCGATTTCTGGGTTCCTCAGGGTCCAATTAATCAGATAAGGGTCATTCAAATCGAATCTGAGACCAAAATTTTTTTCCCAAAAAAAAAAGTAAGGCTAACCCCTTACCATTTTTGGCGAAAATTTTCGCGATTTTGAAAAGTGCTGGAATCAATTAATTGCAGCACTAATGGAACGTAATTTTGCGAGAGAAATCGATTGGGCGCAGTCCCAATACGCTGCGATCAACGCATCAAAAGTTACAGACAAAAAACCAGAACCTGAATTTTCGACATTTTTCAGCATGTGGTTTTCGCTCGCTATTTCTCTCCTGTTGGTCCTACGCTCTTTTCGCTGAGATTTCTGGGTTCCTAAGGGTCCAATTGATCAGATAAGGGTCATTCAAATCGAATCTGAGACCAGAAGTTTATTGCCCTAAAAAAAAGTAAGGCTAACCCCTTTCCATTTTTGGCGAAAATTTTCGCGATTTTGAAAAGTGCTGGAATCAATTAATTGTGGCGCTATTCCGATGTGATTTTGCGAGAGAAATCGATTGAGCTCAGTCCCAATACGCTGCGATCAACGCATCAAAAGTTACAGCCGAAAAACCAGAACCTGAATTTTCGACATTTTTCAGCATGTGTTTCTCGCTCGCCATTTCTCTCCTGTTGGTCCTACGCTCTTTTCGCTGCGATTTCTGGGTTCCTCAGGGTCCAATTAATCAGATAAGGGTCATTCAAATCGAATCTGAGACCAAAATTTTTTTCCCAAAAAATAAAGTAAGGCTAACCCCTTACCATTTTTGGCGAAAATTTTCGCGATTCTGAAAAGTGCTGGAATCAATTAATTGCAGCACTAATGGAACGTAATTTTGCGAGAGCAATCGATTGGGCGCAGTCCCAATACGCTGCGATCAACGCATCAAAAGTTACAGACAAAAAACCAGAACCTGAATTTTCGACATTTTTCAGCATGTGGTTTTAGCTCGCCATTTCTCTCCTGTTGGTCCTACGCTCTTTTCGCTGCGATTTCTGGGTTCCTAATGGTCCAATTGATCAGATAAGGGTCATTCAAATCGAATCTGGGACCAAAAGTTTATTGCCCTGAAAAAAAGTAAGGCTAACCCCTTACCATTTTTGGCGAAAATTTTCGCGATTTTGAAAAGTGCTGGAATCAATTAATTGTGGCGCTATTCCGATGTGATTTTGCGAGAGAAATCGATTGAGCTCAGTCCCAATACGCTGCGATCAACGCATCAAAAGTTACAGCCGAAAAACCAGAACCTGAATTTTCGACATTTTTCAGCATGAGGTTTTCGCTCGCCATTTCTCTCCTGTTGGTCCTACGCTCTTTTCGCTGCGATTTCTGGGTTCCTGAGGGTCCAATTAATCAGATAAGGGTCATTCAAATCGAATCTGGGACCAAAAGTTTTTTGCCCAAAAAAAAAGTAAGGCTAACCCCTTTCCATTTTTGGCGAAAATTTTCGCGATTTTGAAAAGTGCTGGAATCAATTAATTGTGGCACTATTCGTACGTAATTTTGCGAGAGAAATCGATTGGGCGCAGTCCCAATACGCTGCGATCAACGCATCAAAAGTTACAGCCGAAAAACCAGAACCTGAATTTTCGACATTTTTCAGCATGAGGTTTTCGCTCGCCATTTCTCTCCTGTTGGTCCTACGCTCTTTTCGCTGCGATTTCTGGGTTTCTAAGGGTCCAATTGATCAGATAGGGGTCATTCAAATCGAATCTGAGACCAAAAGTTTTTTGCCCCAAAAAAAAGTAAGGCTAACCCCTTTCCATTTTTGGCGAAAATTTTCACGATTTTGGAAAGTGCTGGAATCAAATAATTGTGGCACTATTCCAACGTGATTTTGCGAGAGAAATCGATTGGGCGCAGTCCCAATACGCTGCGATCAACGCATCAAAAGTTACAGCCAAAAAACCAGAACCTGAATTTTCGACATTTTTCAGCATGTGGTTTTAGCTCGCCATTTCTCTCCTGTTGGTCCTACGCTCTTTTCGCTGCGATTTCTGGGTTCCTAATGGTCCAATTGATCAGATAAGGGTCATTCAAATCGAATCTGAGACCAAAAGTTTATTGCCCTAAAAAAAAGTAAGGCTAACCCCTTTCCATTTTTGGCGAAAATTTTCGCGATTTTGAAAAGTGCTGGAATCAATTAATTGTGGCACTATTCCGATGTGATTTTGCGAGAGAAATCGATTGGGCTCAGTCCCAATACGCTGCGATCAACGCATCAAAAGTTACAGCCGAAAAATCAGAACCTGAATTTTCGACATTTTTCAGCATGAGGTTTTCGCTCGCCATTTCTCTCCTGTTGGTCCTACGCTCTTTTCGCTGCGATTTCTGGGTTCCTAAGGGTCCAATTAATCAGATAAGGGTCATTCAAATCGAATCTGGGACCAAAAGTCTTTTGCCCAAAAAAAAAGTAAGGCTAACCCCTTTCCATTTTTGGCGAAAATTTTCGCGATTTTGAAAAGTGCTGGAATCAATTAATTGCAGCACTAATGGAACGTAATTTTGCGAGAGAAATCGATTGGGCGCAGTCCCAATACGCTGCGATCAACGCATCAAAAGTTACAGACAAAAAACCAGAACCTGAATTTTCGACATTTTTCAGCATGTGGTTTTAGCTCGCCATTTCTCTCCTGTTGGTCCTACGCTCTTTTCGCTGCGATTTCTGGGTTCCTAATGGTCCAATTGATCAGATAAGGGTCATTCAAATCGAATCTGGGACCAAAAGTTTATTGCCCTAAAAAAAAGTAAGGCTAACCCCTTTCCATTTTTGGCGAAAATTTTCGCGATTTTGAAAAGTGCTGGAATCAATTAATTGTGGCGCTATTCCGATGTGATTTTGCGAGAGAAATCGATTGAGTTCAGTCCCAATACGCTGCGATCAACGCATCAAAAGTTACAGCCGAAAAACCAGAACCTGAATTTTCGACATTTTTCAGCATGAGGTTTTCGCTCGCCATTTCTCTCCTGTTGGTCCTACGCTCTTTTCGCTGCGATTTCTGGGTTCCTAAGGGTCCAATTAATCAGATAAGGGTCATTCAAATCGAATCTGGGACCAAAAGTTTTTTGCCCAAAAAAAAAGTAAGGCTAACCCCTTTCCATTTTTGGCGAAAATTTTCGCGATTTTGAAAAGTGCTGGAATCAATTAATTGTGGCACTATTCGTACGTAATTTTGCGAGAGAAATCGATTGGGCGCAGTCCCAATACGCTGCGATCAACGCATCAAAAGTTACAGCCGAAAAACCAGAACCTGAATTTTCGACATTTTTCAGCATGAGGTTTTCGCTCGCCATTTCTCTCCTGTTGGTCCTACGCTCTTTTCGCTGCGATTTCTGGGTTTCTAAGGGTCCAATTGATCAGATAGGGGTCATTCAAATCGAATCTGAGACCAAAATTTTTTTCCCAAAAAAAAAAGTAAGGCTAACCCCTTACCATTTTTGGCGAAAATTTTCGCGATTTTGAAAAGTGCTGGAATCAATTAATTGCAGCACTATTCCGACGTGATTTTGCGGGAGAAATCGATTGGGCGCAGTCCGAATACGCTGCGATCAACGCATCAAAAGTTACAGCCGAAAAACCAGAACCTGAATTTCCGACATTTTTCAGCACGTGTTTTTCGCTCGCCATTTCTCTCCTGTTGGTCCTACGCTCTTTTCGCTGCGATTTCTGGGTTCCTAAGGGTCCAATCGATCAGATAAGGGTCTTTCAAATCGAATCTGAGACCAAAAGTTTTTTGCCCCAAAAAACAGTAAGGCTAACCCCTTTCCATTTCTGGCGAGAATTTTCGCGATTTTGAAAAGTGCTGGAATCAATTCATTGTGGCACTATTCGTACGTAATTTTGCGAGAGAAATCGATTGGGCGCAGTCCCAATACGCTGCGATCAACGCATTAAAAGTTACAGCCGAAAAACCAGAACCTGAATTTTCGACATTTTTCAGCATGTGTTTCTCGCTCGCCATTTCTCTCCTGTTGGTCCTACGCTCTTTTCGCTGCGATTTCTGGGTTTCTAAGGGTCCAATTGATCAGATAGGGGTCATTCAAATCGAATCTGAGACCAAAAGTTTTTTGCCCAAAAAAAAAGTAAGGCTAACCCCTTTCCATTTTTGGCGAAAATTTTCGCGATTTTGAAAAGTGCTGGAATCAATTCATTGTGGCACTATTCGTACGTAATTTTGCGAGAGAAATCGATTGGGCGCAGTCCCAATACGCTGCGATCAACGCATTAAAAGTTACAGCCGAAAAACCAGAACCTGAATTTTCGACATTTTTCAGCATGTGTTTCTCGCTCGCCATTTCTCTCCTGTTGGTCCTACGCTCTTTTCGCTGCGATTTCTGGGTCTCTAAGGGTCCAATTGATCAGATAAGGGTCATTCAAATCGAATCTGAGACCAAAATTTTTTTCCCAAAAAAAAAAGTAAGGCTAACCCCTTACCATTTTTGGCGAAAATTTTCGCGATTTTGAAAAGTGCTGGAATCAATTAATTGCAGCACTAATGGAACGTAATTTTGCGAGAGAAATCGATTGGGCGCAGTCCCAATACGCTGCGATCAACGCATCAAAAGTTACAGACAAAAAACCAGAACCTGAATTTTCGACATTTTTCAGCATGTGGTTTTCGCTCGCTATTTCTCTCCTGTTGGTCCTACGCTCTTTTCGCTGAGATTTCTGGGTTCCTAAGGGTCCAATTGATCAGATAAGGGTCATTCAAATCGAATCTGAGACCAGAAGTTTATTGCCCTAAAAAAAAGTAAGGCTAACCCCTTTCCATTTTTGGCGAAAATTTTCGCGATTTTGAAAAGTGCTGGAATCAATTAATTGTGGCGCTATTCCGATGTGATTTTGCGAGAGAAATCGATTGAGCTCAGTCCCAATACGCTGCGATCAACGCATCAAAAGTTACAGCCGAAAAACCAGAACCTGAATTTTCGACATTTTTCAGCATGTGTTTCTCGCTCGCCATTTCTCTCCTGTTGGTCCTACGCTCTTTTCGCTGCGATTTCTGGGTTCCTCAGGGTCCAATTAATCAGATAAGGGTCATTCAAATCGAATCTGAGACCAAAATTTTTTTCCCAAAAAATAAAGTAAGGCTAACCCCTGTTACGCCCCGACGTACCGCCTTGGCGTAACTTTTTCAAAATTCCATTTCATTTCATTGCTTTAATTTCTTCAATGCACAGATATCATTTCATCAAAATCTCATATTCTAATAACGGCGAGTTCCACCCCTCCTGGCAAAAGTCACGTAGAGACCAACGATGATCCCTAGTATAAGGTTCAACTTTATTCTATTTATCTGGTACCAAGAACTGAGATGAGAGACTGCTGAGTTAGTATCAGTAGCGCTCAGCCTGGAAATATTCCTCTTTTCAAATTAAAATTATAATCAATAACTAGGATAAACCACTACCTTCAGAACCATCAAATTAAAATAGATTACTCATTGGAATGTATGAATGAATGTGTGAACATTGCATGCAAATATCTTTTGTTCATATTATCAATGTGTCACCGACGAGATTGAGAATCGTCGGAACACCGTCGAAGAGCGAGAAGTAACGCTGACCACGTGGATTTGGGCGCCAGGAGGACGCCCTCGCACCTCATTGGCTAATTACCGTTGTAACTAATTACAACTGCAGCTCCTTGGACCCTCGGGCCCAAGAAGCCGCGTCTTTCGTCTGTCAAGTCGCGAAGTGCGTGGACGTAAACCCGGATTAGCCCTCTCGAGCAAGAGTAGCGTTTGGAAAATCTTAGTTGTGACCGACCTAAAGTCTCGCGCTAATTCGTTAAATTCGAGCATTCAGTTATTCTGTTAATTGCAAAAGACTCACTATCTTCTACATTTCCATCTTTTCTGTTCTTTACTAAATCTCGTCATTTCGTGAATAGACATTTTTATGATATTCCATTTTCCTTAGTTAAAATTGAGTTCGGCCCTGATTCAAGCGAATCAGGTAATCTTAAGCAAAAATAATAATAATTACACTATCATTTTTAATAAATAATCGTTCCAATCAATTTTAACTTATCATCAAAATCACAAACAGACACTTTCAAACTTTCGATAACAAGATATCATTCTAAATTCACAAAGACTAAGTGACCAACGTTCAACATCATTCGATTCATCAACTCTTCCAAATTTGAGGTGAGGCCCCTGGTCCAGCATTCTACCGACGCAGACCGACACGATCCGACGGCTCTCAATCTCGTCGACCGATTCACCCAAAAGCTAAGTCAATCCGAGTGTTAACCCTCAAAAAATTAGACGAATTCTTGTTCACCTTGATAGTCAAAACTACTTCAGTAAATTCACAAAAACCAAGCATAGAATTGGTGGCTAGCTTCACTACCCCCAATTAAATTCCACTTATTGTTTCCAAGAATTAACAAATAAGACTAAACGATTAAATATATATATTAAATATATATTTATATTATATTAAACGATTTAAGATAATCTAAAAAGAGAGATACAATACAATTATCACGACCAGCTAGTTATAACCATCGTTCAGAGTAGATGTTCCTGGTACCAAATAATATTATCTTCTAGAATAGTATAACACGCGATTTTTAATTCAATTTGAAACCTTTATAAATTGTTATTTTTGGCTCAAATATATAATTATCACCATCGATTGTTACCAGATATTTCAATAACTAAATTGAACCAGAATATACTTCATCTTTTACCAGTTAAATCTTTTTGAACATTTATTTTGAGCGACCTTCTTCCCATTTTCTTTATTATAAAATAGCCTCAACTATTTAAACAAACCTCACAGACCTGTATAGGTCTATAGCAACACGATCCTACAAATTACCGGCTTATCGAGAGGTAAGTCTTTTTCTTAGATTTAATTATTATTCATTGTCGTTACGTGGGAGCTAGATTATTCAATTAATCATAAACTACCACCGCTCAGTACACCCTCACCCCCACGTAACACAAGAATTGGTGGCAGCGGTGGGATATTGTTGCTAAAAGTGAGATTTGTTTAAATAAAAAAAAAAAAAAGAAAAAAAAAATTTTTTAGTTTTTGTGTTAAAATTGGAAAACTGGTCAAAAGCATGAAAAAACAAAGTATCTTTCTTTCTAGATAATAATTATATAATTAACGACAAATGGTGCATGAAACTCTGCGAATCATTATTTGTGTATTTGTTTGTATATGTCATAATATCCTGATATCGTATATTGCCGAATTTTCCACTGGTCATTTGTGTATTAGCTGTGTTCCCAATATTTGCCTAAAAATTGGCCTGAATTATTTTGTGTGCATAAACAACCATTTTCGATTTTGAAATGCCCAACGAAACGGGAAACCAGAGCGCGGACCGAACCAATGTATCCGCTCTAGACGCGAGTAATGCGATGATGACGTCGATGGCGGAATGCTTCGCGCTACAGCATAGTACATTAAATATTCCATACTTTGACGGGAAAAACATTCGTTTGAAAGATTTCTTACAAGACGTGCAAAACGGTTCAGTGTATATTCCGCCGAATTCGGAAGGCGCATATGTAAAGTGCGTTCTAGGAAAATTGCAAGGAGCAGCTCGCGACAGTACATATGGCGAAACTTTCAATACGGTCAACGAATTGATAAAACATCTGAAAAGTCGATTTGCAGCTGAAAAGACTTATCCGTATTATCAACAAGAGATCGCGAATATACGGATGAAACGTGATGAAAACGTGAGCGATTTCTACGATCGATTAAAAATCTTGATTAGTGCAGCTCGCGTAGCTTTAGAAGACGAGTACGGAAAAAGCGAAGTCGACGCGGTAATGAAAGTTCTACAAGTGAACGCGTTGGATGCTTATATTCGAGGACTACCTGAAGCTATCGAAAGATATGTTGAAGGACGTGTAAAGACATTGGAAGAAGCGTTTAAGTTAGCGCGAAAAACAGAAAATCGTATGCGCCAGGGAATAATATCTTCCGGAGAAACGCAGAGAGTACAAATTCCGCAACCGAACTCTCCAATGATCTATAATCAAAATAACGCGCCGCGATTGTATTCGAATTATGGCATCTTAGACGGAGCGGAGACGCGCGCGAGAAGCCCGTCGCCGAACGCGGCGATGTACAAACACCCGACGGCAAACGTCGCCGATCGACGATCACCCGAACCGAGGGGTTATTACCCATACGGCATGCCCGCTCACTCACAGCTTCAGTACCAGCAACCGCGTGGTTATCAATATCCGCCTTATCTTCCACAACACCCGTATTATTATCCGCCGATGACATATCCGTATTTACCACCTTATGGATATCCGCCCACAATAAATCCTACATCGATTCCACAGAGATCGGGATCGCCGGGAGCAAATTTGAATACGAGCAGACCGAATTCGCCAAATTTAAACACCCGTTCATACGACCCGAATCAGCAGTCCGGTTTTAATCAAGCGAGGTTTGATAATTCGAACGTCAGAACACGGTCACCATCTCCGCGTAGAACGTCCGAATCAGCTGAATCTTTAAACTTGAACGCGACTCGTCGTCCGGACGCAACGGCGAGGTACGCGACGCCCGAGCGTCAACCGACGGTCCGTTTCGCGGAACCGCCGGCCGGTGCATTGATACGCGCGGACCAGATCGAGAATCGCCACTGATCAGGATGACAGCTCCTGAATTAAAAGAACACTCAGCTATTTTTCTAATAGACACCGGCGCAGATATCAGTCTTATTAAAGCTAATGTTTTACATCCTGACGTTTTAATCAGTGTAGACGAAATTTCTACGATTACGGGAATAACAACCGATAAAGTAAAAACTTTGGGAATAACAAATTTGACTTTACAAAACGAACCAAGTAAATTTCACGTCGTACGATCAACCTTTTTGCTAAATTGCGACGGTATATTAGGTAAAGATTATTTGCGCGAGCGTAAGGCTGAGATCTCTTTCACACATAACACCTTGGTAACGAAAACTGACCCGATTAGACCGATACGATTTATCGGATACGAAGAACATTCCGATACCGAAACAAAACCGCAAAAACGATTCTTTAAAATTCGTGCGCGCACAAAGCAAGCCATTGGCATTGACGTAATCAGTTGTGGCACAAAAGAAGCATATTTGCCACGCGTAGAAACCATGGACGGAGTATACATTGGTGAGGCTGCAGTCTCGGTACAAGATGGCGTATGCCATGTTCTTGCGATTAATACCTTGGATAGAGATATTGAGATAGAGATTCCACCACAGGAAGTGATACCTTTTGAATATCACAACTTTCCGGAGGAGTATGAATATCACGATTCAAGTTCAGAAGACTTAAATTTAGAACCTGTAGTGACTGATCGATTTACAGAAATTCAATCAAAATTGCATTTAGATCATTTAAATATAGAGGAACGCGACCACGTATTAGATATCATTGAGGAATATCCAGAATTATTTCATTTACCTGGAGATAAATTAAAATCTACACCCGGAATTCAGCATCGTATACCAACCGAGGATGATATACCGATTAATACGCGACAATACCGGTTCCCTCCAATCCACAAAACCGAGATTGAAAACCAAATCAAAATTAAAATTGACAACGGAATAATAGTTCCTTCAAATTCACCGTATAATTCACCCGTGTGGATTGTACCCAAAAAACCCGATTCTGCGGGTAGAAAACGATGGCGCATGGTAATAGATTTTCGGAAATTGAATGAAAAGACAATTGGGGACGCGTATCCATTACCTAATATTACAGACATTCTTGATCATCTCGGTGAAGCGCGATATTTTTCAACTTTCGATCTTGCCAGCGGTTTCCAACAAATTGAAATGGACCCCCAAGATAGAGCAAAAACCGCATTCACAACACCAAACGGTCATTATGAATATCTCAGAATGCCTGAAGGGCTTAAAAACGCGCCCGCTACATTTCAAAGATTAATGGATCAAACATTACGCGGACTACAAGGTGTCGAAGTTTTCGTTTATTTAGACGACATCGTAGTTTATGCAAAGAATTTAGAAGAACACGGGAAGAAAATCCGCCGGTTATTTAACAAATTAAAGGACGCTAAATTAACGTTACAACCAGATAAATGTGAATTCCTAAAAACAGAAGTGGCTTATTTAGGCCATATTATTGGCAGATCAGGAGTTAGACCGGACCCGAAGAAAATTACCGCGGTTCGACATTTTCCACAACCTAAAAATCCTAAGAACATTAGACAATTTCTGGGACTCGCCGGTTACTACAGGCGTTTTATTAAAGATTTTGCGGGAAAGGCTAGGCCTCTCACAGACTTATTAAAGAAGGAATCACCATTTATTTGGGGTAAAGATCAAAAGAAAAGTTTCAAAATTTTAAGGAAATATCTATGCCAATATCCTATCTTGCAGTACCCAAATTTTAAGAAGCAATTCACGTTAACTACCGACGCATCCGACTATGCAATCGGAGCCGTTTTGAGCCAGGAAGTGGACGGTTATGACATGCCCGTCGCCTACCTGTCTCGTGCTCTGAGCAAAGCGGAACAAAATTATTTCACAACTGAGAAAGAGTGTTTAGCAGCTCTATATGCAGTACTACATTTTCGACCTTACCTTTATGGCCGAAAATTCACACTGGTTAGTGATCATGAGCCATTACGCTGGATCGACTCGATTAAAGATCCCGGGCAGCGACTAATACGATGGAGGCTCAAGTTACGAGATTACGAGTATGAATTCAAACACAAGGCTGGACGACTTAACAGTAACGCAGATGCATTGTCGCGCAACCCAGTCCCTATTACCGACGGCATTAACCAATCGCCGGAGTCATCTGATAGTGGAAACGATAGTGACAATCTAATAATTAAATCTGTAGACTCATTTCCAAAATATTCAGACTATTTGAAAATAATTAGAACAGCTGATATTGAAAATCCAAACATTATTGAAGTACACGAAAGCGTTTTCGATAGACTTGACAATTATGCGCATACCGTTTCTGTAGATCTTGAAATGAGTTCCGGTATAGCAAGCGATTTTAGGAAAAAGTATGGGGTACCGGAACACCTTCGCAGTCAAGCTGATATGCATTCGGTAGCTAAATTAGAACTGCCAGATCAGAAAATTTATTACATTATGACAAAATTAAACTTTTGGGACAAACCAGAATATAAAGACATGTACCTCAGTCTGATCAATTTTCGGAAAATTTTAGAAGATGACTCTGTTAAAACAGTTAGAATACCTAGAATGGGATGCGGTCTAGATAAACTAGCATGGAACAAAGTAAGAACCATGTTACGATTCATTTTTGGAGGAACGGGAATCAAAATTTTTGCTTGTACAAATTTAAAATTAATAGAAAATCAAAAACTCCAAACGATATTTGCTATTATGAACCCTTGGTCAAACTTGAAGGTCAGGAGTAAACCGAACCAATGGAAGATATTACCCATCGATTCGAAAATTTCAAAATTACCTGCTCCAAAAATAAAGCGACCATTAGCTAAATCAGACTCAGTCCCAAGGAAAAAATCAGCTGACGAAACATTCTGTCCAAAAACAAAGACTACCATAGAGCCTGATGAGAACGCGATCTCAACAAGAACTCGATCGAGAGCTAGGACAACAGCAGGAAGTAGGCAAGCTGTTTCTGAGGACTCATCCGACGATGAATCTTCCGAACCGCCGGCCTACCGGAGGCAAAGAAGTGTATTACCGAATCTAGGTCTTGAACAACCTACTACATCCCAGGGAACACGACAACCTGAACAAACAGACATTCAGACTGACGCACGAACTGACGACGACGTTGAATCTGATTCTGAGCCTGAAAATATAACAGTAAAATTAAAATCACCGCGTGATAGAGATAGCGATTCGGATGATGATGTATTTTTGCAAACAGAAGCGAGTCGTAAAGCTAAATTATCTATAGATCCTAAAGAATTAAGGAAATCATTTGACCTCTTTAATAAATCTTTGCGCGAAAGAAGTAATCTGAATCCGAAGGAGTTGCAAGATTCATTTGAACTCTTTGACAAGACCTTGCACGAGAGGAGTCTTCTAGACAACTCCAGTAACTCGGATGCAGATGAAGTAGAATTACCAGGACATATATCAGAGGGTGAAGAATTAGACGAAACCATACGTGAGGTACTCGACGAAAAAGACGAGACGGATGACGACGAACTGAATAAAAAAATTGAGAGATTTTTAGAAAAAGTTAAGAGAAATCAAGGAGACAATAGCGAGGCTGGACAGACTAATACCAATCAAAATAATTTGAATGAAACAGTAGTTAGTCGACCTTTGCAGAAATCGGCATTACCAACACCTATAGTCGCACCCAGACCAATAGCACTCTCAACCCCGTATCCTTTGAATATGATACCTGAGTTGAATGAGACAGGGGACATTTCAGTAAAAAGCAAGGTCAGCAAAACGCCAAGGCGTTTACAGCCGCAACTAGAATTCCGAGATTCACCAACGCGAATTGAAATTACGGAAAGCATACCCCCAGATTTAGAAACAATATCGCCATTAAAATTTCCAAAAACAAGTTACCATTCAGGGAATAGAATTTCATTCAGTCGTGAAAATTTGACATACAGAAAAAACAATTACGTACATTTCATATCAGCAGATTCAGAATTTTCTACACCAGTCAGCAGACTATTAAACGATTTAGAATTAATAAATGCAGACGATCATCGTGATGCAAAACCAAAATTAGGCCAAGTTATTATAACAAAAACGGGAAAATATAGCATATTTAGCCTCGTGGTTAAAAGAAAACATTTTGACAAAATTGAATTACACAACGTCAAGGTAGCTTTGGGAAATTTGAAAACGACTTTACTAGATCTGAAAATAAAAACATTTAGAATTTCAAAATTAGGGGATATGACTGACGAACTATTAATAGACATCGCGAATTTATTAATATATATTTTTGAGGACGAAGACATAGACATTACCATCTGTTCAGGTATAACCGAGATACCACCATCGGAAATAAGACCAGGCATAATTTCGGAAATGCATAGTGGACTAATGGGAGGACACAAAGGCGTGACCAAAACTTATCGAAGAATCCGCGAAAGATTTTATTGGCCACGAATGAGAGAGGATATCAGTAATTTCATTCGAAGATGCGAAAGCTGTCAAGAACAAAAGCTAGTTCGCGTAAAGACTAGGGAGCCAATGCTAATAACGGACACTCCATCTGAGCCGTTTCAGAAAATTTCACTAGACACAGTAGGTCCACTTCCGCAGACCCCTAGTGGCAACAAGCATATCTTAACTATGCAGGATAATTTGACAAAATTTTGTATCGCCGTGCCTATTCCCGATATAAGAGCTGAGACAGTGGCTCACGCAATGGTAAAACATCTGATTTTGCAATTTGGATCGCCTAAAACTATTCTAACAGATCGAGGAACAAGTTTTGTAAATAAACTATTACAAGAATTAGCTAAACTTTTCAAAATTAAACATATTACAACTTCCAGTTATCGACCACAATCAAATGGCGCATTAGAACGTAGTCATATTGTTTTAACAGAGTACATTAAACATTATATTAATGAGTTTGACGATTGGGATGAACTAGTTCAATTTGCTATGTTTTCATACAATACGGCAGTTCATGAAGCCACAAACTTCACACCGTATGAGCTAGTTTTCGGAAGAATAGCGCGCTGTCCAACTTCGTTTGATACTGAGGAAAACCGTTTAACGTACAACTCGTATCTTGAAGACCTAATAATCAGATTAAACGAAATGCAGGCCTTGGCTGCGAACAACTTAGTGCAGGCGAAGGAAAGGTCGAAAATGTATTACGATCGGACAGTACATCCGTTCAAAGGCAAAGCGGGAGACATGGTACGCGTACAGATAGAAGCTAGAAAAGGAAAATTTAGCAAGCGATACCAGGGTCCATATAAAATTGTTAAAGTCTTGGAAAACAATAACGTAGTATTAGAAGGTAACAACGGTGAAAGATTCATTAAACATGTAGACAAACTCGAATTGGCTTACTGATGGAACGCATTGTAGACTGATTAATGCGATTACAAATATGAGATTGGGAGTAATGAACATTCATTTTCGAGGGAAACGAACTTGGAGGACTACATGATCACATCATTTACCAACAATCCTGGGATATTTCTAAGTAATTTTAAGCTTAACGCCAACGGATGGGGCGTGACCAACCGCAACGAGGGATATTCAACTGTAACTAGCTCTAAGTTTGAAGCCTAACACCTAAGAGGGAAGTTCAGCGATGAACTTGATCTGCCCTTAGAGTTTGTTCAGAAGCTTTTGAATGGATCAACTCAGTGTGATGTTAACCTTGAAACCTTTCCTTTCTTTCAAATTCCTTTCATTCCAAATTAATGTTAAAAATGCTACAGTATATTAGAAAAAATGACCATTGGAACTTCGGCAATTATTTAAGGCAAATGGCAATTTGGTGAAAACTTTTACAAAACCTAACAGGAGAAAAGGCGAGTTCGAGTGGCTGAATGCAGTCGACGAGCTGTTTGGGTCCAGAATGCACTACTCCAAAGGAACCCAGATGCCAAAACAAGGCAGCACTTAAAAGTACTGCCAGGATTCCCGTTCGTCAACCTATTAACGAGTATCCGCTACGAGGGTACACATACGACTACGACTCTCAGTGGGTCACATGACACTGGGCCCACCACAAAGATCTAAATGCACGGAATCCGGCCTCTACCAAGGCGTAAGGCTCTCCAGCTAGCCGAGCATCCAGATCTCGTTCACCAATCAGAGGACACGGTACACCTGATGTTCAGCAGCGCCAAAGCCAAATGTCAACCAACGCAGAACACACTAGCCGTTCCACCAACGTTTCGCATAAGTCATTTTCGCTATGAAGAACTCGGCTGACCAGTTTACTGATCACAGAGAGCTAATCTCCCGCCGACCTGAAATTTGTTTTTATAAACTATATAATACCTTAATATTTCATCATCGTTGTGACACTGTCACATATACACATACATTATCTTTTGATTACTCTCAATTTCTGTATATCTACTAGCCTTTAATTATTCATCAACGGGGACGTTGATGGTTTCTAAGTGGGGAGGGATGTTACGCCCCGACGTACCGCCTTGGCGTAACTTTTTCAAAATTCCATTTCATTTCATTGCTTTAATTTCTTCAATGCACAGATATCATTTCATCAAAATCTCATATTCTAATAACGGCGAGTTCCACCCCTCCTGGCAAAAGTCACGTAGAGACCAACGATGATCCCTAGTATAAGGTTCAACTTTATTCTATTTATCTGGTACCAAGAACTGAGATGAGAGACTGCTGAGTTAGTATCAGTAGCGCTCAGCCTGGAAATATTCCTCTTTTCAAATTAAAATTATAATCAATAACTAGGATAAACCACTACCTTCAGAACCATCAAATTAAAATAGATTACTCATTGGAATGTATGAATGAATGTGTGAACATTGCATGCAAATATCTTTTGTTCATATTATCAATGTGTCACCGACGAGATTGAGAATCGTCGGAACACCGTCGAAGAGCGAGAAGTAACGCTGACCACGTGGATTTGGGCGCCAGGAGGACGCCCTCGCACCTCATTGGCTAATTACCGTTGTAACTAATTACAACTGCAGCTCCTTGGACCCTCGGGCCCAAGAAGCCGCGTCTTTCGTCTGTCAAGTCGCGAAGTGCGTGGACGTAAACCCGGATTAGCCCTCTCGAGCAAGAGTAGCGTTTGGAAAATCTTAGTTGTGACCGACCTAAAGTCTCGCGCTAATTCGTTAAATTCGAGCATTCAGTTATTCTGTTAATTGCAAAAGACTCACTATCTTCTACATTTCCATCTTTTCTGTTCTTTACTAAATCTCGTCATTTCGTGAATAGACATTTTTATGATATTCCATTTTCCTTAGTTAAAATTGAGTTCGGCCCTGATTCAAGCGAATCAGGTAATCTTAAGCAAAAATAATAATAATTACACTATCATTTTTAATAAATAATCGTTCCAATCAATTTTAACTTATCATCAAAATCACAAACAGACACTTTCAAACTTTCGATAACAAGATATCATTCTAAATTCACAAAGACTAAGTGACCAACGTTCAACATCATTCGATTCATCAACTCTTCCAAATTTGAGGTGAGGCCCCTGGTCCAGCATTCTACCGACGCAGACCGACACGATCCGACGGCTCTCAATCTCGTCGACCGATTCACCCAAAAGCTAAGTCAATCCGAGTGTTAACCCTCAAAAAATTAGACGAATTCTTGTTCACCTTGATAGTCAAAACTACTTCAGTAAATTCACAAAAACCAAGCATAGAATTGGTGGCTAGCTTCACTACCCCCAATTAAATTCCACTTATTGTTTCCAAGAATTAACAAATAAGACTAAACGATTAAATATATATATTAAATATATATTTATATTATATTAAACGATTTAAGATAATCTAAAAAGAGAGATACAATACAATTATCACGACCAGCTAGTTATAACCATCGTTCAGAGTAGATGTTCCTGGTACCAAATAATATTATCTTCTAGAATAGTATAACACGCGATTTTTAATTCAATTTGAAACCTTTATAAATTGTTATTTTTGGCTCAAATATATAATTATCACCATCGATTGTTACCAGATATTTCAATAACTAAATTGAACCAGAATATACTTCATCTTTTACCAGTTAAATCTTTTTGAACATTTATTTTGAGCGACCTTCTTCCCATTTTCTTTATTATAAAATAGCCTCAACTATTTAAACAAACCTCACAGACCTGTATAGGTCTATAGCAACACGATCCTACAAATTACCGGCTTATCGAGAGGTAAGTCTTTTTCTTAGATTTAATTATTATTCATTGTCGTTACGTGGGAGCTAGATTATTCAATTAATCATAAACTACCACCGCTCAGTACACCCTCACCCCCACGTAACACCCCTTACCATTTTTGGCGAAAATTTTCGCGATTCTGAAAAGTGCTGGAATCAATTAATTGCAGCACTAATGGAACGTAATTTTGCGAGAGCAATCGATTGGGCGCAGTCCCAATACGCTGCGATCAACGCATCAAAAGTTACAGCCAAAAAACCAGAACCTGAATTTTCGACATTTTTCAGCATGTGGTTTTAGCTCGCCATTTCTCTCCTGTTGGTCCTACGCTCTTTTCGCTGCGATTTCTGGGTTCCTAATGGTCCAATTGATCAGATAAGGGTCATTCAAATCGAATCTGAGACCAAAAGTTTATTGCCCTAAAAAAAAGTAAGGCTAACCCCTTTCCATTTTTGGCGAAAATTTTCGCGATTTTGAAAAGTGCTGGAATCAATTAATTGTGGCACTATTCCGATGTGATTTTGCGAGAGAAATCGATTGGGCTCAGTCCCAATACGCTGCGATCAACGCATCAAAAGTTACAGCCGAAAAATCAGAACCTGAATTTTCGACATTTTTCAGCATGAGGTTTTCGCTCGCCATTTCTCTCCTGTTGGTCCTACGCTCTTTTCGCTGCGATTTCTGGGTTCCTAAGGGTCCAATTAATCAGATAAGGGTCATTCAAATCGAATCTGGGACCAAAAGTTTTTTGCCCAAAAAAAAAGTAAGGCTAACCCCTTTCCATTTTTGGCGAAAATTTTCGCGATTTTGAAAAGTGCTGGAATCAATTAATTGCAGCACTAATGGAACGTAATTTTGCGAGAGAAATCGATTGGGCGCAGTCCCAATACGCTGCGATCAACGCATCAAAAGTTACAGACAAAAAACCAGAACCTGAATTTTCGACATTTTTCAGCATGTGGTTTTAGCTCGCCATTTCTCTCCTGTTGGTCCTACGCTCTTTTCGCTGCGATTTCTGGGTTCCTAATGGTCCAATTGATCAGATAAGGGTCATTCAAATCGAATCTGGGACCAAAAGTTTATTGCCCTGAAAAAAAGTAAGGCTAACCCCTTACCATTTTTGGCGAAAATTTTCGCGATTTTGAAAAGTGCTGGAATCAATTAATTGTGGCGCTATTCCGATGTGATTTTGCGAGAGAAATCGATTGAGCTCAGTCCCAATACGCTGCGATCAACGCATCAAAAGTTACAGCCGAAAAACCAGAACCTGAATTTTCGACATTTTTCAGCATGAGGTTTTCGCTCGCCATTTCTCTCCTGTTGGTCCTACGCTCTTTTCGCTGCGATTTCTGGGTTCCTGAGGGTCCAATTAATCAGATAAGGGTCATTCAAATCGAATCTGGGACCAAAAGTTTTTTGCCCAAAAAAAAAGTAAGGCTAACCCCTTTCCATTTTTGGCGAAAATTTTCGCGATTTTGAAAAGTGCTGGAATCAATTAATTGTGGCACTATTCGTACGTAATTTTGCGAGAGAAATCGATTGGGCGCAGTCCCAATACGCTGCGATCAACGCATCAAAAGTTACAGCCGAAAAACCAGAACCTGAATTTTCGACATTTTTCAGCATGAGGTTTTCGCTCGCCATTTCTCTCCTGTTGGTCCTACGCTCTTTTCGCTGCGATTTCTGGGTTTCTAAGGGTCCAATTGATCAGATAGGGGTCATTCAAATCGAATCTGAGACCAAAAGTTTTTTGCCCCAAAAAAAAGTAAGGCTAACCCCTTTCCATTTTTGGCGAAAATTTTCACGATTTTGGAAAGTGCTGGAATCAAATAATTGTGGCACTATTCCAACGTGATTTTGCGAGAGAAATCGATTGGGCGCAGTCCCAATACGCTGCGATCAACGCATCAAAAGTTACAGCCAAAAAACCAGAACCTGAATTTTCGACATTTTTCAGCATGTGGTTTTAGCTCGCCATTTCTCTCCTGTTGGTCCTACGCTCTTTTCGCTGCGATTTCTGGGTTCCTAATGGTCCAATTGATCAGATAAGGGTCATTCAAATCGAATCTGAGACCAAAAGTTTATTGCCCTAAAAAAAAGTAAGGCTAACCCCTTTCCATTTTTGGCGAAAATTTTCGCGATTTTGAAAAGTGCTGGAATCAATTAATTGTGGCACTATTCCGATGTGATTTTGCGAGAGAAATCGATTGGGCTCAGTCCCAATACGCTGCGATCAACGCATCAAAAGTTACAGCCGAAAAATCAGAACCTGAATTTTCGACATTTTTCAGCATGAGGTTTTCGCTCGCCATTTCTCTCCTGTTGGTCCTACGCTCTTTTCGCTGCGATTTCTGGGTTCCTAAGGGTCCAATTAATCAGATAAGGGTCATTCAAATCGAATCTGGGACCAAAAGTCTTTTGCCCAAAAAAAAAGTAAGGCTAACCCCTTTCCATTTTTGGCGAAAATTTTCGCGATTTTGAAAAGTGCTGGAATCAATTAATTGCAGCACTAATGGAACGTAATTTTGCGAGAGAAATCGATTGGGCGCAGTCCCAATACGCTGCGATCAACGCATCAAAAGTTACAGACAAAAAACCAGAACCTGAATTTTCGACATTTTTCAGCATGTGGTTTTAGCTCGCCATTTCTCTCCTGTTGGTCCTACGCTCTTTTCGCTGCGATTTCTGGGTTCCTAATGGTCCAATTGATCAGATAAGGGTCATTCAAATCGAATCTGGGACCAAAAGTTTATTGCCCTAAAAAAAAGTAAGGCTAACCCCTTTCCATTTTTGGCGAAAATTTTCGCGATTTTGAAAAGTGCTGGAATCAATTAATTGTGGCGCTATTCCGATGTGATTTTGCGAGAGAAATCGATTGAGTTCAGTCCCAATACGCTGCGATCAACGCATCAAAAGTTACAGCCGAAAAACCAGAACCTGAATTTTCGACATTTTTCAGCATGAGGTTTTCGCTCGCCATTTCTCTCCTGTTGGTCCTACGCTCTTTTCGCTGCGATTTCTGGGTTCCTAAGGGTCCAATTAATCAGATAAGGGTCATTCAAATCGAATCTGGGACCAAAAGTTTTTTGCCCAAAAAAAAAGTAAGGCTAACCCCTTTCCATTTTTGGCGAAAATTTTCGCGATTTTGAAAAGTGCTGGAATCAATTAATTGTGGCACTATTCGTACGTAATTTTGCGAGAGAAATCGATTGGGCGCAGTCCCAATACGCTGCGATCAACGCATCAAAAGTTACAGCCGAAAAACCAGAACCTGAATTTTCGACATTTTTCAGCATGAGGTTTTCGCTCGCCATTTCTCTCCTGTTGGTCCTACGCTCTTTTCGCTGCGATTTCTGGGTTTCTAAGGGTCCAATTGATCAGATAGGGGTCATTCAAATCGAATCTGAGACCAAAATTTTTTTCCCAAAAAAAAAAGTAAGGCTAACCCCTTACCATTTTTGGCGAAAATTTTCGCGATTTTGAAAAGTGCTGGAATCAATTAATTGCAGCACTATTCCGACGTGATTTTGCGGGAGAAATCGATTGGGCGCAGTCCGAATACGCTGCGATCAACGCATCAAAAGTTACAGCCGAAAAACCAGAACCTGAATTTCCGACATTTTTCAGCACGTGTTTTTCGCTCGCCATTTCTCTCCTGTTGGTCCTACGCTCTTTTCGCTGCGATTTCTGGGTTCCTAAGGGTCCAATCGATCAGATAAGGGTCTTTCAAATCGAATCTGAGACCAAAAGTTTTTTGCCCCAAAAAACAGTAAGGCTAACCCCTTTCCATTTCTGGCGAGAATTTTCGCGATTTTGAAAAGTGCTGGAATCAATTCATTGTGGCACTATTCGTACGTAATTTTGCGAGAGAAATCGATTGGGCGCAGTCCCAATACGCTGCGATCAACGCATTAAAAGTTACAGCCGAAAAACCAGAACCTGAATTTTCGACATTTTTCAGCATGTGTTTCTCGCTCGCCATTTCTCTCCTGTTGGTCCTACGCTCTTTTCGCTGCGATTTCTGGGTTTCTAAGGGTCCAATTGATCAGATAGGGGTCATTCAAATCGAATCTGAGACCAAAAGTTTTTTGCCCAAAAAAAAAGTAAGGCTAACCCCTTTCCATTTTTGGCGAAAATTTTCGCGATTTTGAAAAGTGCTGGAATCAATTCATTGTGGCACTATTCGTACGTAATTTTGCGAGAGAAATCGATTGGGCGCAGTCCCAATACGCTGCGATCAACGCATTAAAAGTTACAGCCGAAAAACCAGAACCTGAATTTTCGACATTTTTCAGCATGTGTTTCTCGCTCGCCATTTCTCTCCTGTTGGTCCTACGCTCTTTTCGCTGCGATTTCTGGGTTTCTAAGGGTCCAATTGATCAGATAGGGGTCATTCAAATCGAATCTGAGACCAAAAGTTTTTTGCCCAAAAAAAAAGTAAGGCTAACCCCTTTCCATTTTTGGCGAAAATTTTCGCGATTTTGAAAAGTGCTGGAATCAATTAATTGTGGCACTATTCGTACGTAATTTTGCGAGAGAAATCGATTGGGCGCAGTCCCAATACGCTGCGATCAACGCATCAAAAGTTACAGCCGAAAAACCAGAACCTGAATTTTCGACATTTTTCAGCATGAGGTTTTCGCTCGCCATTTCTCTCCTGTTGGTCCTACGCTCTTTTCGCTGCGATTTCTGGGTTTCTAAGGGTCCAATTGATCAGATAGGGGTCATTCAAATCGAATCTGAGACCAAAATTTTTTTCCCAAAAAAAAAAGTAAGGCTAACCCCTTACCATTTTTGGCGAAAATTTTCGCGATTTTGAAAAGTGCTGGAATCAATTAATTGCAGCACTATTCCGACGTGATTTTGCGGGAGAAATCGATTGGGCGCAGTCCGAATACGCTGCGATCAACGCATCAAAAGTTACAGCCGAAAAACCAGAACCTGAATTTCCGACATTTTTCAGCACGTGTTTTTCGCTCGCCATTTCTCTCCTGTTGGTCCTACGCTCTTTTCGCTGCGATTTCTGGGTTCCTAAGGGTCCAATCGATCAGATAAGGGTCTTTCAAATCGAATCTGAGACCAAAAGTTTTTTGCCCCAAAAAACAGTAAGGCTAACCCCTTTCCATTTCTGGCGAGAATTTTCGCGATTTTGAAAAGTGCTGGAATCAATTCATTGTGGCACTATTCGTACGTAATTTTGCGAGAGAAATCGATTGGGCGCAGTCCCAATACGCTGCGATCAACGCATTAAAAGTTACAGCCGAAAAACCAGAACCTGAATTTTCGACATTTTTCAGCATGTGTTTCTCGCTCGCCATTTCTCTCCTGTTGGTCCTACGCTCTTTTCGCTGCGATTTCTGGGTTTCTAAGGGTCCAATTGATCAGATAGGGGTCATTCAAATCGAATCTGAGACCAAAAGTTTTTTGCCCAAAAAAAAAGTAAGGCTAACCCCTTTCCATTTTTGGCGAAAATTTTCGCGATTTTGAAAAGTGCTGGAATCAATTCATTGTGGCACTATTCGTACGTAATTTTGCGAGAGAAATCGATTGGGCGCAGTCCCAATACGCTGCGATCAACGCATTAAAAGTTACAGCCGAAAAACCAGAACCTGAATTTTCGACATTTTTCAGCATGTGTTTCTCGCTCGCCATTTCTCTCCTGTTGGTCCTACGCTCTTTTCGCTGCGATTTCTGGGTTTCTAAGGGTCCAATTGATCAGATAGGGGTCATTCAAATCGAATCTGAGACCAAAAGTTTTTTGCCCAAAAAAAAAGTAAGGCTAACCCCTTTCCATTTTTGGCGAAAATTTTCGCGATTTTGAAAAGTGCTGAAATCAATCAATTGCAGCACTATTTGTACGTAATTTTGCGGGAGAAATCGATTGGGCGCAGTCCCAATACGCTGCGATCAACGCATCAAAAGTTACAGCCGAAAAACCAGAACCTGAATTTTCGACATTTTTCAGCATGTGTTTTTCGTTCGCCATTTCTCTCCTGTTGGTCCTACGCTCTTTTCGCTGCGATTTCTGGGTTCCTAAGGGTCCAATTAATCAGATAGGGGTCATTCAAATCGAATCTGAGACCAAAAGTTTTTTGCCCCAAAAAAAAGTAAGGCTAACCCCTTTCCATTTTTGGCGAAAATTTTCACGATTTTGGAAAGTGCTGGAATCAAATAATTGTGGCACTATTCCAACGTGGTTTTGCGAGAGAAATCGATTGGGCGCAGTCCCAATACGCTGCGATCAACGCATCAAAAGTTACAGCCGAAAAACCAGAACCTGAATTTTCGACATTTTTCAGCATGTGTTTTTCGTTCGCCATTTCTCTCCTGTTGGTCCTACGCTCTTTTCGCTGCGATTTCTGGGTTCCTAAGGGTCCAATTGATCAGATAAGGGTCATTCAAATCGAATCTGAGACCAAAATTTTTTTCCCAAAAAAAAAAGTAAGGCTAACCCCTTACCATTTTTGGCGAAAATTTTCGCGATTTTGAAAAGTGCTGGAATCAATTAATTGCAGCACTATTCCGTCGTGATTTTGCGGGAGAAATCGATTGGGCGCAGTCCTAATACGCTGCGATCAACGCATCAAAAGTTACAGCCGAAAAACCAGAACCTGAATTTCCGACATTTTTCAGCACGTGTTTTTCGCTCGCCATTTCTCTCCTGTTGGTCCTACGCTCTTTTCGCTGCGATTTCTGGGTTCCTAAGGGTCCGATCGATCAGATAAGGGTCTTTCAAATCGAATCTGAGACCAAAAGTTTTTTGCCCCAAAAAAAAGTAAAGCTAACCCCTTTCCATTTTCGGCGAAAATTTTCGCGATTTTGAAAAGTGCTGGAATCAATTAATTGTGGCACTATTCGTACGTAATTTTGCGAGAGAAATCGATTGGGCGCAGTCCCAATACGCTGCGATCAACGCATCAAAAGTTACAGCCAAAAAACCAGAACCTGAATTTTCGACATTTTTCAGCATTAGGTTTTCGCTCGCCATTTCTCTCCTGTTGGTCCTACGCTCTTTTCGCTGCGATTTCCGGGTTCCTTAGGGTCCAATTGATCAGATAAGGGTCATTCAAATCGAATCTGAGACCAAAAGTTTTTTGCCCCAAAAAAAAGTAAGGCTAACCCCTTTCCATTTTTGGCGAAAATTCTCGCGATTTTGAAAAGTGCCGAAATCAATTAATTGCAGCACTAATCGAACGTAATTTCGCGAGAGAAATCGATTGGGCGCAGTCCCAATACGCTGCGATCAACGCATCAAAAGTTACAGCCAAAAAACCAGAGCCTGAATTTTCGACATTTTTCAGCATGAGGTTTTCGCTCGCCATTTCTCTCCTGTTGGTCCTACGCTTTTTTCGCTGCGAATTCCGGGTTTCTAAGGGTCCAATTGATCAGATAAGGGTCATTCAAATCGAATCTGAGACCAAAAGTTTTTTGCCCCAAAAAAAAGTAAGGCTAACCCCTTTCCATTTTTGGCGAAAATTCTCGCGATTTTGAAAAGTGCCGAAATCAAATAATTGCAGCACTAATCGAACGTAATTTCGCAAGAGAAATCGATTGGGCGCAGTCCCAATACGCTGCGATCAACGCATCAAAAGTTACAGCCGAAAAACCAGAACCTGAATTTTCGACATTTTTCAGCATGTGTTTTTCGTTCGCCATTTCTCTCCTGTTGGTCCTACGCTCTTTTCGCTGCGATTTCCGGGTTTCTAAGGGTCCAATTGATCAGATAAGGGTCATTCAAATCAAATCTGAGACCGAAAGTTCTTTGCCCAAAAAAAAAGTAACACTAACCCCTTTCCATTTTTGGCGAAAATTTTCGCGATTTTGAAAAGTGCTGGAATCAATTAATTGTGGCACTATTCGTACGTAATTTTGCGAGAGAAATCGATTGGGCGCAGTCCCAATACGCTGCGATCAACGCATTAAAAGTTACAGCCGAAAAACCAGAACCTGAATTTTCAACATTTTTCAGCATGTGTTTTTCGCTCGCCATTTCTCTCCTGTTGGTCCTACGCTCTTTTCGCTGCGATTTCTGGGCTTCTAAGGGTCCAATTGATCAGATAAGGGTCTTTCAAATCGAATCTGAGACCAAAAGTTTTTTGCCCCAAAAAAAAGTAAGGCTAACCCCTTTCCATTTTTGGCGAAAATTCTCGCGATTTTGAAAAGTGCCGAAATCAATTAATTGCAGCACTCATCGAACGTAATTTCGCGAGAGAAATCGATTGGGCGCAGTCTCAATACGCTGCGATCAACGCATCAAAAGTTACAGCCAAAAAACCAGAGCCTGAATTTTCGACATTTTTCAGCATGAGGTTTTCGCTCGCCATTTCTCTCCTGTTGGTCCTACGCTCTTTTCGCTGCGATTTCCGGGTTTCTAAGGGTCCAATTGATCAGATAAGGGTCATTCAAATCGAATCTGAGACCAAAAGTTCTTTGCCCAAAAAAAAAGTAACACTAACCCCTTTCCATTTTTGGCGAAAATTTTCGCGATTTTGAAAAGTGCTGGAATCAATTAATTGTGGCACTATTCGTACGTAATTTTGCGAGAGAAATCGATTGGGCGCAGTCCCAATACGCTGCGATCAACGCATCAAAAGTTACAGCCGAAAAACCAGAACCTGAATTTTCGACATTTTTCAGCATGTGTTTTTCGCTCGCCATTTCTCTCCTGTTGGTCCTACGCTCTTTTCGCTGCGATTTCTGGGCTTCTAAGGGTCCAATTGATCAGATAAGGGTCTTTCAAATCGAATCTGAGACCAAAAGTTTTTTGCCCCAAAAAAAAGTAAGGCTAACCCCTTTCCATTTTTGGCGAAAATTTTCGCGATTTTGAAAAGTGCTGAAATCAATCAATTGCAGCACTATTTGTACGTAATTTTGCGGGAGAAATCGATTGGGCGCAGTCCCAATACGCTGCGATCAACGCATCAAAAGATACAGCCAAAAAACCAGAACCTGAATTTTCGACATTTTTCAGCATGTGGTTTTCGCTCGCCATTTCTCTCCTGTTGATCCTACGCTCTTTTCGCTGCGATTTCTGGGTCCCTAAGGGTCCAATTGATCAGATAAGGGTCATTCAAATCGAATCTGAGACCAAAAGTTTTTTGCCCCAAAAAAAAGTAAGGCTAACCCCTTTCCATTTTTGGCGAAAATTTTCGCGATTTTGAAAAGTGCTGGAATCAATTAATTGTGGCACTATTCCGACGTGATTTTGCGAGAGAAATCGATTGGGCGCAGTCCCAAAACGCTGCGATCAACGCATCAAAAGTTACAGCCGAAAAACCAGAACCTGAATTTCCGACATTTTTCAGCATGTGTTTTTCGCTCGCCATTTCTCTCCTGTTGGTCCTACGCTCTTTTCGCTGCGATTCCTGGGTTCCTAAGGGTCCAATTGATCAGATAAGGGTCTTTCAAATCGAATCTGAGACCAAAAGTTTTTTGCCCCAAAAAAAAGTAAGGCTAACCCCTTTCCATTTTCGGCGAAAATTTTCGCGATTTTGAAAAGTGCTGGAATCAATTAATTGTGGCACTATTTGTACGTACTTTTGCGGGAGAAATCGATTGGGCGCAGTCCCAATACGCTGCGATCAACGCATCAAAAGTTACAGCCGAAAAACCAGAACCTGAATTTTCGACATTTTTCAGCATGTGGTTTTCGCTCGCCATTTCTCTCCTGTTGATCCTACGCTCTTTTCGCTGCGATTTCTGGGTCCCTAAGGGTCTAATTGATCAGATAAGGGTCATTCAAATCGAATCTGAGACCAAAAGTTTTTTGCCCCAAAAAAAAGTAAGGCTAACCCCTTTCCATTTTTGGCGAAAATTTTCACGATTTTGGAAAGTGCTGGAATCAATTAATTGTGGCACTATTCCAACGTGATTTTGCGAGAGAAATCGATTGGTCGCAGTCCCAATACGCTGCGATCAACGCATCAAAAGTTACAGCCGAAAAACCAGAACCTGAATTTTTGACATTTTTCAGCATGAGGTTTTCGCTCGCCATTTCTCTCCTGTTGGTCCTACGCTCTTTTCGCTGCGATTTCTGGGTTCCTTAGGGTTTAATTGATCAGATAAGGGTCATTCAAATCGAATCTGAGACCAAAATTTTTTTCCCAAAAAAAAAAGTAAGGCTAACCCCTTACCATTTTTGGCGAAAATTTTCGCGATTTCGAAAAGTGCTGAAATCCATTAACTGCAGCACTATTCGTACGTAATTTTGCGAGAGAAATCGATTGGGCGCAGTCTCAATACGCTGCGATCAACGTATCGAAAGTTACAGCCAAAAACGAAAATCTGTGTTTTTGACATTTTTCGGCGGGTGCTTTTTTCCTCGTATCTTTTCTCCTGTTGATCCCACGCTACTTTCGCTTCGTTTTCTGAGTTTCAGAGGGTCTGATTAGTTAGGAAAGTGTCTACAAATTGAATCTGAGACCTCAAATTTTTGGTCGAAAAATGAAGAAAAAGTAAGGCTAACCCCTTCGCATTTTCGGCGAAAATTTTCGCGTCTTCGAAAAGTGCCTGAATCAATCAATTGTAGCACTATTCCGACGTGATTTTGCGAGAGAAATCGATTGGTTGCAGTCTTAATACGCCGCGATCAACGCATCAAAAGTTGGAGCCAAATAACGAGAACCTGTGTTTTCGACATTTTTCAGCAGGTGCTTTGTCCTCCGCAACATCTCTACTGTTGATTCCACGCTCTTTTCGCTGCGTTTTCTGAGTTTTTGAGGGTCCAATTAGTCAGGTGAGGGTCATTCAAATCAAATCCGGGACCGAAAATTTTCGCCTCAAAAAACGAAGAAATAGTAACGCTAACCCCTTTGCATGTTAGGCGAAAATTATCGCGATTCCAAAAACTGCCGGAATTCACTTCTACCTCTGTTTAAATAATTACATGGTTCCGAGTCAATGTATCCATAAAAAATTTTTTTCAAATGATAAAGTAAATGCCGAGGCGCTTCCGATTGCTTGACTTATGTGATGATAGATTTTATGTTTGTATGTAGCCAAAATTCTAGTGATTTGTATTTATGTTTCTTGTTTTTCTAAACAGCTTAAATTCGATTCTGGTTAGGACTATTATAAGTCGTGAGAATTGGCTATATGCGAGCGAATTGGTGTAGAGGTCTCATATATAGACGAGACGTGGATAGGAATTCACGAGGTAAGTCATACTGGTTTATCATTTATTTCTTGAACCAGGATACTTTGATACAGTATAACTATTAATATCGGTAAATAAAACTACTGTCTTTCTTTGTGAACTTGCCTTCTGATTAACAAGGAGATTATCAGACCTCAGAATCACAGATTTCGCTCAAACTCCTAGGGTTGTTTCTTTGGACCAAAATGTGAAACTTCTGACGTGTAGTTGTATCCATTGGGTTGTCGTTCGCTAGATTTACAATATATCAGGCAGTCGAAAATGCGCAATTCATACTTCACTACGGCTTCGAAATAATAATATTTCTGTTTACACTTGAATCTATGAGAACGTGTCTGCGAAACTTCAAAAGGACAATGAAGATTAATATTTCAGGCGACAATACACAACAGGCTATTTCATTTACGAAAATACAATCAATTTTAAGCCAAGTGAAGAACGGCTCAATGCATGAAACTACATATCAGAAGCCCCATATTTCGAGGCAAAGAAACACCCCCAGAAGTTTCAGCAAAATTCGTGATCCGGAGGTCTGATTCTCGCCTTGTAAGGCACAAGAAATTAACAACCTTATTTTCCCTTCAGTGACCGGGGCGATATTTGCACCATTTTAATTTAAGCAACAGTCATGATATCCTGTTGATCGATATCCTCCTCTTGTCAAGTTTCAGGAAAATGACTTATACGTGGCAAGGAATATTTGAAATATTAAGCGAGGGCATGATTCTCTGTCGCGAAATTCGTAGTATGGAATAAGTAAAATATTTTCACTTATGTCAGATTAGATTTATCGACAGTGCTTCGTGCATACAAGGGGAAAATGGTGTTAATTTGTTGTTTTTACGTTTTTGTTCTGCTGGCTCTCGAATTCTAATGGTACTTATGTATATACGTATTGTATAATAATTACTTGGTTGCTATTTTATTATAATAATTCTGGATATTATTCACCTTTTTCTAGTGAGTAGTATACACCTGTGGCGACTGAACAAATAGGAAGTACTGCCGTGGTATTATATTCTTGTAAACCAAATTAATTAAATTCAGGTGAAAACATGTTGAACAATTTCGAGATACAATAAACTATCTTCTAAATGGTTTTGGTAATTGATTTGAATTTTGAGGCGTCGCATTGTATTATACGATTATAACTTATTTCTTGTACTTCCAGTTTCTGCGCAATTTTCATTTGTGTAGGTAAACACAATTTCTGTTATGCGGGTCTTAAGAACCATTATAAATACATAGAGACGTACGGCAGTTTTGACTATGGCATTCTTTGTTATTCTTTTTACGCTAAGACTCATTGCAATAGAACAAACATACATAGACCATTTGAGTCGTGGTGTAGCTAATCTAATTATTACATACAAAATTACAGCCCAATTAAGTTTGAATTTTTTACTATTGTGTAAAATTAATCAGACACTGATCTTAGAAATATAAAAATGTTTTTGAAAATTAATTCTGGTTCGAATTCTGTTATTGAAATATACTTTTTTTTTTTATGCGAAAAGAAGTATGAAGTATTGAAGTCCCATGAACGTTGGAAATTAGAGTAGAAAATTTGTTGCCAGAGACATTTTGCTCATTACAGCGGAGTTGGAAATAAACTCATATATGCTTGATCACGTGCAATGCTTCTATAAATACAGTTCCATTTTTGAATAAAATTAGACCTTGGTAATTGAAATTAAATATGCATCCAATCTTACGGTTGCTACAAGTATGTGCGAAAGAAAAAACTATCGATATTCGTATTTTCACAAACCAACGATCAGTGTCTAATTATTATTGATATAATCTGAAGAAAGTTTTGTTGAGCGCAAGACTCATTTTTTCTCAAAGCTGTGGAAAGTATCGTTTTTTCTTTAGAAGTACATTTTAACTTGAGTCACAAAATTGAATTTCGAATAAACGCAATGATTAGTTAGGCTGTAGCGGCGCCCTCATGTCCGTCTGAATTCTGTGAATGATTTTAAGCGTAGGTTTCATTTATGATTCAATGCTGCAATGAACGAGGGTCGGTATATTGTGTTTTCTTCAGATTATCCAGTATTATACTGACAAAAAATTGATATATTATGTAATCCATAAATGAAAAATATTGGGCCTCCTTTTGAAAATATCTCAAGGGGGATAAACTTTTTGTATTAACACTGCTGCAGTGCTGTCAGGTTATAATTATACGAGAGATTCAAGATGAGATAATAATAATGTCAATAATAATTAAATCACCGTAAATTTCTTTCTTCAAATTCTTTTACTTCGTTTTTTGTTCTTTTCTATACATCAATATTCTCGACTTATTCGGACTTATTAATCAAGTGCAGTATTCACAGCCCATCCTCGCACTTAAATTTTAAGTATCGCTCAACCGACCAACAAACTATATCTCTAGGCTAACTCATTTTCGGAGTAATTTCTTGTTACAGAATATCTCGAGGCATCAGCGGCATTACAGCGAATTGGCCAACTGGGTGCAGGATGTGAAATTGAATTCGAAAATATGATCTATATATTGCATACTACGTCAAGTGATTGTTCGAAAAGACACACATAATCTTGAACAATCCGCTCTATTGCCGCTTGAAACTGATACGGGAATGAATACCCGTATACAGTAAAAGAATTGATAATTCCTCTGAAAGGAATAATCCGCGCG
The DNA here is from genome assembly GCF_021901455.1 of Neodiprion lecontei. Taxonomy (NCBI): domain Eukaryota; kingdom Metazoa; phylum Arthropoda; class Insecta; order Hymenoptera; family Diprionidae; genus Neodiprion; species Neodiprion lecontei. The sequence continues at coordinate 25,621,965 of NC_060260.1, read as the reverse complement.
AATTTCAAAAAACGCTACAGCTTATTGAGCGTATGTTACATTTTTTTCTATAACAGTCTTAGCATTCTAGTAAGATCTATTTATAAGAATACATCGCGCACCGCAAAGTGTCCTTCAGGTGTTTTCAACAATGATTTAAATAGTAATTTTAATAATATTAATAATAATAATATACTGATAAAAATAAAATGTGACAAGGTTTATTAACATTTTTTTCCCTTCCTCTAAAACCTGTGTCTTACGCTGAAATATACATCGTTGCATCTATATTCACGAGAAATAATCATCAATAAATAAATGTATCTTCTAAAATTACGATATTTCACTGAGCGTCTTTTTTTATATCAATATCTCAAATACCACATCTGTAGTTGTGTTTATTCGGAGATCTTTCTTTCTGTACATGGTACGTATAACAAAAAGTCGTATTGATCGTTTGGAAATTATAGTGGAAAAATATTTTACAGTAAACGAGGAGATAACAATTGCAAATCGATTTTACACCTCTCTCATGACACATAATATTTTCAGGTATATTTGGCACGTGTGTGTATTACATCGGAATCGTGAATGACGAAAATAATTTGGATATGATTTATGAGTATAAGTTTCGTCAGTTATTATCTAGCAAATGTTACGAATCCTATTTTAAAACTTGTTCGAGATTCTATCTGGATGACAAAACTTACGGAATGACTCAAAGGTTTGTTTTTTGTTTTTATTTTTTCACATAGACGTATGCTAGAAATCGTTCAATGACGTTAATATCAAATGGTGGAAAAGAGAACGAGCACAAGAAAAAAAAATACATCAAAACAGTAATCGTGATAAAAAAAAAAAAAAAAAAATAACACATACAAAACACATTAATAATAAATAATGCGGAAAGCGTAAAACCTATTCCTAATACGGCAGAATAAGGATAAATATACACAAAATTATTACGTGAATCGGTAAGTAACTTGTCAGAAATCGGCGAAAGTTATACATAGTCCAGACGATGGCATTAAAAAAAGATCTAAAAACTTAAAACTACATTTAATAATTGTATCTTGGTAGTTTACTTTTTGCCCTCTACGAATGAGTTTCAAGATCTTAAGCTAGCTTCAACTAAATACATATACCACGTTGATAAAAAAAAAAAAAAAATAATGAAATTGGCCGCTCTCATTTCGGAACGATTTATCTTCAATGTACAAAGACGTTTACGGTGTCAAATTATGCAGGAAAACAAGACTGCTTTCGCTTACGCGAATTGTGTACATATATGTGTCTGCATGCGTATACATATATATACACATACGCACATACATATATTACTAAGTATATCTGCAATTGATCTTGCAAGAGGAAAAAATTCAGTGTAAATGCACTTCACTATTATCATTTTTAACGCATCCATACCATATGTGGTGAGTCACGTAACATACACACAGACACATGGGGAGGCACACACTCGCACCGCAAGACTCTTATCCCAGCGAATGAGTCCGGGTTCAACGATTAGCCGATCCAAGGCAGCCATCAGCTGGGCTGAGGGGGAGTAAGTTTCACCAAAAGCCATGTGTAAAGTTGTAACTTTTTCTTATCCGCCAATTCGTACTGAAGATTGGTAAGACCGTCGGTTGCAAATCTCTTCTTCCCGCTCTTCAGGAACTCGTACCTTGACAAATGAAAAGAAGGTAAATAAATCGCTCATTCAGTCAATGACAGACGGTGGTGGTGAACTGGAAGATCGTAAAACGTTTTATCGTTTGCTCAGCAAACGTGTACGGCTACCGGATACCGCGATAGATTTATAGTAAGGATGAAGACAAGTAAAAAAACCGTCTCGGCTTGTCGCAGTATGTAATGTACATATGTAATTTACACCCACCTCTTTGGATTTGCCTTCTCCTTTTTGTGAGAGAGCATCTGGTATCTCGCGATATTTGCAGGATAACGCGATATGTGGAGACCGTGTGCCTTGATACGATTCGCCATGTCGTCGTCCTCGCCACCCCAGCCCCAATATACGTTACTAAACCCGTTCACCAGGCGAAATTGTTCCCTGGACATCGCTGATACACCGCCAAATATGTCGGCGTACGGTAGTCTGCGAAACAACGGTAAGCAATGAACATTCGCTAATCGTCACCGAGAAAGCAAATGTTTGACATGATGGGACGATTGCATGAACACTTATCGAAGTTCTTCAAATAACGAGGAGTAAAGAAAAAATATGTTCCAATCGTATCAGATCATTCTTATGGAAGTGTGAACATTGCCTTGTTGTTTGAAGTCCGTTGAGTCAGGCTTCTGGAGCATTATTGACTGACAATGAACCGATTAATCGTAGATGAGCATAATCTGCAATCTGTATCAGACGTCGCGTCCTCTGAATACAGGTGAAAAGAGCTTAGATAAGGTAAGGCTTACCTGTACTTGAATTTGTCGATCGCAACGGACATGTGCCTCGGCTGTTCTGGGCAAGTGTAGAGGTTTCGGTCATCTTCGGGCAGGAGGTCCACGTCGTGAAATATGAAGCAATCGAAGGATCCCTCCTTCAGGGCTTCGACGTATCCGACGTTCATCAGCATGGCTCTGTTGAACTGCACGGTACCTGTAAAAGTCGAGTTCAACGACACATGTGGTGAATCTATGTATATCTAAAGTGACCCAAAAAAATATCTTTCAGAGCTTGAGGCGTTCTCTTCCTAAGTATAGCTTCAGAGTTTAGTCTGTCGAGTGTTTCCCAGGTATATAATCGTCCGCTTGGACATGGTGAGATACGCCAGAAGCGAAGTGCCTCGAACCTTGCAACAACTTTTTTTCACCAGATATCTATATCTATCTTGTCTGGGTTTAACAGTGAAACCGTCGTTGCGTCGTAGTCTAGAACTCTAGGCAAATACACGAAATCCGAATATGTAGAAACACGTCATGAAAATTTATCAAGCAGCGTATGTATTGTATAAACAGGCTCGTCGGGATCTCCGAGAATTATTACCAGAGTGTTCTCATTCGGAAACACAATCTTCGCGCACAATGTATATGCACATACATTCGTCTCTATATTTGCTGTAGAGCAATATCAGAACCCGGTTCCTACCTAGCTACTACCGCTGGAACTTCTGTCTCATTCGCTTCTAATGTATTCCTCCTTCGCGAGACCAAGTAGCGCGTGATATTGGATTTTCAACACAGCCTCTTTCGCTCTATCCGCCTGCACCGTAGAACAGTGCTATCTACGCGTACACGGACTGATCAAGGGTTCTAATATCTATTTTCCGAGTGTCGGGCGTGAAAGTTTTAAGAGGACTCGGCCGGTACCTTTAGGAACAAAGTTATTCCGGTCTCGATCCATGATTAAAACAATAATGAATCATGAACCTTCGCCTGAACCGTGAAAATACTAAAAGACACCCTGTATATTCCAGGGTATGTCAATCTTAAAGTGGACTCGAAGATTAAGTTTGCAATTTCATTCTCTAATCAGTGTAAAAAACCTGAAACACTAATTATTCTTAGAGCTATGCCATTAGTCATTTCCATGAGCTGTATTCTCGTACTAAATGAAAATCAAATTCAACCTAGCACCGGGGAATAATTGCCGCTCTCATACGCACATCGTGATTGGTAATAAGAAGTGTTTTTGAAGAATTATTTATAGTTCCATCTGGTAAACTCAATCTCGTTGCTTGTAATAGACGGTACGTATATCTTTTGCCCAACGCAACGGTACAACACCCACGGAGACAGAATAGAGAGGAGACAGTGCCGGAGTACGAGAAAATGAGAAAATGCGAAAAAGCGGAAGAAGAATAAGAGAGGGAAGCAAGTCGGAGGCATGCTATTCTATTCGTAATCTACTCTTCTAAGGTCCTCGGAGGAATTGCAGCAGAGGTCCTGGAGGTTGTTAATCACCTGGCGTTAGATAGCACAGTCCTTTGTACGATATACTCTAATCGCTATTACTAAACCTTCTGAACCTCCCACCAATGGCACAAAGCCACTCTACGCGAGTCGATGCTTCTTGTGACTCATCTAAGTATGCGCGTATATATGTAGTTTGCACATGCCGTTACTCGGTCGAAACATCCTCTCACGATCAGACTCGGCGGCTCCTTAACCACAAGAAATATGAATTTTATACCTGAACTAGCAACGTCGTCGCGGGTATAAACTGGCCACCTCACAAAGAGCGTCGGGTAAGATGTGCCGGATTCCGCATTCATTGATCGTAATATACCGGCAGTGCCGCTGCCGCCTTTGTTATTATACCGAACCAAAATGTTTGATAAAAATTAAATGCGTTCTTTTGTCTAGGCTCCATTGAATTCGTTGGTGTGGAAACCCTTGCGACGGTTGGAACAAATTTTTTTTTTCTCAACTCCGGAACATGTTTCATAAAGGGAAATAATGATTTAATCTCATTTCGTGAAAATCGAGCTGATTATGTATATATATATATATAAAATGACTTTGAGTTAAAAAATAAATTAATCTGTAAAGATGTTCGTTGAAGAACTTTATCAAATTCGTACAACTTTTGCTTACAAAATGACGGTTGGGTAACATGTCGAAAAATTGATGAAACGTAGGTATTGCAAAAAAAGAAAAAAATTTCCACCGAATTCGGTACACATCATTTTGCCATAAATTTATGACATATTTGAGTTTTAGAAAATTACTACTATTTGCCGAAGAATTGAAATCAATGTCGGTCGCGAAGTCCATACATTAGACCAATTCATCGTATAATAAGATATTTTTGAAACCTTCGTTACTTTGGATTTGAGTCTTTCGACTCACCGACCTCTCGGTTATGTATATAATAACTGCTATAAGATCATCGATGCACTTGTGAACCAAATACAATATTTCGCTAGTGTTGATAATATATTGTCTTTTTTACTACCGCCATGCGGCGAAGAGGAATGCGGTGGTTACGCGCTGAGGTAATTCAAAGCCACAGGCGAAGCGGTTTGATTGTGTAAACATTTATACCAATCCAAGTCTCCGAGATGTTCTATATATGAGATCAAACACGATGTTTACCGATTAATATGGCAAACCGGTTTTCGGAGATGGTCTAAAGTCAAGGTTACTCACATACACGCACACCAGGTTACAGTACAAATCATTACATCGCGTTATTTTGTTTAAACCTGTATATAACGAGGAAGTGATCGCTTTCAAATATCGAGCGTATTCTGCGATTTTGCAATTTTCGCACAGGTTCAGTAATGCGCAATCCATTATCCAACAAAAAAAACAATGTTTCTTCTCAAGTCGATTCAAATTCGTCCTTGCCAACGGAATTCAATCAACGAGATTTCGTGATGTCAAGAAATTCAAGAGATAAAACAGTCTTCGATACACTCGCGATACATAAAAGAAAGAATATGGTGAAGCTTTCATTTGTGACGGCATTGGCATGCAGGGAACGAGATTTTTCAGGAGTACAAGTCGCGCGTTATCCACTCGGTAAAAGGAATCGATTACTTCAGAAGAGAAATTCCCTTTTTAGACTACAAATATTCATCCGTCCGGTTGAATCGAGTTGAAAAAACATAGTAATTCGAGAGCACCCATAGCTTGCTGACTGTTCACTTTTCAAAAGTTATTATAGCAAATGGGAAAAGATGTCGAGCTGCTTCTCTAGTTCAAGATGAGCTACAGTCTCGGAGCATCATAATTGAGTTTCGACGCCGTTTGTTATAAATTAAAGCTGAGTTAAAGAGCTGCGATGGAATTTCGGTTTCCTCCGTCATTCGCACACTCACTCTCTCTTCTTTCTGCTTACTTTTGCTAAACTGCTACTCCGCTGTTATTTATCGCCATGAAGCATCATTACCGTTCTCTGTCACATGTGTTTGTTCAACATTGCCATGCGCAATAAATTATCTATCTATCCATCCATCTATACGTCTATCCATCTATCTGCCTAGTTATTTGTGTATATACCTATATTTATCAACGCGTGCATAAATCGTTTGTCACTTCGGCACAAGGTCGTAACAAGAACTCGGTAGTAGCACGATAATTGGCAACGACGCGTGCATATGTATACATATATACTATACTACATAGTTTAATAGAGAGCGCCGAACAGTTTAGCAGTATATCAATTGTGTAACGACGGATTATCTCTTTATTAGCACATTTTCACTTTCGTCACAATTTGTCCTCTTAGATCTAATTACCAGAACACAGATCATGTAATACTTGTTTCGAAGCTAGTAACTGAAGGCCTTCGACACTAGTTTCATGTTGTTTCAATAATTTATGCACTCGCTAATTCATTGCTTATACATGTGTGTATATCTGTTGAATGACGTTATCACGTTCACAATAACGCTTCAAGCAAAAACTCGTAACATATGACACGTCAGAAACAATTTTATGACGAGCTTTATAAACGTGTTAAAAGTCTGGTCATACATTTATTTATTAGTTATTTACCAGTTACCTAACAACAGAGATCCTTTGACCAGATAGCGTATTTCATTTCATTAACTCTCAAATATTTTTTCTTTTCCATTCTTCAAGTTTTTTACTAATACAGTTTTTACTTTCCTTCGATACTTTTAGTTCCTTTAGTAATCGATGAAATGTATTTATAACTCTGATAAGCTATTAGTCTCCGAAATATAATCACGTATGCAATTATACGCAGAAGCAAAAACAGTAACTAACGTCGGCATAATATCCTATGGATTAATATTACAAGAAGAAAAAAAAGTAAGTCCTGAGATATGTAACCGAACTTGTCCGATATATGATGTAACCACTTGTGAAGGAATTGTCAAACGGTTTTGAGTATATATTTTTTGAGGTATAGCAAAAATGAGGCGATTCCTCGATATCGAATGGATTATCTAAGCCGTGTAGGTAAAGCCGACATTCGAATTGGAAAATTTCGTATAAGAATCGCGAATAAACAAAAAAAAAAAAAAAAAAACTAGCGCATGAATTTTAATTCAATCGTTACCTAAACGGAGCCTAAATAGATGTAAACGTAGAGCGTACCTACAGGTACTGCAATGCGGCATTCACCCTTCCGTTTGTCCTTCTATTCCCCGCTGCCGAGGGTGTTACATAAAACAGATCTGCAGTCGCTTCCGGTTAATGGAAGGGTATTTCCGCGGTGCAACGCGTTCGCAATCTCAAGTGCAAGCTGCGACTAAAACTAAAAATAGTACCCCGGAATTAAAGCTGCAATGCCACTATCGGTTGGTAAAAAAAGCGCGGTCGATGCAAAAAATTACAAAATAAATGTCCGAAGATGTAATTGAAGTTGTGAGCACGAATAAATTTCGATCGAAAAAACCTTCCTCGAATATTAAAAAAAAACACCGTTGATAGCAAATTTATAAACTTTAAAGGAACCTCAGTATTTTATGATCTTTTCAGTTTTTTTAAATTTTAGTGAATTTATACCTTACTTTCATCGCAGATCCTAGACCACCAAGTTTTTAATCAGCTGGTTGATTAATCAAAAATTATGTTATATTACCGTGAGACAGATTATTATAACTATCAACTATCATATATTTTAGTCAAACGATTTTTGCCGTAATTGGAAATCTGTTTCAGGCAAAGGAGTGATTAATTAACGTAATTAAAATGAGCTATTATTCATCAAATTCGAACAAACGATACGAGTATGGTGTTAAAAAAAAAAAAAACTTCAATAATGTTATCTCCACAAGGTTACGAATCGTACTTCATAATTTAATATCAGTGTTTAAATTTTTTTAAGTCACCAGGGGTTGTTTTTTAAACGAAATTAGCGCAATCAACTATAGTTACATCTGATACCGCATTTCCTCCGTTACTTTTAGACCAACGGATAGCGGTAACACGTCCTTAAAGTTGCCAAACCTGAATGCAATTTCAATCTAATTATGTAAATGTGCGAAGCACTGCAGGCTGATTTGCAATAACGACCAGGCGGGCGTTTTATAAGCCAAGTAATCTAATGCCAAGAGGGATCGTAATTCCAATTTCGAACAACCGTCGACCTAATTGGCTTTGCGAGATATTTACTTGAGACGTCGTCCGCAATTACCCTGAGAAAGGAAAAGCTCGTACCGAAGTTGTTATGCGCGGAAAGAGAGAGGCGAATGCGAACGCCGGCAAATCCGAGACTATTTGAGTAAAAACTTGTCGTTACCCTTTGAGGAACTGGTGATAATTGAATTTGGATTGAACCTTTGAGGAACTGGTGATAATTGAATTTGGATTGAACCTTAATTATGACTCACCCTCTTGTTCCACTATAAAGATCGTGTAGTCGATCTGCTGGCGAAGCAGAACCGGGTGAAGGTTGTAGAGTAGAATTAATAGATGCTGAGCCCTGGCTCGATATGGCACCACGATTGCTACGCGATAACGAGCCTCGCAGTCCTTTGGGAAACCCCTGCCACCCATCTGGAGCCTAGCCGAGAAGAGCTTCTCGACCTCCGCAATCTCTGGAGGCTGTTTTGATATCGCCACTGGTCCAACTGAATGCATAAATTTGCAAGGGGTTAATAAAATAGGAGGAAAATTGTTCAAAGTTTATTATTTCAACAATTTCAAGGCGTAAATGTACAACACTGAGAAAGATCAACTGTTCGTTCGTGAAAATATTTTCTTTAAGCAACGAATATTTAGTATAAAAATTCATTTCGAGCGTCAGAATATTCTCCGAATCATTTTATTTTTATATCTCTAGCCAAATATGTTTGATTATTTTCGGGTGCTGGCAGACCATTTTCTCTCACATTTCCCCTACATGATATGAAAACTTCAATAAAGGTGAGAATAAAAGTTTAATCGAAGATCGAGGATCGAACGGGGCTTGAACCCCGATAAATTCCAGGCCTAACCGTATAAATTTTCAAGATATTTCGAGGATCCTCTGCAGCTAGGAAACTGTCAAATTATCTGTATAACAATGTCACGCGAGGATTGGAACCCCTGCAGATAAATGGCTGGCATCCTGTGAGATTTTGTACATCAGTATTATCACTGGGGGTTCGTTAATGGATCAAGACTGACTCAATTTACCGGAAGTTTGTCCATGTCGCAGCCAGTGAGGGTCGAAGAAAAAATACAAAGAATAAAGAAATGAATTCAAAAAATCCCGCAGTATCCTTGTATATAAGAGAAGGTCACGAGGTAATATAAATATGACTCTTCTCCCTCGGGCGAGCTCATTATAAAATAACAGGTTTTACCCGCAGGAAGCTGTCTTTGCGCACCGTCACTGAAATTATGGTAGGTATGCAAGGTTACGGAATTACACTTGACACCTCGATATAATTTATCGAGATTATTGTGAATATTTTTAAGTAATTTCGATGCTTCACCTTGTGTATAAGTTAAGGAAAAAACTGTATTTTGTTCTTTCTTTTTTTAAACACGCATGTGCAAATGCCAATTCAATATATGTGTATATATACATGAGTTACACGACTATCCGAGGAATTAACTTCCACAATTACTTGGTCGATGCAGTTCGTTTATGATTTACGAAAATACACGAGAAAAGAAATAAATTTACCAAAGTGAACTCTTCACGGCATATTCGAGAAATAAAAAGATTGAAAAATTATTGACGGGCTGCCGAAAAGGAAACTGAAACAGGATTTTGCCAATTAAATCGTAGTTTTATATCAAAGGGTTGAGTATCATGGAGAGTGTGCGTGCGGAACCTTTAGCTATCGAATGTTTAAGCAGGGCTTTCATAGCTAGGCACAATGGCGATGGAAGTGTTCTTGCTGCACGTATTGACGCTGGCAGCAGGCCGAACAAAGAAAAGCGTTCACGTTTGTTCGCGGAATAATGGAAAGTAATGTTTGATGTACAGAGAAGTTGGCAGGTGAGTCTATGCATACGGTAGGAAGTAAGGTTCTGTCGCAATCCTCTTGGCCGTGGAAAAGAAGAAGGTACTCGAGAAAAGCCTGAGAAAAGTATAAAAATTTCTTTCGTCTTTACTTTCTACCTCTCGACTTTTCACGCTAAAGCCAATATATGAAAACGTGAAGCCTGAACAACGAACGTTGTAAGAGTAAAAAGTTACGGATACTTTTCTTAGTAACAAGCCTTTCGGAAAAATCAAAATTATTTGAGTGGTATACGTTTATGTTCGAATTGTACCGGTTCGTACGACTTGTGATTTCATTGGCACTCTCAATGTCAGCATTCATTAGGGTTCGAAGGCACCCTCAAAAGTTAATTCGATTTTGAAAGCAGGGCCTGGTTACCAAACCTCCGCAAAAGTTTGCGCTGATCTTGGACCGAATTCGAATTTAAATTTGATTTATTTAAACGACTGTATTTACCAAAGCCAGAGTCATACGCTTCCTCGTAAAGCTTGTGATACAGCTAATTATAAGACTCTGAATTATGCCCGCCCTTTTACGAAAATCCACTCGATCTTTATGAGTAATGTTGGTTATTCATTTAATAACGATCAGGTCAAATAAAAAAACATTTGCACTGCGAGTATTACTCCGTAGAATATATTGCATAATTTTATTTAACAATAATGGATGTTAAATGAAGTTACACAGAACGTGGTTATAGTCAAGTATACATACATATATCACATAACTGGGCGCGAAGAAGACACAGAGGGTACTGTGATTGGAAATGAGTGACACACCAAGTTAGTTAAAACAAGTTATTGAAACTGGGCTTTCATTTGACTACCCATCTGATATATTACCATATAATTTAATAGACGCGAACATTCAAATATTCTCAACACGTAAATCTCAACATACTGAGCCAATACTGATTCGGTCCGGCCAAGCCTTGCATGAACTTCGCCGAACACCAGAAACAAATTGACCGAACTACTGTCTAACTATTGAATTTTCTGGACCACTGTGACGTGGATGAAATAAGCAAATGCCAGCTATGCCACCTTTACTTTACTGTAATATACGCTCTATTTTTTTTTTTTTTGAGCTTTGCTCAGAAAAAATATTAAGCCCTTGATGTAACCCTAGACAGGAACTTGACCGTGTGATTATGCTTATAGCGTGAATACACGGTTTCGTGGCAGAACCATTTTTTTGCCGTTAAATCGTTACTTTTGTACAATCTGAAACCACTCTGAGTTCGCGAAAATCTTTGAAACAGTATGAAATGTTTCTAGAAATTTGTTCCATGCTTGGAATTGGAATTGCACGCGTCAAGACCTTACTCAGCTTACTGATTGCGTTATGAATAATTTTCGACGCTGTCATTTTTAAACACTTGAACAAACAGGCTGAAAGAGTAAATGAAATATTGTGCTCCAGTTTTGTCAGAGTCGTCATAATTTTTTCTCGAGCATCTAGCTGAGCTCTTCCGTTTTTTTGTATAAACTATAAATTTCAACAGTCTGGACAATTATACAAAATAAACAATGTCGACACATGGGGTAAATCAGTTTAATGAGGCGGTTGTGCATTTAGCCTCTCGAAAATACAACCTGGATGATGTTCATTAACGGTGGAGAATTTATCTTCAGAAGCGATATTTCATCGAACTTTGGCCCGGAATACCTTATCGAGGAAGATGTGATTCTCGTAGTCTTAAACTATTGCCTACGAGCATTAGGATATTTGAGCATCGGTGACACGGTGGCTTCCGGAAATTGGGGCTTGAAGGACCAGGTCCTCGCCCTGAAATGGGTTCAGGCTAACGTTGAGTACTTTGGCAGCCATCCTGATCAGGTGACGCTGTTTGAACAAAGTTCAGGCGCGGTTTCAATTCATCTTGTGACTATGACGAATATCACGATTGGTAAGGGCAACTTCAGTTGACACTCAGATACAAAAGGTACTTATGGCGGGGTTTTGTTTCTTTGCAACGAGTCTTCAGCCAAATTGTAACGACTCAAGGCCCATATCCTTCGTGACAAAGTCTGGCGTACATATTTTCAAGTGCAATACATCGGTAGTGGTATACAATGGTGAACACTATGATAGAATTGTGGACGTCGTTTGCTATCGAGGGGTGAGTTGGTTCGGCTGTTAAACATGAGAGTCGATCTGTTGCTAGCAATCATTTCAAACCTCAACTCAAAAACATATCTCCAGGAGACCCACGACTCCGGCTTTTAGCTGCGACACGAAGTGGGAACCGTTTTCGATCACGACGGACAACGACCTTCGCATCGGAAATATGGCCGATCTCGCTCTCACCGTTGAATATTCTTATTTCAAAGAACGTCTGCAGTTTTGGGATGACTTGAAAGCTAAGGTGCCGTTATAATCAGCGCGCTGAGTTTACGCGATCCCTCATTTTGTCATAAAATATCTGGAACGCACGTCTGGTACATTGCTTCATATTGGCAAGTTTTTTGCATTTTATTGTAATCCTCAAGGCATGTGAATCATTCTAGCATAGTTCATGCTGAGGGTAGATATTATAATTTTTGTTAACGAAAAACATGAAGACGAAAGTAATGAATGAACTCAAACTTGTATACCTTTTTGTTTAGCCCTCAAGCAGAAGAACAATTTCATTTATCCCCGGTTACTTCTTAACTCAATAATTTTATCACTAATCATCATCAATTATCATCAATATATAGGTACGAAGAAAGAGCCGGTTTTTAACCATTTTTAAGCCTCTGTAACTTCGCAACCTCAAGGGTAAAAAAGAAAACAAAAATGGCACAAATAGGCACAAGCGAGTACCATCTAAAATATTTATTGCAACGTAGGATCCAGATTCACGCAGGTGAACGTCTGTTGCGAGTCCAGAAGCTAGTTAATCTAATAGAAATCATGCCGGTGTTTTAAGAAAATTCTAAATAGCGTAAGAGTAGTTGTCCAGATTTTGTTATTACAAGTTTATTCTGTATTATTCATTTTCCTGCCGCGCTTCGTTGTTTTCAACCAAGGTACAGGAATTCACAAAGAACGATAACTTAAATTGATTTATGGTTCAGACTTTCATTTATACTAACTTTAAAACCTTCGCTTGGGGTCGGATGCCTAGTGTAATTGGTTTTTGTGCTCGCGTGCTCGCTTACTAGTTGTCAGTGTTTTACCATATGACATAGTTGTAGGGGAGACTGGGACACGATGGAGTCCCCAAAAAATTCTGGTACTTGCTTCACAGTATACAGAATGAACAATATTTTGTGCATGTGACGCAAACCGAATCTGCCTGTAAGATTTTTTCTATATAATGTGACAAATCACATTTACACACGCATGTAAGTATAACGTATTGTGATTTTATAACAATAAGGTTCGTCAAAAAATACCACAGAACAATCAGTTAAGTGCTGACAGATTTGAAACACGACGTACAGCAATTTTATCTCTAATTGAACGACGTTATTGTCATGAATTCCTATGTATACAATGCCAACCACTCACCAATTGCAATTTGTTGATCCTGGTCGTTCGATTTTTTATCAGATTCAAAATGTAATCTGAAGCATGCAGATTGCTTTGATAGTAAAAAACACGACAATTTCAGTAATCAAACCTGTAAACTTGAAAATTAGTCCGGAAGGTCAAAAGTCACCAGGTCAAGGACCTGGACAGCCAGAACTACGGAGCGCTTATCCTGAAAGTCGAGTTTCACCAGGTAGCGGACCTGGAGCGCACGATTCAGGCAGTAGAGAACCCGGTACTCGAAATCTGCGGAGCGCGATTCTTATAAGTCCGTTCTACTGCGCGGTTGTTTCCAGACTGAGGAATTCGGCTGATTTTCGTCGTCGACGATTACTATAGATCGATGACGTCAAGAGAGAAAAAATTTTGGGTGACGTCACTTTCTGAACATCCGAACATCCAAAATTTGTTTTCGAACTTTAATACTATGTATGATGTATGATGTACGATGTATACTGATTATATTATTAATTCAAAGTGATTCGTTCCACCTTTTCTGCATATTCTATAACGTATAATAGCAGTGCAGCTTTCAGGCTTACACACTGTACATGGGGGGTGAAAAATATAACCACCAAATCCTTTTATCAGGGTCTCATTTACGTATTCAAATTAATCTTTACATTGCCCGTCGAAATACTCGCGGTACGTTATTAATTATAATATTATGCGCTGCTCGGTAACTGATTTTAGCTATAGCTAAACTTCGAAATTTAGACATTTTGTATCCGGCAGATAAACGATGAATTTGATTGTCAGGTACAAGCACCGATTTCCAAGATTGTAATGATGTAATATAATCGATCACTTCATCTTCTCACGATCTCTCAAACATGAATAGTTTATTATACATCTCGATATTTATTATAGTCATAGGTATTTTCCTACGTATCCAGTATTTTGTAAAGTGCTCGATCAACTCGCGAGCAACGTATACGGACGTTTCTCGACCGCATTTGGCACAATGTCTTTCCCTCTCCTGATCCAAGCTTCCCAAAATATCTAGAAAGAGACTTCACCTCGAAAAGCTTGCAATTTCGACTTACCCAGGTTCGGAGGGAAGAGTGGACAGCGAGGCATTGTGGCCGGGTCAGTGGCGTTCGCATTTCCGACGACCAAAGTTTCCGAATGGTTCCGGTCACCACGGACGGTCGTCTCCTCGGTCTTGGGCGGATTTTCGGCCCGTTGTTGCACCAGGATTGCCGGAGCTGTTGTCCCACCCGCGGAGGCATTTCCAGAGCCGGCGGAAGGACTGGCTGCGGTAACTGGACCGTATATGATTAATCCCCGGGGATGATTTTTGTACGTGTGCCCGGCGTACCTGAAACAGGAACGGAGAAAAAAGATTTATAGAGAGAAAATCATCGTCACCTGTTTCGAAGCAGAGGCAAGGTCATATACGAGGATAGATTTTTAACTAAGGTTTTTAGCGGTTCGTTTAGGCAGGCGAAAAACGTTGACAATTTTCTGTATTCACTCGGTAGGGTGGAGTAAAAGACGGAGGTGTACGAAACGGAAAGAGAGAGAGAGAGAGAAAGAAAGAAAGAAAGAGAGACAGAGTTCAATTCAGATCAGATGTAGTATGCGCCTTTATGAGGCAAAAGAAGAGGTATACAATATAATATATTTGAGGAAATACAAAGAAAAAAAAAAAAAAAAAATTGCCAAGTTGAGAGAGAGAGAGAGAGAGAGAGAGAGAGAGAGAGAGAGAGAGAGAGAGAGAGTGCGGGAAAGAAAGATAAAGTCTAATATTCGGGCATTCTGGCTGAGATAAGCAACAACCGATAATAGATTGAGTGATACTTTCTTTCGCACTTCTCGGGTAAGGATCTTTTGATCCAGGCATACTCACTGCTGTAAGCAATAAAAACATAGTATATAAACATATAAACATATAAAGCCAAGGTGTGAATGTAATCAATCATTTAGAGGTTTTCAAGGATCTGTGCGCCGGTTAAAATTCTGCAGCCGTGACGTTATAAAACATTGAGAAGCTACCTGGTTTCGACACGTGAATAACGAGGCGAAAGACGAGAAATTTTATAAAACGGTTCGACACGACTCGTATATTACAACTGTAGCTATTGAGCAGTCCATCCTGCGGGATTTTTATAAACGAAGTCAATTTACCCAACGAAAATGAAGCGAATTGAGGTCGTTAGAACGTGTTTAAGAATGATATAAACACTATAGTGCAGACGAAAGGCTCTTGTGATCAAAATATTATGAAAAATACGATGAAAACATGACTAAAATAATATCTACTCAACTCTGGACAATTGTAGAGAAACCGTGAATTTCACCCGCAGTAGAAGATTCTGCAAACTTCAACTAGACGAACTCTTTATAGGGCTCAATTTATTCGCGAGTTCTCTGCAGATCAACAAAATCAAATTTTTGATTACCATTCGAAAAGTTAGAATCAATAATGCAATTTCTTCGAAGTTTTTCAATTTTCTTCGTAGATTACTGCGATGTTCATCCAACTAGACTTAACTCTATCAACTTCGATCGTACCGTTTAAACCACCGATTCGTTATACGTTTGTCTCGACAGCCTTTTGAATGGATTGTTATACATTTGATATACGGTTGTACGTGAAACTCTGTAGGAAATTGAGACGTATAAAGATATTGTCGGTATAATAACAACCGTGGGGTTAAATTATGCAATTTGTACGCCGTAGCAACTTTGGCATGAAAATTTCATTATCTGCAGAAAGAAATTGCTGCGTAATGTATACAAAAGTTTTCGCAGCAGTGCCTGTTCGAGCGAAAAGAACTGTTTTGTAAATTTCTGGAACAGCGGAAACCGATTAGTGTCTTGTGTGCGATATTTATCCCGGAAAGTCTGCAGGACGAGAGAATGTTCGTTCGCTCGACCCTCCGTTTGTCCTAAAATGGGATACGGTGATCAAAGTTTCCCTACATACAGGTATATTCAGCAACAAATCCAAAGTCGAATTTCAGTCCGAAGTGGCAACTGAGCCCCGGTTACAATTGCCCGAGGCCAGCAAACATACAGCATTGAAGTGCCGAAAAGCTTTCGCCCTTTGCCCAATAAATCCATGGCCGAGTAACAATGAACACGGATTATCACTGGTGGAAGAAGGTTCGGAAAGTAATGACTACACTGAGAAAAATTTCATTTGTCACAGTAACTAGAAATATTCGGTAAAACAGGTATCGTTAAAAAAACTGTTTGAATATTGTTGGAATTACGAAAAAACGAGGTGCGCCTAACCATTTTGCGCTATTGTCGATCCTTTTTTAGTTATTGCATCGCAAAATCAGATTCTGAGGTTTACTTTACTTTTTTAGTTAAATAAGGCTTTACCGTCAGTTTATTGTTGCACGAGCATTAAATTTTCGCAACAGTTGCAAGAAAATATAGCAACAGTGATGATAATGAGAAAGAATAGTAACGGATACTAGACTTTCCGGTAACAGGTAGAAAACTAATTTTCACTTTGTACCTACAACTAAATTTTTCAATTGCGGCAAAAAATGAAAATAGTTAAGTACTGAGCGGTAACCGAAACTAAAAATTTCTCTCAGTGTAAGAACAAGGATATAATACTTCAATCGTAATTCGGAAGAGGTGCAAACAATAAATTTTCCTCATCGAACAGAGTGCAGTATTTGTTCAATGACCTCCATGTAGATTGTTCCATCGATTTTCCAGTGAAACAACTTACAGACAGTTTTTACTGTTCTAGTCTCGTTCGCGTTGCTTCTTCGTATTGCAATCCTCCTGCGTGGCTTCGAAGGTTAATTTGAGTTACGTAGTGCGGAATTGGCGATTCGCGTGAAAAGACAACAGAAGCTGGACGGGTGGTCGTATAGTAGCAATAGTTACCAACTTCCAGCTACAGCTGTAACTCAGGGTTAGGCTTGGAAAGAGGGAACGGTTGAGGTCCCTAGCGGTGTTCACTCGCCGCCAATAAAGACGCTTTATTGCTATTGTTACTGGGATACCCCTGCAGGGTTTTAACTTTCGTTGTTTATTGTATACGGTATATATTCCGAAGTTGGTTCAAATCGTTACGAGACCCCTTGTACATTCTGCACACCCCTGGAATTTTACGTGGCGACTAAGAAAAGAGAGATTACCGAAAATGCTGAGAAAATTTCATCAAATTTACGCACCATAATCGCATAATGTATTCTTCACGATTATCTGCGGAGCGAAAATTAATCATGGTGTATATTGTACGATGTTTTAACAGAGGCCTCAGAGCACCTTTATTTTTCTCAGTCGACGACAGCGATGGGCTGAATATACCGCACAGCTCAGACAAATGTGCTTTATTTCAGAAGCTTCCAGTCCTTCAGGGTTCACTTTAATTTCATATCTTGCAATACAAAGTTGCCACCTGGATTCTTCGTCTTCGTGTAGTTCCGATGCTCACGCATGTTCGTCAGAGCTAAGAACGTTCAGTGCAGGTAATTGGAAACATGAAGGACCTAATGCAATTTCTGCGCAAATCATTTAACGAAATCGTCGATGATGGCAAGCACTGCACAGGACTTGAGAAACATTTGAATGCAGAGGACGTTGGTAGCCGAGAAGGCATTTATCACATGAAAATACCGCTCATTTGAAATTCTCTCGAGAGATAACGGCAATTTAGGGATAATCGGAATAGGAAGTAGGCAGCGGGTGCTTAACGAGCTAACGAAAATGCGCGGGGAGTTTGGGGTCTGAAGACGAGACTGCTCCTTCGCTACCCGCTGTTAGATCTACCTGATTTTCAACTACGTTGGGGGCTTACACAGGAGGCAGATAGCTGCGAGGAAAGTCGCAGGTGGTTAGCAGGGAAAAAGGTATAGCTCAACTCTAAGCTCGAACGCGCAATTATCGGGTGTTTGCGCCACACGTGGGAGTTTTCCTTCAGGTAGCTACTGACACTCTTGATAGGAGTAGTGGATAACTCGGTGGTGAAGTAGATACGTTCATCTCGCATACCGCAACCGTATTTGTGTTTTTTGTCAAGTTACCTAGGAATATGTATATTGCATATTGTACACACACATCACAGAAGAAATCCAAGAGAGCGTCGAGCCAGTCTCCAAGGGAATTGATCCTCCGATATTTCGTCGCTTGCAAGTCGATTGTGCCGAAGACAATTTTCCAACACACGCGCAGGCTACGCTTATACATGTAACTCTTCTTCACCTTGCGAAAACAAGAAGATGGAAAATTTTTTCTAACTTTTTAAAATTGTATTTCCTTACTCTTATCACGATGTGAGCAACATTTTGTAGCCCATGAAAGATCAGTGAGAATTTTGACCCAGTTGTCACATTACACAGCTGTGTAATGAATTTTTATCGTTTCTTTTCTGTTTACTCTCTAACTCTGTCGTGTCGAGTGTTAATAATGATTAAATACCCATGTCACGGCTGACCGGCATAAGTCTTACCTTCCCGAAATTTTTTCGGTAGGATGTCGCGTGGTTTGCTTTTTTATGGTCAACTTAGGTTTTCGTGGATATTACAGTTGTTGAAAACGTATCATCTTCTACTATTTTTCGTTTGGTTTTAGATTATGCACGGTAAAATTTCTTATCTGATATTCTTAACTATATCATTGGCATAACGGAAGATTGCAAACGTGGGTAAATATATTGCAAATTTGCCCTCTCTTCTTTCGCACCATCTGTTCTACTCTCATTCGCAGGAACAAAGAATTTTATAATCAAGTTTTGAAGAATTCTCAGTTTGCTTAATTCACTCCAGACATGATTCGTTGATGCAATTGTACGCCTTATTATCATCACCAGTTCTATATATTTCATACCTATCCGTAAAAGATTCGCCCTCACAAAAGTTTTGAATAAATTACAGGTGCCACCACAGTTTCCAACCAATTTTATTATTGTCAAACAAAAACTTCAAATTTCAGTTGCATATGAGTTTTTCTTCTCATTCTTGTTTTGAACGAACATAATTTTCAAGATGTGCGAACTAGTTTGGTTCATTTCATAAACGATGTATCATACTCAGAAATTTTTTTTCGAGATTTTTTTTCACTCAAATGATTTTGAAAGACATATTTTCCGTCAATCAAGTTGTTCGGGAACAATTAGTACATCTAGATATAATGAACTCGTAATCTTGCAGTATCGCGATTAAAATCGAAACTCCTGAGCCGTATTGAAATCCAGATTTTATTTTCTTCCGAACGATTTCGAAAAATTTGTTCGGTTAGTATAAAATCGATTTCTCAATGACACCTTTTTCATAGCGATAATGTAAACCTGACCAAAATCAGTTACACGATAGCTGATATATTAATCGTAGAGCGGGTGATGTTCTGACAAAATATAAAAGCTATAGTGAAATGCACTTAACCCGCAAAATACAGTTGCCGGTCGGAAATCTTCCGGGGATTTAGAACTTCCGGAAGCCCGGTCAGCAACACATTAGAGTCACAGCTAGGGAGGAGGAGCAGCACGGGCTGACCATAAGTGCTATCGGGATAATCCCGGTGGTCCATTTCGTGAAGTGGGTCCATGGGTCAGTCGGAAATGACGAACATTCACTTGAATAAGGACAAATAACGGTGAATCGAATACGAGCATAGTATCGCGGTGCGCTTTCTGTCCGCTTATCCTTGTCATTTAGGGCGGGAGAGGTACAAAGACGACCGAAAGACTTCATCATAATTTACTTCAATGAACATTTTATATAAAGACGTAGCACACAAAAGTGTAAATTACTACTATAGTCGATCCAATTCTGAGTGGCAGAAGTGAACTATCTCGTTGTTCACTTTTACTATTGCTCAGAGATCGTTGAAACGATGATAAGATGAATTTTTGGGTCGATCAAGGCGGCGACGACTTCGTCCAAACTGCGGCGTTTGAGATAGGATTTCTTTTCACGTTCAAAAGTTCATGACCAAATGTGCATGGCGGTAGGAAATGGAAGCGGGCACCAAGATCCGGAGGAAACGGGACCGAGAGCAAAGTTTGACACTCTCATCTCATCTCCAAGTTTATAAAACTTAGAACCCCCGGGGTTTCCATTTTCAACCGTAAATTCTGGTCAAGTAGTTTTCGTTCACGAAGCGGTGGATTCGACGGATACGAAAGCCGCGTATATTCCGGTTGCGGGATTCCGCAAATCAAGTAGCTTCGATGTGCCAACGCTTTTTAGAGTCTCAAGCACAAATACATACTGCTTTCTCTTTGTTCACACCAAGGTTTGTCGTCAAAGCGACGTCTTGAAGCTTTGCGAAAGTCCACGAAGCGTCGTCGTTAATGGCATCGAGTAGCAGTGAACGGAATAGAAGAATCCAGTAAGTGAATACTTTGTTGATGTATATTTATTACCTTGAAATTTCACGTTCCGAACGATCTCCGACAGGTTCTCGGTGCGATTGGTGAGTATTTTACATCATCAGTAAAGATGGCAAACATGCTCTTACATAAATATGCAAACAGCTCGACAGATTATTCGTTTGCAATATGTGGACAAATGGTAGGTTATGCAGAATACATATGTATCCGCATGTAGATATATGTACAGTGAAGTGGGTGGGCTTTGAAGCTGAATACCCTTGCGGTGCGTGGTATAATTTTTCACGCAGAAGCTTTGTGGAGGTGGATTGAATTTCATCCGTCGAGCGTATATATTCATTAAATAAATTCCCCGCTGCTAACATGACATCGTAATGGCCGCGCCGGCATCCAAAAGGGATGAATGAAAGCTCGTGGAAAAAAAGATCGATTCATTTTCATATGAATTGCTAAATTTATGTGATATCCTTTACGGGGATTGAAGGAGTGTTTTCTTTTTTAACCACAAAAAGGAGACTGAAAATTAAATAAAAACGTTTGGCACTCTCAAGTTGGATAAAAAGCAAAGTTGAAACACAAATACGGAGTCACGAGTAAACTCGGATTCAATTTCGTTTCAAAGTTTAACTGATTCAAGGTTTTACGGCGGTCGGATATTTGTGAAAAAGCGAGTGTAACTTTTATCCGAAACGCGGTTTTGTTCTCATGCAAAAGCATGATGAAACTTTTATCGCGGTCCGTACTTGGATATACATGTTGCACATATATTAAACCTTGTAAGATTTTTACGGAAGCGTTGGTTTTGCCTGCGGTTTTGCACATTCAAGATATATTTACTCGACGTGAAGTTAGGTTGGGTTCGGTCGAGTTGTGTTGTATCCGGGCATAACAACTGAAACGGGCTCGGAAAAGTAGCCTTAAAAGATGTTCCTACGATCAAACTATATTCTTACTTTTAGCCAGCATATAAATATGCGTTTAACTCGGGATCGTATAGAAAATGAGTACCCATCGTCTTCTCGACTTTTGTAAAATAAAGCATTGAGCCCCCCCGTTGCGGCGGGAGGAGGAAAAGAAGTAAAACTTTTAAGATCTCAAGTAATTTTCCAGGGAAAGCTTCCTGCTCGCCGCAGGGGTTCTTTGTACTTCTTGGCTAACAACTTTCCGCGCCTAATTCTCTTCTGCATATCCTAAGGTTTAGAAAATTTTAGCCCGTTAACCTCAGAGTGGCGCACATACTTTTCGAATACCTGAATTACAGCTGCATTTATTCGGATTATGTTAGGTTAGATCTCATCATTCCACAACTTGGGCTTTATAGGTATAGTTGGGCAAAGATTACCTTTAAGCTCTGACAAATAATGTGTGTGAAGGATAAATATTACAGTTCATTCCAATTCCTGCTGTATAAAGTAGCCATGTTATATGGATGAAAGAAACGAAATTTCTACTTTTATACCGAAAAATATAGTTCCGTATACGAAATGAGAACAAATTTTGTAGCTGTAATTAAAAAATCTAGTATATGTTACTATTGTTTTAGTTTAAGATCACTCTTACTACATTTTCTTGTAACCGTTACGTTAATTTGATGTCGATGCAACTATAAATTCATGTTAAAGCCTTATTAAGCTGAAAAAATCTAGCCAGCTAAACAGACAGCTTTAACGTTGCGATAGCAAAAAAATGTGCATCAAATCGTCAAATAATTCCAACAATATTTGAACGGTTTATACAACGATATCCATTTTACTAGAATTTTCTACCAACTATAACAAATGAAATTTCCCTCGATGTGTAAAATCTGAATCGTATAAAACTAACTCGATTGTGTTGGGATCACGTCCCCAACGAGAACGTCATTCGCGGTTTTATAAATGCTTAAC
Organism: Neodiprion lecontei; assembly: GCF_021901455.1. NCBI lineage: Eukaryota > Metazoa > Arthropoda > Insecta > Hymenoptera > Diprionidae > Neodiprion > Neodiprion lecontei. The sequence goes on along the minus strand of NC_060260.1, from coordinate 25,599,394 downwards.
GGCACCTCGGCACGTACGCACAACACTGTGCACAACTGCATACACTAACCGCAAAATGGACGTTGAAAACAGTGCGAAATTGAGATAATCATTCAGGGTGCGAAACTCAGTGCGCGGTCTAGGCAGTAATTCCAATGCGGAACATGCCACTCGGTTTGCAGAGACAAATGGGAATGATTGTTGCATCTATAGGCGTAGGCTTGCAGTTGGTACAGAGTGTTCGCAAACGACGCTATACAAGAGCCATTGTGATTTGAGAAATAGATACATAAATATAGATAGAGAGCTAGATAGTTGGATGGTTCGATGAATAAACAGTTGGATGGTTGGATTGTTCGATGGTTGGATGGATGGATGGACAGATAGTTGGATAATTGGATAGTCGGATAGTCAGATAGTTGGATGGGTGGATAGATAGATAGATCGTTGGATAGTTGAACAGTTAGACAGTTAGATAGATAGATAATTGGATAATTAGATAGTTAGGTGGATAGATAGACAGATATATATATAGAAAAAGAGTGGTAGATAGATTTATAGATAGATAATTGGATAGTTGGATGGATAGATGGATGGATATAGATAGAGAGATAGATAATATTTATTACGAGTACCTTGTGTATAATAATGAGAGAAGAAAGGGAGGGAAAGACAGAGGCAGAGACAGGCGCCTCCGTAGATCAATTCGAAGCTACAACGGCGGGTGTCACGAAAGGGGTTGGAGAAGAACAAGCGATTCGCCGCCAGGGTTAGACGTACCAAGAGGTGGCGCCATATCCGGCAAACCCGCGAATTTCACAGCCCGGGGTTGTTTGACGCGGTCTGCAAGTTTGAAGCCGTGTACACAGGATATATTGAGGCACATGTACGCACGGTGTGTACGACATGTCACTCCGAACACGGTGCGTGTATACAACCGACTCCCACCTTTATACTAACAATGAAATCACAATTGCAACTACCTATAGGTATACTGCAGAATGGGATATGTGTACGTATCTTGTGTAATCATAGGGTGTATAGTTTCCTATTCCCGAATGAGATTTTGACGTCCTAGCGACACGATGGTGCGCACAATATATAACGTCGTCAGTTATAGTTTTATTTAGTTTCTAATTGGCGCACAACTGCGAGAAGAAAACAGCTGTTCACGCGTTGAATGTTTGTATATGGTATGATAACAAGAAAAAGAAGTTTCTTTTATGTTAAAAAAATTTCATTTTCGTAGTCGGTAAGATTTTAGAAAAATATGTTAGAGCGCGATTACGATAACTTTTAATACTCTACGTCTTCCGATGATCGAAATATTATTTACCATATTACTTCACATAATAATTTCTTGTTTCAATCCCTTCTAACGTGTTACCATAACTTAATTTATTGTTACACCGTCGCCAGGAGCTACATGTAAGTGTAATACGAGTGACCGTATAATCGAAATAAAAAATAAAAATTCAGCTGAAAGACGTACGACATTTTCTGTCGATACTTACAAAACTCATTTTCATTTTTTTCTCACGTCCATTATTTTCTATAATAATTAAAAATAGTCAGACACTGTGTAAACGGTGAAAAATAATTGTATAATTGAACAAAGCAACCGAGTAAACAAACCACATACAATAATGAAACCTGTAATAATTATACCTATTCCATATTTTATTCGTTATGGTTGCATTTGTCCCTGTAAGTAACATGAAAAAGATATCCGAAGTTAATTTACTCATTCACTTCTCGTCCGAATGCTAGCGGCAACTAAAAATTTTTTCAGATGAAGGCAGTTTGTCATGTGTATAATTATAACTGCTGATAAATGTCCTCCGGCATTGGAAACCATGAATACCGCAAAAGATGGTGTGAAAAACGTTGGACGTACGTTTAGAGTTCACGATGGGTCATGTAATGTACATATATGTATACATATACACATGTAAAGTTATATACCCATGTATATTTTAACCAACCAATAAAATTCCACCGTTTCTCACAAACTGGCGCGTATCTTACGATAAAGCAAAACTGTACGAAATAAAAGAACAGCTGCGCGTAACGGGTGTTTTTCGCTCGTTTCCAAGCACGCTTGTTGTAGCGTATTTCGTACAAGGAATAGCCAACTTACTGGTTTAGTAGTTGGTGTTGCGAAGACTGGTAAATGACGTGTGAAAAATTGAAGAACATCAGTTTAGATAACTAAAGAGGACGTTTAATTTTTACCGACATCAAACGATATTCGGATTATTTAAAAAAAACCGAAGATACTGTTATATTTGCTTAGTCAATTCATTCCAATTTTCATCAGTTTATACATGCACGCGCACAACTTTCACACTGTAAATAGTTATCGTTAGCTTTTCTTTACTTCGCGTTTGAAGAGCGTTTGTAGTATAAATCTTATGAAGAGGATATAGGTTTCGTTAGAATTCTGAGTCTCCGTTAACTACTGTATGTAGAAAGTTACGCTCAAGGCTTGTCTTTCGGAGGGCAGTAGAATCCTAATCAAGACTCAATGACAGAATTCTGGTAAAACCACTTACTCGTTTTTAACGTGTATCTTCTTTTGGGTCATTGTCGATTTACGTACGTACAGTTTTGCCCCGATGTATGTAACGCAGTAAAGAAACAAACTATGGTAGTTATCAAAACACCGTATGAAACAATGGTGTTTTATAGCCACGCAATCATGAGGGTAGCGTGACTAAATTACGCGTATTATCATACTCGTTTCAAACATTGCTGCAGCGTGAAGTATACTATACATAATTCAAAACTTGGCTTTGATAGTGTTTATAAATAGAAGATAGTATAATTGCTAGCATGGCACAAAGGTCGTGAAGTGCGGAAGATAATCTGTGTCAATTGGCAAATTGATGATCAATCGGATATGACAGGTGGTAGATAACGTTACGTTTCGACTAAAAACACATTCTTAAGTAAACGGATCTGTTATTCCAACGCTAAATAGTACTTGAGGAATAATTTAATTAGGGGCAAGATAAATCAGACTGTAGAAAAATAAAAATAAAAACTCTTGAATGACTCTATATCGATACACGGTCGAAAAACTGTGAGAGAACTTCGTATGCGCCACCAGTACAGAAACGGTGTGAAGAATATAAAAAAAAATTTGATAACATTTACAGTAAGTTAAAAATACAGTCAGACGGTTCGGGAAACGTGATAAGAGTTTTATAGCTCGTTATAATACCTACATGAATACGAATGTGACGGAATATGTACCGAATGCGACAATGATTCGGCTTTACTACGATCAATGAATTCGTACGATACTGCGGACAGTGTTGCGTTGAATTAATTTTTTCTTTACCGAAGCATTCCAGCGACGGAACGAAAGGAATAATTTTTTCATTACACGCTGGTCAAATCTCCCAGAAATGACTTCGAGTGTTGAACTTTATGCAATTTTACATAATCTACTCAGGTACTTGAGACTCACTCGACAATATCTCGAGTGGCTGTGAATCTCGGTGCAAACCGTTTAAACGACGAGCTCTGACAGATTGATCTAATCGCTGTAATTTCGTTCGATATCAATCTTCGTATCACACTGTCCTTATCGCACATCGAAACAGAGGATCTGCCGTGTGCGTGACGTAATATAATAACGACGACCAATATCGTTATTCACCGTCATCGAGTACCTACCTGATTATAAGTATGTAGGTGTATATGTATAGTTTTGATTGGATTATTATCAATCTCTACTCACCGCAACCTGTCAATTTCGATCCCTTTAAACTCATCGTCGCTCCGTGGCGTCACTCAACCCATCCAAATATTCGGTTACAGGGTAACGACAAAACCTTGTTATCTTCAACACAGGCCGAAAATCACGTGGTAAATTCACTGAAATTTATGTCCCATCAAAATATTCTGGGGCTTTATCGATTAGGATTAGATGTTACGATAGTTTTAACAACAATGACGATGAAAGAAAAAGAACTCAGTAAAATATTCTATCAGAATATTTACAAGCGACGAGATATTTATATTTTCAACACAGAGAATTCGGATGGTTTTATTTTCAAGCAGGTATGATTTACTTTCACTGAATTAATCTTAATCTTATTACTGTAATTCAAGTTTCTATTCGAATAAATCACATTTCCCCGTCGTAAGCAAGTTTAATTCTGATTTTCTTCCGGGGATAAAAATTCAGCTTGAACCTCGGTCCTGAAGGTGCGGAATTATTATTATAGATGGTAAAAGGTAGAGAGAAAATTTATCGCGAGAAAATTTATATTTGCCACGAACGAGTTCGCGTGGTTTTCAACCATTTATTTAAAAATAAAACGCCGGCAGTCACGATTGTCAGAAGTCTTCGACAATGCGAGGGTACTTTTTGGCGTTCTTTAAACTTCTGCCGCATCGGCACCGCACGTCTATTATATTACACGCATATTATAAATTTAGTGAAAAATTTGAAATACCGTTTGTCACGTGAAGCCTCTTGAAAGTTGCAAATTACTGTGTAAACGTTGCGAGTTCTTGAGGTAGCTTCATGAAATATTAATCGAACCATCGCAATATTTTCACGAACGAATTGACTAGAAGGATTTAACGCGGCGTATAAAGACGTTTCCATTAATTAAACACCGCATGCAAATGCCCACGACGCTGTTAACGCGCAAGAGGACAAGCTGGTCAGTTTTTACATACGCATTCACACACACATGCATGCACAAGAATATTTAAATAGAAGCTAGACAGCAAGAAAAAAAAAAGGAATAAAAAATCGATACACCTGACTCGTGAAAAAGGAATATATTACCGACAGAGTCAAGTCGAGTGGATGACAATTTTTATAATTACCGTGATAAGAGGATTAGATTTTTGAAAAATTATTTTCCTTCTCGATTATTCCGCACAGCACGGGGTCATTGGCTTCAAATTTTAATAAACGTCTCGAGGAGGAAACGACTTTAATCGAAAGATATTACGAGTCTCTTAGTCTGCCGGGGATCATGTATACATATATTATACACCTTGAAGTTGAGTATTTTATATGAAAACTGGAGAGTGGCCTTTCAGGGGTGGGAATTTTTTAATGAAAAATTGATATTCAACGATATTGGACTCGCGTCATGGAAAAGTTGAGATTCCGGGAACACCTTTCGCAAGTGAGAGAATAAAGACGTTGACAAATTAGTCGCCTCTCATCGAGATTCCAAGGCGACTATTTTCGTACTGGACAAATCCCGGAGCGTTTCACCCGGTGAAAGGTACGGCTTTAATCGTTTCTTCGCATACGTTTTGGGTTTTAACGATTATTATCGTCGAGCCTTTAGAAATAGATTGACAGCGATAAAAGAGAATAATTATATGGTCTAATTTGATATTCCATTGTCCGATTATCCGTTCCTCTTTCATTATTCCTGAATAAATAAAAAAGTTAATATATCTTTGTCGAGTCGGAAAGCAGGAGCGACGACGAAGGGATACCAAAGCCAATATTGGAGGTTGGCGAATAAGAGCTCGGGGATGAAATAATACCGCCGTGCAGCGGTAGCGTAATAAAAACGACCGTTAATTATTCTCGAGGATAGCTGGTGCTAATTTCGATATGAGAAAATGCACGTCTCAACTTATTGGCTTTGCCGATCGGTCACGTGATTCGGATGATCGAAGTAGCCCGTGAGTGTATTTTTTAAACTTTTTACGCTCGTCACTATTTTAGACTCAGACCTGGAAATAACCTCAGCCTGCATATATCGTAGATTTACCTAGATTCTAACAGCATGTGAATATACAAGACTGGTCCAAAAAAATCGACAATTTTTTTTTCAAAGTCATATGTTTAACAGTTTTAGAAAGAGGAAATAAGACGCCGGTTGCAATTTCAGCTCTTAATATTGATATTTAGTGATTCCTGAACGCAATTTCCATTTTTCATTTGATTAACGTTGGAAAATAATTTTAGTTATTTCGGAATTTCGTATCTCAGTAACGAGGCAATGTACGTAAATGTCCGATTCAAATTTTCGTTGGGAATCGACTGCTTTACAAAAAAGGTCTCTAATGATTTTTTGATAACTCAACTCTTTTAAAAGCTATTCAAGTTAAAGTTGAAATCAAGTAAAGATTCAACGTTTTCTAGATTAACAGCGAAAATACTGAACTCACCACAAAATATGGTGGTCCTTTTTTTGTAGAGCATTTCAACCACTATGAAATCATGTCATTCAATTAAATTTCGACCTAAGCAAATTTATTTTGTAATTATTACAAATAACACTATGTATTATATGTAATTTCACTTTGAAAGTCTTTTTTTTTTTTTTAGCAAAATACAAATTTTTTTAACTTGAAAATCGATCGAATAACATGATTTCATAGTCGTTGAAATACTTTACAAAAAAATTTGCAAGGTTTGCGATAAGTTCAGTATTTTTGCTGTTCATTTCGAAAAACGTGAATTTTTACTTGATTCCAACTTTAACCTCGAGTAAATTTTGAAAGAGTTTAGTTATCAAAAAATTTTGAAAGACTTTTTTCGTAGAGCGGTCGATTCCCAACAAAAATACGTATCGGAAATTTATGTATATTGCTTCGTTACTGAGCTACGAAATTCCGAAATAACTAAAATTATTTTCGAATGTTAATCAAAGGGAAATGGAAATTGCGTTTAGGTACCACTAAATATTATTAAGGGATCAAATTGAAACGGGCGTCTCATTTCAACTTCCTATAACTATTAAGCATGTGACTTTGAAAAAAAAAAGTCAATTTTTTTCGACCAGCTAGTGAATACGTGATAACAATGACGTCGATCAATGTAAAGTTCTTGAGTTTCTCTTCGTGAACTCACCGACTTTCGAAGTTCTTACGGCAATCGAACGACAATGCAAGTTTAATCACCTAAATGGGCTCGTAAACAGCCAATTTTAGTCAATGTCGGTACAGTTTCTCGGTAGCCGTTTCTCGTTGGTCAATTCGTAAAGTCCAAGCTCTGTAATTTCATGAATAATTTCTTTGCTTTATCTAGATATTTTTACCTCACCGTTAGTCCTACCGAATGACAAATTACAGATTTTTAACAGTACGTGAATCTACAAGCGGAAAGCGGATCACGGGTATATGAAAATGAAATATTTTCTGCTGCTTTGCGAAATTGAATTATAGTGCCTGAAACTCGTAAGAAAAAATTATTTAAAATCCAGTTACAGGAAAAAAGTCGACCGATCAAAGTTTGAAGAGTATTTTCTACCTGTTAATTAGTTATTTTAGTTTAACGTATAATCATGTTGCAACTATGTGACAAGTATATTAGATAAATGAGTGAAGAAGATACAATTATCAGTAATTGCTTTTTAACTTCTGATGCCTGGAATTCAGTCGCGTAACGCGGTATTCTAAACATGTTATATAAATTAAAAATCGTATGCTTTGCTATTTTTCAATAGAAGAATCCACGATTCTTCTTCTTTTGTAATCGTCGACTTTGAACTCGATACTCTGTGACAACTAATTCCGCAGACTTTTTATACATAAGTAAATTTTTTCGTAGCTCACGCAGAACCTTGATACTGCTATCACTTCATAACCGATAATGTGCAACTCGTTGTGTTCATTTAGTTTTAAAATGTAACAAAGGCGAGAGCTAGAGGTTAAAAATTCAAGACCTCGATGAATCGTCAGCAGTTCTGGTGCAGTTTTTTTTTAATCAAAACAAACTCCCGTTTTCATATCCTTTGCAGATTTTGTATGGTTCCGCCAAAAGTGTAGTTTTCCAAAAGGTTACGTCTACAGGCATAAGTCTATGGTAATGTTTTTTTTTTTTTTTTTGCTATTTCATCTATGAAAATATGATCGCTTCACCGCAATTTAGTGTTGTATATATTGAGATTATTGAGTGTTCAATTATTTTCCTTCGATACGAAGCGTGCTGTAATTTCTAACTATGAAACATTTTTTGCTTACGGATTTACTAATTTTCTTGAATAATATTTCGCGTTCGTTTGGTTCTTAAAGCAGCTGAGGATATATTGAAAATAAGAGGGGTCAGATTGTCCTGATTTTTCTTCAAATTAAACTACCGAAGAGGACGGTTTATGAGTTTGGCAATTCCGGAAATTTGATCTTGGAAAGGTTTTGACCTTGATTATTGTACTGTGGGAAAATTGAAGTCTCAAGTCCGTAACTCTTATTTTTAAGATGAGAGTACAGTCATATACGCTTATGAGATTTTTATATCACGTGATCATCTGAAATCTTGCCAATTCCATCGAGCTCCGATACGTATAACAGTTTCTTGTTTTTGGTTGAGCGCCAACGAATCAACTTTTGACCTATTCGATTCGGTTTTTCTTTCCATCTGTTTAAAAACAATCTATAATATTATACACACAAATTCTCATGTTTCACGTGACCAAAAGCGGGTTCTTTTAGAACAAAAAATTATTATCGTAACCTCGACGATGGTGTTGAACTTCGTATAAACTTTGCCGCAGTTCATTTTTATCCACTCGTTATTTTATCTTTTTTTTCTCTACAATATCACCAACGTGTTAATACTGCTAACTATGCAGACTGTCAGGTAGACAGACGTTGTTATTACTTTATTTAATTTTATCATACGTAATCGCACGTTGTATGCGTAGTAATTAGCTTTTTGAAGTTTCGTTATATCGTGATATGGTTTGGCGAACATTTTTTACTGAAATGCAGTATTAGTTGTGCAAAAACACTGCCCCGCTCATTTATGACTAACGAGTATAAGAAAATCGTATCATTTCATTACGAGATAGTAAAATACAGTCGAACCTCGATTATACGAATCTTCAATATTCCGAACCATGACTTGATTTATCTGAACGCCTGCTCAAAATATACATTGTTGCTTGATAGCAGACGATTATGTGAAATCAGAGTAATCAAATAATCGTTCGATACTTGAAACAGGGTCGATATGAATTTGGATATTTAATACCAACTGTTTATCGATTTAAATTTGTGTTGTATATATTATTATACCTCAAGATAAAAATTGCATTTCGGTTATCCGAACTTTTGAGTACCCGACCTAGGCTCGGTCCCAATTAGTTCGAATGATTGAGATTCTCCTGTAGCAAAGAGAGTTCTGGGCACAAATTCCTACATTATCGATACTCCGCAGTCACAAACCTTTTCTAGAAAGCTCAAGAGTGAAGATGTCCTCACTTCGGCTGACTTTATCGATCATCGAATCATTCCACTCGTCAACTTGACCGACAATTTTCCCCTGCCTTATCATATTTTCATCCCTTATCGGGTAAAATCCCTTACGTTTTAGAAAAGGGTTTGCATCTTGGGAGTGTCGGTAATGTAGGAATTTTTACTTAGAACTCTCCTTGCCATTCTAATTCAACGACAGAATATGAAACGGGATTTATCTGATCCCCGTACAGCTCATGGTCATTTCATGGTGCTCTTACACGTCTCTTCGTCGAGTGACATTTCCGTAAATGCATAAAATGTACGAAATAATTATACTTATAGAAGTACTCATACCTAGTGCCGTTTATGGTGAATATGGTCTCGATAGAATGCCGGTCCAGAACACCGCTGAGAAGATACTGTAGAGTAATAAGAGCCAGGACAATGCATGCTAGAATTTTGTAGAGATGGGCTCGGTGCCACGGTCCTACGGCTGAGGCCACAGTCATTGCATACGGGCGACAACATACCTCCTCTCAGGTGTCGCGGGGTTGGCCGTCCCTTCGGTCAGCTTTATTACCGTTTATTAAACCGGGGACGAGGGAATCTCGACCAACAATCAGTTTCTCCCCGCATCCACAATCCCCCTCGCGGTATTTCTCCCCTATTGAAGATAACAGTTTCGCTGTTTTCCTGGAACATCCAAAACAGGACAATGCTCTATGATTACATATTCGAACTGATGAAGGTGTAAAATAGGAGATTGAACAAGGTGACAGGTTTTTTTTTCTGATTATATAACGAGAGATGATTACAATAATTACAATTCCTAGACGCAGGATATGGCGCAATACGTAGGAATTCACCATTTAGATTTTTTTTTTTGATAAATCGAGGTTCTTTATTATTTGGATACTGTATGGTAATTTTTGGAAGATGTGAATAATTGATGATGTTGTTTCGTATCAACGATGACGGGAGTCTACTGGAGTATAATCGCCGATGAACAATTTTTCTACAAGAAAAGCTTTTGTTTAGACTTCAGAATCGTCGGCATTTTATTATTCTTTATTCATGTAATGAGTAACGAGCCAAGTAGTTCGCTCAAGAGTGAAAAATACAAAGGAAAAACAACGGGCAAGAAAGTAACGGGCGTGATGATAAAACGAACGATACCAGTTTGAGCTTTTGTTAAAGTTGATAATTTATTGTTATTTCTCTTGCTTATATCATGTATTATAGAGGCGATAAATTCTCTGTTGTGTGCCTCGTGCCTCCGTACAAGTATATGCAATATACACACACAGCGCAAGAGAGATATAACTTTTAATTGCAGAAGTTTATATTTGATACTTTTCTCTTCTCCTTTTTATTGCACATTGAATTTCATCCCCTCGGACTTCATCGTTGTTTCATTTCGCACCTTTCACTTCCACGGTCGTGAGCTCTGAAGTCCATAACGCACGACACTCGCAATTATTATAGTCAATTTGAAGAAGCGCTAATGGTTTATGCAAATCCTCCGGGACACTCTGCAAGCTCGTCTCTCGAGTCCCACGAGAGTGAAACTGTTTTTGAATTTATTTAACCGTGAATGTGTTCATCTCTTTCGCATACATGCATACGAGCTGTATGATCTTGTGATATCTGAATAGATTTATCGCTTGCATAGATTGTAATAAAAAATCACACACATTCCATATCGATTTTCTCAACATGAGCAATTTTCAGTCTTATCAATCAAATTGTGCCTAAAAGCTGACTCGTTGTTATTCGTGCAACGAATCTCAACATTGAAGAAGCAGCTTAAACAGTGATAAAACAATGAAGTATTTACAGTTATTAGATATAAAATTAGAATTGCTCATAAGTAGCATAATGCTAATAAGCATAATGGTGGGTAATTAAATAGATAGCAGTTGGAAGCCATTAAATATTCCGTTTGATGAAGAGCGATTAATCGAGTACATCAGCGTGTAAAAAAATTCGGTTCCATTACTTGCTGATCAACGACATGCCGAATTCAATTCCACTACCGATGATGCGGTGATTATAGAGAAATTAGAAAATTACAACGGATCTTTTTGTATTTTTTGGACAATTGAACGAGCGAATAGCGCTCTACGTGATATTTCACGGTCGCACGAAGCTGAATATTACCGGACTTGAGTAGTTACGTTGTCGGTAACCTGCCGCCCACTTACATGCCATTAGTCGTCATTTGCGCCAGTATTATTTGGCATGACATTTGTACAAACGGAGCTGGCTCGCATTGCTCTCACGTTTTCAGTTTAAATTTAAAGAGAAAAACAGAGTTAATCGAACCGTATAAAATACGTACCTATTAAGGGTGAAATCAATTATAGCTGTGAATAACCGACGAGAAGGATGTCGGAACGAATTTATGAATGCACTACCTTTTTCAGTTGAAAATTGAATGAATCTGCTTTCGTTTATTCAAAAATAAATCATAGTTTCGAAATCGAACCACTTTAAAAAAATTAAGGGACGAAAGGTGCTTTTTCGACTTCTGCTTGTGTCAGCCATCGATAATGCTTTAATTGTCATCTCCCTCGGTAAAATATACGTTAAAAATACGTTTTAGCCAGTAATTTATTCCAGCTGCTATCGGCATCGCTGCAATATTCATTATATAAGGCACATTACTGTACGCACATATAATCGTGATATAGCTTCCCGACAAGTTGTTAATTGTAGACATTCAGAGTCGGTATATATAATAATACATGAGTCATTATTGATTTTCCCATAAAGCTGACCTCGGATGAATTATGAACGTATCGATGGTCCTTAGTAAAATTCACTCAATCTTAGAGAGGCTGATTATAAAAGATTTAACTTCGGCGTGACTATTATAATCCAAGTAACTCTACGGGACCTTATGATAAAACAATTATCTTTTATGCTGATAAACAGGAGTCAACTGTTTTATCATCAGGGTTCGTAGATTTATTCGGATTATAATCGTTCCACCAGAGTTAGGTCTTTTATAATCAGCCTCTTTAAGATAAGTGAATTTTATTAGAAGCCATCGGTACAATATGCGAATGTTTTGATCAGCGTCAATAATGCAGTAATTGTAATTCCAGGATCTTCCGACTAGAACGACGATTTTTACTCACTTAAAAACTTCGATTAAAGTGGAAGGATATACGGACATCAGCTGAAACAGGGCTTGAAATTGTGAGAGAGGAATTTTGACTACTATAAGACTTTCTGTGAAACTCGTGATTTTTTACAACTTGTATGTTGTTCGATTTTCAAAAAATTGTACAAATATTGTTGTTACTTTGACGATACCGCATTGTTCGTGACAAATGCACACTCCGAGTGTTTCACCTTATTTTTAGTCACAGTTGACTTTTTTTTTCATTGGGCGATGCTATAAACAGATACATAAAACAATATTTTCTGCACTACTTCACTCGGAATACTTTGTCGAAACTTGTTGCACTACCATTTCAATAGCGCCAGCTATACTCCGAGGGTCTAGTTATGAGCGTCGGTATTGATTCGACGGTAAAATAACTGACCTTTCGTAATATCGTAACAATACCGTTCGTATCTGCAAAGGTTTCGACCAACGTACTCGACTCGTATCAATATTTCTATAACCGACGTCATCGAGTTGGTACGTGATGAGTTTCGCACCACCCTCAACGTTGGAGAACCAGATCCAAACATCGTTCTCTCCTCTTTTCGATTTACATACAAACGTACCAGGCGAGTGGGCTTCAGGACCTTCGGTTGCCAGAGTTACTATTGATTCTAGATTCGGTACAAAAACTCGTCGATTTTCGACGGTTATTTATCCAATACGACTGGATGTTGTACGAATTGGCGGAGGTATTTGCTTAGAAATTTCGTCGTTGGTGTTTTTTCGCCGGTTGTTGTTACCTACACACAAAATCTAAGCAGGCGCGGAGTTCACGTGCTCTTTCGAAACGTGAACTTCCTCCCTTCATCCGTACGAGCAACCACTTCTTTGCCTCGTCCATTATGGATTGCAAAGCCAAACGATCCCTTCGCCATCCATTCCGCATCACCGAACCAGCCAATCGGCTCCCCAAAGACGACCATGAAAGCACCCTCAATAAGACTCACAACGCCTTCCTCCCAACCTGTGTACGGAATATTGCGGGATATTGAATGCTCGGATTTAGATATTTCGCGGTTCATTGCGCCCCGAGCCACTCCGCAAGCTTATGCATAAAACGTGGAAGAAAATCTTCGACCCGAGAGGAGGCATTGAGGAACCTCTTTGGATGTACGTGACATGCGGAAATGAGGTTCTCAGATTTAAACCACATGTTTACTAGATAACCGGCTGGAACATCGACAGTGTGTATTCAACATTTTTTACTACCTGAAAAGTGTTTTTCTTAGGTGAAGTGATGGTATTCGATATTCACCATCTTTCTTGCGATCTTCCAATACATTTTATGACAGATCTATACAAGGAAGTCTTGTCAATCAACTAAGTCATTAGATGCAAAAATATACTATTCGAAATCTCAATTGCGTCTTTAAAACATTTGGAAAATTGTAAATGCAATTGCTTGGTTCTCGGATTTTTTTTTGTCGGAAATGTTGAATAAAAATAGGGGTGCACTGCTGAACACGTGATTATAGACCAATTGTCGTGAAATTGGGTTCGTCTGGTTCCCTGCAAAAATTGTTCCTCTTTTGAGTGTGCTTATAAACCGCAACAGTCACTTTAGGTAACTCTATGTCACGATTTTACTTAAGAAGATTAGTAAACTGCTTTATTAAACTTGCGACACCAGAAGGTTGTCTAGGTAGACACGTTTATAGAATTGTGAAAAATAGTATGGCGTAGTACCGTAAAAGTCGAAGAAACGCAGTGAATATATCGGTTCAATACCAGGCGCATTTAATAAGTAGACAAGAATGGCTTCAATTTTACATTAGCAATAATGGGTATTTTATAAGAAGTCATTGTCGTAGTTGCGCTTCCTTCGTCAAAGCAAAGTCATATAATTCAATCGATATGTATATACATACAGGGCATTCCATGACATTTCGATCAAGATTCTACGTCGATGTCTCGGATTGGTTCTTTGTTTATTTATTTATTTTTTTTATAAAAGTACATGACGAAAAATGTAATCGCAATTTTTTTTCAGATTTTCTCGAACCATCGTATCTGAAGTATGATTTAAAAACTTGAACCCCCCTCCCCCCACTTTCTAAATCTTTTAATCGAGATGTCATGGAACGCTCCATACATATATTTACCACACGAGCTCGAAAGATGGAGATTTTCCGTTTCTTCCTCAGAGTCCAGGTGTCTCAGAGACACTTCGGCACCCTAAGAATCCCTCTCAACGCCAACGCAGCGACCCCAACCAAAGCGAATTTCCGATTAGCCATCACGAGGTCGCAGATGCGGAGATGCCAAGTCAGCTAGAGAAATGTGCCGAGCGTTTCTAAGCCCCTCTTGGGTACGGGAGTCTCATTTTTCAAGGCGAAGGTCGAACGGCGCCAAAGGTCAGTGGTGGAAGTCACGTCGTGGTCGATTGCTTCACCATGCGCAAGGCTTTGACGTTGCCAAAAGCAACGAAAAGCTGAGCTTTGTCTTCACTGGGATTTTTCTCTGCTCGTGACATACCGCTGCGGAAAATATCTAAACATTCGCACACTGGTAATAGTACAAGGATCAATCTAATACCGTATAAAACAGTGTACAACAGTTACGTAGTAAGAATTGTGTTAGAGAATTGGAATAATCGTCGTACATCGACGATGGCAAATCTATCTGTCATCGTATCCGCATAATGATAATTTTTAGTAGGTACCGCACTTGTACCGGAAATATCCTCGTGCAGTTGCAGATTTTGTCCGCGGCCGTTATAGTACGGACGTTAAAAGGACGCCGTCAGCATTTCCAACAACGTACCTACCGACATGTCTGCATATCCTTCCTCGGACGAGCCCATTATTCGCGATTAGTGCAAGGCCATTTCTTCGTTCCGTTAATGCTACTGCATGTAGGTGTATACGCGTTTTATACGATGTTCATGGCCGTGGGTTATCGGACAAAACCGCGATTGGAGATTAGGCAGAGCTTGCAGGAAACGGGATATTCCATACTTGTAGATTGTGTGCGCAAAACGCGGCACAACGTGTCGTTGTTAAAATTAAATTTATCAACGGCGGTACGTAGAGCAGGCTGAGATGATTTCGTTAACGGTATAACTGAGGTAATCAACGATGGAAGAAGCCCATTTTCGCTTTGTGAGAGAAAATTGAGTTACACCGCACAACGCGGAGTTACAAGCGTCACCCATTTTTTTTTACAATTTCCTCGTTTATCGCGTTCGAAACATCGGCAGAGATTGGTAAAAATAAAAGAACCTTGTATTATTTGTAATACTTCGGCTAGATTTTCATTCTCGTAACTATTCGAGCTGTTCAGAGACGGAGTTTTAATTTTTTTTTACTCCCGTGATATTGTGAAATTTCAGAAAACTTTATTGCCCTGTGTCACAGGTATCTTTTTTCTTTCTTTCTGTGGACTATGAAAGGTATGCAGCTTCGCGAAGGCTCGACTTCTCCGTTGACCCAAATCGGCGAACCGATTGTTCGTGTTTAATCAGAACATCGCTGCTGGTCTCTCGTTGAAAACTCGGCGAAAATACGGAAAGTAACAACCTGCTTCGTGACAAGCGTAATCGTTATGCACGTTAGGAAAATTCGTTAGCTTCGATGAATTCTACGGTCATATGGCGCCGAGCAATCGTTCGCTTGGAAATCGTGTGATATACATTATCATATGATTATTATTAATAACGTTCAACGTTACCCCTAATTTTCGATGATTTCCAAACGTTTCTAAGCGATTCTCAACGGTTTCTGAATTATACAACAGAATCTCAGAAAATCAATGAAAACCATTTAACAAACTGAAAATCACCGGAATCGCGTGAGAGGATAGAAGAAACTGAATTGAATGTTAACAAGTTGAGGAGTAAAGATATTTTCACGATTTACCAACGCTATCATGCAAGTTCAATCAAGTGGCAATGATTTCCATCGATTTTAATCGTAACTCGATCGATTACTCGTGATTTCAAAGAATATTTCAGTCACTTAGGTTCCTTTGATTCCCAATTTCATTTCAAACTGTTGCGGTTACGACTTCCTTGACAGAATGGCACCGAATGGTCAATCCGCACCAATTGGAAAGCATGGCGAAAATGATTGCGAGGCGTCCTTGCATTGTCGACACAATTCCTGATGCTCTGTGGGATTCCGTGTATCCGGATGACCGGCTTGCCTCCTGCTTGTTACTTCATCCTTGATGCAACGGGCGACGAAGACCATTACAATCGACGCCAATCTCGAGCCAGGAAGCCAGGCATTTGCTGGTGCAATTCCATCGAAGTTGGAAACGGCGAAGCGACGTGTCGCATTGCAGCAAATATCGCGGTCTCGACGTGTTCCTTCAATTCACCTGCAAATCCCACATAGAATATCCCCGGCTCTCGGCGCACATCACGTATAATCACATATTATATTTCATGGGTTTGCGGATCTGCTGCTGATAATCCTGCATTCGTAAGCTCACGTGAAATGTAATACGAACGATATTTGCATAGACTATAATAGTGCGGGTGGTTTTTTACCGACTTTACCGGCAAACACGACGATTTCGTCCTGGACGCTTTCTCTCTCGCTTGTCGGAGGACTTGTCAATAATTTCCAAAAAATTCAGGTAACCAGTTGTAGCTGCCTGTTTGATGTTCCGATAGTTTGCGTTACGAAATTTTCAATCAGTTAATTGGTAGAAATTGTTAAAGAATGAAAAATTTCCGAGACATCGATAAGTGAGAAAATCACGGTCGAAAACTCTGACAATCAAGTCGTGAATAGTTAACGAACTTTTCTTTGTTACAAGTTGCGAACTTGAGGGTAACTATTCGAGTGATTCGCATTCTTTTATTATCAAAAGTCAGAATAAGCGATAATCTGGATTTTCGATCAAGCTTGATTGATTAAAACTTCTAATACTCACGCCCTTTGGAAAAGTCCAACCAAGGTCAGTACCTACAAGCCTTAGCGTAAAGCTCATTGTCAGCAGAAGTACTTTCGACAGATGACGTATTCTTACTTTTGTTCTCTGGACAATTTGGTAAATTGATATTATTAATGAAAATTTGCACGCAATGTTTCGGACTCCAAGAGCGATAGCTGGTTTATTCATAGCGAAGCTCGACGCGTTGAACAAGCATTATTATCTTGGTTTCATCAAGCGATAGTCATATTAGTCCCTCACCGCGTTTAGGAATTGTTTTGACGTTACTACAGACTTTAACAATTTGTTAGTTAAATTTATACAACGAGTATCGCATGGCTTCAGTATAAAAAGTTCGCAGATATGCAATTATAAAAAAGTTCAACGATTGTATTGCTTGAAATGAAAATTTCTGAACGTATAACGTTATCTTCCATACTTTCAGCAACCATAATCACAATTTGAATCGGTCGCTCAGAAATCTATCCGAAAACTTGCGAATATTCATGAAAATACAAGATTAATCGTAACCGATTGCAAAATCGCATCTACGTACACAGCTGCTGTCCTATGGGGTCTGATTGTATAACGGACAATAGACACACCCTGCGTTTGTCGTTAGGTTGGGTAATCGGGTGTACATATAGCTACGTATACATATGTCACCGCAATCGATAGCTAGATGGCCTTTAATCACGAAGATTAAAACGCACGTCAACACCGTTCTGACGTTGTTTGAATATTACGTTTCGAAAAAAAAAAGAAGGGGGATAGAAAATCTTGGGCGTGGAGTGTGAGGCATTGAATTTTCGTAAAAACGAGGTCTGCGTTTTCGGGAATAGTGATATAAATCAGCGCGTCGGAGTTGGGAGTGACGAAAAGAAAATAAAAAAAAAAAAAAAAACAATACTGATAAAAGATTCATGCATGAAATAATTAGCGTTGAGTGGCTGAAACTAAAATTGGGATTAAGACGAGCGACACAGAAAAACTAGAGTGTTATTTATCGCTTACATTATTTAAGCATAAATCGTTCAGGCGATTTTCTAGTCGTAAATAACTAAACTCGAATGACCGCGGAGTGCCAAATTACGCCATGTATTGATTTTCGATTACGATAAATAATCTAGACGGAAAAGCGTGGCTACGGACGATACAGTTGCACACAATGCCTCAAAGTTCAAACGTATAACGTATATAACACGGCTTTCACATTTGTTCCCTGCAAACTTGACGAACAAACACAAAGCAAACTGACCGAGTGAGTTCGTATTTTCAGAAATTGAACTCGTTAATGCCTTTAATGAAACCGAAATGAGGCTCTGCAAGGTAATGGTATCGTATATGCCGTGAGTATACGTGTAATGTACCTACCATGTAATTTTCATCGTGACGAATTTGTGAGTTTATTCGAGAGGGTGGGCATTGGAACCATTTGGGAAAAGTACCTGGGTACGAGTCATATTTTATAATACATCTATAAATTATTCGGAAATGTTGACAGACTGGTGAAAAGCTCACCGGTTACACCTTGTAGATGTTCGTGTGTTTGTTCACTCCGTCGTGTTGCATGTTTCGACGAATTTTATAACTTGTTTGATCACAATTACGGTAGTTATAACAAAGAATAGATAATTTGATGGATATTGAATTCGTAATAAAATGCTAATAGGGAAATATCGATACGTGATAAAATGCAAAAAAGGCTTAACAGCTTCGCTCTACACACAATTTGAACAAAAACATTTCAACACATTTTTATATTTGAGGCAGAAATAAAGAAATGGAAACGATTTTACGAAATCGTAACAGTAATTTTGTAAAATTCATGCAGTTTCTTTATTTCTGCGTAAAATGAAAATGTCTTCAAGTGTTTTTGTTCAGAGTTATGAATAGAATGGGGCGGTTGACCCCTTCTTTTGCCTTTCATATACGTGAACTTTGATATTGGAGGTATATATATATATATAGATATACGTCATCGTCGAAATCGACCGTGGCACTACCTTAATTGCAATATATATTCATTTGAGAAACAAAAACAATTTATTAACTCATTTCAGAACAATGTTTGAACACACAGAAACAGGTAATAAATTACACAAGAAAATAAAAACAATTCCTAAGTCAAATAATTTCATTAAACGAATTCCCATACCCATTTCAGTTGAATTTGATTGAATGTAATGGATTGATTAGCATCAGCGCACTTGTGGTTTCGTTTAATTAGAATGATAAACAGAATTATTGCCATGGTGGCTATTCAAATAATTTGAATTTGTTGAATACAATGAATTTTCATCCAGTCAATTCAATAGTATATAACCGACTAACAATAAACTGATACTTCCTGGTAAAAAAAAAAACATTAAATACATGGTAACATAATTCGAATTAATCAAATAATCATCTAATAGCCATTTATACAGTTATAACCGAAAACACTGTTTTACTAAATCGAGTTACAAAATTATTAATTCAAACACCAAAGTTGGGGCGAATTAAACTTAACATTGTTAAACCAAGTAACTAAATGACTGCATATTATGTCAGTATATAAAACCGAAGCAGCTACTATTCGATTTGCATTTAAGACCATGGCGTAATATCGTTTAATTGTAAGAGCAAGATTTCCAATTTCCATTCACCATGCAAAGCGTATGAATATTTCATACTAATCGTGTCTAAATACTCAAAGTCAACAAACTTATAGACGTTTTGAATTATTCACGTTGGCATTTATTTGTAAGAGGTATTACACAGGCACGACTCGCGTGCAGACAACACGATGAGGTATCGAACCTTCGAATCGGAGACCGCTATAAAATGTACATTGATTGTAACATAAAATCGGAGTGTATAAAGCTAGCAAAAAGCTCGTTTCCTCGTGAGTTTAGCCCAGGCTATTTGAAAATACATGTACAGTACGGTGCGGGATACGAAGTCGACCATTTCGGCCACTCGAATTGTTAACTGGATTACCGCATGAGCAAGCCATGATTAAATGAAAACGGGAGAGAAGGTTGAGTGGGTCGGGGCTATTCAACGTCGGAACAAACACACTTTCGTGATATCGGGGAGAGGATCCAATTTCGAAAAGCAGACAATCGCTTTCGCCAGACACACGCGGGTCAATTCGCATCACTGAAGAACCCGAGATCTCGTATTTACGTATCTGGGTCGTCCTGACAATGAATGATAAGCCTGCAGAGAGAAAATCACCGCGGACACATACCTGCAAATCGCACAGTTGGTTTACATTTCACGAAGACGCGATGGGAAAACCGATCGGCTGATCGATTATTATTCACAATCAAAGCTGACCGAAGTAGGCGACAATTGTTTCAACGATTGTTGGTAGAAAGAAAAAGAAGAAAAAAAAAAATAAAAAAAATGCAAATCGTACACTTCGCTACGACTTGATTCATTAGCGCGGATGATATTATATATTCAGAAGTTGAAATAGATTAACGTTGTACGAAGATATTCGAGAATTCAGTAAGCGGGGAAGGAAGTTTTTTCTTTTCCGTATCTTTTTTTTTTTTTGCTTCTTAACTTTTGTGTTGGGACAGAGATTGTATAACGTCGTTGTGCAAAAATACCGCGAAATATACAAGACAGAGGTTGAATAAATACCTGTATGTATTATCCAGCCGCGTCGGAGTATAAACACAATTATTATAATTTCATTTGATACCAGCGATACGGGGGAAAGATCAACCTGCTGGAAGGCGCGGTGAAACAGAAGAAGAAAATTGGAAGCGCGCCAAGGTAGAAAAATACTTAAATCAATGGCTATGTAGGGTACTCATCGTCATGGAGACCGTCGTCAGAATTTCGCACGATTTTCGGAATTCTCCATCCGTACAAGAAGTTCGCGATATTTGTAGGTTAGAAAAAGGTAATAAGAAAGAATAAAAGCCGGTCGTCGATAAGTTTCGAACGATAAATTAGTTTGCGATGATCTAGTTGAAGAAGAAAAAGAAGAAGTTGTGGAGGCTTATCGAAGGTGGACGCCAAGGAAAAACGTCGGTGCCAAAAACGATTAGACAAAGTTCGATAATACTTGACGCGGGTGTTTCAACCTGGTGAAAATACGGTGAAAATTTTTGCCTCAATTCTGAGTATATAGAAATTCACCACCACCAACATCTCTCTATAATTTACCGAACAGTTAAAACATTTCGAAAGGTTCCAAAAGCTGCGAACAGTAGGGTACGAGGTTCAATTAAGGTTCTTGGTGCGGACGCGGAGACAGTGACGGGGCCAATTTATTGGGGCTATTTCGTGGGTCTCGACCCCCTCCTCCCCCCCACCTCACAAGCCCTTCGAAACTACCGAACCCTAAATGAAACATGCGACCAGCTGACCTGTAGTTCAGATAGCAATAAAATATAAAGGTATAAATAACGCGTTGCGAAAGTATTGTTTAAGGACGGTAGTAAAAGTAAAAACGACAAAGAACGAATCGTACGCGCGCGATGTCATAAAAAAATATATCAGTACAGCCGCAAGAAAGATCCGGATTTGTGTGATGTTTTGAATTGAGAAAAATTTGTTACGCAAGAAAATGCAAGTTGTCAATACAGTACGTTTTAATTTTTACGGTTATTGAAACATTAAATCTGTGTGTTTAGTTGACATTTTTTTTCCCCCACTAAACAAGGTCTTCGCGTCGATTTCTTTTTGCATCAAGATCAAATCATCGCATACCGGTTACAAGAAAATAGAGCATCGGTGACTGTGATCTGGAAGGATGGTATGAACTTTCTGATTAAATACGGACGCAAACCTCGAATCGTTTTCGTTTTTCACACAGCAGAATATTTTTCGATCTCGGTGAAAAGCGATGACACTTGACGACTGCCACGGTAAGCATCGAACTGAAAGAAATTTCTCTCGGTGTGCGGTGCGCATCGCTTACCGTCGATGAAGCCGAATGAGATATATAACCGTGGTTTGTCCGTCCGTTTCGATCAGCGGAAGTCGAGGAAACGCCTCCCTCACTTCCCTCCACCAACAGCGCTCGTCGCTATCTGATTTCCAGTCATTCAGTCACCATTTTGTGCCGTTGAATCCGTATCAGAGATCGTTGAGCTGCACGAATAGCGAGGAGGGTGCACGGTTTCATTTTCCGGGTTTTCTTCGCCCTCTTTATTCCACAGTAGAATCGAACGAAAATGTAGTGTCACCAAGGATCGAGTCCTGCGGGGTGTGGGTATGAAGAATAACGGACGAATCGATTTTCCGTCACGACGAAGAGGAGGAAGGAAGGAAAACGGTGCGAGCTTTTATCGGACTTTTTACCTGACTGCAAGAGCCGACAAGCCGCGACACACGTGCGTTGATGATTGATAAGCGGGAATCAGAAACCGCCATGTGTCCGATACAGAGTTTATCGCCAATGACACTGCCAGGAATGGGACTTGAACTATTACAGGGAACCAACTTCAAACTGTCCGGATAGAACGGGAACCGGACGGAGCTGAAGGATGTCACGGATAACGAACCGGATGCTGAACGTTATCGCTTCTCCGAAATATAGGCTACGACGATTCGTTGCGTTAGCATGAATGTGAATGGAATTTTGAAAGGCGAGCTGATGCTCGAAGTGAAAGAGATCAGCTAGGTAATGTGAAACAATGATTTCAATTATAGGGGCAATTAGGTTGACGGACTACAGAATTAGAAATGATTATATAAAATTTGTTGAACACGCATCATTGGTCTAAGTAATATTGTTGGCCATTTTTTTAACGGCCTATTTCCTTCTTTTCGAAATTTTGATTTCGACGGTGTAACCGATTTATTATTCTCAACGTAGGCGCGAAAATCTGCCCAACGTCTAAATACCGAAAATCTCTTTTTTGATCAAATTTGTTTGAAACAACAAGCTCGTTGATTTTAATATAGGACGTAAATTATTGAATAGCCAGAGGCGTTTCATAATTATGCTACCGTTTGAGGGGGGGCAACATTTTAAATATATGTATGTAACAGAGAGTGACGATGAATTTGAAAATGAAACGCGAAGTTAAGGTTAGTAATGTTATTGGAACTAATAACGGTGCACTTTTATAGAAAATCTCATTATTTCGCAATTTTAGGATTGTTTGTAAAATAGTAAAGCGTAATTAGGGAAAACGTGGTCGTATTTTCATATAATGAAACGTTCACAATGTTCCGTTCCCCGTTTGTAAAATTGAACGGTTAGTCGACAACACACCGTAAATTTGTAATACGATTTTCATTAGCTTACCGGTAGTCTGGAATTGAGTCCGATCCAAAAACCAGACTTGCGATCGTTTTCCTGAGTGAGTAAAAAAAAAACAACAAGTCATTGAGAAGACGACGATTAATATATCTTGTTTAACTTGAGAAACTCGTAACGCGTGTCCCTGAAGCGTCGTTTTAAATTACGTCGTTATTTAACGCCAAAGTATAATATATTACGAAAAAGTCAATTGCCTGACAAGAATAATGGTACCTGGTACCCTTGGAGCAAATAATTGCCAACGAACCGTTGTGCAAATGCAGATTGAGAAATCATGTCAAACTGTTTTTATGCCCCATTTCCATTAACCCGAGTGATTCTATTAAACCTGATTTGGTTATCCGTAAAAATCGATAGATCACTGAATCCCTCGCATATCAAACAGGGCTGAGATCTGCTGTTCAGTTAAACAAACGAAACCCAAAGAAGAGAATCAGTTGCGAACTCATTTTATTCCTCGGATAATCTGTCATTATTTCAGGAATTATTAATTTTATCCAAAAGGTATATAAATTTGAAAAATATTTAATGCGGGACCGGATTACACCGGACAAGAATTTAAACAATGTATCGATCCGAATCGCGGTCTTGTATATTATTGTAAACGCCTCTTTTTTGCAAACTCATCATTTTCCATACGCGTCACGTCCAACGCCTACAGCACCATAAAATTCTGACAGGCAGGTATATTGTATATATATAGCTATGCATATTGGACAAACGTTTACGGATGTTATTTTCACCAAAGCAGCTCAACGCTCGTGAAAAATAAAGGGCGGAAAACGAGAGAGCAGATTTGAGACATAAATATCAAGCCAATTTATCAACTTTACGGTACCTCGTCTAAAAGTCCCGCAGCGATATACTGTACCTACTGTAATGAAAGTATCTAAAGATGAAAAAATATCTACGAAGTTGAAATTGTCTTGTGCAAAGAACGCCAAGCTTACGACCAGTTGACTGGAACTGGTATATAAATATATAACCAATAATTAACGTAAATTTGTGCAAAAATAGGTAAATCCTCAAAGTATAAAATACAAAATATACAAGGTCAACTTTACACCTATTTCTCGATTACAAATACATTGCCAGGCTGACACTTCCACAGAAATATCCTCTCCGCGACGTGTCAACTTGTTTCTGTTGCTATCATACTTATGTTAATGGGAAAGATTAATTTTCTACGCAAGAGTAGCGACATTGAAATTTATCGTAAAATTTTTAATGGATATAATATGGGTAATACGTAATATATAATACGATTATTTGTCAAGTGTAATTAATTTCTACAAATCTACAAGCAGCATTCAATCCGGTTTACGATTTGCCATATTCCCGAAATTACCAAGGACACGTAGGCATTTCAGTTTCCATCACTACGTAGTAAAATATACAGTCAAAAGTAAAAGTTGAATATTTATGATTAAATGCCTATAAAAACAAAATCTTGTTTCTTTTTCCCCCAGAGCTTGACGTACGAATTTTTGTTAGCTCAATTTTGCGCAACGGATATAATTTGCATGCGGAAAGTATTTTATTGCCGCTGACAAACTCGACGGGAATGTGAATCGTTATAAATGACATATATGGCAGGTAAAACAGAGAGCGAAAATACCCTGAATAATCAGTCGATTGTGTAGCAGAGATTTGCTAGCGAAAGTAAATACCTATTCGTTGCAATTCAAAATTCTCAGGCAACGTCAAAGACTCTGAGTTAGAATAATTTTACTCAATTGTCTACCGATTTAATCTTTACCCGGATATGGTTAAACTATTTGAAATCACACGCGTTCGTCTTAAACCCAACGATAATGTGCTTAAAAAGACACACGCGTTAAATTTTATTTTATCAGGCAATTTCGAAGGGTCGTATTATTAATTCGTACGATAAGCGTCGGCCGAGATTTGAATAGGAGTAATTTTCAGCCCAAAGTGGCTAATCGCAGGTTCTTCGTGTGAGAGTGAGTCACGCTCGTTGCGTCGCTGCGACGTTATCGACTCCATTAATTGAATGAGATGTATAATAACGTCGGCCTTGTTTACACGTGACGTTATGCTACCGAATTTCGTTCCTCAACGGCAGGCCACAAAATTAAAACCCATGCGAAAACAGTAAAATGACTACAAGCAGGACGCAAAATTGTTTATCATCTCACACCGACGATTTATAGTTCGCTTAGCTATATTTCAACGTTTCGGAAATTGATAGACTAAAAATTTTACAATATTAGTTCGCGTCGCGTAATAACGAGAAGTTGTACGTATCCTCTTGGAATTTTGCGACCCAGTTGTTTTTGTCTGCAGCATATATGTGCTCGAATATTGGCTAGTGAAATATGACGAAAGATTGTGCAAAATATATGCGAAAGTATCCTTAGTTCTAAAATATGTATATGCGTAAGTTGGCGCGTTTTTTTTTTTTTTTCTTGCACTTAACAACAATCGTTACCGTGCTTAAAAAGAAACGTTCCACCCATTTTCTACTATACCGTCGTTCAACGTCACTCGGATTCTCTGATGCCTGCACAGAATCATGATATACAGAGATTCGTGAATGAGTCCTTTGAGGTTTTGAAGATTAAAGTATCCGCGTGAATGGCACGGAATGAATGAGAATAAGTAAAGAAAGAAAAAGGAAGAGGATTTTGGTAGTTCAATCTGCACTTTTGTCTCAATCCCCAGACCTGATCCTCGCTTTCATCCCTCCGGAGCTTTCACCATTTCGAGACATTTTAACGGGAACTTAACGGAAGAGCTTCGAGAAATTACTACGCAGCTACTTTCAAAGGAAGACTAATTAACTCGGGACACAAAAAAGAGGCACAATTAGTAAAATCTTGTAGGACACTGAATGATAATCACTCGCACGGACAAGTTTTTTTAATGGCTGAAGCTCGTTAACGTAGAAACGAAGGATTGCCTTTCGCTAATTTAGTACATAATGTACTAATAAATAATGTAAAATACCTGCACGGTATAGGCGGGAAACGTGAAAACGAGTCTTGAAAAATACAGTTTCATTTGCATCAAAACTTTCCAGACCACGGATTTGCTCGGTTAACAAAAGTCTGCTTAACGTGAATTACAGTTACCATTACCATGCCATACACATTGACGGCAAACAAGAAGGCCGGCACACGCTTTTAGATTCTAATGTATTATATTTTGTACAGAGTTTACAGTGCTTAAGCCAGGTAATTTTAGGGAAAACAGGGAAAAGCTTTGTGAAAATAAGGGGTTATTAGGGCTCCAATATTTTTTCACAGTACCGACGAGATAGAGCAAAATTATATACACACTAGGATGTTCCTTATTTCGGTCGTTTTGAACTTTTTTCACTTACACCCCAAAAATATGTCTCTATTGCAGAAAAAACATCCTCTGTAAGCGTAATAATTTCCGGAAAATATTAAACACGTGTCGGAGATCGAACGAAATTCTGAGTGTAACGTAGATTGAAATTTTAGAGGTTTTTTGATTATTAAAAATTTTTTTTTACAGAGTATTAACTAAAATGAGCTGAAAGAATCAATTTCTAGAAAAAAAGTAATTGACTGGTAAAAATAAGTAGTTTTTAGGGGGAAATTGAGTGCTTTTTAGGATACATTTACGTGGAAAGGCTCAGTTTTAGAGTGCTTATAATAGGGGAAGAAAAAAAATAGGATACTTTAAGGAAAATAGGGGAGTCACTGTCTAGACGAAGGAAATACGTAAATAGTGACAAAGACGATTACACAATTGATTTTGAAAAAAAGGAAGCGAAGAAAATACGTTTTTCGAATCAAGCATTGACGCGGGAACAATTATTGATCTGCAATGCTCAACGACTCACTTTGTTGCCCGCGACTCAACGCCGTTAATAGATTAGATACTGCAATTAAATTAAATTTAATTGCCGTTACGTCTGCTCAGCTTCGCGCTCCCTGGAGGGTTACGCCTCCTCTGAGTAATCGAGAGGAAAATCCGTTTGAGTTTAGATTCGTCCCTATTAATGCATGCGCCGAAGCCAACGTCACTTGCACGCTCATAATTGCTATCGACGAATCGCGGAATTGCAATTGATGAACAACAGTTCCACAGGTTCACACATTCGATTCACCCCGCACTAAAAGCGCACGATAAGCCGGAGGTACTTATGGATGCCAAACGATACGCCACGTGTACATCACCCGGAAGTTTCCTCCGAACGAAAAAAATGCTCGTCTTCTTTGAGACAATTTTAAAAATCCACTGGTCGACGGTCTAATTACAGCCAGATATAATTAAGAGGTGAAAGTTCAAGCCATCGGAACTTCGTTATCTAGAAAAACACGCAACGCGTCCGCAAGATAGGAGAGCCAACGTTCTGTCGTCTGGTCTAGGACCGGTATTGGACTGCGGTCAGTTCGAACAGCGAAACGATGACGACGTGACCTCGCATCGCAACCTATTAATAGGCGCCGGGCCAAACGCGATCTCTTCATAGTCTGGAAAATAGTCGAGAACCGGCCAGCTAATCGTGTAAAAAACGTCGGAGCGTAAAATAGTCGTGAAGAACTGATGCGGAATATTCTACCGACCCATGCACGACATTGGCGAAAAATAAAGCGCTTTTGCAATGAAACGGAGGGTTGTACTTTGAGGAAATTTCAGGGACGAGTTTGTGCAAATTTTCAGAATACAATAACGCTGAGGCTATAACAATTGTTTCAACTTCGCGTGTTATTACCAAATTTGAATAATTTAATCACTCAATTTCGCTCGGCTCAAACGGCACGAAGCGTACGATTCAAGTTTAGCGTTAAGTTGGTTCTGAACTTGTTATATTCTTGGATATTGAAATACCGCCTTGCGGACGGAATAACTCAATTTTCATGAAATTATTTCCCTCGACGGTTAAAATTCTGACGTTTCAAATGCTGTATAAATATCAATTCACACCGTGTTGACTTCAATGGTTTCAGGGTACAGGAACGAATTTCCTTTGAGATTCGTGTCGTGGACGGATGGAGTACGTTTTCCATGTCAAAAGAAAAGTATTTCAATATTGGCAATACCTTTGTCGAAATTCTCCTGAATTACGAAAAAACACGTTCGCGTCTAGTGAAGAGCTGTCAATTAACCTGATCAATTCTTTGAACGTGTGGTGCAAGTTCCTAAAAAAATTCGGATAGTCATCCCATACCAATGTATCACTGTATCCGCTGACCATGCGCAACAATCTGCAAAGTGCGAGATAAATTATTCACAAGAGCATTCGAGTGGCAGGCTGTGTTCAACTTAATTTCTGATCCGTTTGGCAAAGTGTCTGATTTCGGAGATTATGAAAAAAAAAAAAAAAAAACAGCGGGTTTTGAGCAGTTTATAATAATATGGATTGAATACTGAAAATTTTCACGTATCGTTTCTGCGACTGCTAATTTTCTCCGTGAAGTTGAAGTTAGTAAGGTTAGCGTAACGAATCATTTGGGAGAAGATCAAAAGTCATTATTGCTCAATTTTAGAATGACTTTCAAAGAGTCAGCTTTTCAAAATAAGAGTATGTTTCGTTTATCACAGTTTTCGGAAATTGCTAAAGGCACGAAGTAACGATTTTTCCTAAACATGCATCGTTAAAGTGACGCTACTAAATTGATCATCATTTTTATCTTTCTCCTGTATGATTGTTAACTTTTCAGAGACCATCGTTGCACTGAAACGGTTTCGAACTCGAATCATCTGAGTTACTGGCGTTTCTCTTCGCATGCGCCAATATACCTGTAACAATACTAATTGATCTAGGAATATCAATTAATCTAGTTGGTATTCTCCTTTGCAAGGCAGGGAACTCGGTGTGGAAGATATGCTGTAATTATGTGCATAATGGTTTACATCGTTCAATTGTATAAATGAAAACGGGATACCGGGTGTTCGATGAAATTATGCTCTCTTCAGGCATCGGGGAGAATAATAAAGGGCGGTCTGTCACTATTACATAAAGGCAGGAAGTGCCAGGAACTATATACGAGTGTAATCTACGAGCTGATTTCGCTGCCTCTCGCATGCTCGTTGGTTCGTCAAAGCGAACGTTAAAGTTTGAACGGAAAATCCGTCGTCTCTTTGTATGGTGTTAAATTGGAACAGTTGGAGACCTAAATCTCGGTAAAAATCACGGTTTCTACTTTTGGAATTTGCAAAACGTCGATTTTATTATAACTCTCAATTTCTACGTCTAAGAATAATGCGAAATGTGAAACTTGAATCGCTGGCCCCTCCTGACTAACAGCGGCAGTCAGTTATCTCCTCGACCACGTGTAGGTGACTGCGTATTTTCACAGTCAGTAATTGAATCCGCTTCGTACGCGTGTTCTTAATGTTTTAGCTACAAATTGCCATTCGCAAAGACTAACTACATCCTTCTTAGAAAATTGATCGTGCCGCCGAGTCTTCGTTCCAGCAAATAAGACGTATGTGCCTAGATACGTACCCTGGAACCAAGGAGGTATAAATTTTGCGGAAAAGCCCCAACGTATAGGTACATACGTTACGGAATGAAACGGGGCGTCTAATATGCATAAATGTATGAAACGGGCAACGGTACACCCTGTAATTCATGCTCGATTGTACGTCGTCAGCATTCTCGAGTCTGCACTGCGACGAAGCTGATTGTGAGGGCACAGATCGCCCCTGGCTTTAACGAAATCATACATCCTGCGCGTGGATTCGACTGGGTGTGTATAACAACGTCTGCGGTCACGGGAAATCCAAACCTCCGACTAGCTTCGGAGTGCTGACCGCGTGTTTGAAGACTCCTGAGTACACGCAAAATTTTAACCAATCCAGATTCACCCATTGGACGGACATGCGTGTGAGGACCGGATGAGTGATCAATACGAGATCAAGCTTCGCATTAGTTACACCGCAATTTCAAGGTGCCGAAACGCGTTTTCCAAATCGTTCACGGAGTGAAATTTTGCACACGCCCCGGGTATCACCTTATCGATTGGTGTTGAGTAGCGAAAAGCTTCCGAGTTTTAAAGCGGGGGAAAAAATCGCGAGGATTTAAGCGGTAGCTCAACGCAACGGAGACTATTTCCGTTTTTATTTTCATGCAACGGCTCGACTGGGGAATAAACAATGGTAAATGCACCGGTAGCACCTTGTACAAGGAGAACACGGGTCACGGTTGAAATTTCACGAGCGGTAATAAACTAGGTTTATTCTTTCCTCGAGAGGGGTAAAGTGACGGGTTTACTGCAGAAGGCAAGAGTGCCAACGCTGCCGTCAGCTGCCTCGAAAATTGCTGGTCATTTGAACATACGTAGAAACAGGTGCTGCAGCGAATGATGAATCGAATACTATATTCTATTACACAGTGACCCACTGAGGGGGTAAAACAGGGAGGTGACGTGATTTGATCTTAATTCTGTATTCGGCACATGCGGAAACTAAAATTGTAGACTTCGATAAGCATCATTATTCGTGGTTTATATTTTTTCGCCGATCTGAAATCGATAAAGATATTGGCTTGAAAAGGTTAAAGAATATCGCAGCTAAATCCTTACTGAGTACCTACACTATATGCTATATTTCTCGGGTTTCATTTGGTCCTCTGTAGCAGCACGTTTTTGCTATGGAACAGATTATACTGGGACAAACTCTTGAAACTTGAAAGTCAACTGCGCATGCGCCAAATACTCAATCTCATTGGTCGGCAAAATTTTTGTCTGCGACGCAGAGGGCCAACTTACACAAAATGTGTACCTTTGAATTTTCAAAGAGCATATGAGCGTTGAATTCCGACCGTTATTTGAAGAATCAACTATCCGACCCAATAACAAATGCTTCCCAAACCTTTCCGAGCCGCTACCTCAATTATTTGAGATTCTAACCTCGAAAATTCGTATCAACTACACCGCCGCCAGAAACAGTTTGACAACTGAAAACTCGGGATGGCCAGCCTGCGCGAACCGCCGACAAAACTCGCGCATGCGCGGTTGATTTTCAAGTTTCAAGAGATTGTCCCGGTATAGCGAAAACAAACAGCAGTAATAGGAATGGATTGTAACCTAGCATTATAGAAATTTGCTCCCCAACTCACGATACGTTCAACCAAGGCGCAGACAAACGTTTTACCGTATCTTCAAATTTATCGTCACGATGACGGTCAAGGATTTCGCTACTGTACAAGAACGGCCAATCCTGTATACATACAACACCTCGTTGGTAGTGATAATTGAGATTCAGTGAGCTTGCCGTTTTTCGGATTCCCCCCCACGTATTTTTCTCGCGTAATCCCAACTCCTTTCTCGTTACCCCGTTGTAATCACTTAGGCGATTTTATCTCGGGTAGTCGGAGAACTAGCGGCCTTGAAATAGGCTATTTCATGGCTCGTTTCCCGCTTTTGTGGTCCATTCGACGAGCGGAGAAGCCTCGTCTCCTCATCGGTTGGATGCTGCTTCAATCCAATCTGATGCTCGCTAGATGTACAGGGTGCAGGGTTGAGAAACGGCCGCGTCGTCAACGGGTGCAATCTCTGTTTCACGTGTAGGGTACCGGCGCATCCACTTATAATCAATTTCAATTTTCCCCGTTAAAACGGGGAGAAAAGGGGTATTGAGGGTAATTTGACTAAACGATGGTATCCCGCGTTGGCTTCCTTTTCTTTTAATCATACGTTATACGTTTGAATTGCATTTGCTTTCTCTCTCTTTATCGCACGATTGACTATTTCGAAAATATGCAGGGTCAGTAGGAGGTGAGATTTGATACGAGGTTGAAGCTAGTAACGTTACTGTAACGAGGGATGTTTAGGAAGCATCGTTACTTCGCGCCTTTAGGATTGTCTGAAAAGTAAATCGTAACAAACAAAAAACATACTCGTAACTTGAAACGCCAACTTCTTGAAAGTCATCTTAAACATGCGCGATAATGAAGTTTTCTCTAATGTTTCGTTAGGTTAACGTTACTGACTTAAGCCTTGTGAATTGACGTCTGTATGGAATTACCGAAGATTGAGCCTCCCACGTGTATCGTACATTTGTTTATTTCTCGCTCAGGGTAATTTTGCATGGCGGGTTAGCTTTTGTGAATATGCATGAACGGGGAATTAATTAGCGACAGGATATTCGCGGAGAAACAGCGCGTGGTTAAATCTGCAGGGACAAATTTTGTGCGTGCAAAACTTTGATGCTCGTTTTCTGGAAAGTTAAATAACGTTCCAACGTACGATTTGCAGACTCATATGCGAACCCTGGCTTTTTCGAGGGGTTGGAAACAACGGGGTATTCAAAAAAGGATTATACCCTTTTGGGAAAACAGACGGTAAATGTTAGGAAATTCTGTGATGGGTTTCACGAAGATTAAAAAAAAAAATTTCACGTTAACAAAACATTCAAAACAATATTCGTTTTTCACAGCAAGATTCAAAGATTATTTTTGCAACATAACATTCAAGTTGATGAATAAAGTGAGATATTATGGATTCTTTGGTCTTTAAATCACTCTTTGGACCATCAAGCAGGCTGCCAAGTATATAAATATATACATACTTGACTGCTACTTCTATTCTTTCAACCATAAAGCGCCAAAATTATAAAGAAAATTCCTAAGACCAGTGCATTTATTGGTCAGCTATTTTTGTTGCAAATTTGCAAAAAAAAAAAAAACCAAATAACACAAACAAACAAGGTGAGTCCTAAGATAATGAACAAGTATAACCAATATCATCAATTTACAAGGTTAAATACGATTTCACGTACATTTAACATAAAAGACTGATCAAGGCTGCAAACTCCGGACGTTGGATGACTAATTAAGCGTAAAGGCGTAGATAATATGAAGACTTTATCCGGTCCATGCAGGTATAAATCGAATCCATTAGCGGACCATGATAACGGGACAAAAACTGGGACAACGGGCGTAGTTTTACACTCGGTTGGTTGAGCAGTGAAGCCTGCTGAGGTTAGGACTAGTTCGACCGAGTCGCGTTTTGTTGTCGCATTGTTGGATCATTCGTGTCTCACTCGAAGCTTGGGAGACTATCACTACTTGTAATTCTCAGAAGAGAGAGGGGCCGAGGAATAGAAAGAGAAGGATGGGGAAAGAGAGAGCGGAGAGAATGTGAATGCGAACAAGAAACCAGGCGCAGCCTAATCGCCGCTATATTTTCAGTACCAATTTTACTCTAGGAAAGCCAACCACTCCCGAACTTTGGCTACCCTCCAAGGATTGATGATCTGTTTACTTACTTTTATTTTATCTTACCGGTCAACTTAAAGGTGACCTTGCATCAGGCGTGTGGCAAAATGTTTTACTGATGTACTTATTTATGCATCGTGCTGTGCTGACGGTGCCAAGCTTCTTGTCTATCGAAACGTACAGTCCAGCTTCAATGGATATGGCAAGAATTATTTAACTTTTAACAATGCAATCGGATGTGTACCTCATTCCGCCATATCGGATAAGGCATTTTTAAATTTAAGCTTTTAAACATTTTTTTAAAAACAAATCAGAGTGAAGGTAAACATGTGTGTGCTGTTCTTTTGCTCGTGTAACTTCACACGCCTGAAAGGGTTGAAAGCCTGAACCCCAAGTAACTTTTAGTTGGAGCGTTAAGTAAAACTGGTATCCTGAACGTTACTAAGGACTGTCTGCACAGCGGATTTACAGGGGCCAGGACTACCTTTGTCAGGATATGTGATTTTTCGGATAATCTTTATTTATAGACGGAGTTAAACGAAACGGTATTAACTTGGTTGATTCAGGAACTATACTTTGAGATTTTTTAAGATCTGAAACAGTGCACCGGACCCAACGCTTCAAATTCGGATATCGGGACTACGATTATAGCATATTTCGAGTACTCGAGTACCCGGGGTATCCTAACTATCCGAACTATCCAAGCCATTCGAATAGTTGGAGCACTTGATTTGTTTGGATACCCAAACTATCCAAACAATACGAATAGTTCAGTTTCCCGCGCGGGGTTCGTGTTAAGATAATTGTACTACAAATATTACAGCTACGTGTTAGTTATAACTACTATTACACGTGTAATCTTGAAAATATTTGCGAATTCACTACGGATTTTCTGCGCAGAAGTGGAGCAAGAGGAATTGCCGTACATTCCGTGTGGAGTCGACGGTTAAATCACAACCTCATAAAACTTTGTTGCCAAAACACATAACTGTTTTTCAAATTTCTTAAACCATACTAATTATCCGGATTTGAAGTTTCATAAATTACGGATCCGAGTAATTCGTGTAATCTTGGGCTTTGGCCAAAAATGGTACAAAGGTGCTTTGATCCAAAGACTAATTTTAGAACAATAAAGTGTACCAGGTATCAAAAACTTCTGTCCTAAACTTGTTCAACGTTTGATTTTGCTCATGAATAGTGCGATTAAAGAGATTGAAAATCAAATGCATAGATGAAGCATTTTTTAAAGATTACCATAAATTGGGCATTTATCCTATCCAGCTGTCGCGTACACGTTAACGAGTTTTACTTCCTGAACCTGAGCGTCGTTTGGCAATAAATTTCGGTCGCAAACTTGCGTCGAAATTTCAGTAAAAGTTATATAACCGAAGGAAGAGAAGGAAGAGTTGATGGCGGTAATTATTAGAAGGAGGGAGAGTCCCTGACCCCATGAACATTAATTTTTTAGTATAAACTAAGCCGAGGGAATGGCCGAAGGCGAGCAGCGTTATACCCGCGAGAAGTAGCTTACGTATATAGGTGTTGGTACCAGAAAACTACAATTTCCATAACCCGTTCCTTCGGTTGTGTAATTCGCTTCGAAGTGACAAGCCGATGTCACGCAAGCCGTATTGCGATGATGAAACGCGTTATGGCGATTAGTCGACTCGATAAGAACCCCAGACTATTATCCTAATAATCGTTGCAAGGAAAATCATTTTCATCGCATGGACGTCTGTCCAAAGTACGGTGCGGTAGTCGACAGTGATTATATCCCTGCTCGTATAAGTAATAATAAAGAAAAAAAAATTATTGATAATACACGTCAACGTCGAACGGTTCAAAGTTCATTCGCAGAGGTGTTGAACATCTGGTTTTCCTATATTATTACTATGTACGTATCCCGCAATATCGCAGCGATACCCAGCTATTACGGATATCGTTTACTTATCTGATCGTGCATTTGAAACCTGTTTAAAAATCGATCGGAAAATTACGCGTAAGATTCTGTTAAATACCTATTCAGCATCGCTGATTCCAATTAATCGACAGTACGTCAATTAGGTGTTGTTGTTTCAAGTTTTTCTTCGTGGAACTTTGATCTTTGAAACCCAATTGCTCGTTCGAGTAAAATTAGTCAAATGAAACCGACGGAACGGGGAATAGTATAACTATATAGACGGTCTGTCGGGAAGTTAAAGAATCGGAAAACTCCCCTAGCTTTATATACCGAAGCTAATTCCTTCCGTCTCCGAGACGCTGCTGCAGAGATAGCGTACGGTGTTATCGTGTCTGAGTAACCTATTCAAGGTGTTCGTCTTAAATTATACTTGCAATACGTTAGATAAGAAAGTTCCTTCGGCCTTAAATATTTATCCGTGCTAATTGTATTCCCGGGGTAGGAATACTCCGACTAACGTACAATGCACAGTGTCAGTTTGATTTTATTGGCCTATTATTCATGCAGCTCAAGAATTACGTAAGCATAGAAAAAAAGTATTTCTAACGATCAAGAATTACCATGAGAATCGAAAAAATATCACGATACTATTTCGACATAATAATTAACGCTGCAGGTACAATATCAAGGTTGATAATAAAACACCCATAAACGAGTTTAAAAATTTCAAAATGTCCATGGTTTCGAAAATCACTAAACAACAAATCCATGATGGACATATTTGCGAAAGACTAAATCGTTAATCCTCGACGATTAGTTTGCACTACATCTAACATGCAGTACAACCTCTCAATAGTTCCCAGAGTATTTACATTCGTTATTTTTTCTACTCGAGTCGTATCAGCGGAGCGGAAATGGTTACTAAATTTTTTGGTTCAACGCTAATAAAGAAACAGTAGGCATAAATAAACGCCAACACGCATAGACCACCAGAAGGAGAAACCGTACTGGAATAATAAACGAGACGTCGAACGCCAACGACAAATCGATATACGGACACCTATACCTGCGCCTTTAACGCGTACGGCTCATATGAAACTGATTAGTGGTATCCACCACACGGGGCGGTTGGAATAATAATTAGTTTCCTGTTAATAACCAGTTTCAACGGACTCGAATATATGTACATGGTTTTACGAGATCCTGATCCGCGTTTCAGAAGCTTAGACAATTGCAGGTCTTCTTACATGGGAAGCCAACTTTTCGATGCTGATGTAACGAATATTATACATCGATCATATTATTTATTGAACAATGGAGATCAACAGATCTATTGAACGGGAGAAAATCTTAATTTGGTTTATCTTTAACAAAATAAACAGCAGGTCGATGAAAATGGGCGTATAATGGTAGGACCCAAAAGCTTGATAAGAGATATTATCGCCTTTTAGTCGATAATCGGTATTTGTTACCCGTGATTAACGTCGTTATTCAAATTTTTTGTTGAATATTTCATTGGTCTATTGACCATTCCCAAATTGAAATTCTTCGAGTAATTTGTAGGTAAATCCGCAATTATCATATTAAAACAGTTAATCGGCTCGATTGAGCAGATGAAAAACTTTGAGCTGTGTAATATCTTTAAGGTAGCTTGTGAGTCTCAACTCCTGCTTCACTGTTCAATCGAGAAACAAAAATAATAAACACCGCTAGTAAATGTGTGCAACAAACCTGAAATTTTCGTACGCAGAATATGCAGCGATTAAAACGAAGGTGAAAAAAAAAACGATCTAGAAATTATAAAAAATTTAACTCACCTCAATCTGCGAAGTTGAATTAGATTTTGGTAACTGAGAAGTTGAGCACCTGTAACGTAAAATATAAGTCTCGGTTAGTTGATTGCTGCGTGGGCTCTGATTGAATGTCACATTGAAAACGAGGACAAATACGTCAATTGACGATGTTGGTTAGCCCGAATAATTGAGAAATAGCTAGTTTTTTTATTTTTCATGTCACGCATCGTTATTCGCGTTGAAGTAACATACGAATTCGATAAATTACATACATGCTCGTGTAATTCGTTCGACAAGGAGCATATTTTTTCTTTCTATTCTTTACCGAGGACAAAATCGGTGAAGAATATTTCGCAGCGTTGTTCTAAAACAGATTTCCAAGCAGCGGAGCTAGATACAGAACTGAAATAAATTCCAGATAGCATCGTAGAAGAATACAAAAGCACACTATGCCTAGGTACTGTCAAATACCTGAATAACTTGCTGATCACGACTGAAATCTTTTTCAGACCTGCCACATTGTTTCACACTTCTACACGCGATGCCGCGTTAAAAAAGGTTGAAATGGAAGTTAGCAGTAACGAGTTCTTCGACTTCACATTGGTAAAGTGTCGAATGAGGAAAAATACTGACAACGAGGAAAAAAAATCTGATACTGGACCGACGATATGTCTTCGGGTCAATGAATACCGATATCCGATGATACCGATTACGCAACTTCGATCATCAAGCAGCTCTAAAAGGCGTGACAGAACTTTCGTTTTTCTTGTATGAAATGATCACTGTCATTTAGCAATTTTACTATGAAAGAAAAACGGATCGACGATGAGTTTCAATTCATATTGGATTTAATCAGAGCAAATTCTTTGAGAGCCGTTGCGCGCCATTCGATAGTAATTAATCTATCTGTCCTTCAAGGTTAACGACTTCAATTAGGAAAATTGAGCGATATTAGTTTATTTTATCGATCTTGATTACATGCCATATTAACATAACATCGATGAATACAACATCGGTGTTTGACAATTTTAATAATAGTGCGATTGCATCTTGGGATTTGATTTTCCGAAGTTATCTTTTTTTGGTTACATCACGCAGCAACAAACCGATTTAATTCGGTATTGTATAAACGTCTTTCAGCAAACTCGATTGTACAGATGTTTACTCAACACAGTTTCAAGCGGAACGATGAATACCAAATCCACGTTATCAACTTTATTCCAATTTAAGATGAAAATCGGCAACTCCAGCATCGATTTCTGCCGTATCAAATGGCTCGAAATCGAGTCAACTACAAGTTTCAAGTTAAAAACTATCAGTGTCGCGTTTTCATTATGTGACAGTTTTTTTTCTTTCCTCACTTTCACTACTGTCACGTGTCATAGTTGAGAAACAATCGATACGCTTGTGTTGCAACATCTAAACCAATAAATCACAATTCGTAAAACGTGAAATACAACAACAAATTTTTGACTAACTTGGTGCAATTTTTCCGCAGCCAACTTTTGTAAGAATAAAGAGATATAAATGTGTGTCAGGTATATATATGTATATAATATGTATGGGCCGTAATTAAACCACAGTGAACAATGCCGATGATCATCGTTCTCGAGTCGTGACTCTCGCGCATAACCTTCGCCTGGCAAGGTCAACAGCGCGATTTCTTCATTCGAACGAAATCACGTTAATTGGTTAAACTTTTCCGCGTCGATAGCAAACGGCTTTTGTTCTTACGTTCCCTCGGACGATGTAGCCTAACAATTGCATATATAAAACTCCCAGAGTACCGCACCGAACAATGATGTTACGTAAATTTCACGCAGACGCGTATTAGTTGAATGAATTATCCATGTAAGAGGATTTCTGAGAAGTCAAAAGTGGCCGTGAGGTTTTCAGGAAATCTGATTGAAGACTGAAAGAGTCAAGATAACGGAGGAATAAGTGATTACCTATTACGGACAAGATTACCGGTTCATAGACACCGGGTTCCAATCATGGTCTTTGGTGTCAGAGACTAATAACACGAACCCAACATCATCGAAAATTTGACTATTCGATGAAACTTGATCGAATGAAATTTCAGATACACGTGAAAAAAAAAAAAAAAAAAACAACCGCGATGCAACGTTCATATATTCACTTGAATCGATGATTTGAAAATTGGTCCACTTGTCTGTACCGTTGATCGAAATAAAATATTTCTCTCCGAAGAGCGTTTGATATCGCGAAACGTTGCGTAAGCGCTTGATCGTGTTCCGCATGTGAGCGTTGGTGACGATTGTTGAGATCGTTACACAAGCGTGTAGGACATTAGTGACATGACAAGCGGTAGTACATTGGCTTCCGCCGCATGCCTCGCGTCATGCGGACCTCAAAGTTCAAGGCTCCGCAACCATCGCCTCGACTCGATCAAGCCGAGTGTCGATGGAGTTTGGAGATTACAGGTTAAGGTTCCCGGTTACTTAGGTAATTGAGGTCGATCGACCACCGCGTTTTTCTCTTCGCTTGTTGGAGAATTGGCACAAGTTTCGGGACAGTTTTCAACCGAGATCCTCAATCAACGTCAAGTGTACCAGACACCATATCACCTACGATACTTGGACCAAGTTTTGGTTAGTTTGACTTGTTTCCTGATTGTCTTGCGACAAGATGAGCTTCGTAAGCTCAGCGGAGCAACTTTTGCAAGCATCCAGGGCTGATTGATAATCGAATCAGCTTCCCGGGATCCGGCGCGCAGTTTCAGAGCAAATTTTTATCCGTATGGTGCAGGAGGGAATTGATCGTCAGGCAGAGATGGTCGTTGACTGTACTGTACCAATTATTCCTGACCAGACAAAGTGCCGTAATTCAAGCTAACCGGCGCGCTTTAATTACGGCGTATTAAACTCTATCAGTTTTCTCACTCGTCGGTTGGAAGGACACACGTACAAGGCACGTAACTGCACATCGTAAACGCTGGTGTCTGGACTTGTTGACGGTCAAATCCCTGTCGGCGTGATACTTTTTTTCAAAACAGATCGGTGGAAGTTTACGGCTAAATGGATAATAAGTCGCGTTTCTAGTCACAAATTTTTTGGAAAAAAATTCCACATTTACAAGTTATTCCCTCACATTTTTCAACTTCTAGCAAGTCATTAAAACCTATATCGTTCAGCTTATAAACTTTGTATTCGGTTCGTCTTGAATTCGAATTAATGAAAAATATAATGTACGAAATAGTCAGTTTCAGCCAATTTGTTTTCTCGACGAAGAAAAGTTGAATCATCGCACGAAAAAATCATTTCTAATTCACATGATAAAAAACTGTTTTTAATTTTTTCCATTACCAAATTAAAAATCCTCTGAAAGTTCCAGATTTTCCAGGCGTGTGGCAACCCTAATTACTTTTGCTTCTAGGTGATTCGTTTTACAAACAGCGAGGCACACGATGCTAGTAATAAGCGTATAGTCCGCTTGTTATAATTGAACAAAACACAACGATAATATAACCGGGATCGTAACTAGAAATTTGAATCTCGTGCTCCTGACGGTTAATCGATTGGAAGTGGTTCCTTGAAATAAATTCAGAGGAGATTAACCGGTGATTAAAGCGGTTGAGCAGCAACGACGATGGATGAAGACAGACATATATAGACAACCGACGAAGTGGCCACAAGGGGCTAAGTCAATTTTCTGAGCACACCTTTTCAATTTCCGTTTAAAACGACGTAATTTTTCAACCGTTTTGTTATTCAGCCTGATTCTTCAAATTACGCTACGAATTTCCCAGCCCATTTGTAACAAATCACCGGTTGTTCGCCTCGTCGAGGCCTCTGCAAGTATAATATCCGTACAATTAGGGTACGAAATTCCGGAATATTCATCCGTAGTCTCTATCTTCCGCTACCGCATAAACTCAACGACGGGATCAACTTGGGCAAGTATTTCTAGTATGGAAGCTACTAATAAGGCAGCAAATTTCCCAGGAAGCTTCTGCCAACTGCCATGGAAACTTTACCTACGAACTTATTCTCTACCGTTTACGTATATCCGTGTTGTGCGACTCGTTGTGCGGATAGGTGCGCGCTTATGTGTGAAACCATATCTCTCTCTCTCACTCTCTCTCTCTTGAAAACGTGTAGCCAGACAGTGTGTATGGCATAGATAACTAAACAGCGAAGCAACGGCTGCAGGGGCTCAGGATATACTTGCAGTAAAATCTCGTTACGAAGCTTTTCAGGGGAATTGCATTATAACCAAATTTATTTATGTAATACTGGTATAGTTACGCGTCTTTTTTAGCCTGCGTTCCGCACGTGAAGTAGTCGTTTCTGCGACAGTGCAAGAAAAAAAGAAACGTCGGAGTAAAAAAAAAAAGTACGTTTTTTTTGTATTCCGTTATGAAAAAAATTTTTTATACGACAATTTTTTTAATAAACTACATGTCGCGAGCACGGTCAAGGCAAAGACTTTTTTCCCACGCGTATTTGAAACATTTGTCTTCGTATCGCGAACTTACACTCGGAGTAAAAAGGCTTAATTTTGATGCACGATCTGTACTATTTAAATACTAGTCGAATGTAGGATATGTGCTGGTTGTGAGCGCGGCAAATTTGTTAATTTTGAAAAAGTTTAACGAAACTTGCGACTTGTATTTCTACGTCGAAATTAATGAAGAAAGGTCAACGATAAAACTTGGTGCGCAGTATTGCAGTGCTTTTTTATTCGCTCTGTGTATTTTTCTTTTTTTTTTTATTAATCACAGTTTGCATGAATAAAGGATGAGTCAGGAGCCCCATCGCTGCGTCACGATGCATTTCAAAATCGAATCAGATTATACCCGACCTCAACCTGACAATGAGTACTATTCACCAAATTTAACATCAATTTCTTTGATAATTTGGGCGGTAATTTTTGGTAGCGTTTTTTCAAGAATTTGATTCAATTTTCAAATCGTATATTCTTGCCTGCCTCTATAATATAGAGTAATAAATATTGACAATCTGTTTATAATCACGAATAATTAGTTATAAACGAAATGAAATTAACGAGTGAGTAGATATTCTAAAAAAATTAATTACGCTGTTATATTTCTTTACGAATTTATGTTGGATAAGTATGAATTGAATTTTATGACGAAACTGCGATGTGAACGAAAGGTTATTACCCGTGTAATGGACTGTAACGAACGTTCACTGAATCCGTGCTAACGAGTTGTACCTGAAAACTGACTGCTAAGGCGTTTCGCATGATCCAAGAAGACTCAGACTCTGAATCATTTGAGGACGCTTTTATGGACAGGCTGTGCAAAAATTATGTTTCAATGCATATATATTATACATACGCAGTATATTGCCTCTGAATTAAAATGGCTTGTTCCTTAGTTGAACCAGACACGAAATGACGCTATTTTTAAGAGTTTTTACTTGATTGAAAAGGAGACGTAGAGAAATTTCACTGTTGCAAAACACGTTTGAAATTAATTTACGGAATGAAGGTGGATTCATGAATTTTTTCAAATTAAATTCATGATACACGTACCTATTCATTTAATACTCCGGTATAAAATACTTAAATTTTTCCCTTATACGCGCAATCGGAATAACTTTACGAGACGAAGTAAAAATTTTTGTGCGAGTTCAGAAACTTATTTTTTAGACTAAAAAACGTAATTGCGATACACCGCGGAAAAACTTGTTATTTCAGACGTGTATATAAATAATTAATACAAGTATATCAACACTCGGTTTGTTTTCTTTTACTATTTTCAAATTTTTATTCATTTTTTTTTCATGTTTTATACAGCATCGCAAGTTACACCACGTCTCAAAAACTTTTCAAGTGACGGGCCTCGACAAAAAGTTAAGTGTGATGCCTACAGCTTCGTATACATAAATGAGTGAAAGTCCCCCTTGGAAAGTTTTCGACATTAGTTACAGGAAAAAATTACGCCGGTGTACGTGTCAAGGTTGAAATACGAATCGAATACGAAAATAGAGACGATAAAAAACGACAATAAGCGAAGGATGAGGTAATTGGGCAGAGAACTGACGTTTCTTTCCGTGAAAAAAATTATTTAATCGAGCTGCAGGTGCTCGCGACGTAGGTAATTACGTGTTTATAATTCAGGTGTAATTATGGTGAATATATAGTACATTCAGCGTAATATGTATGGCACAACAACGGTAAATACCTGACAAAAATATTTATAATACATTTTCAACTTTGAATTAATTTGTACATTATTTTCCGTTGGGAATTTCATGTTTCATGGAATTTGCACAAACACGTATCTTTCTTTTTTTTACACTCTGGCCCCAGGCCAAGGATTCTTTTGTTTTGTAAGAAGCTTTGGTGTTTTTTCATTATACGTCGATATAAAAAGGTGAAGAGAATTCTGAAACGGATTTCTGAATAAAGGCGAATTGTTTTTTTGTTTTTTTGAATACTCAAATACTATCTTGGAAAATATTACGTGCAGAGATTGCATGGGCTCCATTATCTGTTTACCGACTTAAATCTGGATTAGCAAATATAAATGGAGGGTTCGATTTCCGCCCGTGTCCTGAAAATTTGCGAAATAAAAATACCAGACTATCGGTAACCTCGGGCGGTTTAAATATTATATAGATAAGTTATATAAACCGAATTCCGCACGTCGATGG
Source organism: Neodiprion lecontei (assembly GCF_021901455.1). Classification (NCBI taxonomy): domain Eukaryota; kingdom Metazoa; phylum Arthropoda; class Insecta; order Hymenoptera; family Diprionidae; genus Neodiprion; species Neodiprion lecontei. The sequence goes on along the minus strand of NC_060260.1, from coordinate 25,555,409 downwards.
AATAAGGACGGTATTGTTGAGTCGTACGCTTACTCAAGAAGCTCGTACAACTTCTTTGGAATTCTTCGCGGGTATAAAGGGAGTTGGCAAAGTTATCCGAATCAAATTTCATTTTAAAAAGAAAACCGGTGTATCCAGCATCTCGTCTTGGCCCACTTTAAGACGAAACGAAACTGGTCGAAGATGAAAGCATTATCGGTAAAAAGTTTAGGTTACCGAAAGGACGAGAAGTTTTAAAAAAAAGTCACCAAATTTGACCCTTTAGAAGTTTCGAAGTTTAAGAAGCTTATAAAATCTCGTGTAACCAATTTTTAGTGGAAAAAAAAAAATTACGAATAAACAGGAATAAAATAATGAGAAAAAAGTTAAATTAAATGGAACGTCGGCAGCATAATTCAGCGATTCATTCCTCTAATTAATTAAACAAATATACCGATGCTAAAAGATTGGTACAATTATAAATAATTTACGACAGCGAATGATAATGCATTTATTTATATATAGTATCGGAACATCGCAGAAGAATGAAGACCAATCAAGTACGGCGTGCTTTTAAAATGATGAAACGGACAACGTATGAGAATCGAGTCTGATCAGCGTTCAATCACCAGTCTTTGACTATATACAGTTGTTCGTAAAAGTGACCAGCGTATATAGTTTTCGCATCGATTATCCCCCAGAAAACTAAGACTCGATATCCACTGCCGATATTACTGACTTTATGTATCAAACCGCAATTTCAAAGTCTTGTAAGCTCTGCAGAAATTCAATCCCTCGATTAAACGTTCCTATGCACGTAGTCCTGGATGGTGCACCGTAACGCGAGATAGAAGAGCTGCGACGTATACGAATACATACATGCCGGGACAATCTCTTGAAACTTGAAAATCAACTGCGCATGCGCCAAATACTCAATCTCATTGGTCGGCAAAATTTTTGTCTGCGACGCAGAGGGCCGACTTACACAAAATGTGTACCTTTGAATTTTCAAAGAGCATATGAGCGTTGAATTCCGACCGTTGTTTGAAGAATCAACTATCCGACCCAATAACAAATGCTTCCCAAACCTTTCCGAGCCGCTACCTCAATTATTTGAGATTCTAACCTCGAAAATTCGTATCAACTACACCCCCGCCAGAAACAGTTTGACAAATGAAAACTCGGGATGGCCAGCCTGCGCGAACCGCCGATAAAACTCGCGCATGCGCGGTTGATTTTCAAGTTTCAAGAGATTTTCCCGGTATATATTTATTATTATTTATATACATGTTGCGGTCAAACGTTTGTATAGGATACTGATAAGCCTCCGGCGACTATGAAGAAAGTATCCGTTTTTTTTTATCTGGATTTTATTTCTTGATCTAAATTACTGTCGACGAAAATTGGGGCAATTGGTAGGCAATCGAGTAAGATTTGTAAGACGACAGCGTTTGTATTCCCTTCCAACCGCAAATCGTTTAGATATAACTCTTCACTTTATAGTAATTTACGCGCAATTGATCGTAAAAAAAATTCTTCAACGTAAGATTGAACCGGTAATAAATTTATCAACATCCTTTGCAAAGGTGCATTTCTCGATAATTATTGCAAGTGGTTGTAATAATTAATACGCGGTTAGGTTTTTTCCTCTATTTTATCTACGTCAAAAAATCAAGGATATACTCGTTGACTAAAGCCGACAAATGAACAATTTGCAGTTAATCATCTCCATTATCATGAAGTGTGTACAACAAATATGTGTAATTATCATGTTTAGCATCGCTGGTTATTTCGATTATGTAAACTACTGCAGTTCAATATTCATTGCAACGCTGCGGTTTATAAATAATTATTCACGTCACTTGTCGAAGAATAACAACTATTTTCTCGGTGATGAATTGAAGTAATTGAAAAAATAACAAGGCCTTTTTTTGTTTAATATACATATATGTATATAATATATATAAATATACGCAATAAAAGACCTTGTTATTTTTATATCGTCATATACATTTTATTATATATATATATATATAAGGATGCAGCGAAACTAAACTGTTGAATCCAACACCAAATAAGGTATTTAAAACCATTTTACTCTGGAATTCGAGCGATTTAATGTAACATTTTCGCTTCAGTTTACGAGGCAATCAAAATTACATTTCGTCGTATATTGAGCAGATAATTATGATCTGGATTCTTTTCGTGTAGCTTCGTTCATTACATAAATTTAAAATCTACTAGTACGTAGTTATTATTGTATGCAGAGAAGGGAGGTACTTTTAATTTAGAAGAGCTTTTTTTTTTAGAAGAGGACGTGTACATGAAACGTTAAGCGAAATGAATTTCGTGCTTTAATTGGTTTTCCCCGCTCTTAAAGAATCAAAATTATAAAATTGCTTTGAACCCGCCTTGAGAAAAGTGAGAATTTAGTAACATGAATCAAGTTAAGGTTATCCGCGTCTATTTCCAGTTTGCGGAATTTTCATCCTTGAAAACATAGCGCATCTTCAATACTAAAAATTATAATATCAATATCTTCGAGATTAGCACTAATGAATCAGCAGATAACCCGCTTATGCACGGACGACGTCAGTCAGTTATACTTTTTTACATTTCGCGTACCGAGACTGACGGATTCTTGAATGCACCGTGTGATAAAATATGAAAATTTGGCTCACATATTCAAAAAAATTCCGTAGAACTATATACACGTGAAATTAATTTCAATCGAGAAGAATTAACCAAATCCAAGTTTCTTAAATCGAAAAACCAGTCCAACTTACTTGCCTTGTTCGAAAAACGAACAGAGGAATTTCTTCATTTGTCGCGGCCCTATTAAAACCGAAGGTATTTACTGGATTCCTATGGACAGAATCTAACAGACTTTATCTCTCGAATAGCTCGAGGCAATCGCAGTGAAAGCGCGACTGCTGCTGCAGGTTATATAGAGACTGCGTATAGCTTTCAATTCTCATTGAAGACCTTGCCTTACGATTTGATACGAATATTTTTATAAGAAATTCTATAAGTAATATTCGTTCATTTTCTTTCACTTGCGAACAGATCTAATATGTCTGGATAGTTATCGCTTTGTATTAGTTCATATCTAGTATGATAATAAATTTCAACTTAAATTTTATACAGTAGAACAAGTTCTAACAGAAAAATCGACTCGCAACAGCTTGTATTGTTCCAAGATAAGTAAACACATTATAAAAAATACATCATATTTACTTCAATCTAAAACCTCGCTCGTATCTCCAAGTAGAACAAAATACCAAGATCATTTTATCCGATAATTTATGAAATCAAGAAATTTTATCATTACACACTTCCTCGCGAAAAAATTTCTTCACCTTCAACATGCGCATGTGCCAAATTATTTTTTTTTCCTCTGTAAAAAATAATTGACCTAAACGTCCTGTGAGTCAAGAAGGAAAGAAAGCAAGAACTTCCTTTTTCTTGTAACACATAAAACAATTTTTCAACAGCTACGATAAAATTCACAAATACCTTGACCTTCCGGCTAACTTCTTTTCAATCCGAAACAAAACGCGACTTCGATTCTCTGCGAATTATGCAACAATGCATCATTCCATTTCCCCACGCGAGCCTTAATAGTTCTTACAGAATCGGCCTCGCACTTTGTTTCGGACAAAAAACAAGTTAGTCGAAAGATTGAGGTATTCCCGCATTTTACTGTACACACCCGCAAGTTACGCTCCGGCAACTTAATTGTTCTTGACAAGTGCAGATAACGTGCCTAAAATGTCGCGTCGCGTACAACGAGAGATAAACCACGGAGCTTAATGCCCTGCAGCATCATCAAGTGAAAGAGAACGAAATGATGTCTCCAAGGGTCGTGGCGCATCGCGGGGTGAAGTAGGGGATGGATTGCTGCAGCCACTCGACAAGGGAGGACCTAATCCCAGATCCTGGACTCGTTGCACCGTGTGGCTCTTCGATAGACAGACGCGAGACGTGTTCGCCAAAGAGAGAGCCGAAGCGAGACAGAGAGAGAGAGAGAGAGAGAGCGAGAGAGAGAGAGAGAGAGAGAGAGAGAGAGGGTGGGGGCCTAGTCAGCAGCACCGACGAATCAATACCATGTTGCACATACACACAAGCCCCCCGTGGGCTAATGGTGCATCATAAATATTTATTAGCTCAAAGATGTCCAAGTACATACGTGTGTCTGTATATATATATATATATATATATATGTGTATGCCGTTCATGACCTACGTCCATATCATAGATATGATGCAGCAGATAAGATTCTCTGCAGAGACGTTTTGCAACTGGCGAAAAATTAAATCGTTCGCGACATGCCATCGGTTAGATGTTTTGCACTCGTTGTCAGATGGTGAATTGGGTTATCGGATGAAGAGAAATTTTTTGGACGTATTAGGCGGAGAAAGGAACAATAATTAGGTCATATTTTTGTTTTTAATTGATTAAACAAACGTCGAGGATAATACAGCAGGTTTAAAATTGCAACGATATGACGTCGCCCATGCTGATAAGGTGTATATCTGTATTAGGGTGATCGTTATTTGGATTATGGAAAACTTCAAACCCTGTGGTCAAGGGTTAGGAGTTCTCTAAGAATCTTAAAATATTACAGCGTTACTTTCTACGTATTTCGAACCGATTTGGGAGGCGGAAGGGGTAAAATTAATTTTCACCCTAAATAACCACCAACCTAATCTGTATATTACGAAATCATCTTATTTGAAGAAAAAGGACGAATAAAACCTATTTATTTTCTGTTTCTCGACGTTAGACACGTTTAAGGGAACTAATTAATAAGAGGATAGGATTTTTGGTATTTTATTAAGTGTAAAATCAAATTTGTTTCATGTAAATTTTTATCAAAAAGTATTTAAATAATAAAAAAACTTCCCCTCCATTCTGGCATTGATATCTCGGTGAAGGGTTATCTGAAGATAAAGAACAAAGATTGATAAACGTCTACACAAATTTAGCTATCGTTATATGTGACCGTTTTCTTTTTTCATTATTATAACACGGCGACGGATTAAATTTTTTTTTTTGTTCAAGCCGTCGCTATTTCGAATAATCGTGAAAAAAAAACGATCACGTACAACGATAGCTGAATTTGTATATATATATTTATAAAATTTTGTTTTTTATCTTCAGACAACCTTTCACCGAGATATTAATGCCACGATGGAGGGAAAATTTTTTTATTATTCGTTAAGTCAAAGCCCGTACCTTCGTTAATTTTAAACATATTTTAATAAAAAATTATACAAAACTAGTGTAATATATACTTAATAAAATACCAATAATTCGATCCATTTGTTGATTAGGTGTCCGTGTGAAAAAATTCTTAAAATTCGATTATTTTTTCACCCATCACAGTGGTCTTTCTCATTAAAGTCTATATTGGCTACATGTGATTGTGCGAGGTCAGTATCTCGAAATCAGACGGCAGGTGTCTTCGTCATAGAGAGCGAAACGGTTTTACAGATTTGATTCCTTTTTTTTTCCATTATCCAAACCGAATGCAACTTTTATCTGAAGATTGGAAAAAGACGATTGTTACAAAGAATTCTCATAGAATTCGCAAAACCTGAACATCAGAACTATTTAAAACGCTTGTTAAACATTAGAAATTTTTTATTTATTCAGCTACGTCTTTTACGTTGTACAAAAAAACTCGACAAAGATTAATAAAACTCAAATTTATATTACCTCAAGGGTTTCAGAGACGAAAGTCCGCTTTTCGAAATTTTCAGTTCTGACCGCGTTGAAATCCGGAGATAACAATACTACTTATCCATAATCAAGTTCCAGCAACAAAGTCGATATAATTACACTGATAATTCTTTCACTTGGCTTTTTTCAGAATTTTCCTTGAAATAAAATCAATGTAAAGTCTTTCCAATATCCTCGTTCAATTTCGAAAAAATTAAATCAACTTTCCAAGGAAGAATTCCTGCACAAGTACACAACACGTTGTATTCTCGGCATGTTTTTTCTTTTTCTTTCTCGTCGCATTCAATTCATAGGTCGGTCGGGTCATGAAAATTAAGTCAAGTGCGTTACGGACTCCCGCATCGAAAATGTTAGCTGTTTGCATACCGCACTGATATAAAAAAAAGGCTAGTGATAAGAGAGAAATGAGATAACCTTGGAATTCAGTTTCATGAAAACAACATTCACAGCAGACCGTTAATTACTCGGGAAACATGACAGCGTGACAATATGCAACGGCACTTCTGACAAAAACATTTGAATTTCGAACGGCGTCTAGTCTTTCACAAGTTAGACATTATCGTCGGTCAATAGGCACTGTATAACATGCATAGTGTGTGTGTGTGTCTAATTTATACGCTGTAGTGCTCGGTAATCCTACTCGGTAACTTTCACAGTCCCAACTTAACAACTTTCTTCAGAATGATATTGAGATATCGCTTATGTACCCTTATCAACGTGGCGTAACACGAGTTATTTGTGAGCTTTGGTGGCATAAAGTATGACCTTTTGTACAGTCGATAGGAATAATACGAACGTTGATGCAAGATTGCTGCTGCAGCCAAGAATCTTGCTCCGAATTGAGAGGAAGGATTTAAATAAAAAAAAAAAACACTCATTTTTTCAGTATAACGTGGATTTAAAGAAAAGTAAAAATAATCGATACAGATTATGGTTGCTTTAAACAGAGAAACTGATCGGTTTTTATGCATGATACCGTGTCAGTTTAGAATTGATTAGAATCACTGGATTCATTTTTTAACAGGAACGGAGATTACCATCGCAATTAAAAAGTGTTGTCTAGGAACGATCGGTTTTATTACACCTACCTATTCATGCAAATGAATTTCGAAGCCCGTTCATGTAATATGTACAGGTATAACGATGTGAAAAATTCTGACAAAATCTGACTTTCATTTAATTTTGTTTTCTTTTAGTTTTGTATTTCACAAGCTTGAATCGTTAGTTAACCTTCGGAATAACCCGTGACAAAGTATAATTGAAATCATAAATACCGTGCGATCAAGTAATTTTCCTCATCTCTGTCACTGTCGTTTCACTTTTAATAAAAAAAAGTTGAAAGTTGAAAGAACGAAAGTACCGTTTTCGTTCGTGAAATAAAACTGACCCGAATCGAGGAAAGCGACTGAATTCTTGTCGGTAACGTTTCTCAAACTATAAAACTCCAAAGTGTCCCAAGTGCATGATAAAATAAACTTGAAGCCAATCCGAAAAATGGCTCGAGTTATTAAGAAAAAAAAAAAAAAAAAAAACGTTGAACAAAAAAGTGTGTAGTATGCATTCGCTCCGAGATTTGTCCACATGACGTAACTACAATAATCCGCAATAGTAAATCTGAGGCAAGATATCTAAGCCGTGACACTGACCTTTCGAAAGAAGCGTCCGGATTAGTTTACGAAGCCAGAAGACGACTCGTTGAGTCTGTAAATCTTGGACCTTCGACTACCACCCGGAGTCTTTTTCCCCAATGTTTTTGTAACCCATCACGTTCGCAAACCTTAGACAAAATTCAACTAGCACAGACCGACAACTAAGTAATAGAAAGGATTCGCGCACGTGACGATTGGAGAACACGGACGTCCAACCATCGATACGGACCCAGAAGAACGCGAACCACGTCGCGCAGAGGCCAGCGACAGACTGACGAGACTCGAGCCTCTGGCATTCGACGTAATTCGCGTCTAGCAATGGCACGAGAATCTCCTTCCCCGGCGGTGCTTTCACTCCCGGTTTAGCATTGGTCAGCCGATTATTCGTTGTATGCATAGCTCGAAGTAGTAATGAATTATCACCGTTTTTCAACCATCAACAGCGGACTCATCTTACTCTGTCTTGACTAGCTTTACGTGTATTTTCCCCTCCTCCGTCCCTCCCCCACCTCTTCCTCCTCTCTCTTTCTTCCCCTCTCTTCTGATGCTGCCTACTTTATTCGTTTCAACCTGTTTACACGGTGTCCCTGTAACCGTTTGTATTGACCGTAGATACTTGTGTCATATCACCTCGTAGTTTCGTCATCGATTTTTTCCTCGTGTCTGTAAGAACCTTGCACGAAGACGTCATTGGTCTCAATTTCGAAAAGTCACGCAGCGTACGTTTTGGGTTGCAAATTATTTTTTATCCACTATTCGTTGAGGGCATCTGATTTCGAATCAGAATACATGATTAGGTATATTGTACCTGCTGACAATTTCGTTCTCTCATTGTACGCGTCTCCGTATATTCGTATGAAATTTCAGAAGATAACAACTTCAGCTCCCGCGGTGACTTTGATTCTGTACTTTTTAATGCAATGTCTGAAAATACGGCGTCAGTCGACAGCCACGCGTATGTAACGTGACGTAAATGCGATACGAGGTAAAGAATGAAAAGAAAAAAAAGAGCACTTGGAACAGAAAGGTGATTCAAAAGTTCCCTTCCTCGAGCCGAATACATGACCCTCTTCACTCCAAGGTCCTGTACAAACATGTAATACCATCATCTTCGGGCTACTTGGATGGATCCAAATGGTTACACCACTACAGGCAGATCACCTCAGTTCTGAAGAATTCAAGGCAAATTTCAACAAGTATCGTACACGATACGATGACAAAAACTTTGTCACAGTGAAAGAACCAGTATGTTACACATTGCATCTTGAGATCATGAGAAATTGTTTTTTTCAGCATTGTGGATTACTGTAAATTCAAGAGAAAAGTACGTCGAAGTACCGTCTCCGAAATTCACTTGAAGTCACGTTGAGTCGCGGTTCGAGGCTCTTTCCATCGGGTATTTGAAATTCATGAAATCGTATTCGGAATCTACAGACGGCACTTTTGAACGGAGTTGTTTTGAGTGTCCAGCAAGTTTTCCACTCGATATCTTCTAACGCTGATTCAGATCGCCGATTGCCTCCTTTTTGACAAGTTCCGATTTCCATGGTAAGTCGAAAGTCTGCTTAACCCGCGGAGTGACCTGCATACCCAGATCGAAAGTGAAATATTTATCCGTGCTACGAGGCTTGCTGATAATTCGCGTCCGTTGCGTAACCGATTCGGAAGGTCCTGAACGTCATTTCGCCTCGTTCAAACGGTGTCGTAGAAATTTCTAAAGGGGTTTTCAGCACCGCGCGGAATTCGCTTTTGTTGCGAGTGACGGGTCAGCCTTATAACACGAATGCAAAATGAGCCCTCACCCAGCGGCTCCGTATAAACCCAACGGATTCTCGCAGCTTCGAGTCGCAGCAGCGCTTTTCACCCCGCATCCGAAGGGACGCGTACCAATGAAAGGGCTGGAACAGCGGATAAACCCCGAACAGTTATCGCGGGCAAGACCGTCAAGTCCAGACTTCCGTTGAATCGAGCAATCTGGTCCAAATTTACGACGACCTTTTTATCGTCGTTTTTTTCTCACGCTCGCCCGTTTTCATTCCTCCACCTGAAAATACGCGGTTGCGGGATATGATGCTTCGAAATCGGCGAGTTATAATAAATGTTTAACGACCGCACGTTGCATTCGGTCGCAGGGTTATACGATTTCCGGTATGAGGCACGTGAAATTTCCACCCTGCACCACCACCACCACCACCACCACCATGCACCAACAGCATCGTCAAATTCAATTCCATAAAATACACGCTTGTCGAACAATTTCGCAGGTACATTGAAATCGAAAAACGAACGTATCACCCCCGAGGGAATAACAGCTGCCGACGAGCAATTGAAAGGTATAATTTTCTCAACAATACAAGAACGGTTCGCCGTTGTCGCGTGTTATTCGCACACGTCCGTGTACAATCGTAACAAGAACAACAACAACAATAATAATATAAATACGTATACGCTTCTTCACACAGAGGCCGTATGATGGGATTGGTGCAGCTGCAGATTCGCTGCGCTGAGTCGTATTATTCGCTGAATTGCGAAAGGGTTGGAACGGATCTCCGGTTATACCTGCGTGTAGCTGTGTGTCATACGGCAGATCCAGCCGTGTATGTGCATGTAATCGACGATGCCGTAACACTTGGGTATGAGCCAAAATTGAAAATCGTCAGAAGTCGGGACAACACCCGGGAATTCCGCCTGAGCGAACGGCTCGCTGAGACCTTTCGGGTCTCTTCACGTTACACTTCAGGTGCAGAAACGATTTGGCTAACAAGTTCTGGGAATAGTCAGCAGTATACCCGAAGTTGTTCCGAAGCCTGCAGTAATATCGGGATCGGACCGACCAATGTTGCGGTAATGCGAATTATATACTCAATGGTTGAACTTTGCTGGTTTTTAGCAAGTCGAGAGGCTTGAAAAATCACAACCATCAAAGAAATCACCTCTTCGTTTACATTTCAGGATACCGAAGTGTACGCGAAACGCAAAATGTATCAAGAGTAGTTAGTTGAATTTGAAGAAACGCGCAAGAATTTTTTGCCGACTCTGGATTCTTGTTCGGATTTCACACTGTGAAAATGGTTGATAATAAAATTGATAAAAATTGTGGAACACTGTTGAACAACTTTACGGTGAATTTGAAAATTCAACACCAAATGGTATTAAATTTAGATCCAATGGTGTTGGGTTGACGTCTGATATTGTCGGCTTGACACCAAATTATAGTCCGTAGAAGTCGAAAGAAAATTTTTCTTACAGTGCACAATGTTTTCTGCTGCACTTATCTCGTCTAGCAGCACTTTGCCATTCTCGTTTATTAACACCGCCAGTCACGTTGCACGAGTATATAATATATACCTATGAATAATAACTGATTGTCGTAAGTGATACTGACATGACCTGATGGAGAGATGATCGTTATGATTAGCTCACGTGCAACACTCCGCAAGCCTAAAAAAATTATACGTAATATTTAATTGTGTTTTAAAAACCGGATCTCTTTCTTTGCGGTATAAATTTTCCCGGTTTTTTTTTTCACGGTGAATATGAGGTGCGTTCACAACATTTGCGTAACGCTGATCCCCGCGATGTGTTAAGCACGTCTCATGCACACGTAAGTCTCACTCCTAAATCTCGAGGAGCATAAGAGAGTCTCGAGTGAGACGTAACATTATACCGCGTTTCTCAAAGAAGAAACCCGAACGGCGTTTCGCGTTGGATTATGCATCACAGCGAGGTGTTAGGTCTTAAAAGATATGCCAACGACGCCGGTGATTCTGGCATAGTACAAAATGGGATCCAGCAAAGTGCCAGATTCGATCTGTTATTTTGATACCACAAAAGATCCCGTCCATCCACAAGCGGAGCTAAGATCGCTGATCCTTGGTATTCACCTGCTTTGCATTTGGTCTGACAAAGGTGGTTCGAGTTATCCACGATGTGTCCGGGAAGGCAGTACAAAGCGCAATTTCATAGAGCGCGACAAAGACGAAATCACGGACTATCCATTTAAAATTTGTTTGTTCGGTTGACGCAAGCTTAAATTCCTGTTAACGACCTGATCGCAGGAATGATACCATCGTAACGCAAGTTCAGGGTGAACCAGACACTCACAGGATTCAGCGCCTTTTTCGCCGCTCTCACCGTGTTTCGAGTGGCAAATGTCACTTTTGTGCTTTTGATGGGAGCTAGTCGACAAGATCTGGCGAATGCCGTGGGTAGCAGCAATTAAGTCGGCCTCGTTTCGGACGTCATCGATGTGAAGATAAGCCTGTGGATTTTGCTTGGTTGTTGAAACACACGTTGTGGCGATTCGGTGTCAGACCCGACATTCATGGGGTAGAATTAAAGTCGGCGATGTGTTGATTCCACGAACGTACGAACTTGGCATTCTTGATCCGAAGCTATGGAAAAGGAACTGTTCATAACGAGCAACGGATGTAGTAAAATTGAGGGATATCTGCGACGTGACGAGATTCTGTTCGAATGTACGGAGAACCACGTTAAGGTTGGATACCGAACGAATACTGCTAAAGTAGTCTCTTGTGTGCAGATAAGCAGCAGCGTCGTCTGCAGCGATGCGGTGGTGAACTCTGGAATCGATTGTGATGAGCAAAAAGGCGAAAATAATAGAAAGGTGGAAGCTAGCCGTGTCCCGTCTGGCTCACTCGAATATCCACTCAAGTGTCATGCACATCGGCTGATATCGCGTGATTTTCTACGTCTGCCATTGAATGGGATTCACAATAAAGGTAAATTGAAAACCAGAAGTACAGACGGAACAGTTCTCTAGACGAAACGATTTCTTCCGCATCAGAGATCAGAGTAAAATAGTCGCACTTTTCCCTGTTTGAGGTCACGTTGCATCAAGATCTCAGTTTTTTTTTTTGTTTTTTTTTTTTTTTTTGTTTTTATAGCCTGCTGTCGCTTATCCACTGCAAGTTGGCATAATTACTTGCTGTGAAGAATTCTACAATATATTCCAGAAGACGATAAACGGTTCTTTGGAAAACTACGATGTTGAAGTTAGTAACGATATCGTAACGAAACATTGGGGAACAAATCAGTATTTTCTTAACTGAGTTAAATTTAACAATGATTTTTGAGTAACTAAGATCTCTGAATATAAGTGTGTTTTGTTTCATTACGGTTTCCTGAATTTCAGACAATTCCGATATCACGAAATAACGGTTTTCCTCAGCATGAATCGTTACGATAACGTTACTAAGTGATGGAAAACTTCACTCATTACAATTCTTTTACTTCTTTGTTTTTTTTTTTTTTTTTTGTAAACGCCGTTAGCGAGTTTTGCAATAAAAAATGCTAGTTTTCCTCTACAGTTTTTTAAGCTGCAGCGTATGTTCTACCTGGCTAGATGTTAAGAAAAGTACCTAGCAGACTGAAGTAGCTAAAAGAGCAGCTGCAGCCACATGATGGATACTCAACAGCGTAATGAAGAAAACTCGCGTGATAACATTTCCGGCTAGAAACACCCAGGATCACGTTCAACTTCCGAAGTTTGCCAACTCGTAAATCTCGTCTAAACAACGCCGAGATCACCAAAATAACTCGAAGTAACATTCCGTTCTGAAACTCTAATTAGTTCCTTGGGTATTTGAGCGAATATCGATATTCCGATAATTGACGTGAAATAAATCTGCTGTAATTAGGTATACACGTAACGAATTTTTCTGCGATTTGGGTCAAGGTTCGAATCATTTTTATTTAGAAGTCAGCATGGACGCTAGATTTTTTTTGCACGGTATATCTTCATTAAAAATAGCGCGGTATCGAAAATCTTCACGTGTCCAAGAATAATAATTTGTAGTGCAAAGGATGTTTCAACATCTGGCCAACGTTCTTCGTGATCAGACTGTTCAAAGGGAAGCGCACTGCTGATAATTTTAACCAATGACGCAATAATTGAGGTAAGACCATGGACGTGACCTCTTATCAGAAAACCGGAAACGGCGAAATCAAATGTGACACGCATCTGACTGTCACGTGATAGGTAACGTCAATGCAACCCATAATTGTTTATTACAAATTGTGACTGCCGCGGTAATATAACGAATGTGAAATTGAAATACTGATTAGTTTCAAATATAATTGCAAGAGATACTTGTTACTTGCTTCAATTACAATAATTTTGTATTAGGGACAAGATTTCGAACCGCGAAATCATTTAAATTTATTAAAAGAATTATTCACAAATACAGCAGTACAAGCAATACTCTCAAAGGCTACCAGCAATCATATGTGATATATAAAACATAGCAAAATCTACGAGAAACGTTCTTGTAATCTCAAACTTGTTAACCATTTGAGGATTATACCATCGCAGTTTCTCGTTCTGTTATTGTACGAAAAAAGAGAACAGAAAATAAAACATTTCACCGTCACGAGTCTGCGTGGTTTCTTTTTTCGAGGCGCCACTGGTTATAATTCGTTGGTAATTAGAAATCCTTGCTTAAAGTACCTACGGAGAACTTGTAAATCTGAAACGCAAGAATGATTACGCCGGCTGCTTAGTTAAAATGCGTGAGTAACGGTTCAGCCTTGGGTTTTCTTTTTCTTTCGTTTCGTTTCTTATTATTTCTTCCCTCTCCTTCTCCAGAAATATTCGCAACCATTTAATAAAAAATTTTCTGGATCTGAAGACGAGGAAGAAAAAGTTTTACAAGAAAATTAATTCAGCGGATAAGTAAATGTTATGCATTATATATCAGCTCTATATTATGATCGTACCATTTGCAGCGGCTTTCCTCCGTTTAATGTTACAAATTCAAATGCGAAATCAGCAATTACCATTTATTTATTTGTTCATTCTCTTCGGGTGCTTCTGGAACTTCTTGAAGATTTTTCAACCGTCTCACGCCTAAAGTATAACGGCAATAAGTATCTACGAAAATTCTTTACAATCGATCAATCATATATTCGTATATAACAGATCGAATACGCGATCCAAAAAATTGTTTTACGATCATCTTCACGCTGTTTACGAATTCAAAAGATTACGCATCGTTATCGGTTTCGTATATCCACGCTTAATCCACGCATTTCAATTCAAGTTCCGTACTCGAAGTCTGCCGACCGTATCCCAGTAACTACCATCGAGAATAATATTATCTCGATGGACGGACGTATTGCGTCTGCAATGTCGCGCCATTGGCTCGATTGTGTCATTCGCGTGGTATCGGAAGAAGAATAGAACATAGATGAATGGCTATCAAAGGATCCGATTCATTATAATTTTTGTCATTGAAAAAAAGGCGGATCGGCGACGTTTCTGAAAAAGATTTGAAGCGGTAAAAGGAACTTTTCATAAGGGGGAAATTCTGGGCCGAATGAAGGTGTCGTAACACGGGCGTCGATCGGTGAAACGCGAGAAACATGTAAATTATGCATCCCCCGGATTTGAGGGTTTGCGATACGCGACACCCTCGCGGCAAACCCGAAAATCTCGAGGGTCAAACACGAGGAAATTATATTTCCACGGTTAAATTCGCGCGGAAATATAACAGAGGGAGTTTGAGGGAAAGAAGCCTATATACGAATGGATTTTTCGCCGAGACGATCCCGGTTCGTCTTTGTCGACTGGTGAAAAATTGATCGAAAGTTTATTCAAAAGTTCCTGCAACCGAAATGCCAGGTTTTAACGGCTCGGGGACGGCGAATCGATCCGAACCGAACCGAACTGAATCGTATCACAATCACGCTCCTTTTTCATGCGCAAGACTTTCCTTCCTTGGCAAAGCTCAACGCGAGCAAGTGAATTGTAGGTGTTTAAAGTTCCTACGGCTGCAAGCTCCGCGCATAAAGCCCGGACCATGGGTGCGAACTTTTGTCCCTTCCACTCGACAACTTTCTTATTTCAATTCTTCGTGATATTTCAGTCACGCCGGAATTGAATCGACGCTTTCAAACAAACGCGAAATCATTGCAACGTCTCAGCACGATGGTGAAACTTTTCTGAGATTACCGTGTCAGAAAAGTTCTTGACGAAAATTCACTAGTTTTTTTTTTTTTGTACAACAGCCTATCTGCCGCAAAATCGACCAACAGATATCGAGACGCTCAAATCATCGACTGAAAAGTTTGCGTACCGCAGGATAAGACAATTGCGACAGCAAAATGTGACATTAGTAATAATTGGACGTCATTTGTCGTCACTTTTAGAAAATTCCGTATTCATTAATTTGATTTTTAATGGATTCAACTTGTACTAAGATCCAACTTTGAGCAAGTTTCCGACCAGTCAAGTTTTCGATACTTCGTACAGCTGGTATATTGTTTAAAAATCAGTGTTCGCGTAGACGAAAGAATCTTTTTCTCGTTTGTGGCCACGACCTCAGACTACTCGTAACGAATATGGCCACAATTAATGGCCACAGCTGGTACGTACCGATATTCAATCCGTTGGCATAAAATTGAAAAAAAACCACCGCCGCGCAATCCTCTCAATAAGACACGTGTGAGAAAACACCGATGAAAAAATCGCATCAACTGGGATCGCGACGCGGGAAATCAATCATCCGAAGCCTGGTGCCTTTTATGCACCTCCGTTCCAAACGAAAATATTTGTCTGATTTTGGCTGAGCTGCACGTGCTGCAATGGCGCAATTTTTCTCATCCAATAAACCGGAGAACCGGATGAATTTTTCCGATCCCTCGGCACCGGGAGACATCGGCCACCTGGGACTCCCCGAAATGACGTAGATGCAAACGCATCGACCTTCTCGGCGTAGCCGCTCGTGTTTCGGCACAACTTCCCAACCTCGGGAGTCCCACGGGGGTTTTATTGGTCCCCGTGACCCAGCTTTTCGCAGGGTTACGCGGAGACCTCGAATGACCATTGACCATTGACCGGATGATCCGGCCATGGAGAACGAGGACGGTCGCGTATGAGCACCCGGTGTGTCGTTGGTGATGAAACTTTCCGATGCATGACCGGCAGCAGCTAGTGTTCAGTCGGATCGATGTAGGTACGGATTGAAAAAATATTCAGGGTTATAACGACGCGTGGAAAGACGTTTGGGTAACGATCCGTGGAAAGCTGAAGGGGGATCGGTCGTTGCTGAAGAAGCGAGAAGTTGGGAAATTTCGCAGTGGTCTTCGTTACGTAACACGAGAAAGAGCTGATGAAAAGTATAATGAATGGTATCGCGAACCCTTTTACACAATACATCTAGTTGAACGGTGAATCGTGTTTGCGGAATGACATTCTCTCTTCCGTTCCGACGATGTTAAGGACTGGAGTATTGAAGCATGGCAAGAGGGAAGTTGACCAAGCTAGGGAGTATCAGCAGCGGATTCATGAAGCCGCAATTAATTTTGAGGATAAATGAAGCTCGCTCATTTCCGCATCCGGTACGAAGGCTAATGACTAACTTCAAATTTTCCTGGTATAAACAAAGAGGGCGTTTCCTCCGTGTGTTTATACACACATGCTGTACGTTCGTACGCATTATTTCTTCACACACGTGCACGTGCCTTCGGCCTATCCTGCGGCAGTCGAGCAGCGCATATTACCCGCTCCTTTATCCTCGACCGAAAACCGGACGCCAGGTTCCGCAAATTCCTAACAGCGACGTGAACACAGGCGCAGGGGATTGTAGTTGAGGTAAATGGGACAAGCGTAGGTGCAGGTCCCGGCACCGTAGCGAAGTATAAGCACTTCCTTAATTGAAATTCGAGGTAACAGTCTTGAGACAAAGTTCCTAACTCCGATGGTTATAAAGGACCAGCGTCTCGAGATGTCCCGAGGGACCGAAGGATGCACGTTCAAGGTGGCAATTACCAACTTCTGGAGTACGTAATTGCACAATCTTATTAAGGACTGACATACCACCGTAACTCGTACCACTTTGTTGCACTGCAGCGGATGTTTACCGGTTGCAGATGGAAGTGGCAGAGGGTGAATCTGCGGTCAACCTGCTCCGTAAGTTCATGATAAAATATCCGTCAACTTGACGGCTGTCCGTACGGTAAACCGCCTGCCGATCAATAACAAACCGGAAAAAATGTTACGTCAACCGCTCGACGTCCCTTCACTTAGGGTATATCGACGAAACCCACGCAACGTTGGGGAGAAGAACTGGAATAGTAATTTGTTACACGAGGAGAAAAAGGAGACAAAGTGATATAGACATAATCCTATGAAATTAGGGTAGATAAATAATTCAGCAGAGTTTGAGAGTGCAGGTAAAACTTTCATCATGGGGTAAAAGCATTCGATTTTCCTCCCGCTACGGAAACTCGGCCAACGAGATACTCGATAACGAGGTATTAAACGACCCCAACTGCGACAATCAGTATAACAATCAGGATTCGCCGTGGGATGAAAGTCCGGAAACTGGAGACTTGCGGATTTCACCCTCGTAAGGTTTGGTCGGCGTAATAACTGTCTATGCCGCCTAGCTCGGTGTCGCAGAGATGTGCGGTGATACCATGATTCTGGATCGAACACCTCGTTAAACCCAATTACATAGGCAGGTGTCGCCTGGCGATGACAATGATCCTAAACAGCGGTGTACCGAAGGCCTAAGGGACTCACTCACCGTCTCTCTATGGGGACTTCACGAACGCGTGCTGTGAAATCGGGTAATTTGCGACTGCACCGTAAACTCGGTAGGTACCTCAATTGCGGTGAAGATCGATTCGGTAGTGGCTTTCAACGCTTCAACCCCACACGATATTTGGTCCTCACCTTTCTGGATCTTCAATCCTTTTCAATCCTGAGCCTGCGCAGTCCGCCATGATCATTCTCTGTGTTGTGTATATGGGTGAAGAATGCTGCGAGATGCACTGCAAAGAATTAGACTCTCCGTCATGATTTTAATCTGCTTTAAGGACGATGGATGGATGCATGAAGTTACACCATTCTCGTAATGTCTTGTATGGAATGGGTGACTTTTGATTGTACAAGGCGTTCGTGGATTTTGCAATCTCATCAAACGCAAAACTGGAGAGTCTAGCTCGTTAGATCTAACGTTCGAGTCTAAATGGACTGGAGTTCACGGTGAAGAATGCGCAATCTACTCTTCGCCAACCTAATTCTTTCCGTACCATTAACACGCGATGACAAGTCGCCAAGTTTCTTTCCGCGTCAGGTTCTTACATTAAATTTTGCACTTTCACCGAAATCTAAGTCTTACGCCAATCATCTGTGCCGGCGTTAATAACCCTGCTTTTGGTGAACGGGTAACAATAAGTTTTATACGATTCTTGGAATCCGAAAGGCGCCACATTCTCTGTTACCTATTTGCGAAAGTAGCTCGCGTGATAGATAATCATCAGTTATCGCAATTGCACGAATGTCGCGGTCACGGTATGGAAATTACCGAGTTTCATCGAAAGACAAGGTCACAATTTTGCAGCCGTTAAAATACGGAATGAAAACCTGCAATGAACTACTCTTCGATAGTGTATTCAATGCGTGAGTGCAGTAAGTGCATGGTATACGATTAGATGTTTCTAAACAGTGCCATGACATATGATAATTACCACGGAAGAGTACATTTTCCATATTTTCTCAAAATTCCTACACAGCAGAAAACATATCTTCAAAGACTGTAAGCAGTGTACGATTTCTTAAAATTGGTGAAATTTTTATCACAGCTTGTAAAGCTATTTCTTTGGCACGTCGCCGTTGAATGAAAGTAGTTCAACCTCGATAAAAATTGTTTCTTAAATAATCAGCAACGCGGAGCAATCTTTCACGTCAAGTAAAGTTTTTTTTTTTCGAAAAGCAAACAAGAGCGAATCATTTTAACGAATCAAAGAATCACGGTCCAAGAAACATGTTTCTAAGTAGAGCCTATATTTGCTCGACCTTTCACGCCCGATGAAACATGAAGATTTTTTCCCGCAGAGTTTTTTCTGGTTTTCCAAGCGAGTGACTTACGCCCTGAAACTTTAACACTTGACCGGAGCTGAAGCACTATTGGCTTTGCATAAAGCCGGCAGACTGCGTTTGCCGGGATCGATAAAAGGACCGGTTTCTGCCCGCGACGAAGTATCAAGAAGATATCATCCATCCTCGACGACTTCTACACCAGCTAACCAAATATCTGCAACGCATGCGGGCGTAGGTGAGGTCAGTTCGCCGATATTCCTTCTCCCGGGTGCTAAAAATATGTTTCATCAAAACTAAACCATCTGCTGCAGCCGGCTGCCAGATCCAGGTGCGTTTTAAAATTACTCACGATTAAAAACAAAAGGATGATTTATACCACCAGAGACCGAGCAGATTGAGCTGATGTTGCGAAATGTCGGTACAAAATTTTCACCCAACACCCATTGGCACTCACATATTTATCAATGACGTCATAACAGGGCAAATGTTTTCGAAATGCGTGCCATCGTTTCGCGGCTACCGTGCTGATTGAAGCGAGCACGAATTTAACAACGAAATGTCATTTAACGAGGATTACATTTTCGCATTTCGGGTATCAAGGCATTCGTGGTACTGCAATTAAAGGATTGCGAACCCGGGATATAAATTGCAATACAGATCAGATTTTTTTTTTTAAATTAGCAAAATGAGATGAAACTCTACGCTAAATAATTTAAGATCAAACTTACAAGTCATAGAATACGAAGCTTTTTTATCTACTGCAGTTTTTGTACAAACTTTTACAAAATTTCCAGGGATTTCGCACGTTGATGAAAAAAAGAATCTTGATCAAAGAAAATAATTTCGTTACTTCGCTCACACAATGAATATTTTCATAAAATTATGAAACGGTTCAATTTGTCTTATGAAATACTTTTCCACTTAACTTCATCAGAGACTGAACGGTATATTTTATAAAATGAATAAAAATTTGCTCAGTTTAAAAACATATTTCCAGTTTGATAGAAGTAATAAGACTGCGATTGCTATATACGAGTAAGAGTGAAGTTCTATTTTCCTTTTCTTCTTTATCACAATCAGTGTGTGTGGACGATTTCCGATTTTCAGAAAGCCGTATCTCGGCATGAAACAGCAGTAAAAATATTTACACAAACCTCAGAGGCACGTGTATGCATAGTATTTCAGTAAGACAAATTGTCTTATCGTAGAATGCGCTGCGAACTTGCCCCTCGATAAAAATCCCTGACGACGAAAGGAAGGCATTCAGACATTAACTCAAAGGCGGCGGCTGTCAGACAAACTTCCTTTTCATCATCAACAGGCATTGCAACTGGCAATTAATGGACGAATTATACCAGCGCAAAATGTCGTTCACAGGATACGCTAAATCAAGTTAGGGATTCAATCGAAGCCCCGCAGATAACGCTAATTTGTGATCAACCACATTGCCGCTGTCGATGGGAAAACATGGTGCGAACGAAATTGCCATTCCCACAGACTCGGCATCGTGACGGAATGACATTTTTTTGGAAAATTAAAGTGGATAAAAAAAAAATGATGATCTATTTGTCGCGAAGAACTTACTGCGTGAAATATTTGTTCAGTGAAAAGAGGAAAGTTGTATGTCAGTCGCGTATAAACCAATAGCTTCACAGCGGTCGAATAAATAATTTTCATTAGTGTACAGTAAGAATAGTCACGAAATTGGGGAAGATTACTTACCGCAGTGAAAAAACGAGAGACGTTTCTTCGACGTTTCAAAAGAAAAATGTTTGCTTTATACCTAAATCGCGTATAAAAACCCAGTCCAAAATTGTTATACGGGAATTGACAACAAAAGTGGATACATGATACATCAGAGTTTGATGGAAATATGGCGACGACCGGCAATGTTTGCACGTTCACGTCATGTTCCGTATAACAAAATTTCCCACAGCTGTGAAAACTCGATTGCGCGGCCAACGTCTGTCCGCTTTGACTTGACTGAGAATAAAACATGTCCGGGATGAATAAAAAATTGCACGTTGCACCCCCGTGGCTGGGGAGCAATGATTAGCGATCCGAGAGATAAACGTTACGACCCGAGAGACGCTGCACGGTCTAATTCATATTCAAGGGCTGACGTGTGCAGCGTACACCGCAGCTTATAACTCAGAAATTTTCATCCAACCCGAGAGCAATGTTTTATGACTTACTTGTCCACCAGACGTCAGAAAATTTGTGGCGCTTGTATCGCTGGAATTAAATATAATACCAGGTACCCACGTGGCTGTCTTGACTGCGGCTGACTTGTGAATAATGAATGACGAATGAACGAACGAATGATTGAATTATTAAACAGATTACTTAGCGGTGAATTAAACGTTTCTGGGATTTGGCAAAGCTCGCAGTTCTTTAATTAGTCATTTTTTACACTACGCGATATAATTCAATGAATAACGAAAAGATTGCGTCGTAAGGTTTGAAAAATTTCGATCGATTGTCTACAATCTTCTTTTAAGTTTCATACGAACTTTAGTTTCAAACTTCGTTTACGATTTTTCGTTAAAGTTTCAAACTTCCTAAAAACTTTTATAATCTCTTGCATAGGAAGTTCGAGATGTTAGTGTTACGTGAATTCCACTTATTCTGGAAGACTTTTAACCCAGAATTTACGAACCTCAAAAAATTTCAAACTCTACGCGCAAAAGTTTGGTTTTTTCAATTCATTCCTGTCGAAATATAGCTTATACGAATTATACTCTGACCCGATTTGGAAAGCGTAATTCAAACAGAGAGATGTTAAATTGAAGACAATTTTACGTGTGTGTTTTTTTTTTTTGATACGGCATTTACGACAAAGCCGCGACAATGAAATTAATCATGTCCGTCAACACGCGGGGTCGAATTTGATTCCAGACACAGTAACTATCGCAGTTTGGTTCGCAACGAATACGTTACACTTACGTATTCGAGAAACAGCTGCGGGGGCAATTAAGCCAATATAACAGAAACACTATGCGGCGGCAGTGTGAAGTTTCAACAAATTTCACATCAACCTTGTTGTAGCTAGAAGCTGCACCACCGGACGTTTTGACTCTAGTGTCTAACGCATCCGCTTACACGTGCATACATCACGAGTTTACACATGGGTACATACGGATCACAAGTTCAGCGGTTCACGTAGTTGGATAACAGAGATACGATGACTAGATTTCGCTGTTTGTACTGGCGGGAAAACGATCAAAATTCAGAAATAGAGGATGAGAGAGAGAGAGAGAGAGAGAGGCAAAAGGGATTGCGGGTCACGCTATGGTTATACAACGGAGGGCAAAAATGATATGATGGCAATAAAAAAAAAAAAAAAAAAACACCCGTCGGAAATTTTTCCAAATGTCGTTTCACCGCCTCACGCGATCCACGACCGAAGACTGATCCTCGAAACATTTCCTCATGGATTGTAATTTGTCAGCGGTTTCTGAGAAGGGTTCAAGACAAAGAGGCCTTCGATCGCTGATAAATCCCATGAGCACGTATTTGCGCGGGGGATCAAATGGAGTAGCTGGTACGCTTAAGCGTGACGAGCATTAATAGCCATGAGTCAAAAGCCTTCCGGCGTTCTACGCACAGGTGAATACGCATGGATAAGTACATACATGCACGTCAAAGCCGCGAGAAATTTGCAAAAACCCATGTATAAGACTTCCATGTATAAATGTGTAAAAACAAGAATAATCGCCAATTTCGTAAGACTCGGCGTCGCTATGCATCAAAATATCCAACGTCGCCTGACTCCAACATTTCGATTTATTCTGCATGGTTCGAGAAACAGGAATTCGTGAAAACCGCACATTTTTTATCGCACCACAGACCGGTCTTCAACATATTCTTGCCAATTCATTAATTGCCTGGGTTTATTAGGAGCACCGTCTCGTATCAGAAATAAAGAAAAAAAAAAAACTATCCAAAAATATTTTTCAACATATTAATTATAGATCGTATTTAACATTATATCATCAACGTATGAGAATTTTTGTTTCAAGCGGACAGTCACCCCGCAGTTTAGTTCTTTATTTCGCTTGAAACGCCTGCACAGCATCCTTCGATTAGGTAATATCTTGCTCTGCACGGAAGTGAAAAAATAAATTTAAGAAAAAGAAACAAATATGAAAGAAACCGGCGTCTGGCCAGCGGCTCTCATGCCAAAGTCTACTTGAGTGACCGAGCGAGTTTCTCCTTTCAAATATTGAATGATGAGAAAAGTCTATTTTTTGAGCTGTGGTATACACAGTTATAGAAAAATTTTCTATAACTTACGAAATGTTCCATTTTACATACGGTGGCCGATTGAAGATGAGACTTAAATTTTATTCTCCTGCTTTTTAACAGGATCTTCAACATCGATTCACGATTTTATTCCCGACAGATTTTCTCAAAAATGTTCCCCGTACTGTACGAACAGCGACAAAACGCACTCAATTTCTCGTTACATCGCATTCGCAACTTGCATTATAATATTAACCGAACTGCGATTCTTGCGCTCTTTGTGGAACAATCACTGGTAACAAACCAGTATGCGGTTAAAACGCACGTAGATTAGTCGAACGTAATCAACCACCTGGAACTTCTGCCTTTGCTCAAACTGACCAGACGCGGTTGCAGACCAGACAACTCGGTCGCTGCGGTGGTAAAAATGAATCACTTTGAAGTTTAAAAAAAGATCTCAGTCGCAGCATGTATCATTACAAAGTAGCAGACATTCATCAAGTCTGATAGCACACTTTTTTAAACAAGGTAACCGAGTTCGAAAAATCAGTGAAATTGAACACCATCGAATATCTGCATATTATGATATGCATATTATGATATGTATCACTAATTTTGATCGTAACAGTGCAGTTGTTTCACAGCCAGGATACATTATGTTTAGTTTCGCAGTATTGCAGCTTTAACATCGTCTGGTACAAGCAGAAAAAAACATTCATGCGGTGATACGGTTTCCTGTCGAGAATACAATCTGCGTAACCTTATCGCAAAGTGAACGATGACTGGAGATAAATTTCTCGGTCGCTTTGCATTTATACAGTGTTAAAATATAAATGGAAAGTTTCTTCTGCAAAATGTCCTCTTTGTACGATCTGTACGTAGACAGTGGTATATTCAGATTGCACTAAAAGTTATTTAGTTTTTCGCGTGAAAAGTCTCTCGGGATTTGCAAGAAGAGGAAAATACCAAACAGTGACAGTACCGGAAACTGCAGCAACTTCTTCGGATGTGTCTGAAAATGGGCGAATAGACCGGCGGATCTGTCAGTCTGAGCGAAGAGATATTTCGAAACTTCAAATAAACGAGAATAGTGACAAATTGCTTTCCGCCGTCGTTGAAGCAGTAACAGCTTCGGGTCAACCTCTGCTTTTGAAAATACCTAACTCTGTAATATCGCGTTGGATATTGAGCGAGGAATTCTTTTTCCTGCAGCGTATGCAAAAGACAGGAAAGAAGGAGTAATGAGGATTTTTGATAAAGTTCCAGGCAATTATACGGCAACTGTGTCTGAACGCGAATGACGCCAAGATTATTGTACAGCATTTTATTCGACGGTTGATATTTCATTTGACTGTCTCGTGGTAAAATATATTCAAACGTCCCTCCCGATTGACGCATTACAGCTGCTAATAATATCGTCATCACAGTGTGGAAGAACACTGCCAGAAAAATTGTCAAAATTCAACTGGATTGTGACAAACTTTCGGTGCGATGAAATTTAACTGAAAATAATTGCACGGCACAGAATTTTCTGATTTTTTATAGTCCCGATTTAATATTTAAACGCTGTTTATTTGCGGTGTGTTATACTGATAAAAACAAAACAAAATCGATAGATTCAGAGGACTAATATATAATATCAATTTACTTACTTTCGTGAAATTTTTCATTTTCAATTAAGTATCGTTTCACTTAATCTTTTCTTATAAACGCAGCCACAAAGTGACGAATTCTTTCGAGTAAGAAGATTCTCTTCAGTATACAAAAACTAATTAATTGCAGAATGCCTATAAAATATTTTACCCGAATGAAATCATAAATTAAGTCGACAAGAAAGAATCTTATTTGAAGCAATCAACATTTATTGAAGCCAAATTAGTATTTGACGAATACCTACGCATATTAAAATCCAAAATCGATTCAATATTTCAGAAATAGCTAGAAATGAATATATTTCATTGGATAAACTGAAATTTGCTCGATCCAACTAAATGGTTCTCAATTCCGACGTTAAAAGTAAACATTTCTATCATGAAAATAAAATTGCACTTAATTAAAGAGATGAAAATTGAAAACATTTTCTTCTCAATGCATTTATTCTTTGATAGAAATTTTTTATTTTTTTTTTTTTTAATTAAAAAATTATACCACAATTTCTGGTATTTTTCACGTTAGGGGGCTCCGAGTTTTGACTCGCCCCGACGTCACGCGTTCTTCTCCAAGCTATAATTGTTCAGTAGCGTGTAGGAATTACGTTACAACGAAACGAGAGAAACCGAGAATCCGAGATATAGTTTATGGCGACATTTTGGCCGTTATACAGACTTTCTGCATGACATTGAGGTGAAAATAATGACGGAAAGTTGTGAGCGCTAATTAGTTGAGCCGTGTTATTACGCTACAGATAATGGCGAGAATGAGATGATCCTGTCAAGTAAACGGTTGAAGCAACGTAATCCCGGCGTAATTACCTGTTCAAGGCGTTTGAAGCAATTCCATTTTTGCGTCAAGCGTCGCGAAGTACTGCCGTGGATTTACTCGTACACTTATTGTTCGGACGTCGTTTAGTCAAACAAATTCATAGTAAAGTGAGTAATACAAATAAAAAAGGACCGGAGACCGCTTTATTCTGATACACGAGACCCGTTGCGTTCTTCAAGAATCCAACGAACCATGGCCGACTATTTACACGCAAACACACGTAGGAGTGAATCCCGCAAACTAAAGCTGCATTTTTCAGGCTTTCAGGATTTCGTCGAAGGTAAAATTGCGTCTAAGCTATTCTTGCCATCGTTTCATTTCGCCCGATGAAGCGATCGAGGCCTCTGAAGTGCTGGTAATGATCCTAGAGCCGAAATAAAATTCCAAGCGTGTCAACGGCGGCCATGTTGATTTTGTAATACAGCGCTTCAATTGTTCGTATAAAATACTTTACAAATATTTTTTATTCAGATAGCTGCTGCCGATCATCTCCCCGTTGGGTAAGGTTATGAATTGAAAATTCGAGTCTCAAAGGGATACTTCTCAGTTCTTTGTTCGTTCGACGATCGATTGAGCTTTGTGAATAATATTTCGATATAAATGTCTGCACGATGTGTCAGTTTACGCTTCGCTTTCTCATCTTCAAATGTTTAAGGCTCTTATCTTTAAGGCTTCACTTCACCGGCGAATCAGGTTAATTCCCGATTTGTAAAAATCATACGAGTCTTTGTCGTTAATTTTCTCTTTACACCCCAGTTGCTGAAAAATCAAAAATCTTCTCATATTTTCAAATACAATAACGCGTATTCATTTGATCCATTCGAGATTGAAGGAGATTTATATATGTTATATTAAAAAAAAAAAAAAAAAAAAACGGCACTCGGTAATCCTGTTTGACACAGCTTTGAAAACAGATGTAAAGTACAACTCGCATTCTGCGGCATGTCTGCAGTTACTCGACAAAAGCTTTGATGCGGCACAGAATGAGACTTACGTAAGCCCCCGACACACATCTGTGTGTAAAAAAAAAAAAAATCCTTCCATCGCATCCTTGCGCATCGTCGCGGGTCTTGAAATGAGAGAAAACTGAATTGACAATACGTATTACGGGTATAATAATGTTTTATTCGTATTACCGTGTGTGTATTATTCAATTTGTACAAATTGTTGTTTGCAGTGTGCTAATCGTCATTCATATTCGATGCGATATAAATTATATATCGCACTGTGTCAAGTTCGTCATTTCAAATCCAGAGTAAAAAAAAGTAAATTCTAATAATGAAAAATCTAGGTACCGTCTGAGTGTCGATAGAAATGTAAAAAGATCGGAAAATAGAACGGTCACAGTGCCGAATTTTCAAACGCGTGAAAGTACATTTGTAGAAAATCGACGTACAAGATAACCAAAATGTGGGTACGTAAGAGAGTAAAGAAAGTGGTAATACGGAATCGCAGAAACAATGATCAGTAAGAAACATGGCAGAATTTCGACAACTCTGATTTGACTTTTCACAGCTATTTAACTATTTTACATTTTGCCTTGTCTATGCTTAGACATTACGCATTTAAAATACCCATCTCATGAAAATCCGATATCGCGACCCTAGTATTTTCACCCCCATTCCAAACGTCATCGCTACTGGCACACGTGTGTAATTCTCCTGGCGAATCAGCGGCGATAACGACTCTCTGCGTATCAGAATTGCCGAAAGAACGGAACGAAGACGTTCGTTTGTTTATTTCCGCGTTTATAAAAAGCGCGACACTCGGTAATCGTGACGAACAAACGAAGAGCGGCAAACTTCAGCTCGTTCCAATTTTCTACTCACCTCGCGGTGAGCCAGGATCCTGCCTCCGTTCGTCCTTCGCCTGTTTTTCCTCGCCCTCTCCTTATCACCGCTGCGCCACAGAGCTCATTGTCAGCAGCACCGTTCGGGACGAGTACGTTCTATTTTCGAAGCATCGCCGCGTCGCGTCGTTCACTCACCCACGTGACTGGAAATGACGCAAATTAAAACCCGGCACTCTCACTCGCCGGAGATAACCGCACTCGGCGTCATTTCGTGTTGCGAACAGTGAAAGCAACCGCTGTCAACGCACACGGCATCCGAGACGCGTCGCCGCCGCGATGCTAACGGCGAATTTCGGCACTCTCGGATATCCTCGGATATATCGGTGGCCGTGCCGCGGCGCTCAATGAAGTCGGTTCGTCCCTCGGCCCCGACGATCGTCGAGACCCAGCGCCATCTCGGGGCCATCTTGACAACTCGGATTCCACCCCGAGGCTTCTCGAGGTCTTATTGGCATTGCAGTTGCCCTTCGTATCTCGCCGAGTTTTCGGAATAGCCGGAAGGATTTTTAGAATCAAGAATAGGAATTGCCGCCGAATGAAACCGCAAAGACGAGATCGGCAAAAAACCTTGCGGTATTTTAACTTTTTTCCTGGTTTCAGAGAGTGAAAATCTACAAGCAGTATAAAAAAACTTTTGCAGTTTTTTGACTGCAAACCTGCGTTATCGGTGTTCTTTCGTCTCAAAGAAATTGTTTGTTTAATTTTATAAGAAAAATTTTTTAGTTCATTGTGATGAAATGGTGGTATTTTTATTATCGTTATGCTTTTTTTACGCAAACACCTCGTATTTTGCAAGAATACTGTACGCGATGGAGGTAAATGAAAGTAATTTTTGTATCCAGCACACACGAAAACGTAATATTTACCGAAACCATCTCACGAAGCTGAAAAAAAATATTTTTTTCCCGACCAGTGTAATTTAAGTTTCACAAGCTTAGAAGTTTTTCCATCAACGGTTCCGACCAACAATATTACCAAGTACAAAAACTATCCTAATTGGTTATTCCCGGAGCGGAGAACCAACGTTTTTTGTACTTCGAGGTGTGAGTCTTGAACTTGTGTCACGTGCAGAGAAGAAAGCACGTGCAAAATAAAGAAAAAACAACTCTCAGGAATAACGTACGTGTGTCTTGTACATCGTGTAATGTAATATCGTGGCACAGTAACTCACCGGGTATTCTAGCTGGGCAAAAGTGAAAAATTTCTTAGCATAATTTCATTTTCCCTGAAATGGTAACCTCATCGGGTTTACCTGCACGGTGTGCGGTATAATTTTTACGACAACTTATGCATCGCACTATAGCGAAATGTTTCACTGGCCTTATATTCGGCTCAATATTTCCGAGTTGTACATCGTGTTCGAATAAATTATGCGAGCTTAATTTTTTCCGACTTTCCAGTTGCGTGTGTGTATAAATTTGACTTGTTACTTTTGACTGATATCATCAAACTGGGTTAGATTTGGGAGTCACTGATTTTTCAATGCTGAAAAATTATCCTCGAATTGATCAACAAAAAAAGGGAATCGACAAAATTACTTCAGAATTTTTTTCTCACGTGAAATTGGTCAGAAATTATATCAGCCGGTAGTTCAGCAGTTTTTGAAACTTCCCATGAATGTCCCAGCATGTAATGATTCTACTACAAGTTTATATGCGTTACGTGTGCTGGAAACTTGAAATCTTGGAAGTTAGTATTCTTCCCTGTAAGTTAATTGGAACGTTTTTGCTGTGCGAAGCTTCGCTCTAAAAACGAAGCAATCGTAAGTAACTATGATGGAGACTACGTGCCATTTACCTGCCTTAACAACACGTGACACATATCTTTTGAAATTCAGCCAGCTGTTATTCCGGAACAAAGGCGTTGCCAGATTCCCAGTTCGAAACTTAGGGGCGTCCATTAGTAAAATCATCCTGACTATGAAGTCAGGACTGGGTTAAATTGAACAAAGTTTCAATTGCACTTGAGCTAGTCGCTTGGCAAAACGATTCCAGTTGGATAAGGGCGTGAATATTCCTTCCCTACAGTTTCACTCCTCGGAGAATAGAAGGGGTGAAATAAAAACTAGGAAAGTATAAAATAAGGGTGAAAAAAACGCCAGTTTATCTGCTCGCTGTTTGTTCTTTGAAATCGCAAAAAGGTGATCCTGATTTTTTTGTGATTACCTTTTTGTCTCTCTCTCTATCTCTCTCTATCTCTATCTCTCGCTTCATCTGGACTCGAAATGGATTGGTATACGTCAAGCGGGATGCGTCCTCTGATCACATCCTGATAAAATCTGAGGCCGATCTTCAACTACTCTCGCATCGCACCTGACTAACGTCGAAGTCATCTGAATCTACCCTCGTTGGATTGGATTGCGGCTCCATCTCTTCTATTCCTGATGCCACTCTCTGCAACTACAGATTACCCATCATCATTTCATATCCCCGTTCATCCCTACTCATTATCGTAATTATAAGTATTTTTTGTTATCTTGTTACATTGCCCTCCACATATGGCACAAATGTACCTCTCTATTTTCTTTTCCTATTTATGTCTATATAGTATTATATCTATTTAGTAGTTTCCTGTTTATGTTTATACTATTAAGATATTCTATTATTTTTCTCTGTCTCTGTTCAACTTGCCCATTGGCTCCTACAGGCCACGGCATAAAATAAATCTAAATCTAAATCTAAAAATCTCTCTCTCACTTGTGATAAAAAGTCAAGAAACAGTGGCGTTTGTATCAGTAAATACAGTTTCCAAAATCTCGTTAAGCACCACGATCTGCGTCTAATTGTAAACCCAAAAATTTATGCAACAATACATCAGCGAAACGAAAATGCAGAATTTGGAAAATTAAACGGCGTAACAGAACCATCGTGTCGCCAAGAAGTCGAGGATAACTTTGACTTTGGAAGTGACGTGTGATATCCCGTGAGTAATTAACGACCCGACGGATCAGCTGCGCGTGATTAATTTCACGGCCACATGACGTACGGCGATGTAAGTTAATTCGATGCGTGAAACAGCTTAATATATTATCATTCCATCCCCGCGATGTAGGAAATTCTCTAAGGCTGTAATAAAACGTCAAATTAATCGGAATCCACGGGTACAAAGGCGCTCGAAAATACTTCTTCGACTCAACGTAACGCCCCGTAACACGAATAACACGGTTCTACATTCTCTATCCGGGACTCAATGCTTGTCGCGAATGAAGAATTCCTTGATTCATAGTACGCCTGAATCATTTTGAGGAATTTCAGGTCGGACTGACTGACATTAATCTACCCGGTTCGCTCCCTCAGACTTACATTCTAATTCCATCTTCTCCTCAAGTGGGTTGTCAATCAAGTCCCCGTTGGGACCTTTCAATGAAAACCTTCATCGAAACTCGCGGCGACGGTGATGCGTTACAGCGATCCGTACAATAAGACCCGAGGCAACTCTAACGGCCGCAAAACAATCCTCGTAAAATAACGAGACCTGGCTAATGAACCGCGGAGTTGAACTTTGGACTAATTAACGATAAATTCATCGCCTCGGATCCCCAGCCGAGAGTGCGAGACCGTTTGCAGGAACCGACTGGCGGCCGGAGGGCTCACAATTTCCCAACTGTCAAGCCACACGCCTCGGATAAGTCTGTTAAAGCTGAACTCGTTTGTATGTATTAGAACGTCTGCCGGACGGAATAATCTTGGAGAAATCTTCATTTGGGATGAGAAGCCAAGTGACTTGGGTTTGCGTGTGATTATGTAACCGGTCAGTGTAACGTTATTAAACCGGTCGGTTTCGTTGTCGCAATTTAAAAGCTTTTGCTAAAAGTATCCGCTGCGATAAAGGTTTTACTCCTCCCTCTCTCTTTCTCTGTCTCTTTTGCTTGGGATTCGTTTTTCAATTTTTTTTTTTTTAATATTACACGATCTCGAATCGCGATGCAGAAAAAGATTCAACTTCGAGAGCAGTTCTTCTTTTACATATTCGCGATGTAAATAGACGTCTGTTGTCTGAGCAACAACGAAAATTTCAAATGCTTTCACGGAATAAGTTTTATAAGTCAGAATAATAAAGAGACGGGGGTGAGAAAAAACCCCGAGGCTACGTAAGGCCGTATCAATGCGTCAATAAATCATCCCTTATGTATGTACCTACACCTATTTTTACCTCAAATATCGGTCTGTACATAGCCCATGTACCACACTTTATATCAAAGCGAATAAAATCTTTTATGCATGCCCTGCTATCTACCTCATTCGCCAACGTTGCACGTTGAGAATTTCGAAATAAAAAAGATGATTGTTCCGGAAAAAAAATGACAATAAATTTGAAAAAAATTTAAAAACGAAATAAAGAAACAGCTGCTCCGTCTGCTCATCGGAATGCTTGAACGTCTCCAAATTTGGGCTATAATCGCAAAGCGCAGAACATATAATTAATAATGAAATGTAGACGAAGGTGTAAAATCGAGATTTATTTCCCCAGCACCACACGGTTCTCGCTTTGAATCCTAACGAGATATAAAAAAGAAGAGACGATGATAAATAAATTCCTAAAGCCATTGAATCACAACGATCGTTACACTTACACCCCCATCAAATTCAACGCTAATGACCTTTCCTCTCGATACTTTAGCTTCGATTTAAGCACCGTTCGAAACTAAATTACGAATAGGCTTCCGGTACGGCAAAATGAGAATTCTTTTCTCGGAAATGGATTTCCCTTTTATTATATAATATTATACGAAAAACGCCCCGGCGTCCAACCTTTCAGACACGGAACTCCGGCAAGTAGTAATGGCACAGTTTGTTCGGACGCGGCCCGCCGATCTTCAGCCGCATGTGATCAGCTCCTTTCATCATTTTTCTCCACCGTTCTGAAACGTTTTTTCCCCTCACTTTCCCTCGGTCTTTCATCAGAGCCTGTCACGCAATCGGAGCACAAAAGTATCCAATCCGTACAATCTACGGAAAGACCGTAAATTTTCTCCGCAGTTTTGATTAAAAAAATTTACGTACTCACTCGAGGTAAAGAAGGAAGAGATCGTTTATTTTCGCTGCCACGAAAAGTGATAAAACGATAAAATTTAATTCCAGCGAACATATTTTCGAATCTAGTCGCAGTTTTTTCCTGTCCAAAACAATTCTCACGAGAACGTGAGCTTGAGATGTCAGAGATACGAAATCACAACCTACAGTGTGTACAAAAATGTAGCCATGAATAACCACTCGACAGTTTTCCACTTCGCACCTCCTGTGTTAAGTCATTGCAGTTTTTACGTTTATATACTCAGAGAATCCGCCCTTCGTTTTAGCTCCAGGACTGCGCATAAGCTCGCAGGCAACGCATAAGCTTTGCATAAAGCTAAAGCATGAAACACCCCTGAGAATTTTTATCAAAGATGAAAGGTTGCGTGTGGATATTTCACGGTTTATCGATTGTGGCGCCTTCTGAGCTAATTTGAAAGCTTTGCCGTGCAAACGAGTACAAATCACGAAGCTCAAATATTTTCATAAATTACAGGAAAGTTCGATGGTCGGAGATTCACGCCGTAAGTGCCGGCAGATTTTCTTTATCGGCTTCGAGTTCACGTACCGGAAATATGAGCCCCGGAAAAAATGCGTAAAACTGTCTAATTGGACGATGAAAAAAAAGAAAACAACAAAAAAAAAAAGTAAATTTGCACATTAATTTTTACGAAAGCGCTCAGAATATTATCATACGTTTTCAGAGAACTTGTCTGGGAATCGTAAAGTAACAGCTATTTTCTGCAGTTTATGCTTATTTTTACGCAAAAAATGTTTTCTTTTTTTCTTCGAAAATATTCATCGATCAAGATGTAAAATTTTTGGTGGAATTAGACTGGTTTGAAAGATTCTGAAAAATTTTCCACACGACCAACACGGCGTTTGATAAACCAGTGATTTACGTACACGCAAATTTTCCCTTTTCTCAAATTCTTTGTGTAACAACGTTTTGATTGTTACGAAAGCTCGGTAGGAATTTTTTTTGTCAACTTTTAAGAGGGTTCATTGGAAAAACGGAGCATTTCAGTGTCTCAGTCCCGACTGATTTCTCGAGCATCGGGCAGTTATCATACCCAAATATATTTGAAGCATGAAAATTCACCTCGTGTGAACATCGGTAGCTACTGTGTTTTTTTCAAAGCACCAGTAAAATACGCGCAAATAGAATAGCACGCAAGGAACTCGCTAATTGACGGATGACGATTTCACGACACGCCAGCCGAAAGGCACGAGGCATAATTTCATACTTCGATTAGAAGGCGGGAATCCAACCAGCACGAAATCGATTCGCCGTTTACCCCAGTGCCTGACTGGTGAAAGTTGAAAGTTCAAACCTCGCAGAGGTGATAAATGGGCAATTCCACGTCAAATTGGACATGAATTAACCTCGTATTTCAAGAAAACGATAAAAACTTTACGTGCACAGAGTACAGGTGAAAAAAGAGGCCACATATTTTCTTATCCATTCGAATTATTTTTACTTCGGCCATCGCAGGATATACTAAATTTTGCTGAAAAGTGAGCTTGTTGTCTAGCTAAAAATTGACATCTTCTTTTCCATTTGTCGTAGAATGTTGAACAATTTTTTGAAAGAAGAATTTTCAAACGGAGGGATGCGAATTTCGTAAATATGATAGAAATCACCGCTCTGTGATAATTGGAATACTAATTGTTAAATAAATTAACCGATCTGACGACTTTTCAACGAATATTCATTCAGTAAAAAAAAATTTTTTCAATCTTTATGGCTGTACGAACATATATGTCTTCTCTGTTTCACGCAAAATTTCTGTACGTTCGATTCGAAAAAACTGAGGTGAGAAAATATTAAAATCCCCGCGATTTGGCGCGGAATTGCTCAAACATGAGGCACTCGTGTTAAGCCGTTCACAGTTCACTCTCATTACCAAAGGACCACACCCCGACATGTGATTCACCCGCCTGCCTGTAACCTGCAGAGTCTAAGGCACCAATTAATTAGAGAACCGCCGAATCATTGTCCTAAACAACGAATTTATATTCCATTGCGTGCTGCGAGGCTTACGTCATATTATTCCCACCCAAAATTGAATCCCAATAAATATACTTCGCCGGTGCCACTCGAAATTTCTCGAAACTTCGTCGATCGGGGCGAATATACGTGTTGGTTTAGCCTAATTACGGCGATTATTTGTTATGAAAAATTGCCGCACTATGAGTGAAATAAATATAAGAGTTCCAAACAGACGTCTCTTCATTATCGTGGAGTTTCTGTCTCAATGTGAGATGAGAGTTAGTCAAAAAATGAGCTGTACATATTATTTTTCCACTAAATGACAACGAGATCACGAATCGACTGAAACAAAAATTTTCTAAGAAGTGGCTGAAATCACCGTGGAAAAGTTGACTACAGTTTGCATACTATGGAAACCTGTTGATTATCCTACATGAGCTTTTTTGAACTAGTAAGTAACTGATCAAAGCTGGTTCGGCTGTTTGGGAGTGGGAAATTTGACTCTCTGAGAGCTAATTAATTGGTCAGTAATCAGATCCACTGAGACATCGACAAGCATCGATACCGAAACCAATACGGAAGTCAGTTGCCGCGATTCATCCTCTTTCGGACGTACACATTAGAGTAAAAGCCGAATCTGCGAGTGGGTGTAATGTAAACGAGAAACAGGCGGGAAATCTGAGGCAACAAATAAAACGGCTCGGGGTAGCCTTTCAAGTGAATTTGAATATTCCAAAGCCAGGCAATTCAGCGCGGTTTTTTCCGCCCTCGAGCAATGTCGATAAATTTCGGTATAAAAATCTTGTTTTTACTTGCTTGCCTGGCAGAAATTAAAGGAGAAATAACGACGCCTAAATCCGTAAAGCAAAGTTCCGATTTTTCGGGTAAAGGATCGAGGCAATTTCGTCCTGGCTCTTTTTTTTCCGGGCTTCCGCCACAGCTTCGGATTATACACGCCTCATCCTGGCGATGCCCATTCCTCTTATTTTTTCACTGTGAAACAAGAATTGACGATGCTGATACTTTGTTCGCTACATGGAGAGAAAGGGTTATTTGAGTCAAGTGAGTTCCTTGCAATCATGTGAATTTTGTATCAAGAAAATGTGTGATTGGAATGACTGAAAATTAGATTGAAAGCACCGCAAGGCGTTTGTTTAAAAAATATGAAATTATTGTATCAAAAAATTGAGTTTGTTTTAATACATGTTTTGTTGAGTCAAGAGTTCAATGGTTGAAACAGGTAATAAAATCTGTTGTTTCAAGAACCTTTTGCATTGATTGAACATTAAAGTTATTCAATCGCATAGAAACGTATTTTTCGAATGATATCATTGATAATTTTGCGGGACTTACCATATATTTAATGGGTAAAAGTCGGTAACTTATCGTTGCAGATGCAGAATTATAAATTAAACATGTGGCATTAGATCGATGTAAATTTTTTGTTGCTAGATTCACGTACTTATTTTCTTTGAAGTACCTAATCGTTTATGTCAACAAACATGCGACTTGTAGGAACAATACGTAAACTTCAAACGATATGATATTTAGTTGACTATATTTCGGAGACACGTAACAAAATGTTCACTCGTTCAATACTTTACTCGATCGCAACGAGAAATACTTTTGTTTAATCAAAGAATTCGCTTGACTAAATCACGTTGACAAACTAATTAAATCGAAATTGTTTAATCGAAGTCATCGTATTTGGAACAAATAAGGAATACCAGATTGAAGTGAATGGACGCCAATGAAATATATTTTGTTAGTTCATATATTCCTGTCCCTCTGTGTTATTCCGAATATTGACGGGCTTGTAAACGATAAGTTTTGGACAAAGTTTACAGTCTACTAATAACTTCTCGTTATTCAAATAACTGCTCAACAAACCTTTTGTTGTTTCTTTTTAAAATTTTTTTTATGCCCTCATTTCAGCAGTCATTTATCAGTTTTCAATATAGTCATAATTTGCAGAAGTACGTGCGCCTGAGCTTTAAGCTAGAATCACGAAATCCAAGCACTCATCCCATAGCGTGTTTCTGGCGTTTATTAGAATCGCGGTATTTCACCCCTCCTAGCCCATAATTTTCTTACCTTCCAATTCATGCCATGAAAATAACAAGCTTAATGAGTCTCTCTCAGTCAAAGCATTCCCTTTCATTTCTTCACGTGACTCTACACGTTATATACTAAGATGTATGTTGTAAATTAACACACACACATATATATATATATATATATATATATATATATATATATATATATATATATATATATATATATATATATTACAAATTTCATGGGTTTATGTAGCACAGTTTCAACGACCGTTGTAGTCTTACAATTAGTTTCATTACTCGGTGGTTGTATTGAGAAAAAATTCATTTGTCATAGTTACTATGGAATTCTAGTAAAATAGTTATTGTTTCCATAGCTCCTTACATTTTTCGATCCAATAAGGCCTTCGTATCGATTTACTGTTGCATCAACGTAAAAACATCGCAATAGTTACACGAAAATATAGTTCGAGTGACCATTATTTGAAAGAATTGTAACACGTACTAAATTTTCTACTTCTTCATCCCCAGAAATATATTTCTTGATAATCCTTGAAAATGAAAACAGTTCTGGACTCTGTACAGCAAACGCAACTAGAAATTTCTCTCGATACGTTTGTTGCTTCAGAGATATGAAAAAACTGATCTAGCTGCTTTCGACTGACTCTCGTAGCGCTGTTTCATCCCCTTCGCGTCACGCTTGTCAACTCTCCCTCTATTTCATAACTCTTGATGAAATTTATGACACACATCCCCGCCTTCCGCCCACGGTTATACACTTTGTCTCGAGGTATCTCGTCGCGATCTTATTACATTTTCTCCAAACTCGATTACCTTTTTCACAATCAGTATACATGTATTTATAATATATATACAGATATACACGCGGACTTTTCCGCTTTGATAAATTATCGACGTTTCTGATAAGGCTGAAGGGTGACGATAAACCACGAATAACTTGAACTCGATTCTTATTTCACTTCTCATTCTTCAAGATTTATCGCTATTCTTTGTCGGAATGGTAGAAAAGAAAAATGGAAAATTTGGCTATCGCAAATAAACTTTCTAACTCGACTTAATTTGTTATAGTCGATCAATAACGAGTGAATAATCGTTGTATCGATAACAAGTTGTAGAAAAATTTTATTGAAAATGTTTTAATTATGCTAGGATGAAACTCGGTTCAGTAGGTTCGTCAATTTTTTTTTTTTCTTCTTTACTTTACCCGTGATTCTTTTTGGCTCAATAACGGTAAGATTTTTTTTTACAATAACACACTGAGAGAAATTTTTAGTTCCGTTTACCGCTCAGTCCTTGACTGTTTTCATTTTTTACCGCAATCGAAAAATATAGTTCTAGGTAGAAAATGAAAATTAGATTTGTAGCTGTTACCGAAAAGTCTAGTATCCTTTACTATTCTTTCTCATTACGATCGCTGTTACTATATTTTCTTGTAACTGTTGCAAAAATTTAATGCTCGTGCAACAATAAATTGACGCTAAGGCCTTATTTAACTAAAAAAGTACGGTAAACCAAACAAACTGATTTTGCGTTGCAATTACCAAAAAAGGATCGAAAATAGCGCAAAATAGTTACGCGTACCTCGTTTTTCGTAATACCAACAATATTCATACAGTTTCTTCAACGATACCTGTTTTACTGAATTTTTCTAGTTACTACAACAAATGAAATTTGTCACAAATTTACACAAAGTTGTGTTTTGCACACTACGTCTCGCGAAAAAATTGTCCTACCTCAGGTTTCATTACGGGAAAACGATTCTTCTTCTCGTATGAAATCGAAAAGGAAAACGAAAAAGTTAACATTTTTCTCGGAAGTCCCTTCTTAATTAAGGAATCCACGCCGAGTACAACCAGCACCCCACTTCTGCTAACCTCAGGGTGAAATATCCTGTCTGGGGTTCCAATACGCGTCATGAAATTGGTTTGAGGTAGGTGTAAAAAGATTTGAAGAACCCGAGGGTCGATTTTATTCCTGGACAAAAGGTGCTTCTCTCTCTTTCCTCGCTCAAGTGCCTCGGGCACTTCGGTATCCAGGGCGAGAGAGCCGAAGAGGCAATGGCGCCTAGTTACCCAGTGCCAAAGTTCTCAGTCTTCGCTGACGCGGCGGCTCTCTCGACTTCCGGTTCCGCTGCAGCCTCGCTGGGTTGAATAAACGGCAACCCTTGCAGCCGCCTGGTTCTCAATGATTATTGAACCGTCCGCGTCTTCTAGCCTCTTAGAAAAAAGGCAATTATTCACGACTCGCCAGCAGCCGGGGTCGAGAAGCGAAATTGCATAAAGGCGAACCAATTATTTTATCGACCAGACCGATGTGCTTTATTGACCTTTGTCTTATCGAATTGCTGATCGCTTGCACGATTCTAAATTCCGCACTGCAGCCTTCGAATTTTCACATTTTAATGACGCAACACTTGGGAGTTCAGTTTTTTTTCACGTATATTTACGTGGTCGTGGCTGTCGGAAGAAAATTTTAGATATCTTTGAAACAACTGTAACGTCAAAGCTATTGAATTTTTCCATTTGAATTGCATAGGATTTTTGGGCAATTTACTGTTGACTTTTGATCCGTAGTTTTCAAATTTTCATGAAATATTCACGATCATACACACAAAGAAAGGATTTGTTGAATTTATTAAATATTGCGATCAAATATAGCGAAAGAAATATTTTTTCGGTTCAAAGAAATATTACTTGATACGGCAAAAAAGTGGTCGGAACGAGAATTTGTGTTACCAAGTCAGGCTGAACTTATTTGATTTATCAAAACATTTCGGTCGCGATATTTGATCGACATATTTACCGAATTCGTCAATTTTTTCTTTTTTTACGTAGATCAAATATGCACAAGATTTTGGATCGTCTAATGCAACAAATCGACTGGAATACGAAAGGCAAAAAAATGACGTGAGAAGTATAATTATTTTTTACGAAACATTTATGCCTTCTATTTCCTACAGAATATGAATCTTTGAATTTCTACCTCGCAATTTTTTAAGCATAAAAACTTTGTGAAATATCTCGTACTTCCCTCGTACCAAATTTT
The DNA here is from genome assembly GCF_021901455.1 of Neodiprion lecontei. Lineage (NCBI taxonomy): Eukaryota > Metazoa > Arthropoda > Insecta > Hymenoptera > Diprionidae > Neodiprion > Neodiprion lecontei. The sequence goes on along the minus strand of NC_060260.1, from coordinate 25,515,482 downwards.
TGATTTCTAGTGTTCTGTTATTACAATGTACGTTTTTCCTAATTCTTTACTTTCAAAAACCATAAAAATACCCGTTGTTTTCAATCAAAAATATTTGGCTTGATAATGACTCTGGTTGAACGAATGACGTCTGTTTAATCCAACGAAGCTCAAGTCGCTTGCGTTTAAATCATCAATAGCTCGCTAAAATCTATCTCATCGATGGTCGGTATAAAGTCTTGACCGTTCTCCACTCCCGTGGTCGGTACACCGGAAATTCTCAACGAAACCAGCCATCTAAGCATGGAACAAGAATTTGCATTCGACGTTTTATTGATGTGATTCAACGAGCTTTTCTTTCGAAAATCGAATCACCGAATTTTGTTTCATTGGTGACAGGAAGCATTCAAAAATTCGTTCAAATTTGATCGGATTCGTCGAGTTAAAACAAAATTGGGTTTTGATACCGTCGTACGAAGACACATTCATGTTTGAAATCAGCTTTTCTTTCTTATCTGGCATATGAATATTATATTGAAAAATTTTGAGCATTAGGAAAGATATCGTAAGAAATGTAATTTTTTAGGGGTTTTTACGAACAGCTTCACATTACCAGGAATCGTAGCTTATTTTTTAACGACTCGTCTATTTATATTTAAAATATACTCACGTATTTCCTTAGAAATAATGAATATTCGTTTAGGTCAGATATGTATACGTATATTTTTATACCCCATTTATAGATCGTTATTTATATACTAACGTTACATCGCTTATAACTATAAGTAATTACAACTAAAACTGTGATAAAATTGTGTATAATTGAAGTGTGCGTGTGTGTATAAATATTATATGCACACATATATACTATATCGGCTAAAAACTATGTTTAAACTTATTAAAGAATAACTATACATAAATATATACTCATACATGTAATAAACATATATAAAATTACTGTCAACTACGAATCACGTCCGATCGATTTACGACAATGACAATTATCTAATAATGAGTATCTTTAATTCTTCTTTACTTTTTGGCATTTATTTTTGATTCATTCGCCACGGTTGGCTCTCGATCCTCTAAACAAAATTGTCGTATTTCTCTTTCAATAATAACCTTATTATTCCTGCGTGCAATCTTAGTAAAAATTGCCACTGAAAGTTTAATCAACAATCTTCGGTCGTCCACTAACAAATATTATGATATATAAAACATCACAAGGGCTTAACATTAAAAGATAATATAATTAAGATTCGCGTACCTACAACATTTCTCCGGTGGGCTACAAGCTGTTGGGCCTTGAAATAATCGGATTTTCAACAGCCCAACCCCTCTGATAAAACTAACGAATATCAATATGGCAGCTAGAATTACAATTAAGCAGTATTTGTTTTTGAATAGCAGAATCCGAGATTCGTTTTCTAAATTAATTCATGGGTCACGTCTGGTAAAAACTTCACACTGTTATTTCGACTTAAATTGCAAACAGCAACAAAATGTTCCCTATCTTCGGTGTATGTGTTTCTTTGTGATTGCGTAAAGCCGGTTGATATTCAAAAATATCTTCATTTGTTACAAAATTGTTTAAAGTCCCATGGAACGTCGCATCGTGCATCGTGTTTGCACGACGATTCAAAGTCGTATAATTCATGTTATTCGCTCACCTAACAAATTCAAACCAATCTTCGCTTTCGCTAAAATATTAATTCAACAGCAGCATTGTGACCATTGAATTGTGCAATTTGCCGACGATCGATTGGCTGCGAATTAATAACGTTCAATTTTCACCAATGACAATATGAATTATAGATTCCGCAATTGAATTTACCGATCATCTGCAGTAAAATTTCATACAACGCCGGTTTCTCTTCCACATTTTAATCCCTGCGTCGTTGTTAAATTGGGTCCTAATTTCAATTATCACGTTCACTGGGGCAGTGAAAACTTGATGCAAATATTTTTCGCGATAATCGTGAAACAATACTTGGATTCATAAAAGTTAGTGACAATGACACGATTACAGAAAAATATTGAGGAAAGAAGGAAGAACTGTAAAATTTGATTTTCAACACATTCGGGCCGAGTCTCCATTTTATTGCTAGACTAACAATCTCAATTCTTTTTTCCTTCCGAACTGAATTTGCAACTCAAGGGTAAAATCTCAAGATTTATATTCCAAGTTCAAACCGCTTCAAATTTCTTTACGGTTCTTATGAATTTCTTTACGAATTATTTGGCCAGACATCTTCCCCGGCTGTGTTGAATTTCAAATGCCATTATCCAAGAGAAAATCGAAGAATAACAACAAAACCGATACCATGGATCAAATTCGGGTTGAAATTAATTCCGACCAACTTCACCCACGCGACAAAAGTCTCGAATGCGAACTTTCTTCACTTCTGAATTAAAAAATAACAGTCAGTATCATGAATCCGTTCACTTGGCATTTTCTCTACTTCCGTGTATATCCACGGTTTCAATTAAATTTCCGTTTTCCTTACACGTATCTTCTTTTAATCGTTGAGCAAAATATATGTGGAAAACATTTTCCGCGTAGGCCAAAAAAAAAAAAAGAAAATGAATTTCCGTTCACGTACGAGTCCTTTTTCTTTGCTTATTATCCTCGCTTTGAAACCGAAAATTAGAACCGTCGATAGCAATTTGTTCACTGCATGTTTTCCGCTTCTTCACGGTTACACGCACGCTTTTCGTTAAACTTCTTCTCATTCGCAAATTCCGGGTGAAATATCGGGCAGCTTGTAGAAACCGAAAATCTTTTCAGGCGTTACGTTACAATTCGCAGCTGTTGCACGGTGTTTAATTCCGGTTACAGGATCAGAGTCACCCCTGTAATAATGACAAGAACTCGCCGGAGGGATGGTGTCCGTTTTAAAGCTCAAAATTCGTCCTAGACGCGTAAAAATTGAGGATGCAAAACGAGATCGTCTTTCCGCCAATCCGCACACTGAGAGAAATTTTTATTTCCGGTTACCGCTCAGTCCTTAACTATTTTCATATTTTCCGGAAACCGAAAAACATAGTTCTAGGTACGAAATGAAAATTAGTTTTCTTAGTTGCGAAAATTTAACGCTCGTGCAACGATAAATCGACGATAAAGCATTGTTTAACTAAAAAAGTAGACCAAACCTCAGAAACTGATTTTGCGTTGCAATAACCAAAAAAGGATCGACAATATCGGAAAATGGTTAGGCGTACCTCGTTTTTCGTAACCCCAAGAATATTCAAACAGTTTTTTTTAACGATACCTGTTTGACTGAATATTTCCAGTTACTCCAACAAATGAAATTTTTCTCAGTGCAGGATCTCCGCAGGATCACCGCAAGGACCGCGATAACCGTGGTCGGCGCACGTTTCAGGTTTCGAATTTAGGAGGAAAAGTTCCTCGGTATACCACTGGCCGAAAGGTGCTTCCAGAGTCCGGTGATGAGGGGAACATCGCGGAAGTTGTCGGCCCTGGGCTATAAGGGCTACGAGCACATCAAGTCGACCGACCTGGACTCGCCCCAGGCGTTCTGCCCCGCCAAGGGCGAAGGTGAAGGTCGCGGAGTGACGAGCCGCGTCGGCGTCGGCGTCGCTCTGAGCGTCGACATCGGGATGCTCGTAGGCGAGTTGTTGTTCCTCGTGTTTTTATTGTCCACTCCCGTTTCCTCCTCGAAGCAAACCTGCCATATGCGCAGAAAGAGGAACGTTTCAAATAACGAGGCACTCGTTGGGAGGGACGAACATTTTTGTATAATTATCACTGAAGGAGAAATATAAAATTCGTGGGTGTCAACGGTTAAAACTGTTTATTTAAATTGGCTGAAGTTTCGGTCAAAGCAAAAGATCCACGATCCTCGTAGTCTGCAAGAAAAATTTTTATACTTTTTCGTTCTGTTTTAATGAGAATTTAATGTAACAAAAGTAAATCAAAATGTTTTTAAATTTAACAAAGTTTTACAATTGATATTGTTTTACCGAATTAAACGATATAACACACAGATACGAATATAACAATAGTAAATCACAATGATTCACCCTTTCAACCGAATTTATCGATATCAAGCGAGAATCTTTGTCAATATTCAAAACATGGTTATTTACCGCTGTTATACTGATGGTAAGTTCCCCTTAAAATGTAATGAAAAAATGCAAGTATACAATTTTTTCATGCAAGCTCCTCAGCTAATTTAAATAAACTGTTCTTACCGTTTATACCCACGAAGTTTGTATTTCTCCCTCCTTAATTCAAAGGTCAAGAAAAAATTCACATATATAGTTATTAGGATGGTTTTTATTTTCAACTTTTTCGAATATTTATTCTATTGCTCTCCGGATTGATTTCGAATAAATCAATAAAAATCTGCTTCAAAACGCAGATCTCTATCTCAATTTTAAGCCTCCCCGCAACGACTGTGAAGTTTGCCATTTGAAAAAACACACGTTTTTACTATACTTTTAGTATACATTTAGAAGAAACAATTGTTTGTAAAAAAATATGTTACTGTGAGAAATCAGTAAGCATTGATTCTAATATTCAATAAAAATATCGGCATCGTCTATAAGGCATTCTATGTCAGCTTTATAAATTAGAATTTGACATTTTTGTGAGCTTGATATCAACGGACAATACATAAATGGACACGATCCATTGACGATGCTGATATTTTTTATCAAATAACAACATTTATTTCCGATTTCGTACGCTTGGATATTTTTTAGAAATAGTTAGTCCTACGATAAAATATATGGATATTGAAAGTTGAGTAAAAATGCTTATAGTTTATACGGCAAACTTTACAGATCTTGCCGAGAGGATTTTGGGTTGAGATTAAAGACCTATACGTCGAGAAAATTTCCGTTTATTCACATGGAACCAATTTTTTGTTTTTGGAATGAAGCATGGGTATTTAAATTTTTTTTTTTTTTTTGTAAATACACTTTTCAAGTCTTGATTAATACTCAATTTATGAATATCTCGTAATAAATAAATAAAACGTGTCAATTTTAGCCAGTCAAATTTGTCGAGGGTTGAAACAGAGAAGAGTTGAATCAGATGAGAAGCTGAAAATATGTACTAACGGTGTGTTGAACAAAAATAAAAAAATTTGCATCAGTTTAGCTGCTAAAAATTTTGAATGCCGACTTGTATTTTAGCCTTTCAAGGCTGATGATGAAAGCTTAATTTTTAAATGTTCACTACAGGCTAGACGCAAAGTCGCGTGTGGATTTCTAGGCTGCGAATGATGTCATTCTACGTTAGAAAAAAAAAACTACATACCCACGAATTTTCCTTTGGCTTAGAATCGGACGATAAATCGATCAGGAGATTCTTCTGAGTCTCATTGATGTTGTTACGTTTTACATTTTGGTTATTCTGTCGGTTGTGTTTCTCGTTGTTTTTCGTCTCGTTGACGATCTTGTCGTGATATTCTGTAAATCGTTTTACAAATGTGTAAAAGATTATTTTATAAAGTAAACGTATACCTATCACGTGCGAATTATATTGAAAATCACAACTTTGAGCGAATACGAAATGCACGAAATTTTGTAAAAAACACTTAAAATAATTAAATAATATACAATGAGTAATAATTCGCTGTGTGTAAAACATAAACATCTCAAAATTTGGTAAGTTTTTCAATGCGATCGCAAACAAAAATATCACAAGTGCGTGATTCATAAACGATCACCTGATTTTCAAATTCTCTTGGCAAAAGTTTAATTTTCATATAAAATACGTACAATTATCTAAATGCATAGAGAAGCTTTACAGATGCATAAAAATTTCAATTCATATTCTGTATTCGGTTAAATTTATTTTCATTATTTTGATTAAAGAAAATTCCGAATCGATGATAGAAAAGATTCATTTTCGGAGCTCGTGCAAAACTTTTACGTTCGATCTATATTCTTTTCAAATTCGCAACTTCAACCCCGCGCCCTATCTATTATGGTTCAATATTTACCAATACAATTTTCGTCGGTCATCGGAGGGCTCTTGTCAGTTGTATGGTGAATACGAGGATCGACTTGAGTCAGCTGCCAGGCCTGATACGCTGTGTTGAAGGCCTGAGCCACCGTGAGAGTAACAGTCTGGGCCATTTTCCTCTTAGGGCATAGAAAAGCGTGACACTCCATTGTCTCGTTGAGGTTTGTCGCGATGAAGGCGAAAACATGATCGTGGGTCGCGTCAGCCGAACAGTAAGAGATCCTATTAATTAAAGTTCCAAATGAAAACCCTTCGTTAGCGTAGGTGTTTCGAATGCCGGATTTTCACGGACGGAGAGACGCTTAAAAAATTTCAGAATTTACCATATACGCAGAGCGACGCTGTTCATTACGATTCCCGAAACCATTTATCCCGCAAAAGATTTATTCGCATCCTAGGAACTTTCCTCAAACCACAATATAATCCGCTTTATCATAATCAGCCTGATCCGATTATATTCGCTACGAATTATTACTCAGCGTTACATTATATTGTTTATTTTCTTTATACCGATTCCGTTGGATAGAGAGAGAGAGAGAGAGAGAGAGAGAGCTTAATTCTATCCTAGGCCCCGAAATTTTTTTGCACAAGACAGAGTTTGAAAAAATACGTTTGGTTTTCAATTTTTCATTGTCCAAAAGGAATTTAAAAGTTTAAACGAATGAAAATAACTTCTTTAGTCCTCTCTGTTTGAACCTTATTGAATATGATGCAGGGATTGAGAATACCAACATGAAGAAATTGACGCCATTTTGTTGGCGAATAATTGGCAAAACGTGTGCCATTTGTCAGGACTCGACTCTTCAGCCTCCGGTACAATTAGTAACGGCTAGAACAGCGTATAGGGTAAAATGGGGATTCTCCACGCTATCCTTAAACTAATTGCAAGTGGCTTTACACGCGAGTTTGCGGGGGGTTGGGAAGGGCCAAAGGACGGGGCGTAAAGCTTCGAGGGTTTCGAAGGTCATCGGAAAAGCGAATGAAAGGTTGGCAAACGAGCATTGAAAGAGCGGGTGAAATCCTACGAAGGAGTTATTAATCGAGATTGAGAAATTTAAATACAATCGTTGACGACGATCAAGACCAAAGGGTCTCGAGTGGGTGGCTTCCGCTACTCGCTCCGGGGAATTTCGAGATTTATTCAAGTAATTAAACGTCGAGAAACGCGCGCGTTCAGAACGCTGAAACATAATTCAATGCCTGGTTGTTGAAAATAATTCAACGCTGAGCTTTAATGAAAATTTTCGCAACGAGGTATCGAGATGTAGTCTTGAGTTATTCGTCTCCGTTTTCGCGAATAATTTCCTCGCACGCAAAAGCGAATAATAACGTTTGAATTTGCCTGCAGACTTCAATCGATACGTGCCAGGCGAATATTCGCTCGACCGAAAAGCAGCCGGCAGTGAACCGATCGCGGAAGCGTAATGGAACAGGGAATAAAGTTAGCCTTTCAGTTAGCGGAGCCGCTTGGAGCATACATGCGGGGAAAAGTGGGCACTCAGCCGCTAGTTTTCCGAGGAAAATAAACTTTCGTTCAACGTTTTAATTCACCTGTAAATCGAGACCTGGAGCTGATCCTCTTCCGTTGCCACATCGGTCATGCGAATTCCCCGTAGGCTAACCGCCAGGGACACCCTCTGCAATTTTTTTCCACTCGCTTTTGCCTGAAGGAAGAACAAAACATTTCAGAGCTTTTGTTAGCGTGCTATATACGTATAAGAAAAATTGCCGTTATTTTTTCCACTACGCAGGATGAAAATATACAGAGAAATAAGATTAGGAAGCGAACCTTTTTTTCAGTTGCTAAAACTAAGATGTAAATAAATTCCAGTACAGGTAATTCAACATTGGTACCTTATTATCGCACAGAAATGAAAATAAATTTTAAAAAAATATTACAACAAATCCGTGTCGATTTCTTTCGCACTATAATTTCACTCCCCAACTCAGCGTGCACGATTGAATGAACGTAAATTTGTAATTACGCCTGATTCTGTACCTTTAAAAAACGCTTAAAATTAACACGCGCAATTTTGTCCAAACGATGTGTTCAGGGTTGACAAACAGGCAGATAGCGGATGCGTTAACAAGTTTTGCAGAGAATTATTATTCAGCGGAATGATTTAAGGATCGTGAAAACAAGCTGGCGCGATTGTGTAACCCAAAATTTCGGAGCTGGCACGAATCTGTCGTGTGGTCAGAATAGAAAGGGTGGCCCTTACTCAACGTGCTTCGCTCGCATCGAAAACCCCCCGGCAAAACCACCTACGAGGATTTCCAACAGGCAATGTCTGTTAAGCCTGACGCTTTTTGTGTATCACCATCGAGGGGGGTGGTCCAATGCTGCCTGGAGATATCAGAGGCTCGAAAAATATGCCCGTGTTTTTTTCGCGCGCATGAACCTCCGGGCCTTCGATCGATCTACGGAATTATCATCCCATGGAGAAAAAGCTTCTCTTTCGAATGATCGTGACCTGAGATTTATACTTTCTTGGAATTACATTTTAACCGATTTCCAAATGTAAAATCCACTACGTCATGTTTTGCAAACAATTTTTATAATACTTTTAAAATCTCACTGACGAATTTCAATTCAAAGTTGCGAAACCGTGAAGCAGATTGCGGAATAGTTCACCGAGGCCATGCTCAGGGTCTTCGTAACTCAAGTCATGATGGACCATTTCTTGAGCAGAAAAGTAGGCGGGTTTCATCCGGAAATTATACTATATAAAACCTCTCTCAAAAAAGATCTTACGGTACTCTCCGTTTTGTTGAAAATTACCGCAGTTCCAGCCACGCCGTTATCAGTGTTAAACGGACTCGACTTTCCCGTCCTTCGAATCATTCAGAAACGTTTCAGATTTGATAAGTTTCTCTAATTTCCCACTGGCCTTAATTTTCAAGTGCAAAAACCAAACCACCCGATTGACTAAAGGGTTCACAAGACCGAAAATTCAGGATCGATTGGGTTATTACATTGTTTATACGAGATGACTGACTTCTTTCTGATCCGAAATTCAATATCGTGAAAATTATCGAGTTTCCGAAAATCTTGTGTGGACATTTTGAGCGGGCTTGGTTCTTTGTTATTTACTTTGAAGCTTCCCAGGAGCTGCGAGAAGTTTTTAGCAAACAAAGGGTTTCCGAGCAGCGAAGCTCGGGAGGATTACACGCGGCACGTATACGAGATGAGGAGAACCTGAAACTTCATTACGAAGCCGTGCCGGACACTTGCGCGTTCCTCGTTGAAGAGACCTCCTGGAAGAATGACGGTATCGCAGAGTACACCTCGGCCAACTCGAACGGAAGTAATATACACACACCGCCATTTTTGAAGCTCTCAGGGACGAGTTTTGACGAGTTAGAAACGCCTCTTTAACCTCCTCGCGTTTCAAGCTCAACGGATTCGCGAAACTCCTCAGCGTTGGGTTAAGGAACGATGGTATCGGGTGTTAAGCATCCGGATAATGAGTCGACCGAACTTTGAACTTCCTCGGTTGTCCGCTGCACGGTCATCGTTCAGGGTGTTCGTCTTCGAGACGTACTGGGAATGTTTGACCTTAAACTTTGACAAGGTGGGCACTTGTCGTTCAGCAGCTAATTAGAGGTTGAGAGCCGGAATTCCGAATTGTCAGAGTTCAGAACGACCGTTTCGTCGAATGGTCAAAGTCCCGAACAGCAAGTAATACCGAAGTGTCAAACTCTTCTTCTTCGAAACTACAAATTGTCACATAATCGAATGGTACAAACCCTGAATGGGTCGAAGTTTTGACCATTTGTAGTTTCCGCCGTTCGAAATGTCGGTACTTCTCAATTTTATATTTCGGAATTACTATGTAGGTATAGAACTCAGCTAACCGACGCTTTGCGCTGTGAGTTATTGTTTTAATAAATGAATAATGAATTCCTTTGTCGTTTCACTGAGCACAATTCCCATCATCGGGTGACTGGGATTATACATTTTTTTCAAACTTAAGTCGTACCTCGACTGAGTAATCCTGCAATCAGACTTAGACTCTGAACAACTCTATTTCTTAAAGTCTGAGAAGCTGATCCTCCTATTGCGTTTTCAATGCACAGAAGAAATTGGATATCTTAATTGCACTCTGTCGCAATCCTGCTCGTTGGGGTCGCCGGAGGACAGGATATCCGAAGTAAGTCAAAAGAGGTGAATTTCTCGGAGTTAATGAGATGATTTTTGTTTCACTGACGGTAACGCGGTAGGAAAAGACTCTCATTCTACACGAATGATCAATGCCATTCCTGATCGACGTCACAACGAATGATTTCCTACATCTGCTCTTCCACCTTGAACCATTCGTCATGCTCTATGCAAATAACGCTCCTTGAAGTCTTTTGGCAACACAGGAACACGATACGATTCAATATAAATCACTGGATTACCGATCGAAGCCACCTCGTACAGATCACTTCGAAATAAGAAGCTTCAAGGAGCAGAGAGAAAGAGAGAGAGAAAAATGTTGGATGCAGCGCCAGTTATCAACGAGACGAATCGGAACCTCGTATTTCGAAACGTACCGAACGAGGATCCCCCGCATGAATCCTGGTCCGAGGATAAAAACTGGTTCGACGGTTAAAGGGGAGTCGAGAGGCAATGAAAACGTCGTTTGCACAGGTAGAAGGTACGTGCAGGACAGTGGAGGACGTACGTAGAGCACTTGGAACGGACGAATGTCGAGCAAGACTGTAACAGCCAAAATGTCCTGGCACGATCGCGCGGACCAAACGAAGGACTTTGTAGAAGCGAAGGATATCACGGCACTAAGGTAGCACTTTTTGTGGACGTGAATAAAAGTCACGTTTATTTGATTCGCCCATTCTTCACTCCTATCTACGGAAGCTCGGAAAACGTGTACGATCCTGAAATATATTCATCAGTTTCCAGCCTACCTCCACTCCGTTTTTGAATAAAATTCAAACTCCACAAAGTATCCTAATCGCTTGAACTCTCAGAGAGGAGAAACGACTCCTGACAAATGGTCACCGAATTAGGGTGTTACAGGACCGGTTGTTCGTTCTGTCTCCTTCTTCTTCATCCCCTGGAACGATCCAATATTTGTCCGGATATTTGTGAGCTATCGTGTCGGATTATACAGATGTCAATAACCTACGAATGGCGCGACTAACCTCCCCTCCTAACTCCAACCCTGCACCAACATTTCCGCATTATAATACGCGGATCCTGCGCTCTCGCAAACTCACGCAGGCACGAATTCCACCGGAAGAGGATATTTGCACCCTCGGAATTCAACGCAAAAATGAAAACTATTCGCGGGATTTGACGGTGGACGTGAGGCTCTTCAAAGGATGCAGGATTCGGATTATGTGCATCGAAAATACATTTATACTGGAAATGCTTTATCGGGTATTCAGTAAATTTGACGTCATTTCTCACTATATTGTGAAGAGCCTTCTATAGTTTTGGATCCCAAATAATTCTTGACTCTCCGCCAATCGCGGTTGAAGGAATATTCCTTGGGGTCATCTCGATTCGATTGAGAATTTTATTCAAAATAGTACAAGTTTTAAAAAAAAGTGTGATATAATTTACAGCTGGACGTTTTTTGTTTTTTTTTTTTTTTTAGATCGCCAGCATTGAATTATTTTTATTTAAATTTTAATTTTCAATCAAGACTATGAAAGATTCTTCACAAAACAACGTCGAATTTAGAATCAGAGTGGGTTTTATTGTAACCAGTGTTTCCCATATTTCATTTGAATTGACTAGTTATAAGTTTGATGTATTTTTATACGTTTATAATAATTAAAGTAGTATTAAAAGAATAAGAAAGTTATTCGGAATTGAATTCTTTCTCAGGGAGTAATTCATTGCAACTGGCTAACGGAGTTGAGATGGTGTAAATTGTGAAAAACGCAATTTCAAAGTGAACAAGATCAATCCGAACTGAATAAATTTCTCAGTAATATTTTTGCAGTAATTTCCGTATATGTCTTACACACATAATTGCTTTAAGCAGGATTAAAAATGCTTGTTTCAGTCAAAATTAGTTAGAACCAAAAAGGACGTACATTCAGAATGTGTTAACTAATTCCAGTAGAGCTTGAAAAAAATTTGACATTGTCTGAAACCGATTTATTTGTCAATCACAGTTGAATTGACACCAAACGAATTTTGAATGAAAAAATTTATGCAAAATAAAAAAAATGTTTCACTTTTCTAGATGGTTAAAAAAAAAGGCATTTCAATGACTAACGAGGGATTATTCGAAATACTCTGCTGATCATGTATAAAAATATTCAAATCAGTTCGTGCAGAAGTAATTCCGTATGGGTGAAAATTTTTAAACACCTATTCAACGAGGTAAAACGAAAAATACTTGGCTCATATTTTTTTTCAGATTAAACAAAAATTGAAACAAATCTAGCAGATTCGGAAATATAACAATATGGCGTCACCCATGCTAAGTAATATGTATATTATATTACAAAATCAATAAAATTCAATTGCTTGTATAATCCGCAATTATATTTTTTTAGGAAAAAGAGAAAATGTGATCAGATTGTTCTATATATCTTTAAATTCTATCCACAGAGAAGATTAATTCCTTCTTAACGCAGAGACCAAATTCTGAGAAAAGTGTTATTCCAATAAATGTATCGTCTCTTCCGATTTTCAAGATCCGAATATGAATATTCATCACCACGACCGCCGATTCATTTCCAACAATTGCTCGTTCGGGATCGTCGATATGATTTTCATTAACGACCCCTCTGAAAACCAAAACAAAAAAAAAACTATCAGACACGTACCTACTCAACGAATTGTTCACCTTCCGAATACTTCTGCTATACTCAATGATCCAAGGAAAACGTTAAAAACCCTTTTCGCAAGATCCTAAGATCCCGAAACAGAACGATACTCGTTACCCGTGAACGTAGCACAAAAATTGAGGAAAAACGAAGCAGGAAAAAAAAAGAAAGGAAATTGGATTCTCCAGGAAAGTAGGGGACTAAGCATCTCGAATTTCCGGTACAACGAGGCTTCTCCTCCGTTTCTCGTGAGAATCCCACCGTATGTTGAAAGATTTCCTAACGCATCAGCCGCGCCTAAGAGTGGAGGCACAAAACTGTCCTTGTGTAAAATGTTTCACGGTCTTTCGTCAGGCGTGCATTGAATCCCAATGTCTACGGGGTGTATCGAGCAGACACAGGCATAGGTACCATGGTGATGATGGTTTTGATGGCCTCGGCGGTGGCCTCCTCGCTGGAGGGCGTCTCGACGAGGGTGCTTCCCAGGTATTTCAGAGAGAACGTGGCCTCCGCCGGATCCTCGGCGTCTTCCTGGCCCCCGCCGCCCCCGACACCCCCCTCGACGCACTCGCGGCTGTTGGCGAGAGCCCATTCCTCGCACAGCTCTGGAACAAGGTTTTGAAAAAAGTATAAGAAAAGTATAAGACGCGTTGATGCATGTGCCTTGGTTACGGGTACGGGTGCAGCGCTTCGAGGCTATCGGGACGCAATATCGCGTCTGGCGAACCGAAAACTATAGTGCTTGAGTGAGGGGAAATTTACAGCTTCTCGTTGAGGATTTTGCACCGAGAGAAATTTTTAGTTCCGGTTACCGCTCATTACTCGACTATTTTCATTTTTTACCACAATCGAAAAATATAGTTCTAGGTAGAAGATGAAAATTAGTTTTCTAGCTGTTACCGGAAAGTCTGGTATACGTTACTATTCTTTCTCATTACGATCACTGTTGCTGTATTTTCTTGCAACTGTTGCGAAAATTTAACGCTTGTGCAACAATAAATCGATGTTAAAGCGTTGTTTGACTAAAAAAAATAGAGGAAACCTCAGAAACTGATTTGGCGTTGCAATTACCAAAAAAGGATCGACAATGTGACAATGTTCAAACAGTTTTTTTAACGATACTTGTTTTACTGAATTTTTCTAGTTACCATAACAAATGAAATTTTTCTCAGTGTGGCTTGCCGAAAGTCGTTGCTTGTTATTAATTTTACGACGATATTTAGAGTACATATAGTCTGTTAAATTATTGTAACGTAGTGAGTTGCGGAGATCTCGTTGGAAATTAAAAAACAAACGATACGTACTTGCATTGTAAAGAAAAACTTGGAGCTTTTAAGTTTTATTGAAACGCTTCTCAATATGGTTGAAAATGCCTAGTAAATTCAGTTTATATGGAAAACCGTTACAAACTTATTTTAACTGTTTTCTTTTTTTTGGTTTCAGTAATCAAATCAAACTTTTCCAATTAGGTTAAATCCTGCTTTTTTTCATTATATATTTGAATGGTTCACGAACAAAAAATCAGGTAATACAAACATAGCTTATATACGACGGATTGAAAACAATAGTTACGATGTTATCTACACCGACAATAAGATGAATCTGCATGTCGCAAAAACACCGAAATTCAATTCCACGCAACATTCGCCACTGTCACTTGTCAGAAAGAACGAATAAATACCCCAAAATTGATTTAATTTACTGTACCAAATTTACTTATTAACATTACAAGTAAAAATCCACGATGAAAAATTGACATTGGCGTGAAGACCTAGTTATTTTTCCAAAATTTTATTTATCGTTGATAAAATTCCATCACTTCTTTAACCATTGGCAGAATGTTCCAACATCTCCAGCTGATTCCTAAAGTCATGGCTCTTCTGTCATTATTAAACGTAATCGAGCTAGCAATCTTGTTTTAATTTTGACTCAATCTCCTTTAAAGACACTCCTTAATCATTATACCAGGGTGTATATTACACGCCAGCAACCCTGAATCATGAACCACCCCTGCATGTGGCTTTCACAGTATGCTTCCTATGTAGGTATGTCGAGATGTTTCAGTTTCGCGGATGATGTAGACAACGGCGAACTTGCCGCGAGAGATAAATTTAACATCAAACGGAAAGGGATGAGTCAGGAACCGCTCGACTCTCGACTCCCCCCCCCCCCCCCCCTCCCCCCCCGCCCAAAAGGCTGGCTGCACAGTTTTCCTCTATTTCAGTAAAGCTGGAAACAAGGAACAACGAGTGTTCTGACGTTTTATTTTTCAGCTCATTTTCACACCGTTTCCGCGCCTTCTTACTTCCGTTGGAAGCTTCAAAATCCTCTACCGCTACTTACGGTAATTAGTTGCTGAGATGAACAAAAGATCATGGAAAAACGAGTTCGATCTACGTTACAACACTGCGTTACAATTCGTTCAAGATGAAGTGAAAATTATCACAAATTTGTACTCTACAACTTTTAATTAGGGTATAGACCAAAGATTGATTAATTTTTTTTTTTTTCAACTGACTCACAGTTTTCTGTCACTTTAGCTACCGATATTTCGTATTGAAAAATTGGGTGTAGATAGAAAATTGATGAGAGCAGAATAAATGTATCAATTAGTAGATTCGAATGGGTACTCCGGTTTCTTTCCCTTGACCTTTGTTAAATTTTCAGCAACTTGGGACAATCCCACAACAAACAACAATCGACCGTTCAAAATTGTTGCGAGTAAAATGCCAGTGGCGTTAGATTCGTGGCGAATTTCACCCGTCGCGCGTCGCGTCGTTCAGTTTAAGTACAAAGCGTAAAACAGGAAGGATAGGCGTACTTGCAGGGGTGTTTGTACCGCGGTACATTTCCCTTACTAAAATATTGAAATACTCGTTAGCCGTGGCGCAAACACCCTGCAATTCACCGTTATGCGCAATTTATCTTCGTTTACTTGTTTCGCGAGACCATGGATGTAAAAACATGCTCTTGCCTTCGCTCACCCGGATCCTGCACCTCTTTACGATGGTGAAAATTCACGGTTTACGGGGGGGGGGGACGAAGAGAGAAAAAGAAGATAAAAAATACAAGTTCGGGGCCTTTAATTCCGCGGGCAGGTTCAATTCTCCTAATGCATCTATTGTACGGTAAACGTATTCGATGTTAACTCGGAGCACCGCGCGTGTAGTGTTCAATGAATAATTCAATTTGATTGTCTTCCGAAAGCTGGAGAACTGATGGAGCGGCTAATTTAGTTAGACTATGCGATACTGGAGGCGTGAACCGGAAGTAAGAGCGGCGAAGGCAAGGCAAGGCAAGGGGCGGGGAGGGGTGGGGAGGGAAGGGAAGGGAAGGGAAAGCCTGGAAGCGAGACAAGCGGAGAACAACGCGTAGTTGATCAATTTCCCAGATCGGTCTGGAATTAATTTTATCACCGTTGCGAGGCTGCCGCACATTTCGGTTAATTGCAAGCTGGTTGTGCGAGGCGTATACAATACGAACTTGCGGCTGATTTCTACGCATGGCAGAGCTAATAACACCGCGGGACAAACCTGATTAACAGGATATTGCCTGTTCGCGATTTCATGCCGAGCGTGCACGCAGGTCTGCGATTAATTTCTGTTTTTAACATTTCCAAAGATACGGTCCAGTTAATTTACAGCCTGCAATTTTATCGCGACGAGTGTACGTTGCATGCTGCTGGAGCAGAGTTTAATTGAATTAATGATTGGAAAGATCTTGATGGGGAAAAAAAAAAAAAATTACGATAAATTTTACACGTGCTGAATTTTCGCACAGGTTATAATTTCGTACTTTTACACGGACAGAGTTAATGAGTTTCAATTAGGGATGGAAAAAAAATTTATGTATGTACGGTTGAAAAACATTTTTCGCCCGGAGGACGAAAGGAGTGGGAAATTCACCGGGATGGACTGAAATTGTGTGCTCCTCGAGGGGGAAAAAGGAAAAATATTAATTTTCTCTCGATGCTGTATATGACAAATTGGATGAATGGCTTAACATTCCATGCACGTAACAATTGAGCGACACAAGTGCTTCCGCAAATTCTCCGGTAAAAGCAGTTGTCGTGCGGTAGTAAAAAGAGATGCGAAAAATACGATAGGGATATTATTAATGAACTTGGACTGTTTGACGCAGGACGGGAGTCAGCTTGCAGGTTGGAAATTTACCAACAGAACGTTTTACTGGACTAAATTAATCACGCGGTGGTTGAAGCTTGTTTGAAATACTATAATAGTAGTAATTCCATTGCTAATTACGTGTCGTCGTCTCCCCGATACAGTTGAGAGAAATTTCTAGCTGCGGGAACTGCGGTATATAGTCCATAACTATTTTTGAACGGAAGAGTTGATAAGGCGTTTTTTTTACATTTTTTTAGCTGTAGGTAACCGTAAAATCTAGTAATCTAGGGTTCTTATTCTCTTTCATCTTGGTCAGTCGAACTATATTTTCCTGTAACTATTGCGAGAATTTGATGTTCGTCCAGCGGTAAATTAACATTGACACCTAATTTAACTGCAAAAAATGGTGTAAATTAAACGCACGGACCGGCTGAAACGAAACGCAGCTGTTTCACTCTACGAAACTCAGAAGCCGCGAAAAAAAACTAGTACAAGTTTTTTAATATTTCGTTCTGCCGTGAAAATTATTACGTTGAAAAAGTAAAATCAGTAAGCAAAAATTTAATTCTGATTAACGGACTATTTAATCGATAATCAATATTCAAACAGATCGGTTTTCCCGGTCTTTCAACACGCAGCACAAGCACCTTGCCACATGTTGGCAATTGTGTAATCGGTGTTCCTACAGCTTGCGTATTGTATCAGCTACAATTTAAGCTTTACAGCGTAACTATAGAGAAGGGTGGCATAAATACTGTAAATCGTGTTTCGTTTAATTGCCTAAATTATAATTACACGCTCGACGAATATAAACGCAAACTATACTTGGTACAACTTCAAGTGGATATACCGGAAACGTAAACGCTCATTCGTCCGAAGCCCCTTGTTGTTTCAGTGTGGTTAACGACCTGCAGGGTGAAAAATGAAACTCGAATAAAAGAGGGATGAAAAAACGAGATAACGACCGTAAATTCGCGTTTTAATTGCTGGCGTGTTCTTTGATATCGGGTAAGTCACGTGGCTACGGAGGGTGAATAAAACATCAGACTTAATCGATTTCTACTCCGTTTTCAAAGAGCGGATAAAAATTTATACGCAGATATCGCACGAATACACAGAGGGGAATTCTATCGCGTACGGCTTTGAGGACATTGAACGTGGAATTCAAAACTAGGACGCGTCTCCTCCTTTCAAAGCTGCCGTCATTTTTGTGCTGTCATAACACGCATGTAATACCACTATTTCAGAGAATATCAGTAAACTATGAATCTTAGGGTTAAAACTTTTCTTAAGCATTCCAGATCGCTGCAAGAAAAAAGTATTTAAACCAGTCGTAAGATAAATTATTATTCAACAAATTAAAGCTCCGACACGTGAAGAAGTTGTGTATAAATGAAAAACTTGTTTCTTTATATCTTTATCGCATAGATCAAATCATTAGATAAATCAAGTAATGCGAGAAGCTTTAAATATTTAACTCCCCTGGATTAGAATAACAAGCAAATAGTAGTCATGCCGCTCCAATTGTTTAAATGTCCAAAAATTACGATATCACGATCACACGATTTCCACAAGTATAAACCAGACCGCAGTGATTAAACTAAAACTGTGCTAAAAAATGAATTCCGCAACGGTGCCGGTAAAATTTTAACGCTGGTTCCATACCACGAAGCGTTCCTTGATTTCGCGCACTCGCGGTATAAATCCGAATTAATTATTAGTCACAATTTTAACGCAAACTGTAGCAGCCGGCGGCAACTTCAAGCAACGCATATTCGAGTCAAGGAATGTCAACTGTAATAAAACACCGGCAAATTTACCGGCTCGTTTTATACAGCGGGTGCCTCATTTTCGGAATAATTGTCAACATTTCCGTGCAAAAATTCTTTGGCAATACTCGTACGTATATATATATATATATATATATATATACTGGTATATTATCGAGTGAACATAACGCGACTCTGGCTTGGAACATCGTCCCTCTCTCTCTACTCGGCAATTGAATTGCCTCTCCACTCAAGGGGTGGCTTGATTGCATTGCGCCTACGGCACTGACAGCCTCTTAGCACAGTCAAACTTGAAATATACTTGAGCACGTGTGAGTGTGCCAAGTCCGCTCGTCCGTGTATTTAGGTGCCTTGCTTGATCCGGTTGACACCTCCCACAAGTTCAAAGTCGGTTAAAATCGTTTTGGCCATGTTCAATCAACGTCCGTAAAATATGTACATTTATTCCGACGATGAATACGGGAGTGAGGATTTTTCCTTTCAAGTTAAACCGAGATGAGGTGAAATAATTATTTCATTTTTGATATTGTTAATTTGGATTGGTACTGTATGGTGTGGCTGATGTCTGTTGTACGGTATCTGCCTTAAGCCTGGTGAATTTTATTTAACAATTTATTTCAAATGAAAAAAGAAAAGGTACGATCAGTTTTTTTATCATAGGTAATGTAAGAAATAAAGAAAGTTTATGGATCTTCCGTATTCGATTGCGAGCCACACGATGCGGAGATCGTTGGAAGCTAATTGGAGACCTAACCAATTCACCTTCGACGATCCTCCAGGAGCCACACGTTATATCCTTGAATTCCTTGGACGATTGGTCGGTTGATTTATAAAGGCTCGGAGAAAAAAGCTGACTCACTCGATATTCGTCTCACTAGTCGATTCGTTTCGAAAAAATATAAAGCTTTGATATCAAGTATTCAGTTGAATTTTTTACCCACTTATTTTTTAATCAATACAATTTTTAAATGTAAGAGACAACGCGACTTTTTCGCCTTTGTCGTTGTCTTTCAGTTGGGTTTCCCCAATCTCACACCCAAATATAACACAGCGCACGCAATGTACGAATTTTAACCCCTGTGAAATCCTTCATGATTGATACAACGTTTCGTGTTTATAACATATGGTTGAAGGGAAAATCTTTGTGGGAAAAGCAACCATTTCAAGCAGGTGATAACGACCAAAGTGGAGTGCGTCAAGACAAAGGACCACGGTTACGTGTCTGTGTAAATAATGTATGAAAAAATTACGCTTGTCAAGAAGGAAGAGTATTATTTATGAGAGACTTTTGATAGCTATAGATCGAATTATTGTGTAAAGCTGTAGAATACGATAGGCAATCAATTTTTATGCCGATAACTTTGTGTTTTTTTGCATGTGTTACTGATCGAGTAATCCGAGATTAGAATAATTTTGGCACCGCACTATCAAAAGTGATAATATATGCACGGTGCGTGAATTCGCTTCGTGTCGTGCCAACGCTTGTGTTTTATTGATTACAGGTTGAATTCCTCGCACATCCCCATCGGACTCAAATTGTAATCAACGAACGGCGTTCGGCTCGAATTTCGACGCATACGACGCGTCATGCAAATGTCGGAATGAGATATTGAACGTAGCGAAACATAGGACGATGTTTGAGGGTATAAAAAAAAAAAAATTAGCGTTTGAAACGGTTCGAGGGCAAAAAATACGCGGCGATTGGTCGAACGTGTGTAGGTATAGTATATCTACGTTACACTCGGATGAATCCAATCGCTTGATTGAAATCCGCTGTGGAAAAGTGGCCTTTGTCTTCCGGCGAAGAAGAAAATATATACAGAGTAAATGTCGCTGCCACCCCTGTACGAAACCGGAATTGTTATCCGTAAGTGAAAGACGAGCCTGGAAGATGCTTCTTCCGAGAAACATTACGTATATATTACAGTCTTCAATTTGAAACCTGCAGACGAATAGACGCAGGGATGAACTTCAATTGACTTACTTGAAACATGGCGCGATACAATTTCGGGAGAAAGAGAGAGAGAGAGAGAGAAAGAGAGAAGCAGAGAACGGTTGAAATGTTCACAGGGTTGGTCGAACGATAAGGAAGTAAAATGTAACCAAGTTTGACAATCAACAACGAGTTCCCCAAGTTTATAAGCGGTGTAACGCCGTATTCTTCTTGGAAAACATGAAGGGTTGGACAAATAAACGGGGAAACTTCTCTCTCGGTGATATCATAACGGAGAGAAGATCTATGGTAATCCGTGGATCAGCGCAAAGCATTCTCAGGGCGTCTCAATTGTTGACTTCAACTCTCGATTACGACTGTCAAAAAGAGTGGCTCAGTCCGAATCGTTGACTCTGTATCTCGTTTACGACTATTAAACGAGCTGCTCTGTCCGTCGGGTCGAAAATTAGGGTGATGAAAAAAAAGTGGGGGGAAAAAAAAGAAGACGGACCGCACGCACTCGCAAACACACAAACACACACACACACACACGCGTATTAGATGGGTGAAAAAGGAAATGGGAATGAATGAAAGCGGGAGATAAATTTCGCTGTTTTTGTCTCGGGGAATGGGAAGTCAACAGAGTTCAACGGGGAAGGAAATGAGAGGGAAGGAAGTGAACCCGAGGGAAGAAGCGGGATCTAAAAGCTTTGCGGTAATAAAGTACACGTATAAAAGGGACGTGAAGCTCCTGAGCACCGATCCTGGGATCTTTCAAATATCCAGTTTTATACCTAGGCACGACGTCTTTGTACGTCTTCCTTTGGAATTGCAGTTCGCCGGCGTCCATCGCCAATCCACCAGGGAACCGACCACTGCAGCTGCTGTTTCTCTGCAGGGAAACTTCGATAATAACTTGGAATATTGCGATTTCTTACCAGAATAAAATTCCCACCTGCAAGCTTCTGTAAGTCATTTCGGACGGTTTTTACTTTCAAACCGACAAAATTGCGAACAACGGAACAGTGTTTTAACCGTAGTAAAATCTGCGCGAAGAAAAAATTACTTTACATTTACTACCCTTTTCGCAAAAGTTTTCGGATAGGCGTAGGTTTTTTTTTTTTTTTATTGAAATTATTACAGTTTATTGCTGAAGTTAGGAGATAGGAGAGGCCGGTTCTGGACACAGCTAAGTGTCGGTGAATGTTAGTAAGGGAATCTATATCCAGAACCGGCCTCTCCTATTTTCTAAAGTTACTGCAGAAATGCTCCGAGTTACTAGATCGACAGTGCAATCTACTACAGAGTAAAATTGTAGTTGCACTGAGAGAAATTTTTATTTCCGGTTACCGCTCAGTCCTTAACTATTTTTTTCCTTTTTTATCACAATCGAAAAATATAGTTCTAGGTACAAAGAGAAAATTAGTTTTGTAGCTAATACCGGAAAATTTAGTATCAGTTACTATTCTTTCTCATTAAGATCACTGTTACTAGATTTTCTTGCAACTGTTGCGAAAATTTAATGCTTGTGCAACAATAAATTGACGTTAAAACCTTGTTTAACTAAAAAAGTAGAATAAACCTCACAAACTCATTTTGCGTTGCAATTACCAAGAAAGGATCTACAATATCGCAAAACGGTTACGTGTACCTCGTTTTTCGTAATTCTAAAATATTCAAACAGTTTTTTTAACGATACCTGTTTTAGTGAATTTTTCTAGATACTGTAACAAATGAAATTTTTCTCAGTGTTCAAAAATGTAGTTACAAAATTTATAGTAACAAATACTTAAAAAGAGTAAGCGCAACAGTAATTTTTTTCCCGCGAATCAAACAATCTCCGTTTTGTACTTAGAATAAGGAATGAAAGATCGATCAAAAGAAAGATCTGAGAGAAATTTTATTCGTTGCTGTTGCCAGAAAATTTCGGTAAAATAGGCATCGCTGCAGCAACTGTTTGAATACTCTTGAAATTACAATAAAATGAGGCACAAGTAATTATTTTGTGCGTTTGCAGTTACAATTACTTATAAATTCTCTGGTGATTCTCGCAACGCAAAATCGGTACGTTTAGTTGACTGTATTTTTTTAGTTAAACAAGACCTTGACATGAATTTATTCTCGCAACAACGAATCAAATCATCGCAATAGTAACAACATAATATAGTAGAAAAACAAATTTTCCGCTTACTGCGACAAAACTCATTTTTACCATTCACCCGGAACCGTATCCTTTGATTATGATAAAAAATGAAAATAGTAAAGGATCGTGTGGTAATGAAGACTAGAAATTTCTCTCGATGAATATGTAAATTGAAATTATATAAGGAGTATTCGAAAAACGAATCAGCCGCAAGTATGAGAACAGTAACCGAACTCTCGACTAATTGCAAGCTCCGAGAACTTCTGCAGACTCGTTTGAAAATTTTCCCCGAAATTCCTGACTCTGTTTCGCTTCCTCCAGGCGATGGCCGGATATTATAACTTTAATCCCGGCATCCCTTGCTCGGATATTTTGCCAACCGTGTCTTTTAGCGACGCGGAAAGGGTCGGGGGTGGATTCCGGAACTATTCGTGGTCAGTGAACCAGCGTCCGAAGGAGTGTTGCAGTATAAGAACTTGGATGTAGGTATCGGGTCGTAACTAATTAAACCTGACCCGTCGGTCTGCGGTTTCGTGAGAATGTTCGTCTTGACTTTTGCAACGTCAGTCTCAATCCCCGTATCGTCTTAGAATTTTCCATAAATTCCTGAAAGCAACGCTGTTTCTTGTACAATACAATATCACACGACTTTAACGGCGGGAAGCTTTCTGCCCCCGACGGATATCGAATGGATTGTAAACCATTCCTGCCGTTTGTGAAAGAGACATTTTCTACCATGAAACCGTCGTAGCTGTTCCGAGTCGTCCGATTTGAAAAATAATCCCTCGGAGGTAAAAATCTACCCCGAGATTGGCTCTCTTTTGTATTTCCGTCTCGTCGCTTCGTTCTCGACGTTTCCTCATTGATGCAGGTTACACAAGATGCGCTCCTTTCACGCTTCAGACATCGTGAGTTTTATCTTCTTCTGAAATAAGAAACGAGGAAACTCTTCCCTACGAGGAAAGTCGAAGGGAATTCGTAAGTGGCTAGAGCCTTCGATATATCAGGACGCGAAGTCCGGAGGTCCAAAGGTCGATTCGCACCTGTATTCAAATGCGGATTCTTTGTCACAGCTCGATGGCTGGCTCTCTGCAATTCGAAATAACCTGTGGGACAGTTCAGAAGGGTGACTGGGTCGAGGGTCGAAGGTCCGTCTGCGAGTGGCACCCGATTCTCAAGCGACATCAATTTTAATTGAAATTGACTCAACCCTGCGAGGCGAAGAGCCTGCGGACAGAGAAGGAGCTTTTTCTCAGTGTGGAATCAGATTCTGGGAACCTTAGGTCAGGCTAAGTTCTCTGACCCAAGAAATTCGCTACTACGAGGTGATTCGTTGAGAATTGTCACGGAGGAGCGATCCCAAGAATTTTTTAACTCGAAATGCTTTCGCTTGTCCAGCTTTTCATCGGAAAGAACGCTTTGAAAATCCTCTCTCAGAGGCTGGACAATTTTCATGAAAAGCAATAAGTACCTGTTCCTGTTCAGAGAATCTTACGTCACATTTTAAGATCATACTATAATTGCTCGAGATGAAATTTACCCAGTAAACGAAAAAAGATTAAAACGTACTTGAACAGATTCGTTTTAGTGAACAGCTGATCAGAATTTTTTCAAGAAAACTGATTCCGTAATACGAAAACTAATCGTTTTATTGTATTTAATATCTATTAGCGGATTTAGTTTCTTTTCAATATTTTATGTTTCGATTGGAAAAGGTTCACTTGCGATAGTTTTGAATTTATTACAAGGAATGAATGAAAATGTGTCAAATTGAAATTGTGATTGTGTTGTGTTCTTCAGCTGTTTTAAATTCTTTCAGGTTTCCAGTCAATTCAACCTAATTAATTTGCACTTCGAAATATTCACGATACACCCAAAACCATCAAACTTGCTGTATGTTGATAAAGTTCTAGTAATATTAATTTATTATTGCAGGAACACTAAATTACCGCAACTGTGGCTAGAAAATATACTGAATCAGGCTCTTTGGTCCATTTTTTTGTATCGCAATAGAAAGTTGCCAGAGTATTTTTTAGCTCAGTAGTCGGATAATCCTCAAAACCAATTATACAAGCTCTCCACGGCAATGAAGCCCACTATAAACGTTAATGTATAGTTCAAGTAACCCGAAACTGGAAAAATAGTAACGAATACTAAATTCTTGGTTATGAAAACTGATTTTTCGTAATAAAAAAAAAAAAATTAAAATAACAGATGACTGTACCTGAGTGACCTCAACTACATATTTCTCTCCGCATAACAAATGTGTAAACTGTAAACGTTCCTCAGAATCGCCTTACTTTTTGGCCATATTCAAAACGACTGTCGAAGAATTCTTAATTCATCTTATGCAGAGCAAAAGGAATAACCGATAAATCGGTAACACGGGTTGAAACAAACTTTGGACGGTTGGCGTTGCACTGCTCGTCGAATCGCAAAATGACCATTAGACTGGACGCTAAGGTAAAGAAGAGAAGAGAAGAGACGCCTTGACAGGGGCTAAATCAGCTAAAATGTCGCAACGCAGGTGGGTAAAGGTGCTTTGGTACACGTATAACGTCCTCTATTGTTCTGAAACTCGTCTCTGGGGGTCGGACGTTACATCGGATGCTTGGAAGACCGACGTGTGCGGTCGTTGGGTAACTGCAACCCCTGTAATTGAACCTCCCCGAAAAGAGATGCGGCAAGGAGGGTGAAACACCCTCGGAAAACGTCGCAGTACGAATTACGCAGGTATGATTTTAAGATTACACGAAAGAAGAAGGATGCAGAGGAGCCTCGACGAGCCGTTTCGTCGGGCTGTCGTTGTGCTTGCGGGCAGGTAAGCCGGGAGCTTTTCACCTTTACTTTTTTTCTCCAACTTTTCACCCAACGGATTTATACCGCGGCCTTATGCAGGCTGAATAATATTTTTATTTCGGTTTCAGTTTTTCACACTTCCGACGCGGGCGCGAATTCACTCTCATCCTCGCGTCGCTGCCTAAAGACTCGAGATTAGGTACGAATTTTATCCGCTTTTGGTTACGTGAATACGATCTGCGGATTAAAACTGCGGGCCAACGCCGGGGAGAATTTTTCGCGATAAAAAGCCTCACCAAGTTATCTGCCTGATGTGCAATTTTTAACAACGTGGCGTGCAAGCTGATCGCCGGGTAAAAAATCGCTTCCATACTTCAGACGGAGAACACGAACTTTCGATGTAACCAGCTATATAGGCCGCCAAGTTTTCCCCTTGTAAAAGTAGAATCGATTAGGGTTGGGTCGGCACTGCGCTTTTATGGGGTGAGAAATAAAAGGACAAAGGATCGACGGAAAACAACGAGAGAAGCTCACCGATTACCCTGCAGATAAATCGCGTTGATTCTCATTAAGCAAATATATACCTATAATTTCGTTGCACAAAAAACTTCGCGATATTGAATATTTTGTAAATACAAAAGGCTAGCTTCTACGCTTGTTTAGAAAAAAAGAACGATATCGTAAATCTGTTCGCGGTATAAAATTTACGAAAGGTTGTTGGTCGATTGGATAAAATCAATCTATTCTGAAGTTTCTTCTTAATAGCAAAAACGCTAACCTAAGCCACGATATATTAATCTGAGGTTGCGTAGTTCTTTTAGAAAAAAAATCATGTTTCATACGTTCGAAAACGTAGCCTGAATAAAGTAAGAATATGCTAAAATTGTGTCTCCGTTGTAATTTTGGTGTGGTTTTATATTTTTATGAACGAAGAATCGGACAAGGATTTTCTAGAAAGTTTGTCAGACTCGAAGAATATCTTTTATACCGTTGTCCAGGTCTTAGTTTTAATACAAGAATTCGGTTTCATTTTCGAAAAGAAAAGAAGTAGAATCTTCACGAGAGACTCTTAGGCAACTCCCACGTGGCCCCAAACTTCTATCCCAATGAGCATGTTAAAACTTTGCAAGCCGGTTTCGCGGATTTGTCCGCACGTGGTTACACGGGTAAAACTTTTTCTCAATATATTACACGTGTGAAAATTTGATCTGAAAATAAAAAAACAAACTAGTTTTAAACTGTATAATTTTTGACAAGGCGGGAACAGACAACAAGCATAGAAGTTGAGTAAATTTCAATTACAATAATATTGTACGTGTTAGTCTTGAAAATAGTGCTGAATTTTCAATTCGTTACATGATAAAATTTGTCAATTGAAAAAAAAAAAATACAAAAACTGCTACTAATAGAGGGAAAATTCGGGCTAAGAAAGGCGGAAAAGAACCGAAAAAAAATAAGAGAAAAGTGGATCAAGGGGGAGAAATAGAAGCTGACGTGGGCACGTGATACGACTCGGAGGAAACTGCGGGGGTTTTAGCTGTCCGGTCGCTCAAGGGGATTAACTTCAGGTTGAATCGATATAATACGGCATAAAGTCTGCGGGTAAAGATTTTCAGTGCAGTAGGAGCCGACACGAAGACGTCTGATTCGTTGGTGAAGTCGACATGTCGATTCGAATTTGAAACTGGAGCTCCGATCACGAGAAATGGTCGGTTGATAATTAAGGGTTGCACCACTCTGAGAGGTTGAAGTAAAAGTATTTACGAATTCGTCAATATTTTGTAGCAAAACTGACGTGCATTTTCTATTTCTACGTTACAGACTGATAGAACATGCTTTCAGTTTCTTATATGCAATTTTTTTAACTGAGCACATGAATAATTGACGGAGATTATTTGAGACTTCAATCTATCGGGATGATAATTTATTAAACTCGGTAATTCCGATCGATTTCATGATTATCTACGTCGCCAATGAGCAGGATTTTCTTTTCATTGAATATGAAATTTCATGCGAAAATAAAGAAACCTAACGTATTTCAACGCCTTGTTGAAAATAATTATTTTCGAATTTTTTCAACAATTCCATGCAACGATTTAGATAATTATGTTAACAATGTATCAGCATGAATTTTATGCACGAGTTACGATTCCCTGAAGAGATTAGAAGTGGCTTGAAAAAACAATGCGAAATGCATTTCCAACAATTGACTGTATCTCAAGATTTGAAAAATACATTCAAGGAGTTGAAAACAAGTACCGAAAGTGGGTTGAACGGAAAAGAAAAATATGAACTGGATCAGCTGCAAAAAAAATTTCGTGAAAACCGAATTCGATTTTAGTTTCACCGCAGGGTGGTCGAACCCCTTAATTATTTTACTGACTACGCCGGTTTGCTGGTGGAGGAGAACGAGAGAAACACGTCACATTAAACTGCAGCGCTGAAATGGTACTCGGTGAATAAAAGTTTTCTTCAATTTGCAATTCAAAAGATTCG
Source organism: Neodiprion lecontei (assembly GCF_021901455.1). NCBI lineage: Eukaryota > Metazoa > Arthropoda > Insecta > Hymenoptera > Diprionidae > Neodiprion > Neodiprion lecontei. The sequence goes on along the minus strand of NC_060260.1, from coordinate 25,487,428 downwards.
CAACTTTATTTACTCCTGTCTCTCGGCTGTCCTTCTCTTTCTTCTTCTTGTATACTTGAGAGTGGTAAAAAACTTGGACGACGACGTCTGGTTCGAATCCCATAAACCAGACGCGTTCGCCTTGCTCTGCGATCGAATCAAGACTCGTCAACATCGGTTCAATCCCCCCTTAATTTAAAACTCCGCGAATTAATCTCGCGTAATCTATTTTCAGACGTTGTCCGCACGTAACTCTATCCGATGGATCGATATGATCAATGGCCGCTTCATCAGTAGTGAAATATCGCATATTCGACGAGATATTGTGTATTTTTTTCGACGGTAGATCGATGAAATTCACATTTCCGTTCCGTTCAGCTACGTCAGGACTTTTTGTATCTTGATTCGTCGGAGAACCGATGCGGGGAATCATTTTGCAAGATAAGGAAGCAGATGAGCAATAAACAACGGCCAATCTTCGCGGATCCGAATCAATGACCCGAATGTGATTCGAACCTGTCGCAATGCCAATTTTTCGTGCATCGATTCAATCAAAGACTGTCGAAGAAGGGAAGAAGAAGAACCGTCGGAAAATTATATTTTTTGTCGCGATACCAACCTTATTGGTCTGCCTTGAAAATTCCAAACATCAAATATACCGACGCATATTGTGAAATGTTTTCAATTGATTTGAAATCTGAGACCTTTATTGAGCTCAGTAAAAATCTGGCAAAATTCTAAAATTCATTACTCCAATCCGACGAACTTTAATTGGCACTGGAAACGATATCAACTCTGAAACATCGGGTGAGAAAGTATTTCAATTACTGTAATTATTTCTACCAATTTAATTGCTTCAACTTTGAAAGCTGCTTACATGAATTAAATGTCCCAATGTTTCTATTACATCGGCATTTTATACTGTATATAATATACATGACAGCTGATGAATTCTGCACACAATATAAATTGTCGTTGAAACAAGAAAATAAAGCACAGTAATAATTACCGTTAATGTGGTTGCCTGAAATATAATTTGTGGAAAGTTTTCATTTTGTTGAAAGACCTCGCTAAGCCCATCCATCTGCTGTAATAAAAAGCTCTTCACCGAACAAAAATGAAAAACATTTCAATGGCGCTGGTCAAAGCTCCGTTCTGCGAATGCTTTACAAATAATCCTTTTGACACGATTTAAAGCAAGTACGAGTCATTCACAGTGTGACGAAAATCGCGATTAGAACGGTTTTTAAAATTATACCAGATGGAAATCACGTCGGTTAGTCTTGTCAAAAATGACTCGGTGTCACAGGATGCGTCACCGCACAAAAAAACCTGTCATCCTCTCTTTTATTTATCAGCTTTTAAGCCCTCCGCGCTTTCGTCGATACGCCCTCTCAGCATTGCAGTTTTTTCGCCCACCTTCTTCTCTCGCCGTTACTTCATCCCGCAATAATTTTTTCCTTCAACGTTTTTTTTGGGGAATCAACCGCAGCCGCGCAACGATCCCGTCACAATTATCCCCGCCTCGTCACTTCGATGTGCCTTATACTCGACCGAACTCACCGGCTCGATGAAGCGATCGACCGAGTTCCCTGGGGTTGCGGAAACAGCTAATGCATCAATGAGCTTTCAGCTGGTGCTTAATTAATGCCAGTTTCTATCTGCAGCTTACATGTATAGGCGAGTGAACCGTTATAGCTGATTCCGCTTCAGTTGGTCCCAGCGAAACAGAGCATCGTTTCATTTCAAGTTTTCGAGGCAAGACCCTTTAATTCTGTAGATTTTCCATTCAGTTGCGAGATTGTCCATTTAAAACTGAGCACGGAGCTTGAGACCACGTTGGAAAAACGAACGATGAATATATTTGTTTTTCTTTACTTCTTACAGAAACGCAACGAACGTATATAATTATATTGAATATGGATGAGTTGCAAAACAAGTTCCGTTTCGTATTCTTTCTGGCTACAGTTGTGGAGACTTTTTAGTAGTCCGGTTAATTACGCACCTTATATTAACGTCGGCGTGTCGATTTTGATTACAAATGAATAATTCATGCCTCTATAGGTACAAGGGGGCGTCTTCGTACTTTTGACAAACTCGCGATAATTTTTGTTTGTTGGCCGCTAACGAAGAATGGAGAAGAACTGGGCAAAGGAACAATCCCACCTAGACATTCAAGGGGAAATTCTCTTCAGGGATAAATTTGAGCTTTTTAATGACAACCGCTTTGACCTGAGGCTCTGGGGCTTTTCGTAATCCTTAAAATCACGGTTCTTTTCCTCGACCTGTAATCTCGGCACAGTTATATTTGAAAAGTCTAAAACAGGAAAATAACGACGAGATATTCACCCAGACGGTAAAATGGGTGTGGCTGGGCTAACATGGCGTCTGTTTAGCTCGTCAGCTGATCGTTATAGGTTAAGTTACAGGTAGATAAGAGGTTGGAAAACCTTACGCCAGCTTTCCAATCATCGTTTCATTGCATCAAGTCAGAATAACGTCAAATGTACGATGAAAAGTGACTTTATCCAATCAAATACGACTCGGTTGGAATCGCACGATTTCTGCCGCCAGATGGCTTCGTCCAATACTTTGGATCGCATCAAGACGCGGCCATTGTTCCTTTTACAAACTCGACTTTTTATCTTGTTCCCATTCACCATCCTCGCTTCGTACGCTTAATCAGATTGTCGGAGAAAATAACATTTCCAGATTTTCAACCGCATCAGCTTGTGAAACAGAGAAGATTGAGGAAAAAATAAATATAAAAATCAGAAACGAAAACCTTTCCAAGGGCTGCAGCTAATGTGATCTCGTAACTGGATTACCTCATTCTTGAATGGAACGTAAGTCGCTCGATTCTCCTGCCCGGAAAAACCTTCCGCTCGACGGAATTTCTTTGAACCTTGGTTACGTGCTCTGTGAAAAGCCCGGATTGCCCGAAGCCCCATTTTGCAATCATATTTTTATTGTAGGTATCTCTTTTGCGTATCCGGGACAAGGAAGGCGAGAAAATATGCACGGCGGTAGAAAATCAGTTCAGTCGTTCAACCGCCGCTAAAATTATTCATTTGAAAGGGTGAAAATTCTCTTCGCATGAATTTCTAACAAGATCCGAAATGTTCCGGCGAAAGAACGAAGTTTGAGGTAACGTTAGAGCACTTTGATGTCCCAATTTTAACAATTTGGAAGTAACAAGTGAGAATAAATCGGTCGAAAGTTATTTTGAACACTTTTATTATTATATTCTGACCACTTCAAACGTGAATATCAAAGTCAGGGAAATTTCCAAGAAATTTTCTTCTTCGGTTAGATACAGTTTTGATAAAAATGACTCGTACAGCGAAGTATCGATTAGATAAATTTTCATCGCTAGAAGCGTTGTTGAAAATAATACAAATACGTTTTAGAAGTGACGAATTCGTTTTCCAACGCTTACACATCGTTCGGTGTACTTGCAGAAATGAAACATAGCATGAATTACGTCGAAGCCGTTAAAATTTTCGTAAAATTATAAAACGAGGAAAACAATCATACGCAACAAAGAAACTTCATCCCCAAGCTCGGAAATTGGAGTACCGCATATTCGCTCGTTCGGAGTTATTATTAGATTCGCGTGGAGCGATTTTCACGCCAGTTCGAAACTAACGAAACTATACAGTAATCCCGAGGGTAAAGCCACCAGTCTGCTACAGGCGGCAACGACGATGGGTGAGAAATCCCGAGAAATCCCGCGTGAAATCCCATTCCCGATTATCCGTGCATGTAGGTCTACGATACACCGATTCTTACCCACACACGCGTGAATCGCCGTGCGTAAACTGGGTCAAGAAAGATGGTTTTAAAGTACACGGATATACAAGTGTAAACGTCGTGTATAAGGTGATTTCACACAAGCGGTGGAACAGCTCTGCAGTTTCACGAAAGATTTATCCCGTGACTCGATAAATTATTCGATAAAATGATATCGCTTTGATGAATTAATGAAAAGAAGGAGAAGGTTCCGTCGCCGATAACTGTTTGAAAAAGGAAAAATGGGAACGGAAAAAAAACAAAATTAATTAAAAACTTTCGAAAAAAAGATTATTTCGTACGGCCTATTTCCGCGGCTTCAAATTCAAAGCTCTTCTCGTCGAAATCGGTGAGCCGAGTCCTCCGCGTTGGCTCATCGCCAAATTGCATGAGAATCGAAAAAGTTTTATCAGGTTTGCTATTGCCGTGCCTCCTGCATGATTTCATCACCTGACCAAAGCAGTTTCTGTAGGTGTGCCTGAATCAACGTTCGATTCTGTGTGAAAATTTGGCAAATTCTTGTTATCTGATTCGAAAATATGTCTACTAGACTGCCTAAAAAAAAAACATTGTATTTCTTTTTCGATCCACCACTTCGTTAATTCATAGTTTTTAGCGTGATACTGAACCTTGTTAGAAGAAATCGCCGTGCGATTTTTTTTATCAATCACACGGTAATATCTCTCTCGCACTCACATGCCACTCAATCCACCTTCACAGAGTTTTAAGAATTTAAATGGAAAATTATTGTTTAAACAAAAAAAGCATTCAATGAATAAATATCATTTTTAAAGGATCGAAACCTGACAAGTGAAAATGTTTAATGTAAAAATAGTATTTATCAAAACAGAATGCTCTTTATACACGAAAAAGTTTCTATTTAAAATTTTGATCATTTTATTTTCCCGATAGACAGGCGCATCGAATTCAATTAGATCGAATGAATTTAATGTATTTCATGTATTTGACAGATATTATTCAAAGTTTTACCGTAGCTCAGTCGAGGATGCTGGATGTTTATTTATAGGTGCCCATTTTTCGAAAACGTGAAAAACCGTGTTTTACGCAATCTTGAACACGTCAAAGGTCGTGCGGTTAAAACTTTTCTACGACGCACTGATTCGAAGAAAACATACAAGTTGTCAAACTCTATCGTACAGAGTTCCGTCCGTTGTGTAGAAAAATTATTATCTCCCGCCAACCGTTAAAATTGGATTTCTTACACGGTAATCAATTGGCTAATAAAAAAACTCAATGTAGCACCGCTTAAAAAAAATCAAACGGTGATTTCCTTTCACAAATTATTTTGGTCAGAAGAATTTCACATCACATCGATGTTATCGTTTGTTCTTTTTCTTTTCAACGATAAAATTTGCTGAAATACCAAAACTAGCGGAAAAAAAAACTATATTCCTATACATCATCATCTGTTTGCCACAAAATGTTTTCTCATAGTTACTAAATTCGCACCATTCATAATTTTGAAAACACATGACAAAACGCTGGTACAGATCGTTTACAAAATTGGAAATAAAAAATAAATTAAACAAAACATAGCCGATCATCAAGGAAGAGCTTATAAAACTTTAAAACTTTGCAAATTCCTGTGTAGTGCAATTTTCAGCCGGTAACTTTTGGTTAATGCATCGAAGGCCTGATTAGACGTGTAATTAATATGACAAAATTGAATTCCATAGTTGCCGAAGACGACGTAGAACAAGCCGTATCGTCGCGTCTCGTCGCCTGCCAAGCGCTCCGGGTATCGCGGGTGTCATCTAATTTGTATTTAAATTGGATTTTGCCTCTCAGCGGGTGACCCACGGAGACTTTGGCTTATAGCCGACTCCTCTGATGCATGGATAACGCCACCGCGTACAAGTCGCTCACATTCTCAATAACTCCTTGTGCGCGATAACGAACCGAAAGACAACAAAGAAGGTAAATTGTGAAGTTTGAAGCAAAATAATTAATGAATTCTCGGTGCGCGATGAGAACACACGCTCGATGAAAATTTTATAATCAATGATTTGATTATAAAGAGCGAACGAAATTGAATAAAAATATTTCGCTGATAAGGGATGAAAGTGAATAATATTAACTCAGCGATACAAGAGATGTGAAGAGAGTGTAAAAAGTATGACGTAAATTTTTATGGATAACGTGTAATGAAACTTTGTCTCTCTCTCTCTCTCTCTCTTTATCCAAATATTTGGTTCATTACAGTCTCCCATCCCCACATCCTTTCGTTTCTAGAAAAAGATGAAAAAGAACAAGATCTCATGCAAAATGCGAGATCGTAGTTCGGAAAGGAAATGAAGATGATATAGAATTAAGAGAAATAAATTAAACCTTGGGGTTAGCGATCATTTTGCCGATTTTGGATTCAAAGATATCTGCTTCTTTCAGAGTCTAGTAGAAATTTACCATGAAGAGTTTATAGGTGAAAATTATTTATTATACATTAATTACTCGCACTAAATCGTTCTTTGTTCGAATTTTATTCCACGCACAATCACCAATGGATATATTAATTAACTTTGTATTTGGAAAGCAGAATAAATATTATGTCAATAACGGTTTTTCAAAATCGTCAGACTAGAAATTTGTTGAATCCAATCAGAAACTCATTGTTCGTTATACCCATCACTTTAAAATAAATGGTGGGCAATATTCTAATCAGTCAAATGCAAATTACAAATTACAGGCTTATAATTTCCAATTCAAACGATAATAAAGTACAAATCATATTTGTTTTTGGAAATTTAAGCGACATATAATCACAGCAATTACATTTGTATTTTGTAATTAGAAAAAATTATATCTGTAAGAACGTTGAAATTTAAGATATAATACGGCTTAATCCATGATAATAGAAAACTGTAATTTCTTCGAATAATGATATTAAAAACACATGAAAATTCTAATTGATCCGAATAAAAATATCAATAGCTTTCAGGAATTGCGATTAAACCGAAATTAATGATTACACAAAAATGTGACTCACCATTTTTTTTTTTTTTTTTTCAAATTACAAAATACATACGTAATTCAAACATAGATCCAGCCAAATATGATTTGTTAACTATTAACAAATTCCTAAAATTCGACGATAATAACAAAACATTTATTTCATCATATCCAAATATACGTTTGTTAACGGTAAATAAAATCTTTTCTCAGTGTACGATGTCGCATTTATTTGCGTTAACTAACTGTGACTCCGGTTTATTTTCCGTCATAACGCCGCAAAAATTATTCCTGACACGATGTACGGCTTTACGGAAAGCACGCCGCTAGCCTGGTCAGTGTTATAATCAACTTTTCTCATCAGCACGTCGGATAAAAGTCATTGAGCGTAAATTTCGCGTGCGAAACTTTCTTCCCACTCAACAGCTATCGCTTGTTTATTTCAAACGGGAAATTAAACGGGCTCCCCGCCGGGTCAACAAATCAGTGAAACGGTAAGCTCTGGGACTGAGGCAAGAAAATTACTCGAAAATAATCGCGAGCCTCCGAATAAGCGAGTATTCGAATGATCCTTAGACAACATTGAGTTAATTTGAATGAAATTTTTTTTCAAAGATAAAATCAATGTTCCAAGGTTAAGTTAATTTAAGAAATTATCTTTCTTTTTCACCACTTTCGAAATGGTCAGATTGAAATTAGGATAGCTTGAAAGGAGTTCACAATGAATAAACTCGATTTAAAAATCCTCAACATTTTTCAAAATTAAACCTCAGACAAGCTTCAATTATTACTGCAATAGATATTGTGTTTGAATTATTCCCGAAACAGTTTGCGGACCGACATTTTAGATATTACAATAATGAATTCCGATTGATGAAATTAAAGAACAAGAAAAAGATAATTTTTTTATTATTTTACGAGACCATACTTTGCTCGATTCATAGAATACGAAGTATGAACGACAATCGCTAATGCTGACAACGCAATTGCAAATTCTGCAATGCATTTGCGCCTCGTGGGATTACCCGTGTTGGAAATTGAAGTTGAATTTTTAACCTCTACATATGCGGTGGAATAATCATCATCGATACAGGGATTAGAGCTAAATTTGACGAAACAGAGGATCCGAAAGGGATGCGAAAGTAATTAAATTATTCGGATAATATAATCATTCGTTTGTGGTAAATCGATTTATAAAAATACGTATATATATATATAATATATCGCCTCTAAGACCTCGGAGTCTGGCATTTGTTTTTTTCATCCTTTTAGAATCTGCGGGTTCTGATCCCGTGGGGTTGAAGGAAAGTTCCGCCGACTGGCAATATCCCCTCCTCCACCCCCGTGCATTTCGCGCAATTTATGGAAATCTCTTTCTCGACTGTCGGCCACAATTCCGTGCAGGGCTGGAGTTTTAGCCTCGCGGCGCGTTAAAGAAATCCTCTCTACTCGCGGTGATATTGAAATTCCATTCGAAGCCGAAAGTTCAGCCATAATAATACCGAATACTTACGTTTCTTGTTAAGTTAACTTCGACAAAAGCTCGCGCCTTTGTCCTCGGATGATTTCGAGGATTTGCGCACGCCCGTCGCAGCTTACGACTTACAGCATTATTATAATTTTCCTCGTCGAAGTATATATATATATAACGGTCTTCGCGTCGGGTGTAAGGTTGTAGGTACGTCTTTGCGGCGAAGATTGATCACTCGCAATTATTTCTGCAGCCTGAACATCGCTGCCTTATAGTTCCCACCGCGAAGCGCGAAACACTACGAAACTTGAGGCTGCACTCGGGGGGAAAATCAAGCTTACAGGGCTTTCGGCTGGGCGACAGGTTGGAGTAATCAATTTTCGGAACCCAGGAGCAGGAGCACGAGCATCGAGCTGTTCAAACTATGCGTGTAGACAAAATAATTCCACCTTGTTAGAAAAATGAAAAAAAGACAAAAATACGAAACAGCTTAGAGAAATTAATTTAATTTCGAAACTTTATAGAGAAAGAGCCGTGAAGTCTCGAACAAATTGTGTTCATTCACCGAGAAAAATATGATCCCCAAATAATTTCATTTTTCTCTGCGTCCGGAAGTGACAATGAGTTTTGTAACCTTAGCGGTCGTAGCCATGAAATCTAATATCTCTTGCTATTCTTTTCAAATGGTCGCTCGTACTTTTGCAACAATTTAATGTTGACGCAACAATAAATCAATGCCACGGCCTTTGACTGAAGTATATAGTCAATTTCAATAAACAGATATAACGTGAAAAAGTAACATTAACGACTATAATTACACTAAATAGTTACTTGCAGGATATTTCATTGCAATTTCAATAACATTCTTCACCGTTACACTGAGAGAAATTTCATTTGTTACAGTAACTAGAAAAATTCACTAAAACAGGTATCGTTGAAAAAACTGTTTGAATATTGTTGGAATTACGAAAAACGAGGTACGCGTAAACATTTTGCTTTTTTGGTAATTGCAACGCAAAATCAGTTTGTGAGGTTTACTCTACTTTTTTAGTTAAACAAGGCTTTAAAGTGAATTTATCGTTGCGCAAGCATTAAATTTTCGCTACAGTTGCAAGAAAATCTAGCAACAGCGATCGTAATGAGAAAGAATAGTAACGTATACTGACTAGACTTACCGGTAACAGCTAGAAAATTAATTTTCATTTTGTACCTAGAACTATATTTTTCGATTGTCGTAAAAAATGAAAATAGTTAAGGACTGAGCGGTAAACGGAACTAAAAATTTCTCTCAGTGTACTACAGAAACATTCGTTTTATCAGAAACTTTTTAGTTATTACGACGAATGAAATTTTTCTCAGTGATACTTGGTGATGTGACAGTAATTGAAAGGTGAACCTGCAGTTCCCTTTCAATAATTGCTGGATATGAGAGATCATGTGCATATCAGGTTGCGTAGTTAAACATCCTGCAATGCTACTTTCGAACATAATCGTATCGATTATAAGCCCGCGACGGTCTGGAATTATGCAAATTTTATGGTCAATAATCAGGGCTTCAACGGAGGCAGAGTCGAGGGGTAATAATGCTTGAATCTTGTCTCGGCACGTAGCCTGCATTACCATAAAGGCGCAAATGCGCTTTATCCACGGTACGCGCTCGTTACGAATAATTTCAGCGAATCAATTTCACAGCCGTTCTTTTCTTCTTGCTTAATTATGTTAAAATTTAACGTTACTTTTCCACGCAAACATTCTGTTTCATCTTCCTCTTCACCTCTTCGCTGTTTTCAACTTTATTCACCCCGTAAAAAAAATAAAAACCCACTGCCCCATTTCCTCTCTTATCACTTGGTGCGCGATTTTTCATAAAGCACGCTCAGCGACAAAAGCGAAAAACAATCGACCATTTTGAGCGCGAAGCTCGTTTCGGATAAAACACGTCAAGAAGGGTTAAGCGACGTTTCATCGTCTCTCGTCGTTTTTGCTTCGCGTTCTTTCGTTTTTTATCGAAGATCAGTGAAACCGTTAGCGGCTAAATTGTTCACGGACCCTGCAAAGTACTGCTATCAATTTCTGGGCTGCGCATGCTATTTCGAGAATCGAAAGCGTCGTCCTTATGCTCGTAGCGACGAAGAAAATTGCCTCACGAATAACCACTTTTCAATAAAAAAAAAAGTGAGAAAAAAAATTCACGCCCAGACCGCGCCTGACACACGGATGATAGACTTTTCTATTACGTTCTTCACCGCTGTTTTAAGTAAGAAGAATCGCGACTATGTCGTACAGTGATAAAAATTGCCAAAAAAATTATAGTACGTTGAATCAAGGAGTCATTCACTATACCAAGTTATGAGTTCAACGGTTACGCTGAGAGAAATTTTTAGTTCCGGTTACCGCTCGGTCATTGACTATTTTCATGTTTTACCGCAATCGAAAAATATAGCTCCAGGTAGAAAATGAAAATTAGTTTTGTAGCTGTTACCAGAAACTCTAGTATCGGTTACTATTCTGTCTCATTGTGATCACTGTTAGTATATTTTCTTGTAACTGTTGCGAATATTTAACGCTTGTACAACAAAAAATTGTGTTGAAGCCTCATTCAACTAAAAAAGTAGAACAAATCTCACAAACTGATTTTGCGATGCAATTACCAAAAAAGGATCGACAATATCGCAAAATGGTTACGCGTACCTCGTTTTTCGTAATCCCAAGAATATTCAAACAGTTTTTTTAACGATACCTGTTTTACTGAATTTTTCTAGTTACTGTAACAAATGAAAGTTTTCTCAGTGCAGAAATGAAATTGTAAATCCAAGGAAGGCATGATTTTTTGCAACGACGAAGAATCAATGTCAATCGAGACAACTGAAATCATGGTGAATCTCTTAAAATCACATAACAACGCTGTAGGACTTGCGCTGCAGGCATTGGAAATCATAAAAATGGTAGTAATTGTCTTACGGTAAATGTTGAATGGTTTCAATTAATTAAAATTTATATGAATTTCTATCTTGTCGTGTGCTTTCGTTGATTTCCATTCTACTAATTGATTTCTACTGATTACCGCTGATTTCCTGTGATTTCTTGTGATTCTATCCAATTGAAAAATCACTGGAAATTTTGTAAAACGCAAAAGAAAATATTGGAAATGAGAAATAAGATTGCAGAAAGACAATCGAAATTTCTTGATACTCTGGGAAGTAAAAAGTCACAGGATAAGGAAGAGATTTATAGAAATCGTTCGCCAAAATCAATGCTAACGAATTGAGGTCATTCGTTTGACTTTCAAAGTAAACGGACCTTCGGGTTGGAAAATAATCCTTTCACTATAATACGTAAAATACGGTGAAAATATATAAAAATTGTTTGTAATATTCCGGCGTGTTTTCCCAACGGTAGAAAATTGATCATTTATGCATATTATGAAAGTTGATGTATATTTCACCCCGGCAAAGGAAACAAAAGCAGTTTGAATTATTAATTCGAGAGGGGCCTGAATTCTGGCAATTTTGAGAGACATATTTCCGTTCTTTTTCCGGAGACACATTTTCGCAACAGGGCAGATCACGCGTGGCACGTTTAGCCTGGCTGTTCTATTATACACTCGCGTGATTCTGAGGTGTAGAATTTCACGAAACTGAATAAAATATGCAGGCGTACCTACGTATTGATGCAAACGAGAATATGTCATACGCGACAGGCCGAACATACACAGCGAGAAGTCTCTGACAATCAGCCGAAACCCGACACGTCTGACAATTCGACGAGAAGCTCGAAAATTCACAGAGAACCGTGGAATAAATAATGAATTTGCATGAGCAAGCTAACAATGAGACACATGCGACGTGCAGCTGAACACCGGATATCTGACAAAAGACCGGGAAGCTCTCGAAGGACTACGATTACACAGGTAAGTAAAAAAAATTTCTTTTTTGGGGGACCAGATCACCGTACCTGAAAGTTTTTCGACATGCTGAAATCGAATATAGCGTCAGAATTGCTCCAACACCCCCAGATTTTCAGTATTTCTGGTTAAAACATTCGTTTGTCAACCGCGAACACGTCAAGATTTTAAGAGGCTGAAGTTAGTCACGTTATTTTAATGATTTACGTTTCGGAAAAATCGTTATCTCACAGTTACAAAAATGTCTGAAATGCAACAAACCATAATTGGACTAAACGTATTCATATTTTGCAAACTCGACTACTTCAAAGTCACTATAAGCATGCAAGATAATAATTTTCGCCCCTCATATTTCGTTACGTTAACGTTACTAACTTCAGTCACACAAGATTTTTTGATCCGCAAATACATACAACTTAAAATCTTGGAATGATGGAGCAAGTCCGACACCAGATTCGGGTTCGGCATGTCCAAAAACATGTATGTATGGTGGTTCGGTCAGTCCAAAAAAAAACACTCTTGTTTGTGTTCCTGCGTTACAGATGACGAGGGTAAAAACTCCCCTGATAACCGTGGAACTTTTAATTGGACTCACTCTTGTGCTTCGAGCTGCTTTTCCACAGACCCCTGAAGAACGACATCCGAGTTGTTTCGTGAACGACTCCGGTGTAACAGCGACGTGAATTTCTTCGGTGTGTTTGCCAACGTTTCCGAAACTCTTCGTTGATCCGTTTTTCTCTAACGCCTCGTTCTTCTATCCACCGATTTTCGAACCGTCAATGACGCGAGATACCCGCACAGGTTGGGCGTCTGGACGCCTTCGCGGATCTCCACGATGTGGATGAAAGTTTGGACGACGCCTCGGCGTCGGCGCCGTCGAACTCCCACCGTGGCTCTGCACACACGCAGAGGGTTACAAAAGCGTGTACGATGCAGACCCGCGTGATAAGAGGAGATGCAAGAGCGACACGCGTGTATCCGTCAATACCCGTCTGACCGAGGATTTCAAATTTGCTGAAAATTTTGCTCGTTGTCATTGGGTTAAAAAGAAGAAAACCTAAAGCGAATTGACGTTTCAGCGATAATGGGAGGGGGGCTCTTCTCAAAATTTCAGATACTTGAAAATCGGCATAATTGCTGAAGGGGGAGAGAAAATTGCACCGAAGAGTCGAAGAAAGGTAAAAATGGCGTACAGTCGTCATCAAGCTAGCTCAACAACCTCACGACACCGAGGATAATTTCTACATCCGTTCGTTCTACAAGGTCGAGAAAAATCCTCTTCGACAAACATTTCAATTTCGTATACATGGCTCGCTGCGTACTTTGGTATTTTCGCAATTCCCCAATTAATTGCCAATTTCAACGGCAATGGCTCAGCATGGGATAGTCAATTTTCCAGCCTTGCATCGATTCCAAACGCCGCTCGACAACCGGCTTGTTCGGGAACAATTGGCCCACCGATTTCCTCCGCCTGTACTGTGGGTGATTATCGCGAACGGTTTACCTTCGATCCTACAGAGCTCTCGTATATATGCGATAAATTTTGTCGAGGACACAATTTCGGATATTGCGAATCCCGACCTGATGTATACCGAATGACGGGATGTACGCCATTTCTTGGCTCGTTATCTCGGGCCCTTTGTTAACATTAAGCACGATGTATATAACAGTAGTATATAGGAATGAAAATAATTTATCTTCATATCCTTTAATTTCTCTCTTGCCAATCCCCGAGCTGTCCTGAAATAATTTTTAACTGCGTCGACTACGGATTAAAATTCGATTGGTACAGCGTAATAAAATTTGTAGAACAGCTACTATCTATCTTTGAGAATATCCATACGGATTTATCTATTTCGAAAATTTACTTTCTCGCCGTTATACCACAAACTTTTCATTTACAATTGTAATCTTTGCACCTGCAAGCATTTCACAAAACTTTCGTGGAACATAATCTCTTCGTCGAACATCTTTCAAGACTGAAAAAAAAGAGATCAAGAAAGGGAAAAATTTCTATTGTATGCATATTCGGTAGTCCGCAGATGAGTCAGTATCTACATAACTTCGAAGCAAATCAGGTGCCTCATTTCCATGATCCCGCGTTACGAGAAAAAAAACCGTCCCTTAGCAAACCTGCTTCGGCGATGGTTGAAGTAAAAAGATGGACCGTCTGACGTAATATATTCCGAAAATTGGTCGTATCTATTTATTAAATAATAGGTTGATAAGAAGGAATATTTCCAGGTTTTTATTTTGGGTGTTTAAATTGCATTGAAAATCAGCGCCTGTCGCAGAGTTACACGATGTGCAATGGGAACGAGAATCTAATGGCATTGAGTGGATTGAATGAAAATGATCTTGAAATTGGTAAACAATATTCAAAAACGATGGAAAATGTCTGCGGTAGACGATCTGTATCACGGCGTAAGAAACATCATCATCACTTCCTCGACCTTATCGCGAAGATGAAGCGATCTCGTCAAGGCGCCTTGAGAGCTGGAGACTTGGGAATACGAATCACGTATAATGGAAACTGTATACCTTGACATCCGATGTCAACCGCAGCTGTGACATCGTTGGTGGAAAGGCGAGTTTGGGGGATGTTGAGAGAGCGAGGAGACCCGGAGAGGAACGCGTAGCGCTTTTCATAACTCCTGGAAGGGCAAGAAGTTTGCCCGGCTTTCACGACGGAGCAGAAAAACATTTAATTTTCACTCCCACCGGGCGGTCATCGATCATCGCTTAGAGGGAGCGAAGCTTCCAGTGTTGGGACTATCGGCGGAAAAAAGGTTTGAAGGTTCAGCGGGCAGCTGGCGTCGCTTCCCAATAAACAATGCCAGTATATAAAGCGTATGAAATTCGTCAAAAAAGAACGTTTTATTCTGTAGAATAAACGTGCAGCACCTACGTATTTTATTGCGAAGAATGTCCGCCGTGATTTCGGTTTATTAAACGTTTTTGGTGGACGTCTTACGATAGTTGTTCATATGCAAATTTTATACGTTTGAAACCAAACATTTATAAATCGTATCTCAATTTGTTGATAAAACGTATCGAAAATCCGTTATTTTAATATTTATGGTAATCGTCTAATATTTGGATATTGATGACTACTAAGAGACGTTTCGCAAGTACGTTTTAAAACTCAAATTATGAAGGAAATTTTTTCTATTAAAATGTGTTGACAATGTCCGTTTAACTAACGTGACAAAATGTTTTCTGTTAATGACGCTTTAATCTTTCATTATTTATGTCTAAACGAATATTATACAGTGTTAAAAAACGTTTTTAATTGGACCTCTAGACTTGAATACATAACGTATCTTGGATGTGTAATTGAAAGCGTATATAGTACACTGCTATAGAGGAAGATCATTTCACGTTAGCTAGAAACAAGTCTGGGTTGAGTTAGAAAGCGTACGAATTTAGTTTATATATGTGAATCGATTTTATTATATCTTTGTTAGAACGTTACACAAATATCTTATATCTATAAATACTCATTTATCAAAAAAAAAGGTACATCTTGTAGCTCATAGACACAGCTCAACCTACACTATACTTTCGTCTTCACGGTAGTTACAACTAACAGAAAACGCTAAGAATATTACACTTATATCAGAAATATTTATATGCCTGTATGATTTGTACTTTTATATGACTGTTTTTAAAATTAGTTGACGTTTACCACAGTTTCTTAGCCCTTCTTTCGTACATAGGTATGCCGTGATCGAGCTAGTTTTAACCAGTCTTTCACGGCACACGAAACACTGGTTTCGGTTGCATCACCAATTTCCTTCTTGCCAAGAAAGGTTTGTTTCACAGCCTCTGAGAAAAAATACATCAAAAGGAAGGTACAATATCACGATATTGATAACTGATAAGGAATAATTTCAATGTAAATTGTGATGAATCTCGAATATATTGGGAAAAAAGTTAACAGTTTGCATAATTTGAATAATAATGTGTGAATAATATTGTTTTCACACGATAAATCCAAGTAATAACTGTTTCTCGAAAATTTCATGAATTATTCATTACCGTAAACAGTTTCCATTGTCAATGTCTTTTGAAATGAGACTTTGTCCCTCCCTGCCCAATTGAATTGCATCGCTAATTCGTTTGTGAGTAGTGACCTCATTATAGCCAACACACATTGGCGACCGCTTGTCCCTCCAATAGAAGCCAGTTTCCCGGTCTGCAACAAAATACTAAAATGAATGAATGTCGAATTGAATTCAAAATATTCTTACTGTTATCAACATCGATAACAATTTTGACTAGTTGGAGATTGTCGATTCCTAATATTTTTTCAGCATTTTTTAACGTTAACCCTCTCGATCAGACCGAGACCGATTTCATGTTGAATGAAAATCTCTCACCATATTGATATTTCGATGGGTGAAAGCAGTTTACCTCAGGGTTTAGGAGTATCTATAAGGCCATCTGACCTTGCTTAATGGAACTATGCAGTTAGAACCCTGACCTTGCGACCGATACAGTTTTATGAAGCCTCAAAGTGCGTGTTGCGTAGAAGCAACATACGGTCCGAGAGGGTTAAAACGTTACGAACCGCAATTCTGTATGCCTGTAGTAATTTTCATTATTCCTTTGCAGTCAACACATACCGAGCGTATTCTTCAATGAGAGACAACCCCCTCCCTAGTGCTAAGCCAACTCAGGCACATGACGCGTACGTGAAGTTCGGTCGAGTGGAGACTAACATGGCCACTGGCATTCTATCCCCTCCCGGCCGAGCCTCATGTGCCTGTGTTGGTTTGCGCTAGGGAGGGGGTTGGCCCTCATTGAAGAATACGCTCGGTATTAGTACCTATCCGTATGTCATGACATACATATTTTGAATATGATTGCAAGGTCTACTCACTAAATAAGTTCGATGCTCTTCGGATTTCAGGATATTTTCGAGGTTGGAGAAGTCTTCCATGGAGTTAAGAGGAAGTTTTGGGAATTCGGCTGGTTTCTTTGTTACGTCGATGCTGACTTCCTTCTGTTTTGAGAAGATTTTACGTAGTAGCAGATGGTTTTGTTCAGTGTAGGATTTAATGTGTTCTAAATACTGCAGAGTTTTTTCTTCAAAGGTATTCTGTTCGCGTGATGTGGTCGGGGTTGAAGGTTCAAGTTGTGAAAAGGATCTTGATAAGTCATATTGCGTGGTAGACCTGATGATCCTACTAGAAATGTTTCTATTTGATGTTTCATATCCAGACAACTGATTCGGTGACTCATGGGAATTATCATTATACTGGTGCTGTACGATCTTGTGGGCCAAGTTTTTCTTTGGTGTCTGATTTTTGGTAGATCCTTTGGCTGAGTTAATGTAGCGAGTATTCTTATTACGGTTAGAAGTCGATTCATCGACTTCGGACGGTGGCAAATTCTCGTCAGCTGAAGAGGTGTAACCTAAACTACTTGAACTTTCACGAGAACGCTTCGTTTTTTTTTTTTTGTTACTAACGTGTCGATTTTTAGCCTTCTTCTTGTCGGTTTTGTGTTTACGTTTTTTCTTTTGCGGCTCAGGTTCGACATCATCACTGTTCGTAGCTTCATTCTCGTCCACGTCATTGGTAATATCTTGCTGAGGTATTACAGTGGATTTTTTAGCGATGTTGCGAATTATTCCGGATTCATCGGACGTGCCCAGCTCCAGTAGGCGCGCCATCGTTGCTTCGGTGTCGTGGTAGTCATCTGTTAGTTAATCAAGGAATATCAATCAATACCGAATGCTCATTGATTAGCAAAATTAATCACAAATGTACAATATGATCAAAATATATCGTCGTAACTCTTATCCAAGTGAAAATTAATATGATTGAAACATTCAATCCGTATACAATTGTAAAAAAAAGTTCTACGTTCCAATAATCACCTCCGGTATGCAGTACTTTGTGAATGGCAAACTTTGGCCATGTTTTTTCATAGGCAGCCTTTGATTTTACAAGTTTTGTAAAATGATCTTCAGTTTTTGTCCGTGGCCAGTAACATTGGGTGTTGTTTTCGACCAGCCAAAGAACTGGTACCAATGCGCATTCTCTATCTTCGCCAACCAAGAATTCAATCACCGCATACATAGTTCTGCAGCACGACTGAGTAAAAACATCGTTAAATGTATCATATTCTCTAGTCTGGTGTATAAATTTATATTTGATCAAAATTCAAGCACTTTTATTCCACTCTGAGCAAAAAGTGCCAGTTTAAAAGTTTTTAATTAGGACATCAACATAGGAATATGCAAGGTAGTATATAAGTTAAAAGATGAATCGATCATGAAACATTATGAAGATTTTGGGAACGCATGTCTAACCAATACTTGAACGTCAATGTGACGTACAAAACTATAATAAATCAGCTCAAAAGTGATGTTATGAACATATGGTAGAGTTGGGTATATTGGACTACTAGGTAAATTAGACTCGGCATATACGGTATATGGTAATAGGTATACGATAATGTTATTTTTTGCTAAACATCTCAATTGAAGCAAACTTTTAATATAAAAGAGATAATGAACCTACGATTCTCGGGAATGTGTGCGAGGTAGACATAGACATACTATACATGTCTTGAACGAATCCCTCTTCCTCGTACACATTGCCGAGAATCGTAGGTTCATCATCTGTTTTTTGTCGAGAGCTCGTTTCGTTGAGATGTTTAACAAAAAATAAAAATTTTATTTCATTTCGTGTAGTATCGGAGTTACTGCGAAACCATCTTTAAATGGAAGACAGACGAATTTATGTAATATATCATCGACGCGATAAGATTTCGCTACGTTGAAACTTCTTACGAAAAAAATCCCTAGTTTGGAAGATTTAATAGGTTTCTGATAAAGGTCTCGCTTGTACTTGAACGGAGTACCTATAATTCTATATTCTCCGGCAATGAAAAGGATTGATTTGATCACTAATATTTCTGTCCCACAAGCTACTACATTATCCGGCCTTTTTATTGATATTTTGAATTTTTTCGTTTCCAGAGCCTGACATTCACGAGAATTTCCAATAAATTTGGGTTTAGGAATAAATTTTTCCTGACAATTAGTTTTACGAATAGAACTTAGTTCTTCAAGTCGATTACTCAGCTGCTGCAGCGGCAAGCGTTTCGATCGAATAAGTCGTTTCAAATGGCCCAAATGATTTTCATACACAAAGCAACTGTATTCTTCTAATGGGCCAAATCGTTCTACGTCGTCTATGACATGCAGCAGCGAATGTACATTATATACGACAAAGTTTTGTCCGTATATCTTAGCACCTTGAGTAACGAATTTTTCGATCATATCTTGCGCGATGTTTCGAAAACGCGAGAACAAGGCTGTATTCGATAGAATATACACGGCGGCAGACAATAATAAAAAATGTTTGTACTTTTTTCGATCTAGCACATCCCGCATTACAACAGGGCCGGAATATAACAAGAAAAATCTAAATTCTGTCGCTTTCCATCGATGCAAATCCAAAAATCCACGGGGCTTTCGAGGAAACTCTGCCGGAACATATCGCGCCAATAGTTTCATTATACGTTCAATTTCTAACAAAATATCCTTAGACAATTTGCAATCACGTGAACCCTCGACCCAGTATTTAAGGAGCAACCTCTTCAAAATTCCCAGGTAGATTAAATGCATGGGATCTAAAGGAAATTGGGAGACTAGTCCCACGTAAAGATCTAAAAGAGGCGAACGTCCTTTAACGTGACGATCGTTTTCACTAGGTGCAACAAAATCACTATCTTTTCGCTTCTGGAATTCGGTGTCACATGGATAACACAGTTTACGGTTGAGATGAACTGCGCGAATCTTACACCTCTCGCAAGCATCCTTACCCGAATGTCCTAAACACATTTTCAACATAGATCTCGCGGGCGCGTCACACGCGAATAAACCAACTCTGACAAAGTATTTGGTGCCATTAAACTCAAAACCATTGGTGCTTAAACGTGACGTTTCTTTAATTAAATCTCGTAAATATGAAGATAGTGGCATCGGTTTACCCGTACCATAATAAACACCAATTACAAATGGGCTATCATCGATCATTGAAATACTGCGTCCCAAAATTGGCCAAAATGATGTTCCGCTACTTTTATAAACGGGAATCCCATCAATATTAAAATCAACTCGCAACGTATGTTCAGGTGACAGTCCTTTTTTGAGACCTGACTCGAGTTTTTGTCTCAAGCATTTCTCCAAACCGAAATAACACATTTCTCCGTTGTCTAAATTTAACGTTTCAATACGTCGTGACGTGTGAAGTAGAGTCCTAGCACTTAAGGGTAAGATAGGATGTGCTGGTTTCAATAATGCTAGCAATTGATCGATCGCGTTATGTGTGATGTTATTTGAAGATGCCCAGTCGCGCAAATTTTCAACAAAGTTCGTTTCATCATCTAAATGCACTTCATCGCTGACGGAACTTGAATTATCTTCAGAACTGTACAACGTAGCTTTGATGCTATCTATGTCACTTTCGATGTCTTTGAAATCTTTATTATCGCGGTTCGAATTAGAGTTTTCTTCATTCTGTTCATTACTTTGATGGATATGATCAACATCATAATCGCTATCTATAGAGTGCACATATTCTCCGATACAAGACACATGTTCATGACTAGCATCTTTTAATTGTGATTTCGTAAGGTGCTCGAGTGCACAATTATTGCCTGCAATACTCAGTAATACTTTACGAGTATTTATAGCTGTTTTGCGACGCAAATGTCGTTTACTCAGAACTTTTAAATCATGAGGCATGTTATAAAACTAAATAATAATACACACCAGACAAGAAATGATGTACGCTTTAACGTGCTTGCCTTATTTGTCGTAAATATCCGCACACCACTCTGAAAACTAAAAGTTAAATGAACCTAATGAACGTAGTACGTGAGTCAATACAGAAGATTCATAGCAATAAAGCTTTTACACGAGTTAGCGCAACAATTTATATAAAATTTTATTGAAAATTAAGTAATTTGATCAAAAATGCTGTTTCGTGTATATTTTCTTGGATTTGGGCTAAATAAATATTAAAAAGGCATTTGTAGCCGAACAATTTTGTAAACACGAATAAAAAACGTGGTCAGCTACCCATCGAACGTATATAATACGCAGGTAATGAGTAGTTTCATTCTATTGGATTTGACTCTGACATTTACCGATAAACGCATAGTATACTCATGATTTACGTTCAGTAGTAGGAATCGTGATATATTTCAGGACTAGATAGTACTGTTACTAATATTATTATTCTATAGTACTTATAGTTCTATGTATCGCTATTTATTGTTACTACAAATTAAACAAGATCGTAGTTTAACGTTGAACCAATTCTGGGCCGATGTCCTGCTTATATTCTAATACTTTTCGAATAGTATATCATGACGCCTACTACTGAACGTAAATCATGAGTATACTATACGTTTATCGGTAAAGATCAAAGTCAAATCCAATGGAATAAAATTACTTGTTACGAATTTCCTGCGTATTATATACGTTTGATGGGTAGATGACCACTATTTTTACCAGTGTTTACAAAATTATTCAGGTGCAAATCCCTTTTTAATATTTATTCAGCCCAAATCCAAGAAAATATACACAAAACAGAATTTTGGATCAAAATACATAATTTTTAATAAACCTCTATATAAGTTGTTGCACTAACTGGTGAAAAAGCTTTATTGCTACGGATCTTCTCTATTGTCTCTATTGTCTAACATGACCGTCTTCTTCTGATGGATAATAATTGTTATTTTCAATTGAAGGGAAAAGAAAATAAAAAATATTGTCAAAATAATATTTCTGTGATTTCGATGGCACAGAAATATTTACGTGGCTGTATTACTATACTTTGTTACTTTGGAAGATGCTACGAGTTCATATGTATGTTATAGATATGTTGAAACGGTATCTAAAAAAATAATAAACACGAAACCGATTTCAAACAATACAGAGCAAAAGTTACTAATAACCGCATGATCACATGGGATGATTATTAACATGAAGTTTTCCTCAAATTCGACAAGAACTAATATAATTAACCTATAATATACGTATCATAGTAAACTTAACACATATAAATAACGTTTAAAAACAGTTCAAAAATATTCATGAACGTTATATAATAAACAATAAACTATTCCATATTTTTATGGTACATCGTTTGGTTTAGAGAAAAAGACGCAGAACATTACACATAGTTTCTTTTGAAGAAAGAAAAGAAAGGAAAGAAAAAAATACAGAAGAGACAGAATTTGAGTTGCAAAACACATTATTTTTTCAACCAAGAATGCTCGATGTATTAAGACAAAATACCACCATATTTGGAAAAATATGTAGTTGTACTTACCAGCGTTATTTAATGACGAATTTGCTTCTTCCGTCTAGGCCGCAGATTAACAATAGCTTCTCACCTTTTTTGCTACACGATCACCGATCGATCCGAGCACCTCCGCATTCGGTTGACGAATAACGCCATAACCAGCGCCTGAGGCCAGTTGCAAGGGTGGGGATGAATATAGGCTCCCAGACAAAGACAAAGATAGAGGAGACGCAAGAGCGACAGAGAGATCGTGCCCAAAAGGGAATCAACTTTGCCATATATGCCCGTGTTATTCCGAGCTGTCCTTGTCTTACCACTCGCTATACTTACACTTACTGTATGAATGCGCGGTCCATGGGATAAGTTCTGTCTCTACATATAATTATTGCGCTCTTACTCTAGCTTGCAGCGTTACCGACGCTGACGCACCAGAGCAGGAGAATAATATATCAGTAGTGACACAATGTATAACGCACAGAACTCCGATAAAATAGCGCGAAAAATAAACGTACAAACGACGTTAAAAATGCGACAGGATATGATGAACGCTTGTTTTAGCAAGTACTCATACAAGATATTGAAGTCTTGACGTAATTCGTGCCAAATAATGAGATTTAATATATTATAATATGATAACCAATATTGTGAAATAATTATAAAAATGTACAATAAATTATTATTCTTGGTACGAAATTATTCACGTTTCGGACACTTCTTTATTCTCTTCCTTTTATTGGTTATATCTATGTTCCATGCACCGGTAAATGAATACAAGATCAGTGTTCAGCTTTAGTTACCACATAATATTGGCATCAAAATAACGGGTAATTAAAGTCCATTTTTCGGAAACTAATTATAAGATAATCAACTGATTTGGCCACCGCTTGGCATCAGGCGGTTCCGCATACATGAATACTAAAAGTGCGTTCATAATCTGAATATTGTACTCAACGTTGAATTTTCCTCAATCGTGTTGAAGTAAAACAAGTATGAACCCATTTGATCAAATATACATATTATACAATTCAATGTATCTTGAAAATAGTCCGATATTGAATAAATTTCATAAACGGTTATTGAACGTAGATCACAAGTAGCAGTAAAACGTGAACAATAATCGTTGAAAAAATACGTTCATCAAACGATGAATATATTTCTGTGCAATAGTGGAAAACCGCAATAATTAAGCGCTTAATTGGGGTTGCTGGTAGTTGTATGATGAATGTACAATATATATATATATATATATATATATATATATATATATTAGGGTGTGTCGAAAATGAACTTTTTTTTTTCTTCGCTCCTACCACTCAAAACTTTAGGTTTTGACATTAAAGAGGTCCTCGTTCAAGGAGGGCGCTGTAGCTTGAAGTTTAGAAGTCGCTCAACGAGGATTTAGGTTTCCCATCTAATTAACACGTAAAAAATATTGTTTTTCGTTCAAAATGATGTCAGGCATCCAAAAAATTGGCGATTTCTGTGCTTCTTGGCTTATTTGAAAGCATGACTCATCCCCTAAACGATGATAGGTCGTTTTTCGACTTACCTTGTACCAATTTTTTTTACGCCACTTTTCGACCACAATAGTCACTTTTTCAAGTTTACAAAGTCTCCAATGTATCAATGAGTTCAAAATGAATTGCTACAAGTATTGATTCTTGATTCGAATATAAATAACCAATTCCAAAAATTAGTGAAACATACAAAATTTCTCAAAATAAACATGGTTTTTTGAATAAAATTGAAGATACGGAATTTACCAATTTTTAGAATTGGTTATTTATATTCGAATCAAGAATCAATACTTGTAGCAATTCATTTTGGACTCATTGATACCTTGGAGACTTTGTAAACTTGAAAAAGTGACTATTGTGGTCGAAAAGTGGCGTAAAAAAAAATTGGAACAAGGTAAGTCGAAAAACGACCTATCATCGTTTAGGGGATGAGTCATGCTTTCAAATAAGCCAAGAAATACAGACATCGCCAATTTTATGGTTGCCTGACATCATTTTGAACGAAAAACAATATTTTTTACGTGTTAATTAGATGGGAAACCTAAATCCTCGTTGAGCGACTTCTAAACTTCAAGCTACAGCGCCCTCCTTGAACGAGGACCTCTTTAATGTCAAAACCTAAAGTTTTGAGTGGTAGGAGCGAAGAAAAAAAAAAAGTTCATTTTCGACAC
This sequence comes from Neodiprion lecontei, assembly GCF_021901455.1. Classification (NCBI taxonomy): domain Eukaryota; kingdom Metazoa; phylum Arthropoda; class Insecta; order Hymenoptera; family Diprionidae; genus Neodiprion; species Neodiprion lecontei. Next base: position 25,462,793 of record NC_060260.1, on the reverse strand, counting down.
ACCCTAATATATATATATATAGATGTTGTAGACACCAAGATTGAAAATGAATTTCATAAACGTCTATCACGCGTAGATCAGAAATACCAATAAAACGTACATTATAATAGTCGAAGATATACGTTCATAAAACAATCAATATACTGCTGTGCAATGGTGAATAGGAAGTATGATAAACGTCTAATTAAAGTTGCTGGCAGTTGTGTCATGAATGAATATTATATGTTGTGATTACCAAAATCATAAACGAATTTCGTGAACGTTAATAGCTCGTAATTTGTAAATTCAAATGAAACGATTCTGATAAAACGTTGAAAGATGGAGTACCAACATCGTTAAACATATAAGTTTTAAACGATTTTCGTACGAATAATGAACAAATATACTATACGTTGCTTTTGCTATAATAATACGTATTTTAAACTTCTGTATAATGAAATACGCATAATAAACAGAGTAATCATACGAATAATATCCATCCGAAATATTACAGTATATGTGATACGGTTGAATTTTATACTTATACCATTATTAAACGACTTCGACGTTTCATATACGAAATTTATACTGGTGTGTGTTTATTGGGTTACAACCGCAAACTACCAGATTATTCGATTTTCAGGTTCTTGTTTCACTCGGGAACTTTTCTCGATAAAATTTGGGCGGGAATTTTTCTCTCCGGTATAATTAAAGGCGGTCGGAATTACGAGCACAGAGTAAGTTCTACGGTGAAAAGAGACGAGGGTTATTATCTCGAGGATCTGAATTGAATCGAGAAGCGTCGGTGAACTTTGGAAGTGTCTACGATAAGTGAGAGTCCGTCCGTTGACTGGTGAGCATCGTCCAATTACCATCCATCAAAGTGGGGATTGGAAAATTGGTAAATTGGGAAATTGGCTCGAGAAGTACGTAATTGCTCGAAGATGGTGCGATTTAAAAATTTGCCAACGGGATCGGGACGACGGGCAGAGATTCGAGTCGTTAAGGATCGCGAAAAACGTCACCTCGAAAAATTGTCCCCCGACTTTGGGTCACTTTGGGGAACATGGATTAATTCGCGAGCGCTGTTTCAGGAGCGATAAAGCAAGACGGAGCTCAAGAAACCAACCGAGAGAGAGTTTTAGCGGCTGGGTAAGAGAGAGTCCGAAGAGCCGAGATGGACCTGCGGTAAATTGCGGTGCTAAACCGGCCCAGGTCGTTAACTTGCCGCTGACTTCGGTCAGCCAAGCTGTCTGATGCAGTCCGGTCAAGTCCAGCCGCACATGGTCGCCGTTACACACTGATGCAACTGTTTTGTGGCCCCGAGTAGTTTGTCTGATGCAATTCGTGACTGGCGGGCATCAGTCAAAACCTGGGTGCACTTTCATGTGGTACAGAACGGAGGTACAGTCATTGACAAAAGTGCTACCGAGCAGTTTCACAGAGTCTGCAGACACTCGATAATCATCGATCGTTGGAACGCCTCAAATACGGTTTCGTCTAACGATTCTCAGAGTACCGTCAGTTTGCTGGAGAATGTGGGTTACATTCTCCGACCTCAGGGCCGAAAGTAAGTGGGTAAAGAGAAAAAAGAATCGAGTCAACGCCGTGGCGGTGGCGTGGTGGAAAATATGTCACACATGCTTTTCACGTCTGTGCCGTTTGTTTTCATATTTCTTCATACAGCCAGACGAATTCGAAAGGGTAGGTAACCGGGACGTGACGGTGGTTCAAATTTTATCCCGAAAGGGTAAGGCAGCCTTCATGACGCGCGTTTTTGAGTCAGTCAACAATGTCTTTTAAGTAATTTGCAAAAACGGAGAAACCTCGTCTCTACATTGCCTGCCAAACGTTAGATGGTGCTCTTCCTGCAGAGTGACGTCCATCAGAATTCAACTCTCGCGAAAAATAAGAATCTTCTCTAATGAGCGTGGATGATTCTCCCTAGATGCAAGGACAATCATTCATGTCACTCTCACCGGCAAGCAGGCTTTTAACGAGCACAACGAAACGCGCTGTCACTCGATCCAGGAATCGATTGAATTTCCCTATTTTTTTGCAGTGGGACGAAAACCGGGCAGCGGAGAAAGACACTTCGGAACGAGTATGTCTGGTCGGAATTTCAAGAACTTCTAACTGCATGCGCCGACGCGTGTGACTGGCCCTGATATGACGTGCAAGGCGACTGATGCAACACCGCACGCGGTGAGGCTTTGGAGATGAATCTGTGCATCGAGAAACTCGAACCAGGCCAGACTGCCTGGCCGTCTATGGAGGTAAAAGAAGAAGAAGAAGAAGAAGAAGAAGAAGAAGAAGAACAAGAAGTAATAGTAGTGGTAGGGGAACGATGGCTAGGGAAAAGATAATGACATCGAACTGAGCCGGCTGCACCGGCTGATGCAAGCTTCGCAAACTGTGGCGTGAATCAGAAAGCGCGCATACAATCCATCCCTCCTCCTCGTTATAACTTAGGTATGCACCAAGAACTCCGATCGAGTTTCACCATGAGAAACGTTGCCTAGCCGGCGTTATAATTGGTCCGCAAGTTGAGGTTGATTGTGTCTTGGATTGCTGCATCAACAGAGTATCGCAAATCACTTTTAAAAGAGGTGAACTCGCAGCTCACATCCACCATCTGTTCCCCCTGACTTTTCTATTTCCTCTTTACTAATGGAGCTTTTTCCCGAGTCGCTCCGCTCCGGGTCTCCTTTACTAGGAGCTCTAGCCATGCGTCGCATCTAGCCGAACTTATATCTATACGAGCTACGCTCTTACAAATTTAATTCAACTCTCAACTCGTGCTCCTTTTTGGTCCTGGCGTAAACGCTGACTGTACATGCAACACGCCACGTGCCATCTCAGTGTGCGGCATCCGGTGAAACGAAGATATTGAATCCGTGTTATGTTTCCGTGAAACGGAGAGCGTTGATGGTATTTTTAACTTAGTTTTGCAGTTTATTGTAGCAGTTTTATCACCCACTCATAGATTGTTCCCTATTCAGGGAGTGAGAGTGAAATGCCGAATTTGAAAAGCTCCCAAAGCGTCAAATTTCGAATTTTTTTACGGTGAAAATTAAAGTACGGAATTCAAACTTTGACGAAACGTCAAAGTTTCGAATGGTTGGAAATCCGGCGCACATAGTTCCGAAAGGGCAAATTTTCGAAAAGATAAAATGTCGAAAGTGCATAATTCCGACAAATCAAAGTTCTGAAAGTGCAAAAATGAGAAAATTTTAAAATCAAACCTGGACGATTATGAACGATGGAAGATTTTCATTTCTGTGACTTTATGGCTTGGTGCAATTACAACACTTTGTCTATTTTTTTATTTGAGATTTTCGATATTTTTACTTGCGGAACCTTAGTAATTCTGATTATTTACACCCACTCGTTGAGTAAATTATTCCGCGTGAGTGTATTTTAATTTTCGAAATTTTACTCCATCGGAACGTTACATTTCTGAATTTAACCCTATCGTAATTTGAGTTATCGGAATCTTGCGTTTCAAAACCTTGTTGTTTCCTAAAAGTTCGATTGCTTTACTTCAAATTGCCCCACCAAATAATTCGGAATTAAGCGCTTTCGGAACTTTTCAAATTCAAAACTTAAACCCCACCCCCTATTCAAGTACGTATAGTAATCAATACCTGCAATCGATCCGATAACGAAGCAGACAAAGTTGTTCGGCAAAAGCCATCACGATTTTGAGTTTCAAATATTTCGAGAAAAAAAAAAAAACGCGGATGACGTTTCTTTACGAGTCACGGATTGTCAAGTCCCAAAATCGTCCTTCAGCAGCCGAGGAGAATGACTTTTTGCCCGAGGCAAAATAATAGCAGCGAGGTAAGAATTGACTGAGAGAAATTTGATAAAGGTTGGAAGCAATACCGGACCATTTTAGGGTCGACACAGACAAGCAGAAATCCATCATCTGCGAGTAACCAAGTTTCCGCAGTTCCTCTCTCACGCTTATCGCGGCAGTTATATACGAGGCGACGCGACGAGCTTCCGTCATACAGTTTCGCCAAGTGGATTTCCACTCCGTTGTCAAACTGTTGACAGATACCAGATGGTGTCCTCAGAGCTCGGCGTACTCGGATTAGAGAATACGAAACGAAGGATGGAACGTGTGTACTCCGCAATGAGACAATGCCGGTTCGCCGAGTGATTTCAGAAACGTTCGCCGGTCGGTAATTTCATTCCGGAGTAGAAATATGTCCGCAAATGAAGCTTTCGCGGTCGCGTACGCGGTTCAAAACCTTCGTTAGACACCCGCGAGGCCTGAACTTGACCCCGATGTCAAACGAACCGGCTGTCGGATGTCGAGTGCGAAATTCGTGCCACTCGGTCACCCTGACAAGGATCATAAATGGTTTGCGCACGTGGCCCAAACGTGCGTGGTCGCTTGGTTTGCCGAGTAAACCGGAAGTTAACCCGGTACGTTATTAAACAAACAGACGATCCTGCGTAACGGCTATACGTTTTGAGCTCATTTCTGCACCCATGGTCGTTTCATGTAAAAGAGTTTGTTGTAAAATGATAAAGAGGGCAAGCGGCATTGTTGGTTTTGTCTGCTCACATCGGGGTCCAATATTCTTGTTGTTTACTCTGGCCTATTATACCAAATGTGGACAAATATAAGCGGAATGACATGAACAAATTACCTCAGGGTTTACCTTCCGGTTCCGCTTCTTGCTTTAGGTTCGACTTTTAAGGATGAATCGGCTAGTGAGTTCGAATAGAAAATTGGGAAAGGAGAAGTTGAGAGCAAACAAATGAAACGACACCCCTTCTAAGTAATATAAATGTATCTGAATAAATTCGTAAAACAGAAGCTGAGATATCAAGAATTTGAGAAAATGTTCTGGAACCGGATGACTGAAAATTCTGATATTTTTGGGCTTGTTTTGTTCATCGTAAGGATTTCCGGAGGTCGGCTGGAGAAAATTTTGAACATAGTTACCTGGCGAGTGGGTAAAAATATATATTTGTAAATAGGGTACAACAAATGTTCGTCAATAACTGCATTTGAATGTTATAACCGCGATACCGATTACCTCGACAAAATTGTTAAATCAGACACGTAGCTTGCGATAGCGAGTAGTGAAAATCTATTAACAGTGCCTGCTAATCGATCAAACACAGATGAAGAGAAAATGCGATTACAAGTTGTAAAAACGTTGAAGAAGCGTAGAGAAATTTTTACGTAAACTCGTTCAGCGCTAGAAATATCTACCCTCATTGTTCGTAGAAATTTTTTACAGCAAACTGACCGTGCAGCCGTTTTATCAGCACCTAACACGTCTCTCTATAATTCTCTAGGCGCTTAGAGAATCCGAGCCACGCGGGGGATAAAAGGTTAACGATACTTGCTTAGTGGCTTTTATCTTTCCACTAAATCCGGCTTATCAGTCTAGCAGAAAGGCATAGAGAGACGGAGAAAGAGAAAGAGAAGGAGAGAGAGAGAGAGAGAGAGAGTGGAAGAGAGAGAAAAATTGGATAGGCGAATCCCCGACGGAAAGCAGAATTAGAAGAATGGTACAGCAAGCGCGAAAACAGTGCAAATCGAAAAAAACGAGTCCCGGAATATCCTACGGGAGAAACTTTTCACTGGAAATTGCACAGTTATACACTTGCACTTGTGTCGGTGCGCCCACGACGCCTCGCTGGCATCATTTTTCCCGCTGTCAAGAGTCTCCTTTTTTTTTTGTTAATAGCTATATCGTACAGCTGCCTTATGCCTGGAAATATATATCTATATGTCTATATCTATGGGGGAAAAACTCGGCCGGTGGTGATGCTGGAAATAATAAGAATTCTTTCCCGGCATTTTCGTTCTTGTCATCCGTGTTCGGAGCGGAGAATTCGGAAGAAGCATTGAATGCCTTGAAATATTTGGGCTCAATTCCCCCCCACCCCCCTATTTATTACCTGCTTTTGCCCCATAGCCGTTTCTCTGAAGTGAAAACGTGGGTGATGCCTGTTATGCTGCGGAAGATAAAAAGAGAGTTTCGAATTCGCGGCATGAAATTTACATATTACACTGCAGAGCACACACGTACGTGCCTCTGCGCCACTTTGACTGGGCTTTTTATTCGCCACGAATGCGAGAGAAAAGTGCGAATGTTGAGTGGTCCATATTCTTCTCGGTTCATATTCAGTGGTCGTGTTTAACTTCGGAGATAATAAATTCACGTGTTTGTTCGTAGGATCGAAGATTCGCATAAACATTTATCATTGGAAGATAATGGAATTTACGGCGTAGAAATTCACGACTGCGCATGCTTTTGTCGCTGAAAGTTTGATTCAGTCCGCAATCACACGAAACTGTGATTGCCTCTGTGTTTGAAAATCACGGCATTCAAGGATGAGCGTAACTACACCGTAATCACTGTCTGGAACACGGTCCACTAAGTCGAGGACGCTCGACGTCTGACGGATGAATCGCGTTAATTATCGACCGCCGAAATCGTCCTTATCTTCGATTAATCGGGTCTCAATATCTCCCCATGACGAGGCGGTATTAACAAAATTTAATGACTTTTTTCCAACATCCGAATTAGGATTTTCCTCAACTTTGCTCATTTTTCTTGTCTATGAATAGTCTGATCGATACATTTGGAATAATTCACTTTATAGAAGGTAGTTTTTAGTGAGTTGAAATGAAAAATATTCATATTTTTATACTGAGAGAAATTTTGATTTCCGGTTACCGCTCGGTCCTTAACTATTTTAATTTTCTACCACAATCAAAAAATATAGTTCTAGGTACAAAATGCAAACTAGTTTTCTAGCTGTTACCGGAAAGTCTAGTATCCGTTACTATTCTTTCTCGTTACGATCACTGTTACTATATTTTCTTCTAACTGTTGCGAAAGTTTAATGCTTGTTCGACAATAAATTGATGTTAAAGCTTTACTTCACTAAAAAAATAGAGCAAACCTCACAAACTGATCTCGCGTTGCAATTACCCAAAGAGAATCGACAATAGCGCAAAATAGTTACGTGTATCTCGTTTTTCGTAATTCCAAAAATATTCAAACAGTTTTTTTAACGATACATGTTTCACTGAATTTTTCTAGTTACTATAACAAATGAAATTTTTCTCAATGTACGCAAAAGTGAAATTCAGTACATGGAGATAATTCACTAGCCGCGTTTGTTCGAACAAATATACATATAATTTATTCAACTTCGACACACTTTTCCTCTCAACGGATCAAGTCGGAAAGCAACAACGATGTGGGCGTATTCCATATACTTCGTCGTACAATTACGATGCTGACCGTAACAGGCATGCGTAGGTAAATGTAACCTGTAGAGGAGAAAAATGAACGAGTAGAAAACGGCGAGGGGTATAAAACGATGTTCAGCCGAGCTCCATTTCGAGTAAAATACCGCTTCGCAACCACGCAGAGGCCATTAATCTATCCTACGGGAATTTCAATTAATTTCATCCCCCATCCTATGAACGTCTAAAAGTGCACAACCGCTAAATTGTTATCCCTTGTTCGCGTCGAACTCCAGCAGGACGCAGTCGATGTGCGTCGGGTTGAAAACCCAAGGACAAAGAATCCCAAGGACATAGACACGTGGTTCGAGGACATTTATTCGAGGTTGAAACAGATCTTGAGATCCGGAATTTCAGGCATTAATTCCTTTGCTCGCATTTTCTATCAGCTTCATTGGTTGACAAAGTTAAGTTTAAACATGGAAATTCATTTTGAATTACTTGAAGAACGTCTAAACAAGACATACAAATTGCTTATTGTCATTCTAGGAACTTGCGATCAAACGATAGGCGAATGAAACTTTGCAGAGCATCGTAGCTTGGGTCTCAAAATTAGACGCCATACGCAGGTTAATTGATCGATGGAATCCGCGACTAATTAAAGGGAGACTTATCGCGTTTCATAAGCCTCAGCTATGTAGGAAAACCGGAGTGTTGAGAGGATGGTCGTGGCATTATTCGGAATGACCACGTGCAGAAAATTACTACAGCTTGAATTTGTGTTGTAGATACATATATACCATATATATATGCGTATACGTGTGTTGTGTACAGCAACGGATCGAGGATGATGAAAATCGGTGCCAAATCGCATCAGCAATTGGCTTTGGAACTCTTGGCAATAGAGAGATAAACAGAATTCCTACAAGCGTGCATGATCGCGATAGAATAGTCGGAAACGTGTAACTAAAAACTGGAAAGATATGGAACAGTGAAAGGACATGGATAAGTTGGCCAATCCGTATAATAACCACCTTACTCGGGAATGTGTGATTGTTGCGGTTGCAAATCACGTGATAGCGTTATGTGAGTGAAATATTGCGTGGAAAATTAATCGGGAAAGTGCCAACACCGTTTAACATCTTTGTAGAATTCGTACATCTTTGTTAGGCTCAACAATGAATGTCACACGACTTAGGGTCTGTTTTTGGTATTGTGATTCCGAATAAGTTTAAGTATTTGAATTTTGAAACACAAGGGTGAGAAAATTATGCATATCACGTAAGTATTTCAACGGAAGACTGAATGCTTTATTTAAATTAGAAACAAATTTTTTTCATAGCGTTGCAAAAAATTCTGCGGGGTTGAATATTCATTCTGGATTTTCTTTGCGAAATGGAATGTTTGATAATACTTGTTTCGAAGCAATATTTCTTTTTCTGCTTTCTACTAAAATTGAGTATACTTTCCACCAAGCGAGAATCGATACTGATCCTCGAGAGCTTGCGTTTATTTTGAGGGTTCTCTTCGACAGGATGTGCGTACCTGTTCATCGATTCTTAACACGATCGATATACGTTAGTGCGTCTTGTCAGGTTTCCAAGACAACTTTGGCGCTCTCCGTCATTCCGAGTAAAATAACAACGGTTATAACAGGTATTAATATAGTAATAGCCTTCAAGAAATTACATTCATCGTACACGTGTTTGAACTTTGTAATCGCAATGACTGCACATTCATTCACATGAATGGGTGGCTTTGTTCATCCGCACTTTCAGCACTTATCTGCATACGTGGATCGTTTGTGTGAAAATTCAAGTATCGAGTTTATTTGTAGGAACATTTTTCAAATGAAATAATGACGCAGAATATCGACGTCTTCGGTTGAGGTCGCACCCGTGACATTGGGATAATAATGAAGCAAAAAAAAAAAAAAAAAAAACGAGATCCGTGACGTCTGAAGCTGATAAATGTGAAGCAATTTTTTTATCAGACTCTCAACTACAACGAGCCATCGACTTTACCCGAATGTCAGCAAAACACGAGGCTGTGTTGCAATAGGTTGTCAAGGAGGCTGAAGATAATACGACGAGATTTCAGAGAAACGAGAGCGCCTGGAGGAGAGTACAAGGTATGGTATTACCGCTATTACTTAGCTCCGTTAGAAACTGACAGACGGGGGTTGGCAGGCGGCGATATTGCCGGGAAGAAGCTGTCCGAGAAAAAGCAGGCGTAACACGGTGTCAAAACTCCTGCGGCAGCGTCGTATATACATTTCAGGTTTGCGACAGAGAACGCCGCTTCGTTTCACCCGCTTTCGTCGTTAATTAATCATTTACCACCGTTTGATTAGGGGAGAAAAACTTTATTTGTTTGCCATGATCTGGAAAAACCCCGGATAACTCAGAACCCGGTAACGAGCATTTGAGAATCCGACGATTGGAAATATTTTCTTACGTTTTCGTTCGGTGTTTACCTATATCTCCGAAATATGGAATAAAAACCTCAACGAAGACGGATCTGCTCTTTCTTCGATTATTTTTCTAGGCGCTCGTATTTTCCGCAGGAGAGCTTTATTAATCGGTATTTTGATGATAACAGGTCGTTCAAAGTTGATGTATTTTTGCGACTCGTATACTTTGAAAGAAAAGTACGTTCACGGTAACAACATTTTCAATTATCCCATATTCACGAGCGTTTTGTACTAAATCCGCGTCAATAATGCTTCAAACGGGTTGAAATTTGGCCTAAATCTTTATTTTCACACGTGAAGTATATGTATACGCGGACGCAAATTAGCCTTAACACAATTTCCGCTTCAATCACAGAAAAGAATTTCACTTGTTTCTCGTTACATAAAATATTCACTAAAAAATCGCCTAGTACTAGACACAAATTTATAAAAAAAAAAAAGGATAATTTTGAAAACTCACTCTTGTGCTTGGAGAACCTTCGCAGTTTCTTGAAGAACGGCATTTCCTCTTCTGTATTCCGATGGCTGTTCGAAGGCTCCTTTCCTAGGTTTCAGACCAATATCGTTTTGCGCTCCGGCAGATACCGAGACTTGTCTCGATTGCGTGTATTCCGACAACTCGGGGTACTCGGATCGAATAGATCGTAAACGACGGGAGGCGAGATAACGCGACGATCGAGGTTCGACGACAACTGTGGATCCCCGCATCGGGCGCGATCTCTTTACGTTCGGATCCCGCGCTCCCTGTGAAACTCCCCAGTTTCCGACAAATCGTTCTTCCCTTCCCAACACCTCGGAACGTAGTGCGGACACAACGCGTTGCCCGTTGCCTATAAGCCAAATACACCGTCGATTTCTCGTCAGACACGCTGTATACCCACCGTATCTATTTGATACGTCTCCCCTCTCCCGCAATAATTCTCTCTTCTAAGTCTCTCTCCCCTTCCCTCCCCGCACCTTTTCGCCAACCTACTCAATTCATATGCATCCGCAAGTCTCAGGCGCTGGCGCCGCCAAGGTTTCGCATATCAAGCGTCTCCAAAGTCCACGTTTCAAAGCGACTTTCTTAACGTCGCTCGTTTCCTTTTTCAACTATTTCCTTCGCCGTCCAGTCGTTGTTTTTTCACGCCTCGCCTTGCATCGTATACACTTTCCATTTCCGTTTCTATCTCCTCCAAGCATTTTATCTCTCGCTCGTAACGTACGTACCGACAAGATTCTTGATCTATTTTTTGTCCTTCTTCCTAACGTGCTAGAATGTTGGACACAGTGCATAACTTCACTCGAATTACGGTTTGAGCGAGGTGGTAGGTATTCACTCGTTGATCGAGTGTGAAGCGATTTAAAACAATTTCATGCGATTTCGTGTGTTTTCAAATGAATTCCAAGCGATTTCGACCGATTTCAAGTTATTTCAAGCTACTTTGAAGTGACCGCTTTCCAAGGTAGTTTGAGATTTCAACGTGCGATTTTGTGCGATTTGAAGGGATTTCATACGATTTTAAGCAATTACACGTTATTTCAAGTGATTTTACGCGATTATATGTGATTTCGACTGATTTTAACTAATTTCAAATGATTTCAAGTGACTCTGAGGTGACTGCTTTACAAAGTGGTTTGAGATTTCACCAAGAGAATACACGTCCGATTTTATGCGATTTCACGCAATTTTAAGCGATTCCACGTGATTTCGAGTGATTTCAACTGATTTCAAGTAATTTCAAGTGGTTTTTAAATTTCAACAAACGAATGCCCCATCGCGTTTACGTAACTAAACTTTATACTTAAAGACAGAGCGTTCTCATAAAAAACTACATTTTTCACCACTAAACCATCACCCGTCACTTTGACGTAATTAAATTAGTTATTGTGCGCAAAGTTATCGAAGTTTCTGTCTAAAGTCTAGATTCGCGCAAAATAAGATTCGAGAAAGTTATTAATATTCCATCAACCCTTTTTTTTATACCGTCCCGAGTTTCACTCCCCGATCATCACCGTGCACCGATGACAGGGTATATAATCACACGCGTTACCTGAAGGCTGATTGATGTCTTGCACGCATCTTGGGAATTCAGTAGGACGGTGGTGAGGGGGAAGGATGGGCGGGGGGGAGGGGGGGGGGAAGGGATGGTCCCGGCATCGAGTAGCGTGTGGGTGTATATATATTCTTTCACGGGGTGAACGTGCCACGAGCTTCATCCCCCTTAGAGACAAGTTATTTTTATTCTCCATCTTCTTTTCCTTCTTCTTCTGTCTTGTTTTTCTTCATCGTGGTAAAAAGAAAATGTTTGGCCCCGCGAAGAGGAGCACAGTTTTTCTCCTCCTTGGAACGGGGCGAGGAACATCGATCAATAAAATTCCGATGGACTCCCTTGTTCGAGGTATGAAAGAGAAAGAGGAAGTGGGCGATGAAGAGGAAACGAAAGAAAAAAAAAATAAAAATAAATAAAAAAACAAATAAATAAACAAACAAAAAACAATGATTAAAAAATTCCTCGTCTCTATACGCATCCAGCTGGCATACCAAACGTCGCAGCCGCGCTTCCTTCGACGATTTAACGGAAAGGTATCCCTCTACATTCTCCGAGAACTATCACGGGGTTCATTGAGCGCGAGTAGCGCGAGCGGTTGAAATCCTTGTTGTTCAACGGGGAGCATAATTTCCAAGGAAAACTCAATTAGGCAGCGGAGAGAAACTCGCGGAATATAACCGCGGGCTAGGCTGGCAGGAATCCAGATGACGGTGAAGGCTGGGCCGGAAGTTAACCCTGCGGTGCAACACGCGTACGTTATTACTTCGCCTTGCGGAATATGGTCGGGAAATTTTTCCTCCCCTGCCCTTCGCCGAGGCGAGCTTAAAGCCGCTGCGGCTGTGATTTGCCGCTCGTCATTCGTCCTCGAGGTTTTCCTTCCCGTTCTTCGTCTGGACGAACTGCAGGCACGAAATTGAAACTCCCTGGGTGTCGACCAATTTTAAAGTTGAGCAGACTCCGCGTGCTCGCGGGAGGAGGGAAAGGGAGTAAAACTCGACATGGAGCTACTCCTGCGCGGACCACGCTGGCGAATTTGAAAAACGAAAAACCGGCTGGAAACACCTGCGGAACGACGCGGAAAGACTTCGAGGATCGCAAACTTTCCGTGGCTTCGACCACCCTTCTTTGCACCCCAGCTATATATTTTCGTAGCAGGGACGTATACCAGGAACCGTTTCCATCGCGGGACGTGAAAAGTTTCGCGAAGAACCTTGTATAGTCGACCAAAACGCCGGGAATGGAGGTTGAACTCAACGACCCAACATCTACTACAAACTTTAGGGAATTTTGACAGGTACAAAATGGAGTGGTGAACCCTCGCCGAAGAAATGGTAACTCGCTTGATCACTGCGGAGTGAAATTTTTTAAATAACGTAACTCTCAAGTCGCGAAACACACTTCAATATTTGGAAAACCATTTACTCGAGTTGAATCGACGATTACGATGATCGTAAATCTTTTGACGGGCCGTATTCTGCACTCTGTCTACTTCGACGAGGGAGATTTCTCACCGTTATTGCTAAACCTCGAAATCAAGGTGGGAGTGAAAGTCATAAAAGTCCGCCGTTGCGTCGAAGCTCAGGTTCAATAATTGTAATCACGCGGAGACGCCGGAAAAGTTCGAGCCAATGGACCATCTTTGATTGGATTTGATTCGATTAAGTCGAACGCGAGGATGAGGCCGAGGTAGCAGGTAGCGCGGATGTGCTCTTCTAGGTAAAATCAGCAGGAACAGAGCACCGCGTGCCAATCAGGTGGAATTACGTTGGGAAAAATGCTACCCGAGGAAGTAAATCCAAGGGATGATTGCCTTCCAGCGTCTGGTGGTTCAGCCGTCTACCTCCAACATCGCTGTGTGTGCTTCTTATATGACATTTCAAGATTCGTTTTCCACAATTTAGAATAGCCGTAAGTGCTTGTTGGATTACCTGGATCTCGGGACTTGCTGCGAGAAATAACGTCGTTAGACAAAACCGTTTTTTATCGTACCCTCCAACGACTGATTTGAGATCTTAGCGTTGCGTTGCCACTTACGTGTCAGAATTGGTGATTTTTTGCGCTCCGTTATCCATCATGGTATGGACTTACTGAAACTAGACATATTTCATTCGTACGAATCCAAAATTTAATGCATTCATACCCACTTCGGTGTGCAATATTCAGCCAGGTCATCCGGTATACCTGATATGATCTTCGCGTGCAGGTAAATAACGGTATACTGTTTAGCGAATTCGCGTTTGGTTATTTATCGTAACGTATTGACAACAGAGTTGAACGTATTACACGAAAAATTTATGTCCGTTGCGTATTTGTTCCAGTGTCAATTGTTGCCCATTGCAATGAAAGTCATTCGCAAATTTATCTGTAATTCACCGTGAAGCAGATTTTCTACTATCGGAGCTGAAAATTTACAGTCGAATAGAAGTTTGGAGATGTAATAATGTATCATGATCGTGCGAAAATCAGAAAAGAATTTTCACATTCGATAAAATTTAATAGAAATTCAATTTCTTTCGGATAATATGTAACGTTGAGTAAAAAAAGTACACCGAAAGATCGATGGATGCGAGACTAACTTTCTCAAGCGTGAAACAATCGCTTTATGGCGATCTTTATCGGGTGGAAACAGAAATAATCGTACATATGTTTGATTTCTATGGCAATAACGGTACAAAAAACGAGGAAACCATTTCGCGTAACAAAAGTGCTCGCACTTATAAAGTTTCCACTGAGACGAGACGTAGGTACGACGTGGCCCTGAATCGCTGAGATTCCGCGGATATCGCAAGTGAGTTTTTCCAATTTCCTTTCTCACAAGCGCCCCGTTCCCCTGATCCTTGGGCCAGGACCCTCGGCCCTTGTATCCGAATTTTTTATTTATCCGTTTCAGTTCACATCGCATCAAGCATTGGTGTGAATGTTGCAGTTTTCGCTTCGCCGAGCCGACAGGAATTGAAATTTTTCACTCAAAGCAACGATTACTGAATTTTTTCAACTCCCAAGGTAAACCATTTTGCCATATCATGCACAGAGTCATTGCCATTTCAGGAGATTACGTACCGCGAACACGACCTCCTTTACGATCAAATAGTTACATGGAAGTTACCGCGATCTAAGGAGAACTTGATCGGCTGGATAATAACCTCTGTAAAACTTGTGCAAGTGTGTATATATTCTTTAATATATATATATATATATATATATATATATATATAAAATCGAGGGATGATCGACGGATTCGAAATGTAATAACAGATCAGATATATCTCTGGGCATTGAGGACGAGTTCCAAATTGATTTCCGGTCCGCTGGTTTTATTTCTAATAATCTAAATCCCGAAGGATTTCGCGTTCTTTCGTATTACTCGGGGTACGAAAGTTGTTTCTTTGCCTCATCCGTTTTCCCTGTATCGTCGTTTCTACGGAAGTGTCACACTTTGTTGGGTACCAAAAAGAAGCAAATTATCCACGTAGAACCGTTGGTCTGGAATTATTTGCTCCGTGAAATTATAGCCGTGTCTTAAGATTTCGTCGAGTTTAATCGTTGTTACGCGAAAACTTTGTCGGCAAAGGTCAAAGGAATATATCATCTACGTTGTTGCTGTTTCCATATTGTTTTTGGAATGGTGCGCGTAACGAAATAATAAATATTTACTATTCCACGACGACGTACATATAATAATACGCGTCCGAGTGTAAATTGTAAATATTATAGCTCTGGATTAGGAATATATTTTTTTTTTTTCAAATATGCTCATTAATTTTAGAATGATTATTTTCTTGTCGAATGAAACTGAAATTAAGCGTTAATTTAACGAGCGCGTACAATTCTAAAGTCACTTTATAATTAATCTGAATATAATTCCGTCAGATGATGTAATTCGCTAATTAGTTTTCAACTGATGTTTACTGTGTGAAATTTCTCTTGACATCTGCGAATCTATTTTATCCTCAAAACTTATCATTTCTATACTTAGAGCTTTATGTATGTCATAGAGTCAATTAATTGACGTAAGTGTATAAAGTGATAAGTCAACTTAAAGAACGTGCTAATTTCAGGGCATAAAATAAACATTATATAACGCGACAAGTTTCAGATTCGTAGGAAATAATTATATAAACTAAAAAGTATATACATTAAATTTAAACTAACGAAATAGATCATTGTATAAGAATATGAGGCGTCCCGTGCTTCCGCGTTAACAATCAAAAGATTCTTCTCAATTTGCTTAATATAATATTTATATACAGTATTTCCGCACTTGCAACGAAACAAATCCAATGACCCGCGAACTCTATCAAAGAGTCTATTATAGAATCTTGGTGATCGGTCAATTAAGAAAACGTATTTTTAGTTAACGTTTCGACCCGGATATGGGCCCTCCTCAGAACGATTTATTTTTTTAACTGTCAAGAATAACAAAAAGATTTTTTATAAGATAAATAATAGTACTAGAAGTAATCAGACTTAAATATTGTAGATGTAATACTCTTAGAGCTATTATATATTATTGATTAGTAAAAACCTTTTGATTAATTGAAATAAGGATGTCTTTAAGTGTTATTTACCTTTTGAATTCTTTGACACTTGCGAATTAATTTTATTGCTAAAAAGACCTTCTTTAAAAACCTTTTAACACAATGACATATTGACTGTGAAGAAACATAGTTCTTTAATCTTTTTAATTAATGACTTCCAACTATTAACTCCCACATATAAAATAACTTGAAGATTGACATTGTCTACCGTCACTCAAAAGAACACTGTCTCCACCAATTGTAATTGTGAATTCGACTACATCTTAGTCCACTTACTTAATTCAAAAGGTAAATAACACTTAAAGACATCCTTATTTCAATTAATCAAAAGGTTCTTACTAATCAATAATATATAATAGCTCTAAGAGTATTACATCTACAATATTTAAGTCTGATTACTTCTAGTACTATTATTTATATTGTAAAAAATCTTTTTGTTATTCTTGACGGTTAAAAAAATAAATCGTTCTGAGGAGGGCCCATATCCGGGTCGAAACGTTAACTAAAAATACGTTTTCTTAATTGACCGATCACCAAGATTCTATAATAGATTACATACGAGGTCGAGAATTCTTATTCATCAGTCTATCAAAGAGTATAAAAAATCTATAAATAGGGCCATGGAACAACGGCGATAAGAAGAAAATCAAGCGAGATATTATGCCGCTGGAATCCGGTGCGAACCGGCGCGACGATGAGAGGGTAAAAATTTTGAATGACCCAGTCCGAACGTCGCGACGATCTCGCGGTTGCATTGGAGGTTACATTAAGCTGAATTAAAGTCGATCAAAGGCTTGTCGAATTAAGAGGCAAAGTCAAGTACGCAAATTTACAACAAGTCAACGAGATGCTCAGAGATACAAGGTGCAATTCGCTTAAGGCTACAGCTGCAGAGCAAGGAGAAAATATCATGACGTATATTATGTATGCCTATACGAGTATGTATAAAGCTTTGAAGAAAATCAGTTTTGACAGTTGACGGCGAAAGCAGGGAAGTAAATATAGGTACCTAAATCTCATTTTCGCGAGAGCCAGAAGTGCGCCTTGAAATTTAGACGCGACGTTTCTTGCGTCTTTGTGCTTCAGAATGTTTTTTCGTCGACGTAGAAAAAATTTACGCTTTTCTCGAGGCCGTTTTGCATTCGCAAATTGAAATATATACGTGATATGTACGTGTGAGAAGACATTTACACGCTGTCTTGATTGATTGGTTCGCCGCAAAAATTGAAAGGTTCTGTACTAGTTTTCACACAAGATCTTCATCGTTTTGTGATGCAATGTTATTTATGAGCCCCGCGATACAAGAACGCGGTATAGACGAAATTTGAACGTGTTCAAAACCTGTCGTACAACTGTCGTTCAAGTTGAGAAAGTTTTTAAGATTAGCTTTTCGATAAATCTGGTACCGTTAAGGCGGTTCTTCGTTTTTCAACTGCGAACGAAGTGTCTTATCTTTGAATATACGGAAGTTAAAGGATCCAATTTTATACATACAAAATTTCAGGGTAGTTTTATGGACATATAAGAGAGAACTACGAGTTCGACGTTCTAATTTTGAATCGGTAAAGTGAGTGTACCAGTTATTGACACGTTTAGAACCAATTATTGAAATTTTTTATTTTACAAAATTATAATTTGACGGTACAAATTGTGAATTTCTCGATGATTAAAACCAATTGGTAGAAGGTTAGACACTGCGAATGTATTTTTTTGGTAATTTTAAAACTACGGATCAAACAGATACAACCAAAAAAGGTTAATAATTTTGACACAATTCCAGGGTGTTTTAACCGAATAAATTTTAAATGGAGAACTTTTCCACTCCCGTCAAAAATGAAGCCATTTCAAGCCAATTCATCATAGATCTTCGCGATTCTGAATAGTATCAAAAAATTTTTAGCTAACGGATAAGTCTTGAAACAAAAGTTGAGATTATGTTACGGAACTTTGTGATAGTTCTCAAGAAAATACGAGTAGCTGCGTCATTCTAGCTAGAAATTCAACGATCTAAACGCAGATTCCTATAAATATAAGATAATTAAATTAGGTATATAAAAACCCTAAAAGAAAGCACTATGAGTTAAAGAATCGCCTTAATGAAATTGCGCAAACTTTGTTCTCTGCAAATGCGTTCCGTTTGCAGAATAAATTTTCTTTCAACATTGTCGGAGAAATGAATTCCGTGTATCGTTAAATACTTTTCCGGTCCTCTCATTCATTTGGGGCATGAATGAAAATAACATATCGAGTCGATTGCAATTTTGCGTGAGATTGACTGAAAAAATATAACGAGGTAAACGAGCAGATTTGATTTTGAAATTGCGATTAAATGTAGTAAATTGACTACTATAATAAGGTAGACTAAACAATTGCTTGTACTGAATTTTCTCGTAACTATTGATTATATTAATTCGACTATAATTTTATACGATATTTAAAAATAAAATTCCCTTTCACACGAGCGTGATTCAACTCTTTCCGACGGAAAGCTTTCGTGACGAGTTCCATCTCGATATGTCCCCAGCCACCTGGTCCAGACGCCTGTGCAGAACACCCGGATTACTGTTCGAGAACAGAGTGCAGTAGAGTCGATACGTGGTGGGTGTTCCTCCACCCAAGCAACACGCGTTGTGTTTCCGTAATGTTCGCCTACCTTCAAGCGAAACGTGCATACTATACACGAGTGCACGTATCACACGCTGCAGTGGAGACCTGCAGAATAATACGTGCGATCATGAGAGCAGAGATGGAGAAATATCGGGGGAGAGAGCTGGATGCTCAACGATCGAACACTCGATTGCATCCTGCAGTGTTCAGCGAATTTTGATAGACCGAAAGGTGAGGTATTGATGCTAGCCGCGTCGAAGAAGGCGACGGAACCGATGGAAATGGACAAAAATCACGGGTCTTTTATCTACTTGCATCGAATGCTGAATCCCTGAACCACAACGTGCAATCTCGAGTCGATTTCTGTAAAAACAATGAGCAACGCAAATTCGAAGACGACGACTTACGAAATATTGACGATTTTACAACACGCGACAAAAGTTCGGACGATTCACATCTCGATGTTATTCCAATTTTAAAACTTCGAGATCAGCCAACTCGTTGCTGTGAAGTTTGAACAGCGGTTTGAAAATCTTGTAAGCAAATGTTTAGAAATGGTAAGAACGTGCCAAGTATATATAAGTCAGTGGGTGACTTGCAAAAATTCAAAACGATGCTTTTTCAGAGATCCGAAAATAATCTTTCAACGATTTTTAGTAAAAAGTTTTGTTACTGTACAAAATTTATTCGGATATGCGGAAATGATACTGAAAATGTTTCGTTCCGAAAATTTGTTCAAAAGGCAGATAACGGAAATTTCGCTCATTATTTAATTTATAAGTTATTGCGAGTACATTCCTATTTGAGATATAAAAACAACAACCGTAGAAAAATTTTTTATTGAACGCGCAACTTTAATGCAGAGATCTATAGCCGAACGTAGTAGGAAGTGATCTGCAAGCTGCAAGAGAAATTTTGGATTCAGTCTGAACTCGAATTTTTTCATTCCTGTTGAATATGCAACCATTTGTTTTCCTTCTCCTCGAGTAGGAAGTTGAAAAGCGATAATTTTCTCCAAGCGAATCTATTTGTAAATATAAATTCACCTGGTATATCGGACCGAAAATAGTTATCGTATATTTACATCCGAGTTTTGCATCTCTCGTACATATTTCGAGAGTAAAATGGGTATACGCTACCGCAGTGCAGTTTCACCCTGGCAACGCCCAAAAATTCTCGCGGTTTGTTTGCCTGGAGGGCTGATTCGGCGTCGGGGTAGATAGGCGCATATATAACTTGCGCAAAAATTATGTTCCGGCATATATTTAGAGAGAGAGAGAAGGGTTTTAGAAATTGCGTTGCATTTCACAAGAGAGATAATATCGCATGAAAAACAAATTCCAACGTTCACTGGCTACTATTTGAACATATTTTTAGCTAAGAAAATTGATTTTTCTTGTCATCGCAAGTTTTATTGTAAACGAAAAAATTAACAAATAAGTACCGAATATTTCATTAATCCGACAACAATTTTTTGCATACCATTGTGGAACAATCTGCTGATCCGATGACAATTCGTTTCCTGCCCTTGACGCCAACCTTTTGAACCGACAATTAGCCACTTTAAGACAGCCGAAATTGAAAATTATCAAAAAATGATTCATGAGGTATATTTTATCAATATACGCGAAGGAATTTTGTATCGCAAATTTTTCAAAGTCATAAAAAAAAAGATCGTCAATTTTCGTTAGATTTAACTTCGATGAGTTACAACAGTTAGTTAAGATTGTTAGCGAACAGCCGAACGCTGATTGCGTCGAGGCAAATCCAATCAAATCTCGTGACGAAAGTGTTGGTATTTAATTTGGCCAGATAGTTTCGAAGTTACTAGTTAAATTATCAACTCGATAATTGAATTGCCAAGAGAGGAAGATCGGATATCAATAATCTTCTCTGAGCACCAATATAATGATAATAATAATAAAAGTAGACCAACATAATCCTAAGTCACAGATTTCTGATGATCCAATTTGACCCTCGTTATCAATTTTCTACCACCAAACCGCGTGTTTTTTTTTTTTTTTTTTATTTTTGACTAAAGAAATCTCTCCATCATACAACAGTCCATAATTTTTAAGGTACCGTAAGTTACAAGTCAAACGATAAAATCAAAACCCTGCGATCTTCTTTCGAAAGCTCCTAAATTATTCAGCCGATATTTGCATTCTAGTTTTGAGATGCTTACTTGTAGATATTGATTGAAACGAGCGATTTATATAACAGATTGCAGAAGTGGACTTCGAACGAGCGTGCTTACAGCTCACTGTTCACTGATCTCGACCGGTCGAATCTCGGGGTAGAAGGTCAAGAGAAGCTTGCACGGTGGTCTCGTACCCGGAAGCTTATTGATAGTCGAATCGTAGCTGCTATGCGGAGATTAACGCTGCTGTGATCCTCGAGGCTAATACGTACAACTTGAAAGTCGACTGATCGTCGACAGGTTGAGTTAAAGTTCGAGTTTTGTTTCTGATTTTTAAGTCGCGATATTGGTAAGGCAGAGATGTAATACATTTAATTAATTGGATTATTTAATTTCACAACGACGTCGCGAATGGTTGTCGTTTTGTCTATGGAAATAATAACAGATATTTTAATTCTGAACGACCAATTCCAATAACCCTTTTCTATGCTGCAAAATCTTTTTAATTGATAAAGTCGCATAAAGGCAATTAAAATTAAGGTTACTCAGACTTTTTACAGCTGCAATCTTGTTTACTATAAGATCTCAGAATTATACGCTTCAAAATTACTGCCGTGACGAAAATTGGATAATTTT
Organism: Neodiprion lecontei; assembly: GCF_021901455.1. Taxonomy (NCBI): domain Eukaryota; kingdom Metazoa; phylum Arthropoda; class Insecta; order Hymenoptera; family Diprionidae; genus Neodiprion; species Neodiprion lecontei. Next base: position 25,441,156 of record NC_060260.1, on the reverse strand, counting down.
TTCAATCAGCATAATATATTTAATCTGCATAAAATTTCGTCTTATTCGGATAAATTCCTGTCTAATCGTGCGGGCTCAGGATTCAAATTTTTTGTCAGGCTGTACTCGAGTGGAAAAAAGAACACAAAGCTCTCCCGCCCTTTTTCTACATTCTCGAATCGATCAGTCGCACTTTTGAAGCAGAACCTCATACCTGTCGTTACCATATTTTCAACATCATATCGGCTTTCACGCATCAAAGAACGGCTGTTGAACCAGAAAACGTTGCGAGTTAGGTCACGCGACTTATTGCAGAGCGAAAAACTTAAATTTGTGTCAATTTTTAAGAGTGATGAAAAAAAGAGGGTCCGTGAAATTGATGTGATTGTGAGAAAAAATTAGATTTTTACCGGTAAGATCTATTCCCTTTTCCAGTGTATTCACAGCCATATGTTGATTTAAAAAATCGAAACAAATAATTAGTAACAATTTTTCAGCAGAACCAGTTATTTCTTATGACATGGTTCCAAATTGAGGTTTAAATATTACATGAAAATTGGTTGAACAACGAAAATAAATGCGTGAGTCACAAAATAATTCTATTAAAACAAATTGTATTTGAATTTCATTTCTTTCTGAAATCTCTGGTATTCTTCTACTTCTAGAAAAAAAAAAAAAAAAAAACGATCGTACACTGAATACGACGCGGCAACCGAGTCAATTGATAAAAAAAAGTGATGCTATTATAATTTTCACTCAACTACATCAAATTATCGATAATAAATAAAACTGCAACAAGTTGCAAGAATTATTATTTTTTTTTTTTTCTTCATCTGTGCATAAAGTCAAGTTTTCAGAAAATTCTGAAACGTAGACGACAACGAGACTGAATAATAAAAGGTGTTCAAACGTCAAGATCAGATATGACCGTGTCGATTTCAAAAAGCTAAGCTCTAAAGCTGAGCTTTTGGTTTCAAGGATATTGCAAAAATATTCACTTTTACATCTCTGCAGTGATAAATGTCAGTGAATCGTACGAGTCGGCCACTTCGTACTCTCTAACGTCAAAGGTATTTCTCTGATTGCGAGTCACTCACCTCGTCTTGAGTTTCAGCTGACATCCGATAAACAGATCCTCGTTAGCCACATCGGATCGCGTTGATTTTCATCCCATAATCCAGATTCCGGATACCACAATGACTTGTCCTGGTAACTGCGTAATAAATCGTCAATACTCGGGTCAAGTCCGAGTCAGAAGCACATTTTTCCGGAGTTCGCGAGGTTATCACCGAGAGCCTCGAGTCGCACGAGACTAGTAATAAATTCACGACGCAATTCGAGACCATAATATTATGGTGATAAGCGACGCCAGGTCGCGTCGCAAGCGGATGAATTTCACAAGGCGCCGATCGACTCCGATGATCTATACGGCAAAACTGATAATTTTTTGCTATCTCTCCAACCTCGACCCCGTTGTTTATGTGTCAAACGACGCATCGGTAATGCATAAGCCGTGCGTTTGATTATTTCCCCAAGCATTGTCTTATCGGTATTGGGAAATTAGGGAATCGCTATGTATATACAGCCAATTCATTCCGATATCGAAAGTCTGGCACGATTTAAGACGCGCACTGTGTACAACGTTTCGAAATTAGGAACTTCATCTTTTCTGTATAATCGTATAGTTTATTAAGCCCCCTATAATCTCGATCGTACAGAAAATTGCCTCGTAAATTTATACAGCGAACCACTTTCCTTCTTTTACGACGAAACCACCGTCGTGGGTTCGATGTTGCTAGCTTAGCGCCGTGACTGTCGATATATTCGGAGTTTTTAGAACACGATGCTTGTACGGATTCGATTCCGCGGCTTGTGATTACTTTTGTCAGATGAAAAAGGGACGCTGTATCCGATCGATGCCTGAAAGTATTCCGAAGTTGAATTGTAATATTTTGTCTACATCGAATTCCCGCGATTTCAGGAAAACGATTCAATTCCTGATTTTCCAAACTTTTGCGACCTATCCTGAAATATATTGCCCACTTTCTCGAGTTCGCAAATTTCCGCGTCCAGTGTTCCCTTCGCACATACATATATAACCTCCCTCTAGATCGGACTCATGAATAAGTGATATTCGACTTCTCTGCTCTACGACTCCCAGCGCCGTAATAGTAAAACGTATAAAACTCAATAAATATCGGTAGAACAATAATACGTATAAGTTTACGTACCCATTAACCGGGTTCTAGGTATACGATGGAGCGGCAGAAATTTCATACCTTTGAATCACCCGGCGAACAAACTTAACATTTTATTTGTTGAGAGATACCGGGTTGAAGAATCGGCAGAATCGAAGCAAGTGTTTTTCTTCGGGGGGATCGAATAATAACAAGTGTTACACGTCCAAACGAATCTGCGATATCGATCGGCATCTCTTATACAAGTCTCTGCGATATGTATAGTCGATGCCCGTGGCATAACGCAAAGACACGGAAAAATTGGCGAGTAATTTTATTTCGAACCGTGCGGAATATTTTACCCAACGGATTGAATTGGTTATGGTAATGAATCCGAGGATTCGATTCTATAACTCGCACCCGGTTTTCCACACGAGCCTGATTGCAATAGCTATTTCTATACCTGGGATGCTGTGCGTGAAACACATTTGTATATATCCAGCGAATTCCGCGAGTAAATCAAACGCAATCCGTCGAATATCATTATTTGTCGTATGCATTGATTTTTCTCTCATTTTTACTCGCGGATTTTTACTCTTTGGGTGAAAAAACATTTAATTCGTATATTAATGTAGGCACTGAGAATAAACATTAAGACAACATTTCCGTCTAAATGAGCAAAAAACTAGTTTCTTCATTAAATTAATTTTATGAAATTCATGTCCCTGTAAAAGATTATACCTCGCATATTTCTGGTAAAATCATACTCGAGTAAAGTTTCATTTATAGAGTAATTTCCCAAAAGAAAATCTTCTGTTCAATGTAGAGACAATAGCTGTGTTTAAATAGAAATTCAATTAGATTGGATATAATGACGAGGTAAAAATCGTGAAAAATAATTGGTCAGATTATTCCGGAGGGTAACTGTAAATAGGTAGAAGAAATTACAACTTTTATAAATACATACGAAAGGATCGATGAACCTCTTGCGTGAAATATTTACAATTCAAATATATGATATCCTAACAAAGACTTTTGACATTGTCAAGTTTAAATTTACCTACTCGGTTCCTGGAGCTGGTTATTTACACTTCGAAATAAACAAGCGTGTATCCGTTACGACATTAACTCATCTTCCGTGGATGGTACAAATTAGGTAATTAGCCGAGGACGAGTAATTGTGATCTGCAGTGGGTATAAACCATTGTAAAGGGACTCCAGAAGGTGGGAGTATCGCTGATGTCTGGAATTAAAGCTGAAGCCTAAACGAGAATAAAGCTTGGTAATAGCTCTTATTATATCAGATCCTAATTAGAGGTTCGTTAATTAGAGTTCCGACATTCTCGTTGGTACGGTTTGCAGGTAACGAGTTATTAGCGTACCGTTTTGTAATATAACAGAAATTGCGTTATTATTAACCTAATAGAATCGATTGATTCCCTTTGATTAACGACGCAATTCTAATTCCTCATCTCTAGACTTATTCAGGGCTAAAATTTGACTGTTCATTAGCCCGATGAGGGTCGCGTCGATTCGATCGAGGATATTCAAGACTCGAAGCAGAATTCAAACATTCCCGTGTAGATGCATTGAGGATTTTTATAAATGATCATTACTATTCATAAAAATACTAGGTTGATAAAATCAACGACATGAACCAAGGTTTAGGTTTTTCGACCGTCATTTCGGTTCATTAAACGCCAAAATTACCATTTCTAGCAAAATGACTTGGATATGGTTGCATTCAAATTTCTGGAATTTAGTATCACTTTGATCGTTACGGTTGATAAAATCACAGAGGAAGCTTTGATTATACTTTTTCCTCGAGACGTTCGAGCTTTCAACATCTTTTAAAACAAAACTGAGGAACTGTTGACAAAAAGTTGTAGACCAGAAAGATCTGTGTTTTCTACAAAGGGTGACATAAACTAGAGATTGAAACCAGATCAATTAGAATCAAGTAAAATTATAGTTTCAGAGATCCAAAGTTTTATTAATATTTAGTTTTAAGATTCAAGATATAACATTCTGGAATCCAATATGAACAAAATATAATTTCGACTTTTTAATATTCATACGTATTATAGGACATAGGTAGTTTTACATTCCGTACAGACTTGGATAAAAAATGGCGAGAAAAATGCAATACACGTTGTTGAAATATCAAAAATTGTAATGAAATTTTATATGCTTTTATACCGGCTATGATCCACCAACTTTCGGTCAGCTTTTAAGGATGGAAATTTCGATTTACCTTCAATTTAGATATGCTGTTGTTCACGCTGATTGTAAGACATGAAAATCCTCCAAGATTCAGGGATAAATATCCCTAGAATATTTACTTATGATTTTATGCTCATCACAGTGTAAAACCTTCGAAATATACTCCAAGCGTATACTTAATTACACAAAGAAGTAAAGTCAGTTTATTTTACGGGCCTTTACATCTACGGACTGAAAATGTTTAAAAAACATGTCTTTTTTAACACTTACCCAGCTAAGGATTCTAAGGGGAAGATTGAATTCGAAAACGCGATAAAATAGATCAACGTGATTCTGATATGCGGTAAGACTTAAGGTTTTGAAAATTGGAGAATTTTCATATCTCAGTGCGCACTGTGAAATTATATCCAAATTGCAGCTAAATCGAAATACTCAATCGTAAAAAACTAGCCGAAAGTTGGTGGATTATCCCATTTTCTGTTCAAGCTATTCGAATCTATCCATATTTTTAACAAGGTAATACCCGTAATTATCGATTTGCTGTATCGTTGGCATAGAATAGTGGATAATTGACGATATCGCCGAAAGTTGTAGGATAATACGTTTATTGTTAGACCATAAATTAGGTCGTCGGGGTGAAAGATCAGCTGTTCACGTTGTTACAGCGGTCCTACCGTTGCACATATCAACATACCACACCCCTATAAATCACTCTATTCTCTTTAGCCTGATAAAGGGATGATCCACACGGATGATGATCGCGGTTTAAAATAATAATCTGTAATTACATTTAACTATAGACGTAAATACTTGTAATTTCACCCGTTAATCACCACGACGATACCTATACGTATATTACGTTACGATACTTGTTATATCCACGAGCATTGCACATTTCACGCTTTCCACTATTGGTTTTGCACTCGATTATTCACAAGAAATTATAATAAGGAAATTAAATTTCACGATCCATTTATATGTTTAGTGTTTTTTTTTTTTTTTAATTTCTCATTTGGCTCTGTACAGTTTTACTACAAATCTAATTAATAATATAATAATATAACCAAGAATTAGAACAAAATCAAATAATTATAATGATATTAACAATCATAGGTTCAATACTTGCAGTTAATCGTGGATGTATTACTTTTATCGTTAACGACTTTACGGTGGAAATTCAACGAACCCGGAAACAGCTTAGAATTTTGAATCCGCAGTGGCTCGGAACAATCAATTTTGTAGCTTTTACTACAATTTTAATTACTGATTACTATTCGATGTCACTTTTAGTTCGTGATTGTTTGATATTTAGTGACATAAAAGAGGAAAGCGTAAAACGGTTTTCCAAATACTACTGAGATCGAAATACGCATTTTACAAACGTTGATGAACCAATGTTATTATTTTTTTTATCAAATTTCAAGTAGTGATAATTTTTTTAATTCGTACGCTTTCTAAGAGGAATCTTTGATAAAGGATAAAACCATTAATAAATGTCGTACCGGAAATACACAATCAGGGCTGTAAATCATAGTTATAAATAATGTACCTTTCTCGGAAGAGAGAAATAAAAAAGTAAGAAAAAAAAAGCACACGCACGTGTTTAATAAAGTCGAAGTTTATGGGATTAAAGAATTTATTTTTATTTATCAGTTTTTTCGTTGACGTCTTCTATACATGCGATGTATCAATTATCCCGCGTCACATGTATACATACGGTAATTGACAACGATTTAAAAAGTTGACTGGAAAATTCATATACCTACACAAGTAAATTGAATGCTCGTCTTGGTATACACGTAGCAAAATATGTATGTAAACGTTGATTCAACCAGATTTACACAGCACATACATTAAATAGAACCAATATTATCAAACTGCATCGACATTATTATTATTATACAAATAATATATAATGTAACGCTATTTGTTGTTACCTGACGGTTAGTTAATTTGACCATACAATAATCAGAGTATATTTCCGTATTCGACTTTAGCACTTCTTATAAAACTTCCGATTTAAATACTGTGTTGTAGTTCGTGGAATAACTAGCTATGTAGTAATTATATTATTCATTTATATCTAGCGATCTTACAGTTACAGCTAGCGAACCTATCGTGTGTTTATGTCTACCTATGACGTGCATGTGCAACGCACGCGTTTCTGTATCCATATGCGTATACATACACACACGCGTATCAGGTATACATATGTGGAAGGTAAATAAAAGCGTTTCCTACACGTAATACGTACTAATATTATTCACTTCAATCAGAATAATGATAATAAATGTTTACACGTTTTTTTTATCGTGTCTTCGAAAACCGAAAAAATTCTACTGCACTTTTCACTTTTTACATCAACTGTACCATTCATTTAATTATGTAATAAGTAAGTGAAATTTTTTTCCAAAGCAATCTCATTTCCAGACGCGCTAGCCTTACATGCGGATTTGCTTGGCGATTTGTCAATATTTACGTTATAGGTCTACTTGTATAGTATTGATTAGAATTCAAGTTAGTAGGATCCAAATATAATCATATGTACCGATATCGATCGTGTAGAGAATACAAAATATGTGGAATGTAGAGCTGATTTTGATGCATGTCAAAATTTGAAAATGAAAAAAAAATGTATTTTTTTATTCTTTTCTTTTTTAATTTTATTTTGCTAACGTATAAAAATTAGAAATAAAAAGGAAGCTGTGATATTGACAGTGAACAATTTTCCACGATACTTATTAGAAACGATATATGCACCAGAAACACGACGTTAAGTTTATGATTTCCGTTCAGAAGTCAAACCACTTTTATGACCCAATGATCCCAAACCAAATTCAGCTCAATTTGATGTCTTTTAACTGTTTTCAGATATTCAGTCGTTCGTTTTAATTGAAACATAAAAAAAAAACAAAAAAAAAAAAATATTTCCTGGCACAGCATCAAATACTATACGTTAAAATACATAATAGGTATTATGCATAGTCTAAATCATTATTACGTAAGTATAGATTTATTTATATATATTTATATATTTATGTATATGTCGTATGTATAAAGTGAATATATATAAATAGATCTATTTTATCGCAATGTCGTCGTACTCCACCAACATCGATGCAAAATAAATCACAATCATTATTTGTTTTTATTTTTAAAATTGGCCGCTATATTATCGTAACAATATAACATTTTAATACACACGGGTTGTTTTTTGTATTCATCAAGTTTTTTATTCTTATGTCTTGCTATCCTAGAAAATAATTATTTTCTTGCGCATTTTCGTTTTTATTTTTTTTTTTTTTTTTCATTATAATTACACCCTACGCCTTACACATAATGGAGTATTTTGGTTTTCGATTTTTGTATAAGAAACACTTTATCATCATATTTGTCATACGGTTACCTTCAACTTTGTAATTTTTTCACAACTGATGATACGTTCACAATACGATACAGTTCCACATATTATTTTCAATGTACCACTTATTACATTTACTATGAATAACCTGTTACGGGTATTCTTTTTTATTTACCTGAATAGTTAAGGAATGTCATAAACATGAACGATTCGTAATCGATGTCTTTCCATTCGTCGATTAAGAAAGAAATCAGATTGAACATATAATTACTTTTTTTCTGATTTATGGATTGTAGTTGTCTGAATATTTTGAAAACACGTAATAAGGATATTGAATATGCTAAAAGGTTCGATAAAGCTCACGGATCGACATTTGCAAGTCGTTAGTAACATCCAACACACAAATCACGCAATTTGAAGTAACCGTACATTACAATCAAAGTGATTTTCATTACTACATTTATTTCTTAACTATTACATTTTAAACCTATGAATTTTTCGACCCATTCAATAATCTACATGCTTGTATACAAAGAAAAAACTAAAGATAAAGAAAAAAAAAAAAAAAAAACAGGAAAACAAGCTCAAAAAAATATTTTGCATTTAGGTTGGCTTGGCTTATAATATTAATTCATACTGTTCCAATAATTTTAATTACATTAAGCATTCACCTATTATATTATTATAGCGTATATAAACAATTCAATTTATAGTAAAGTTCATGACCTACGCATATTATTATACATAGCTTAATGCGGAATGTGCCGTAGAGGCCTTTTCGTTTATCCACAAAACAGCATCAATCCACTATTCTATTAATCATTCAACCATTAAATGTGCGTAAGTATGAAAACTCACTGTTTAGAATATCGACTAACGTCGATTGACCGATGTTGAAATAAATTCCAATTCCAAGAGTTTAATATTAGTTTTAATAATAAAAACGCTCATCAAAGTTCCTAACTAAGGTAACAACAGGTAACGTATAACAAAGTAGAGCAGTGTTTAGAGATTTTTTGTTGAAAAGTTATCGATCAGTGCAATGAAACATTGTGTAGAATTCTGAAGTCCCCAGTAAGTTATACGGAACTACCAGAGTATTTCATTTTCTTAATCAAACTATTGATTGGATTATAATGCAAGTATTAATACATGGAAGAAATTTTTTTTCAGAACGACATATGTGGTTTTTCTAGGCTTTCTTTTGGAGTATAGGATGTAAATACAAGGTGAGTAAATTCGTGTATGTTTGGCTGCCTATTATGATTTTTGCTCAAAGTTCCGTGTAATACGAATGATATTCCGTTTTTCGTTGTTACCTCAATATCGCGCGCTTCATTATCAAGACATTGATTCAAATACGGTATTTCAAGCGAAACCAATTACACATCGAAACATTATTATAATTGGATCTGAAAAATACGTATCCCATTAATTACATGTAATCAAGAGTACACAGCATTATTTGCGGATTTGGTTTATTGTTTGTTACAAATTTTATTGATTTGCCAAAGTATAACTGATTTTTTGATTAAAATGTTAGGCTGACTCTCAAAAAAAAACTGTCTACTATCGAATGGGGATTTGAATTTTATCGCGCAGTTAGCATGAAACGTTTCATTGAATCTCTACCGAACGGTTTTGAATTTTGCCTATACGTAATAGAATATTTCTGATCAACGAGCTACCGCATCACAAGCGAAGAAAGGGCGTAATTGCAAACCACCTTAAAATCCTTAAAATTTCTTTATTTTTATCCTCACAATCTAAGTTTTATTTATTGAAATTCATATACTATCGCCGTATATAGTATAATACGAGGAGAGATGTATAAATTTCGTGTATTTCCATTACACTGATTACATTGTAATTGTACAGATAACCGGCCACTCGCACTTACTTGCATATTTTATTATGTAACTCCTACATCAGCTGTTGTTGGTTTTTTTTTTCTTATTACTTTTTTTATTCTCATTTTTTCATAAAATTCTTGTCGACAACCATGCGTTTCGACTTAAACATAGAGTTTGTCAGAAGAATTCACCTGAGACAATTGGCTACCTAAGAGGCAGTTGCAGTTGGCGGCAAACTATGGGGTCACGCCAAACTCGTATCCTGTTCTCCCCAACCTTCGCTGTCGCATTCGCTTTCCGACGCAGAATCGCTGTCGCTAAATTCTACTGCGACTCGACGCGCCAGTATCGACGCTACGTCGTGGAGCGCATTCACGCGTTCCACTTCCTTCTGTTCGATTTTTTCCACCTTTCGTAACTTTATACCTGGAATGAAATTACTTTTACTCTCAAGAACGAGAACGAAAGCAGAAAACAAACCACATCAAAGATGGAAGACAGATTTAGTAAAAATAATCCACGCACCGTCTCTGATCGCTTTGAGTAAATCGTTTCTTGGATCAACCAGAGGAATGTTCGGGTTGACAGGCTTTCGTTGTGATCCATCGATCATGGTTTTAGGCGGCGTCAATTTTGGCGGATTGTTGGCAATCATTTTAGCGATGTCACCGTTCGTCATGGGCATCGGTAGTAAAAGTCCATTGGTTTCTGGAAGTGGGGGAGGCGGCGGTGGTGGAGGTGGAATATTGCAAGGAGGCGATACTGTTCTTGGCGGAGTTGGATCAGGGGTTGGTGGCGGTGGTGGTAGGTCTTGTGGCATAGCATCGCAAGTGTCATCCGAGCCAAGTTGATTATTGTGATTCGGTGGCGTCGGAGTTGAGTGATGACTTGGTAATGGACTGTTCGAGCGGCTCCCGTTCCGATTCAGTAAATGCGACGGTATAGATCCTGCGGTAAGATATATTTCGTTGGTGTTCAACCGAAAAAGAAAATTTTCCAAAACTCCGCATGGTTTTAAAGTGACATCGTAACGATCGACTTCAAGAGTACATAAAACAATAATGAATAATCAAAGACAAATGTTACGGAAGAAAGTACTTAAAGGTGAATAGTATAAAAATCAAAAACACTCCCATTACATTTACCCACAATCATATCTCAAAAATGACAGCGTTTTGCGAAACTATCCTTTCCGAACAAAGGACAGAAATTTTACAGAATGAAATCATTATTCTACAATGCGAATTTTTTACTATAAATACTTTTTGCCACGATCTGGAATCTTTTTTCTTTTATAAAATAATAGCGACTGTTTAAAGTTCAAATTCGATTATAAGTCCAAAATTTAGGATTTTTTTCTTTAATTTACAAACAGTATGATCAGTTAAAAGAAATAAGATCGTGGCAAAGAGTATAAGCTGTCAAAGAATACTGTCATTGAATTCGAAGTAAATTAGCTTAATCGTTGTTTGAAACATTGCGGGTACCGGGAACATGTTATCGAATCATTATGGATGAAAATGCTTTCTCATTAATTCATATGAGTAAGAAACAAAAACATTAATGGAATTTGATTGACAGACTTTTGAATAAAACAAAAGAATTGAATGATTAGTTATGAGATATAAATTCGCAAAATTCGGGAACGTTTTCAGTTCTCAACTCGTACATGAGCTCTTAAAAACGTAGAACCATTACAATCGAAATCTTTTTACCATTCATAGATGGCGGTGACATAGTTTCACCAGGTGGCGGAGGTGGCGGAGGCAAAGTATCCCTTCCGGTGCTCATGGATCTTCCTCTAGTTGGGGTATTGTTTGCCGATACAACAGTCGGGGTAGAATTACTAGACGAGTTACTAGGCGGAGCTGGCGGGGGTTGTGAAGGTCTAGACCGGCCACTCCGGCTGGGAGTACTTTGACCCCCTGGGCTCTGGTACGTTTCACTGTCATGCTGGCTCTGGCCAGGTGCGTAGTGCGAACCGTAGAGATTCTCATCGTAGCCTTGAGCCGCGTAATTTGCTGCCCTAATAACAATGCGCAATACTTTGATGACCGCAATACGATGTCCATTTTTCTGTGATAACATCATATGAAAGCAAGAAAGAAAAGAAACGAAAATAGTTTGGCACACTTACCTGTAATGATCAGAGGTCGGAGGACTGTACATATTTTGCTCTTCGGTCGGATAGCTTCGTCTCAATTCTATGCTATTTGGTCTTGGAGGCCGCTGCTCCGTCATGACCATTCCAAGTAATGCATCGTCGGGTATTTTGTGAGTTGATCGATACTGAACAGTTTGGGAGGGCATTATGTACTCCCCATGGCCAACGGCTAACTGTCTTTGTCTCTCCCTCGTATTGTGAGGCTGCCTCACACGCTTCTTGTGCCTGCCGCCTCCACTGCCGCTTCCTTCGTTCCGAGGCCTATGCGGCTGTGAGAGCATAAAAGTATTGGTACAGATATGGGATTAGGCACTCAATCGATGGGTGCTTGAAGAAGCAGGCTAAATGCTTAAATCGATATGTTATTCAAACAATCAGTTCAGAGATACGAGAATACCAAATATCAAATTTTGGCTTACTGTGGATAGTGGATATTTTTTGTCGGCAATATGGAGAAAACTTTTAATTTATAGTTACTGTATTCCACTTGGTATTACAGTAACTGTATTTCTGCATTGATTGTTTTGAATTTGGAATTAGCTTATACGAAACGAAAACGTTGAAGTTAAAGTATGGAAGCTAAATTATCTTCTATTCTAATAATTCATTTTTAGTTCCCACGAGCTTAAATTTGGTACAGAGATGATGTCGAGATGATTCTACTAGCATGTTAGTCGTTGGTTTTGAGCGTTTGTAAAAATAAACTTGTTTTTAATCTTTGAAAATTACTTTTTTCCAATTTTGAAACAACATTAGAACATTGGCGAATAATAATATCAGGTTAAACGGCTGGGCACAAACTGAATTTCAATAAAGATATTTTGATACAAAATTTTTAAACTGAATGCTTGGCTATAAGAATATGTGATGAAAATATGATTAAGTAACAAGCAAAGGCAAAGTGTTTGTTTTTTAATAAAGTGCAATATATTGTAATCACAAACACAGAGAATTGATGTCTTGCGTGAATTCGGTAGAAAATTAAACTTATCCATGCTTAATATCAATTGATCATAAACAAGTCTGGATAGTTTTGGTATAGAGCACATATTGTAACACTGTATAAAAGCACATTTAATTTCGGAAGACAGGTATTTAAAAATATGGATTTATGTTCTATTCCTAGCAGAACTACATAGGTCATTTAGAAGCGAGCAGCTAGCGCAACGCCTATGAGCAGATATCTGAATTGATTAAATAAAACCACGCATAAAGTGAGAGAGGCTGATTAACAATGAGTATGTGATCGATAATTAATAATCTGAATACGAATTGAATAGGGGATATAAAACTACAAAGATCCAAACCATTGACTTGCCTCTCTGAACGGTTCGGCATATTCAGACTCGGTCTATAACCAAGGGGATTTAATGGTTTCAGTATTTCATAGAAATATTTTGATTATTCAATTGTTATTAATTATACATATTGCAGCTTATAAATCGGTTAATAGATCACCTCTACTTTATATAATCCTAAGGCAAATAAAAGTCAAGTGTAATGAAATGGAATTGAATTTCAACAATAATTACTCATTTCTCTGTAATTCGGCGATTTATCCAATATAGTAATGCTGAAAAAGACGCCATAATCAAGATTCTATGTCGTTCATAACAATTTCAGCAAAGAATCAGCAACACAAACTTCTAATGAAAGAAACCTACACTACAATTATCTATTCGTTCAAATTTTTGATACTCATAAATAGTGAGTTATTTGGCAAGAAACTGAAAACGATAAACCTGATCAAATATTTAGTCTATTTTTATGTCAGCTTGCTCACTGTCAGTGAAGAAGTTTTGTTTTGATTTTCAATTGAGTTTGATTTATTTCAAAGGGAACCTTAAGATTTTGTACTTTTCGAAGATTATTTGACAACACTACGTTTTTAATGCTTCCTTTCAATGTTTTCGTTCTCCCCAGAATAAATTATGTTTTATTAGAGAGTTCCTTTTGTTGCTTTCATTGAACCCGTATAAGAATATTTTATAAATATTACAATAAATTGTGCCTAATAGTTCATAAATTTGTGTTATACTATAATCGAAATTACTTCAAGTATCAGTTTCCTTACCTTTTTCCCTCGATCATGCAGCATCTTTTCAGTATCCTTAAGTATCTCTTGTCTCCACAGTACAAAGAAGTAGTTTGGGTCCGTGTAGAATTTCAAACCATCTTTGCCATCCTCTCTGCAAATTCATAGCAAAAAGTAACGTTTGACCAAATTTTAAACCAATCATCTATTATCAAAGGATAAAAAACCAGAGTCGTCATACCTGTAAATATTTAGTTTATCAAGCGGAGGCGGTTTGTCACACTGTTGATAAGTGTCCGTCATGACAGTTGGCATGGTATCTCTTGAAACAACTTGCTGATCGAACACCACAGAACTCTTGAAAGCTTTTCTCATGTGTATATCTTGTAACGAAACTGTAACAACATTTCAAAAAGTCGTCAATACTTTTCGACAAGAAAAAAAGTGCCTGAAAGCGACTGCACAGAAAAATTGGTTATACATCTATAAACGTGAAAATCGTAAGAAACTACAATCAGTCTTGTACCGAGCAAAAACATGTTTCTGTATAAATATTTCCTTGATTTTCTATAGCCACGATAGTGTATACACAACCGGTTCTGGATATAGTTTCCTACAACGACACAGTTACCGACACTTAGCCAAGACGCAAACCCTTTTCTAAATTATTCGAAAGTGGGGGAGATCCCGACTTTGATTGACTTTAGGATGATCGATAACGTCGGACAACTGAATAATCAAATGAACGATAAAGTCAATAAGAGTCTGGGTATACCCCACCTTCGAACTATTTAGAAAAGGGTTTGCGTCTTGGCTAAGTGTCGGCAACTGTGTCAGTACAGGCATCTGTATTCAGAGCCAGCTGTGCATACCTCCTGACGATTTTCCTAACATTTACTTGCAACATTTTTAAGCGATTTAAATCATTATTGACGGCGTTGGTCAGCCCGGCTCCATCTTTTTATCTCTTTGTCGGCTCAATCGACGATGAACCACGTAACTCGTCAAGTGGTAATTGAGATGACTATGAGTCAGCGAGATGAGCGAGAATTCTAGGTAATTTAGCGAGCAACAAACCTTCCTCCACATTGCTGTCTAGCTGAGTGACCTTGACAGCGAGCCTGTCAATTCGAGCTTGGAGGGAATTCGCCCGATCAAAGAGTCCATGAGCCTCCCTGGCCAATTCCCCAAAGAGATCTTCGGCGTGTTTCGAAAGGCTTGACAACTGTCGCACCGTATTTGCCAGGGTGCCATTTGTCGCTGCTTCTAGCTCCGATGGCAGAGGAAAATCATCCGGAATTGTACCACGTGCAACGTGCACTGGCTCTACCAAACGCTTCGGTAGCGGCATCACGAAAGCCTTGGCCAAGCCTCTCAATCAGCCTTCAAGGTCGGCTCACCGATCTCTGGAAACCTGAAAATCAAGGATACGATGCAATTATACTCGTCGTCAGTGGAAGTGAATGGTAATTTAACCACAAACGCTGCAATTCCGATTCGGTTCATTACTCAAACTACAGTGAAGTGGAATTCGACCACCTATCTCGAATCCCGATTTTTAAAGTAAAACACTTGTTTCGCATTCGATACGTCAAGGAAGTTAGCATAACCGTTACTGATTTCAAAAAAAATAGATAATTCAGCTTTACGTTATTTGTGTCGCCAATTCCATACCCAGATGTTGAAAAGTAGATCGCCGAAAAAGGAGCAGATAAATTGGTACCCCATATTTGAATTTTTTTCAATTAATGCTGGTTGTAGAATTGACAGCACAATGATGCACGTGCAATTCTCTAAATTTTTTAAATTGGAGATGGTAATGTTAACTTTTCTAAAATGCTCCAATACTCGTTTCCAAAATCGCATGATAGGCGAGTCAAAATTTATAAAATCCAAGAAAAAAAGCAAACAAAACTGATTGCGATGAGATTATTAAATTTCTCCCTATCCACTAATTGTATCGCCGTGCATGTATTGCATAATGTGAAAATTGACTGAACAATAACTGCGCTCATTAGTAGGATCATTACAGATCGATATTTGTTTGGCTCGAATGTCACAGCGACAACACTAGGTTTGTAAACGGAATTGGGCAGATAACTACACACCTATGTGACACAACCCTATGATTATTATTTCACATCTATTATTGCCTGGGGTTATCTTACACGTTACAAAAAAATAATTCCGTAGCGTCTCGATCCCGACATTTATCGTACCAATTAGCATCATCATCGTCCGTATAGATATACATGCATTGTGATTAGAGACGCAAACAAATCCGTGTCACAAAGAGGTCAAAAAGACCAAAGAAGCGCGAATGACTCGGAATAACAATTAGCTTAAAAATTGGAAGCTTTTCGTTTCGAGAAGTAACGCGTCTGACGTACAGAAATGTCTGTAGGAATTAGTTCATGTTTTCTGATTCAGCGCGGAGAAGATTTTTCGTAAATCAATGCGGTTTTGTTCTGCATTAGACTAATTCAGTATTGATTCTGACCAATTTCCGTCTAGTCGAAGGCTGGCAGTTTGTTCAATTGTCTATGAGCTATATACCTATGATTTATATAATTTAGATACTCCACCAATAAGATCTGACGGATACGATTTGAAGAAATGCGATGCAATGCAATCATTACTAGTCGAAACGAAAGTAAAAAAGAATATTGAATTCTGTCCGCGAGTGAGATTGTACGAGAAAATTGAGAAATCTGGAGAATTTTAAGGGGTTTGTGGTGTACGAATAAGTTTTGCAAAATGATAACGAAGCAAAATTTCAGTCTCACACTGTTCCGTTCGAACGGTTAATTCGCAGATTTCGCTTGATACGTAAAATCGCGGTATCTGTCAACATTGCCGTATATAGTATATTCCGTTAGTCATCTCACACTGCCGACTACGAATAATATGTAAAACATTCGCGCAAACATCACGGATATTATATCACCACACACATCGCGCACAAAGGGAAGTGTATGATTAATTAATATCGTACAAACGGGGACTCAATCTTTCAACTGGAAATACATAACGGGTGTGCCTTACGTATATACACCGAATTCCCTCTGCCGTTATTCGATTCTGAATATTTACCTGGAAACGCATACGAGACGGGCAAAGCGAAAGTCAAAAAGAGATAAACGTATCATTTAATCCAAATTTATCTGACCACAGAGTTTATAAAAATTGGTATTCAATTTTCGAACATAACTTGATTTGAAAAAAAATTTGTGTTTAGTGTCACAAACTGTTTTTCTTTGTTTAATACGTTCTTGACCGGTACGTATTAGCATTATTATCGTATTGTAATTTATTAATATCTAAGATATTTTGTTCTGCACACCGTGTAAGATTAGTGAATTGATTCATCTCAAACTTTCGTCATATCCGTTACTAATATGAATATTATAACACGTGTCTAATAGTAGAGTTGTAGCCGGTTCTTAGAAAATTCAAGTTATAGTAACACGATACTTGAGTCGAGCAAGTTACTCGATAAGGTAACAAAATAATAATAAATAAATAACTGCTCTTCTGTCAGGCGTTTGACATGTTGCGGCAAGAATTAGGGCAGAACACTTGGGCCGTCCAACGACCGAGGAAAAGGGTCAAGGGGTCGCTAAACGAACTGCTGCAGCGCGTAATATGTAATAACAAACTCTTGTTCACGTATAAAAGCGTTCAGCGTTCGCCGTCCAGAAATCACGTAGAGACTCGTAGAGACGTAACAGATAAGAACGACGTATCAGAACTCGTCGAAACTGTTGAACACAGATATTACAACCGTCCATACGAGGAAGTCATGAGTTTGACGATTGGAAACCAGATTCTCAATTAAGTGTTGGGAATTGTTGTAATTATATAATTTCGGTAAAGGAAAAAAAATTGTTACAGATAATTGATATTCTACTCATTTTTGTCCCGTCATATTGTACGCTTTCATTGATTTCCGAATAACGTTTGGGCTTTATAGATAATTTCTGGTGATTCGTCGTGATTTCCAACAATGTGATTTTATATACTCGTATATATATAATACATTCGATTGGGTGATCACTGAAAAATCACCTAGAACGGTAGAAAGTCATCGGAAAAATCAAGGGTAAGAGTACAGAAATCACTTATCATAATAACACTGAAAGGGATCAACGATAATCTGCAAATCGATAAGGTAGAAATCGTTTATAATCGCAGAATATCCGTATAAATAAATCGAAACGATTCGTTTGATTGCCGAGGGAATGACCCGTCGTCTTTACGCGCACGAATGTAATCGGAAGTGACGTCACGGGTGGGGTACAGAGGAGAAGAAGCGGGTTGACGTTCCCCTCGGTCGCCGGAAGTTCCATACCGGTAATTTGCGGAAATTTCATTATATTCTCACCCGAAACGCGGTGCGTGGATCGACGTACTAATTAATTAATCAAGGATCGAAACTCGAACCGATTCAATTACAAGCTGGGGAGGATCAGCCGGACTCTGCGTCTAATAAAATAGATATATGTGCAAAAAATGTATAGGTGAATTAGCAAATGACGTGTTTCGAAAATTTATCGTCATGAGCTGTCTGCACGCTTCGCTTCCGATCCCGGCGGGAATACCGACAAGTTTTTCCTCACCTTTTTAGCGTGAAGATACGAGGATTAGCTCTATATTATACTATGCAATCATAGAACTGAATCAATTGTTTTCGCGATACATTATCACAGTGTAACTTTCTTTAGGTTACGATACATAATTTGGTCCGAGAGCTTGTTAAGAAAAATGCTTTAATGGTAAAATGTGTGATTACTGTTTAAAGTCGGCAACGAGACTGTTTTTTCAATAATACTAGTTGACGCAGCAACCTTATTCATTTTATGAGATATAAACTCTTGAACTTTTTTTATTTACGTTAACTACAAGATTGTTATAAAGGGGGAAGAAACGGGTGATTTCACCCTTTGTAACAATAGTATGAAAGACATGAAAGCTGAATATTACGTACGGTTTTTACTCCGATTAGCGTTCGATATTTATAACGTTATTTTTCTCTAGGAGGGTGTTACTTGATTTTTATTTCTTTTCATTTTCAAATACCGAAATATCTTGTTTCAATAATTATTACAAAAATAACGGGTATCGACAAAGGTTTGAACTTGCTCCTGACTAACTTAAATCCAACTCATTCGTCATTAGCTATTAGAAATAAATATACAACAAGTTGTATAATTTTTTTCGATAGACGTATCCAAGTTTTTCGAATTCAATACAACGCATCGACTTTCAAAACAATTATTCGCCAAACTGATAGAAGTATATTCAGCAGTAAAAATTGTTAAACCATTTACCTCATACAAACTGAACATATATATAAATCTTTCCGCAGCGAGTTGTCTTATTGTCAGTTCTATTTCTGCAAAAAAAAAAAAAAAAAATGCAGCAAAACTCTCATCTCAAAAACGTTTCTCGCTTAAGCAATGCTTTTGATGTTGAATATGATGCCGTGTTGTGTGCGCTCTCGGTAGTTGTGAGAGTATTAAGGAGTAAAAAGGCGAATGGAAAATTGCCAGCACGACTCAACTCGTAGCAGCGACAGCCAACAGCTGCCGCAGTGAGACTAGCTCGTAGATTACATATCGTAGTAGTACGTACATATGTACCAAGGTATACGTGAATATGTACACGCGAACGGGAAGCAAGCAGGCGTGAGTCACGCGAGCAAACCCCGCATCACAACCCCTTGCGTTCACCTTACTCACAATCAGCATGCACGTAGGTAGTACGTAGGTACATGCATGCACGTATCACACTCGCTGTCTCCGGCTTGTTATCTCGGCCTCGTAGTATATATGGGGATATGTGCCTAATACCATACGCATTCGGCTGTATATATAATACATAGTAAGTAGTACGCACGCCGGTTCACTCGTTCATTCACCACCTGCAATTTGTCCCAATAACGAAAGTGAGACGGAAGGTTGGAGCGCTATCTATCATTTTTTTGCAATTTTTTAATGACTTGGAATTAACCAAGTTTCCGAAATATTGGGTATGTTGTACTTTATTATGGTTCGCCGCTTTTCAGACATTACTTATATTGCGAAATTAAGATTTTTTTTAAAACGTTACTTACTTCAGCATCATTAATGAAATTGTAGAAGGAACAGTTCAGTGTTTCATCGTGAGAAAGTATCGGTCAAGGTGTTTATTATTCTTTGTTATTTTGTTTCTTTTTTTACACAGCGTCATGTCGCGTCGTCAACTTCAGAGTTTTTATCGGAAACCGTTTCATTTTTTCGTAAAAATTTGAATCTATTTGGAATTTTTCGTAAAATAGTCGTGCTATTGTCCGAGAGTACGCTCTCGTTAGCTACGGGGCTGAATAAATATCGTACAGATTTCTTATTTACATATTTATTTCGCCGTAAGACAATCAGCTTTGAGGTTATATTAATGTAAATTATTCGATTATTAATTCATGCTATGACTGATTAGAGCGCTCTTTTTAACGTCAAAACGATCATATCACAAAAAATGTCGAATCGAATTCGATGTTTTACGAAAGAATAAGACGGATTTTCGTGAAATCTCTTAAATTGGTCACG
Organism: Neodiprion lecontei; assembly: GCF_021901455.1. Lineage (NCBI taxonomy): Eukaryota > Metazoa > Arthropoda > Insecta > Hymenoptera > Diprionidae > Neodiprion > Neodiprion lecontei. The sequence continues at coordinate 25,420,777 of NC_060260.1, read as the reverse complement.
CACTGAGAAAAATTTCATTTGTTATAGTAACGAGAAAAATTCAGCAAAGCAAGTATCGTTGAAAAAAACTGTTCGAATATTGTTGGGATTACGAAAAACGAGATACGCGTAACCATTTTGCGATATTGTCGATCCTTTTTTGGTAATTGCAACGCAAAACCAGTTTCTGAGGTTTACCGTACTTTTTTAGTTAAACAAGGCTTTAACGTCAATTTATTGTTGCACAAGCATTAAATTTTCGCAACAGTTACAAGAAAGTATCGTAATCGTGATCGTAATGAGAAGGAATAGTAAGGAATACTAGACTTTCCAGTAATAGCTAGAAAACTAACTTTCATTTTGTGCCTAGAACTGTATTTTTCGATTTTGGTAAAAAATGAAAATACTTAAGGACTGAGCGGTAACCGAAACTAAAAATTTCTCTCAGTGCGTGACACCACTTTTAAAATATCTTTCAATTAATAATGTACCGAATGATACGTCGAATGGAATGTTTTTTTCCCCTCACTTAAAGCAATGTCATTTGATTCGATAAAAATTAGTTATAAAAATAGTAAACAATGCGGTTTATCCAGTTAATCCACATTTACTTCAATCAACGAAACAAGTTTTTCCATGTACATGGTATATTCAACGATTTTCAATTTTCTTTCTCTCAGTCTGCGCTTTTCCTCAAAACACATTGCAACAAAGCGATTTAAATTATTTCTTGTATGCCGTTAACTCACATACAGCGTATAGAAAAATAAATAAAAATCTTGCTCAATTATCTTCTAAATTTGTTAGTCATACAACAACCGTTTCAACAATACGCGATGGTAAAAAAAGATATTCAACAAGTGAAAAGACAACAATAAAATCATGACCTTATTTTCATCCGTAACAGCTGTTCGGTATAATTGATCACAGGTATAAAACAGCAGCGTTCTCTTTTATGGTTTACGGCCTGCCTGATGTGGCGGTAATATAATACTAATAACTTCGAACGGGTGTTCGAAGGTAAAAGGTCACAGCTACGCCACACTTACTACTATGCCAAGCTGTGTGTAATAACATTGTTACGAAACAACGGATACCGCAATTCGAGTACAGTAGAACCTCGATTATCCGAACAATGGCTTAAATTTATCCGAACGTCGGCTTGGCAGAATACATTTTTGACGCAAAATGTACATTGTTGCTCGGTAGAAAATGTGGAGCAGCCGTTCGTCATTTGACAATAGACGGCTGTATAAAGCCAAAGTAATAAAATAAACTTTTGGTGTTTGAAAGAGGCTCAATGTGTATTTCGATTTTCAGTACGGACTGTTTGTCAATTCAAGTTTGTATTGCACATATTGTTATGCCTTAAGATAAAGGCTGCATTTCGGTTATTCGAACTTTTGATTATCCAAACTAGATTCGGTCCCAATTAAGTCGTATAATCGAGGTTCTACTGTATCCGCATAGGTTATAAACGTATGCATAGGCTGTATACGCTGTTACGTACGTACGTGTATAATGTACGCATTAACAATACACAACGGCTGACGTAAGGTAGACTATAGAATAACCTAGAAGGCGATTAGTTCATAGTTCATCGAGAGTCTTTGCATACTTTGCAAGCACACACCAAACACACACACACCGAAATTCGTGCCAGAACGTGTTTTACACTATTTCCTGAAAACGCATCTCAACTTACTCACGCAACTCAACTTACAACTTATAATACATCGAGTTTGTAGAGCCTGAAAATACAATTCGTAGTCTTATAGGGTTCAGATTGCACTGAAGTGCTGCGGTAATTTATACTGCCACAATATATTGACATGACATACGGGTGTAATAGAAACTATAATAGACAAGACGAGGCAACAAGTTACGCATATATGAACGTACGTGTGTACCTATGTATTTATTCTCTTTGCAGCATGGGCTTCATTCATCACGTGGTCTGATAAGTGGCTAAAAATGTCGGTAGAACCGAATCAAGTAACACACCTAAATTTGCTTGGCACAATATTATAATAAGTAGGCTTGTCGTCGGATATTCAATCGATGTAATTAGTTAGCGACCCTGAAGGAAATTTACCGCTGAGACGCAGATAACGCGTGTATGATGTAATATTACAAGCTAGCAACAGCGTAATTCCAATGACGTTTCGATGTGCCAAAACATCGAGTTAAGAACTTTTGTTCTCGAGAATTTTTATCTCGTTTTATAGACGCATCGGATACGAAAAATCGTTTGCGTGGCTCAAATAATATTTTAGACATTTTTCTATCGCTATAGAGTGAAAAATTTTAGTCATACTCTGAAAAATGATTAGTTTTAGCAACCATATACCAAGACTAGAACAGCGTTACCATCGATTTTCTAAAGATTTTTCAAACGATCAGACAAGCGCAATTGCAAGAATGTTCTTTCGTTTTCTAAATTTTGAAAACGATCATTTCATCACTCATTGTAAGCAGAGTAGAAAAATGCAGTAAAATACGATTAGCTTTATACTTTGTCAGTTCTGCGACATTATTTTCTCTGAAGAAGCTAGATCAAACTTCCCGTAAATCTGTTAATTTCAACGTTTCTTCTTTCAATTTCAATTTCAAGTATAAACTTATTACGTGTCTTCTGCAGAAGACTCGAGATAATTTTTTTTATTTGTCTCTCGAATAAATTTTATCCTGAAAATTATCACCCCAATATTTAATCGAGGAAAAAAGTTGGAGAAAAATTTATTCCTTCTCCCGTATTCATGCAGCATCGATCAATGTGTATGTGATACACGCCTATGCTTCAACCATCGCCCTCCCTGCCAGTTATACACCCACCAACACGATGTGCAAGTAATGAAAACCCCGTAGCACATGTCCGCCATATGGTGTACATGAAACACAAAGTACTCGTTCCTCCGCGCAGACCGTAATCGCAGCTTTGGCAAGTCATAGCGAATTATAAGGGTCAACTACTTTTGCTCCGAGTTCATATACCAAAGTGCAAGGTCGAGAACAACGGGCTCTCACTTTGTCTTTCCTTAAGAAATTTTTGTCGTAATCGATAATTGAAACAATACGTAATATATATATATATATATATATAAGTTTATTATGTGTTGTGAAATAGTTTCACCCTATCAGGGGGATATTTTTCATTTGCATGAAGCATAAAATCATCGGTGAAGTATAGATTTTTGGGGTCACTGATTACGATTCTGTGGTCGGAATTGAAAAACTCAAAATGGCGGATTCAGTATGGCGGCCATTTTTTACCAAGTCAGACTTTTTTCTTTCAATTTGCACAAGGATGAATGTGTTTTTGAGGACGCCGGTTTGTTTTCTACAGTCAGAATTGAAAAATTTTAAATGGCGGATTCAATATGGCGGCTTGTTTTATTAATATCAGATTCGGAAAGGAAACGATACGACCAATAAAAAAAAAAAAAAAAAAGATCATCCAGAATACTTTCGATGACAAATTTTATATACATATATGTAATAAGGTAAAAGAAATTTATTCCAAACAATTGCAATTTTTAACCTGTCGTTCGCCATATCGGATCCGCCATTGCGAATTTTCAAGTTTTCATACCTGATCCGTAATCAGCGACTTCAAAAACCTCAGTATACGAAATTTGGTTTTAATCCAATGAAAACCGATTTCATTCTGAAACTAAAAATAGTGTTTTTGCACATTGGTTGTTTATTAACGAAGTATCGTGAACTTCTTGAATTAGAACACACGGTGCATTAGAAAAGTGAGGTATATAAGAGTCTGAGAAACTAAATTACTTGCTCATCATTGCTAAAACGTACCCATAGCACTATAAAAACTGATAATAATCCGGTGTTGCATATACGCAACACCGTCCTTGAAAGGGTTAAGTATACACGCGGTATAATTAAATAAAACATTATGGAGTTTCGTGGTAAAATAGTTAGATAAATTGTAACATAGTTTCACAATGAAGTTCATTTGACACGTTTTTTGTTTCAACGGTCGACGATTACAATTCAGCCGGAATGTACAACGAGGATGTGAATAATTAACGTTAAGCGTTATGTCACTTCAAAGTTTAACAGTTCGATCGTTAATTTTATCCTTCTTCCTCGTATGTATTCTTTCACTGCAAGTCACAGCGTGGACAGGAGGCTATAAATTGAATTCAGCTGGAGGCCAAGGGACACGATCGGTGTAATTAAGTCGTCTGGTCTTGCTGGATCGAGTGGATTTTCATGTACCTTGTTTCAACACGTGACTTCACCAACACTTTGTCAATTTTAATATTACGTTCGCATTTGTAAAATCAAGTCAGTTCTATACGGCCGAATTTTGTTTTTTAATTGTGTGGTCGGAAATGAACATTGTTAATCGCGATTGTATAATTCTTAACTAAAGTATGTGTAACTGAAGATATTCGCAACGAGCGCGATTAATGAATTCGTAATTACACTAAACCATGAACTGATATTAATTCGGACAAATTCATTTACCAAAAGTGTATACGATACGCGATTTATCGACGTGTGAAGTAATTTTGGCAAATATTTGATCCGACGCCGGAGCTTCAAGTACAGCACAGACTAGACGGAGTGTCTTGTCCGAACTGTTGAAACATCTCTTGAATCCACTTCCTGGACTTTTTTTGTCAGTGTAAATTCAAGAGGCGCACTGCGGCATGCCGGCAGAAAAACCGAGTGGCAAAAGAAGGAGGGAAAAAAAGGTAAGTGCTAGAGTTGCAATTTTGTTTGCGTGGCTCTCGAGCTTGTGGAAACGTCAATACTTGATTTGTCCTCTTTTCATCGTGAGCAGAGGTGTTTAGCCTCCGAGCGAATCACGTGACAGTCGTCGTGCCAAGTTTGTACCTAATATGATAAAATACTCTGACCGAGTGGAAAAAATCCACCGTAACAAAGTACGAAGGATTGGAATGAACGAAGAGGAAAACTGCGGTCGAAATGATAGTCCTTGGTTACGGAGATAGTATGCTTGGCAGTATCGAGAAAGGCGTTCGCCACCGTTTATTTTTATCACGTTGACGTTAGTAACGCTACGATTGTAACGAGGAAATCCGTTATTTTGCAATTTTCGAATTGTTTGGGATTCGGTGAACCGTGACGAAACAAAACATAATAATTTTTTACATGGTATAAAAGAATGCGACCTTGCATTTCTTTTTTTTCCCCCATATATTATTGGCAGGTATGGGTAAATTGTTTTTTGAAAAATTAATTAAAGACACAAAAGTGAAAAAATGTTTATACAAGTTAATTTGCTTTCAAGTGTGTTTAATCAAAAATTTAAAACAGTTATAATTATTCAACTATGAATTATAACTATTGAGAAGTTACAGTATTTTGCGATCACTTTATCATCGCCAAATGTATACTCGTATATCACAGTTCGTCCAATTTTAATTAGGTGAACAAGCTTACGAATTCTTTGGAAAATGAATTGTCCACAAATCGATCAACATTGATTGCTTTTTTTCTAACTAATCGATTAATCAGAAAACACGGTATAGCGCAGAGTGACAGCTATAGCTATAATCGATGTATTTATATTATATTGAAAAAAAAAAACAAATATTCTCATAAACAATTAATTATGATCTATGATTCTGAACCGATGTACAAGTGTAACGAACTACATTGAAAATCTGTGAGATAATATGATTGTTGTAAAGTATTTATTTACTGGGCTTCATTAATTGAAATTTGTGAATTTGATAATTATTCACGTATAATTTAACAAGATCAATATACAATACAATAACAAGATCTTTAATTAGGTTCAGCGAATGACCGATTTCAATTACACTTTATTTAACGCCGAGTTTTGGTATCGATGCATCACTGCAAACAATTATACGTGTATCCAAAGTATTCTGTGATGATTGGTGTACAACAGTACAACAATTATTTATCATCATTCAACTAGGGATTCATAGTGCAGATTTTTTAAAGGAATGAATCGTTGAAAAGAATTGAAACTAAAAAAAAAAAAAAAAAACCAAAAAGAATTCATCCGTTGTTTCATTTGTTGAATTTTTTTACAATTTCTTCTTTTAAGCATGGTGTTGCAAAATTAAGAAGAAAAAAATTATATCTACAGATTTTCACGTACATCTGCAGATGCCAACATTTCTGAATTTAGACGATTTCGCTACGTAAAATTCAAGAAATTTCGGAACATTCTTAAAAACTCCGTCCGAGATTTAAAGAAATTTTACGTGATTTTAACGATGCACCCAAAACCTTGAAATGTTTTCACAAATTTCATCAGCTAATGAAAAGTTTCGAGAAATTATAATTTCGTACAACAATTTCCGGATACTTTTGAGATTTTTTACGAGGTTTCGCAAAGTATTCCTATAAAATTTCAAACTTCAAGCGGTTTTAAAAAATTTCACCGATAACGGTGTACGTGCAATCATATTTTATTAGCCGGTATAGTAATAAACATCTCCTAGAATTTTTCTTGCAGTCGGATAATTGTTAGAAGCTAGTATAGGTAATAAACCATTTGCGTCCATTTTACCACGCAGTAACGGGTTGTGAAATTGTCTGGGAATTAGAACGTGAATAATGAATATCGAAGCAAGCTCTGTATTCATATTGTATGCATATGCATATCAAACTATACAACCTTCACGCACAAGTTTTCTCATTCACAAACCGTTATTATTCATAATTATCTGCCGCATCCGCGATGAACATTCTAATCTCTTACGGATTGAAAAACCACTTGTGACGTCACGATAAAATGATATCTCAGTTCCTGTTCCACGCGCTTCCGTTGAATATTATAAAATACATTGTTGTAATTTATATTTCTAAATATTACCAAACCTGTTTCAAAATTTAACATGTTAAAAAAATAAAAATAAAAATAAAAAAAAATCTCACGGTATAAGAAATAGGATCATTCGTTGAAAATACCTTCGAATCTGCGACTATGTATCATATCGGACTTTGCGATTCGACGTATTTAACGATACCGAATGACTCGCGTGATAAGGAGACACGTCACCGATTAATTACACGCTGCAAAGAAATTTTTCGTCAGCACGTTCACATCGACAAGATTCATAGATTTCGCAATGTAATTTTTTCAAATTAAACTCCAACGAATTGTTAGTTTAGCTTACAGTTTGAATTAAAAAAAAAACTAAATTCGCTACAATTCCACGGAGTTTTTTTTTTTTTTTTTCAAATTCTACAGTAGTTTGCAAAATTGCGCGACAATTCCACAACAAGTCAAGAAATTCCATAACGTTTAAAATCCTCTTCAAAGGTCAGGGTAATTCTACCAAGAATAGTCGAGTGAAAGGGAGCACGAAGTACATTACAATTCCATACGAGGCTTCAATGCCCAAGGTACGCTCTACAGACGTACAAATTATTCAATCGGATGAACTAGAGAGTAACGCTCAAGCCACTCCGATTCGCAGCGTAATTATACACCTCGGCGTCTATGGGCACAAAGGATACTGACACGTCGATAACGTATCGCGGTGTGTATCAGTGGCTGTAGTGCCAATTACCATTGAGACGATTGCTCAAACGAACGGAATGCACGTCGAATAAATTGTGGACGGCGATACTGAGACTGGAAAAAGAAAATCAGATTCTACGCTGAGTGATGCGTAATTTCTTACAGTTACCAGAAAATTCTGGTTATAAAATGGGTGTCGCTTCGCTCTAAAAACGGTTTGAATGTTGCATGAATCAAGATAGACAAAAATTGTGGTACAAGTAAATATTTGGCGTAATTATATTTATCGATACCGTATTTTCTGGTTATTGCAACATTGAATGATTGATTTTGTTTAGTTTTTTTCAACTGAACAAGACCTTAACATGAATTTGTTGTTGCATCAACGTATTCAAATTATCGCAATAGTTGCAAGAAAATGATATGCAAAGTAAGAGTGGCCATAATCAAAGAGAATAGAACAGAAAACCACACTGGAAATTTTCTCGTTAAAACTATAAAAAAAAAAAATAATCATTTTCATTTTCTAACCCGAACTTGTGTTTTTTGGTTGTGATAAAAACTGAAGATAGTTGAATAATCACAACAAGAAACGTCCCTTGTACTCGAAGAAAAATCGAATAAGAGGAAATTGGACCGATACAAAATTTGAAATAAAAATTTTCGGGCAAGGGTTAACTTGCTTTTGAAATCGCAAACCTGCGTCGGTATTTCAGGTCTCTGCCATGCCGCGTAACCGGATGGCCCTGCGTGAAGGGACTATTTTTGTACCGTCCCTCGGCTCAAGTGGTTCAATATACGACCTGGATGCGCGTGTACGTAATTTTATGTGCATGTGACGAAAGCGTGTACGAGATATTAACCGACCCAAGTTGTTCTAAACTAGTTACGTACAGGAACTAGCTACACTGTTATTTATACAACGAGAATAAAACAGTGATTCGTGCAGCACAGAGGTATCGCAGCTGTTGTAAACTCGACTGATTGAAGTGATTGTCTTGATTGATACAAAGAATGACTTTGCAATTTGCAAAACTTTGTATAAATTTACAAATATGGCCTGCGTATGTATTAATTAGGGTGTTTCAAAAAAAAACAAAAAAAAAAAAAAAATACTTTGCCGTTTTCCAAAGGGTCTCACACCCTATAAAATTGGTTTAGGTTAATAGAAAGTTTCTGGGAAAAGATGAGCGTCCGACGTTAAGTATAATGAATAATTATGATACTTATTGCGTTGGAAAAAATAAATTAAATAAATTAAAAAAACGAATCAATGAATTATAGCGGTTTGTGTGAGAGGACGATGTGTATCATGAATCGTCGTTGCACAAAGAAAACTTTATTCGAGGCGATTGCAAAATAACGATCTAGCCTCTTTCACCCCTCAGTAAAGAAAATATCGGGCGTGCAGAAAACTCAATGAAATCGTGAAGGAAATGGGAATTGACCCCATTTCTCATTTCTTGTATTGCACAGTTATTGTAATACATTTCGGTTAACTTACGCTTCCCTGCATTTGTTTCCTCCACACCTCATTTTCGTCAACAAATCGACGATACGAAAAGGTACAAAAAAAAAAAAAAAAAACGAGATTCCTATATTGTACAGATCGGTGTAGGAGAGGAAAGCGATTGCGGAGGATTGCTCGAAACACTTTATTCGTCGACGACAGGCTCTGTCTATCCTCCAGTACATTTCATGTATATATATATGAAAACGCTATATAATATATATAATACTTGCAGGCGGATCTACAGCTGCGTAGAAAAACGAAGAGCCTGCAAGCAAACGCAGCATCATCGGCATCTGTCGACGTTGATCGCAAAGTGCAATGCTGATATATATATATACATATATGGGGCATTCCATGAAATCTCGATCAAGATTCTACGTCGATGTCTCAAATTGGCTTTATCATTTCTTGTATGAAAGTACATGATGAAAAAGGCAATCAAAATTTTATCCAGCGTATCTGAACTATAATTAAAAAAATTGAAAAAAAAAGAAAACTTCAACTTTGTAAAATACGAACAAATTCTGAAAAATCTTATAAAATATTACAAAATTTCTGACACCTGTTAGAAGATGGAGATTTAATAACTTCCGAAGATAAATAAGGAAAAGAGGAAAACAAATTATTGTCATCCGATTGCATTTTTCACATAAGGATGAACATAAAAGCTCATTATAATATCGGCCGAAAAATGTCTATTTGGAGATTTACAGGTAATCAAATATATTATGATAATATTTATATTTATATATATATATATATTGTTTTTTGGAATTTATTTATTGTCATTTTTCTTATTTATCTTTTGAAGTTATAAAAGGTTCATCTTCTGATAGGTGACGAAAATATTGTTATATTTGATAAGATTTTTCGAAAATTTTTTCCGATTTTAGAAAGTTGGGTTTCTTTTTCAAGTTTTTAAATTATACTTCAGAAACGTTGGCTCAAAAAAATTTGAAAAAAATCGCGATTTCGTTTTTTGTCATTTACTTTCACACAAAAAATTACAAAGCTAATCTGAGACATCGACGTAGAATCTTGATCCAAATGTCATGGAATGCCCCATATATATATATATATATGTATATATGCTTGTGCGTGCAGAAGTTGAGTGAGCAAGTGTAACGGCAGTTAAACCCAGGCGGTAGAGACAACGGACGATGAAGCTCAATGCACTGGGGCGGGGTTGAAATTCCGATTTTGAAAAGTACCGAAGCCGCCAAGTTCCGAATTTTTTGGTAGCGAAATTCGAAGTAAAGGAATCAAATTTTGACGAAACATCAAAGTTTCGAATGGTCGAAAGTGGGAAAATAAAAAAAATCTGAAACATCGAAATTCCGAATAATCGAAGATTTTCAGTTTTGTAAAGTTTTGGCTTCGTGAAATTTCACCACTTTGAATTTTGTTTGTTTTGGATTTTCGATATTTTTACGTTCGGGATCCTGCTCATTCTGATTTTCGGTTTTTCTGATTTTTTACACCCATTTGTTGAATAAACTACGCTGTAAGGTATATTTTAATTTTCGGAAATTTCCTCTATCGGAACATTACTTTTCGAAGTTGTGCTCTATCGTAACTTGAATTTTCGGAACTTTGAGCCGCCAGGTTACCGAACATTCAAAACTTTGGTGTTTCGTAAAAGTTCGATTTCTTTACTTCAAGTTTCACCACGAAATAATTCAGAATTGGGCGCTTTCGGAACTTTTCAAATTCAGAACTTCAACCCCGTCCCGATGCACTTGTTATGTAAAATGTGAAATTCTGTCAATTTCAATAACTTTTGTTCAAAACTTTCCATGCAATACTAAAGTTTGTTTAGTTGTTATTTACAATAAATGTTTCGAGAAGATAGATCATTTTTCTACAAAAGCCACCTTTATCCGATAAAACTATTTCTTCTTTCAAAATTCGTCTTGACCGGCGTTATTCGCTTGGCTGTGGCAGCCTCTGCACTTTTAGCGAATCGACTCAATTCTGCCTTCGCTCATGCGTCCGCCGGATTGTAACACCTCCGTACTCGACTTCCGCGACCGCGTTGGTACTCCGTCTTCCGGTTAAGCCAATGTTACCAACAGAGAAGTAGAGAGGTACGGAGCGCCCGGTGCTAAACACTTCGTCTGAAGTACGTAGGTGGAAGTGGTTGTTGAAGTGTAGCTACTGATGGAGTTTTTCAAGTGCTGCCGAGGAGTGCGGCGAAATTTTGAAAATTATTGGTTATTCTTAGGGTTTTATTACTTTTGATTCTCTAACCAAAGTTGAAGAGGACAATCAAAAAAGACTAAATGCCTTTCAAAGAAAAAAGAAAAAAAAAAGAAATTTACAGCCTTTTTAATTCGCCTCTTCAGCTGTGTGGTCAGTACAATTAATTCCTGTAAGGTATTTCATTCTGTGATCACAATTCGACTGCGGAAAGTTACGGGAAAAGGGCGTCGCGACGCTAAGCGTTGCAGAATCAGAGGTCGTGAGTTAAGTGGGGTAGGTTCAGGTGGTGGAAAAAGTAGCCAGAAAAGTGCACGCCTGCAGCTATGAAACACGAGACGATTCCGCGGGTTTAGAGACGGCATTTCGCATCCTGCTAATTCTGAAACCTCGGATGACTTCTGTGTCATTGTCCTGTAACTCGATAATAAAACACACTCACGATTTTCTTCAAGTTTGTACATTAAGGCTCATTTTTTTGAAAAAACAAGTCAAGTAGGGACAAACAAGTCGATATTTTTGGCTCTAATGTACAGCTGGAGAAAAAATGTATAAATCTTTCAATTAACTACGTTGTTTGCTGAATTTGACATGCGATACATGCACGTCGGTAAAATACGTTGAACAGTTTTACTTATACATATGTATCTCGGCACATATAATATATTCAGAATTGTTCATTTTTTTTTTTTTTTTTGTTTACTTCGCCTTTAAATTTCAATTGCGATTGTTAATTCGGAATTATCAAAAATCCTTTATCAGTTTTCACAATTCGGATACCATATTGAGACTTACTGTCTCCCAAGGTTTTGTCATCGGCTCCATACTCTTTCCGATCTCCATCGATGATTTGCTGAATCTTTAGAGGGCCGGCATTTTTCCTTTGAAATTCGACATTTTTCAGATATCTAATTAACATATGTATATAAATAGTAAACACAGCCGGTGAAGCTTCTGAATTACCTGCTGGCTTCAAAAGAAGCCAGGACGGCCCTCCAGAGGTTAAGGTACTCATGGCGTTTAAACACATGATTTATTCTGACGACATTTGATTTTATTCATATTGCTTTATGACGTTGCACTACTAAGTGCGTTCCACAATAAGCTCCGAACTCGCGAAGCGAAGTTGAAGATGACTGAGGAAAACCGGGTATTAACCAAAGATGTGCGGTACGGACGGATACCGAGCCTCAGTAGGACTCGAGCCTTCGTCAAGTACACCCAAAAAAGTGACCCAGGCACCAGAGAGAAAAAGTGAGAGAGAAAACGAGAGGAGGACGAAGGAACTTCGATATTTCCAAGGTCAGCCACCGTTCCCCACGATATTCCACCCCTGTTGGACCAGATCTGCCTTCTGACATCCATCCCTCAACCACACACACACACACACACACCTCACTAGTTTCAAGTAGAATTAAGACTGGTCACCACAAGGGAACCGACTTCTTTGTGAATTGCACAGCCATCCAAATTAAAAAAAAGTATCTGGTCTGGCAGAATAGACCAATCTTTGGTATATTTGAATATACTTATACGGTTTGGACATACTGAATCAGAATCCAGATTTCAAGTTAAGCAAAAACCCATCCAGACGTTTTACGAAGTATCGTTTTACAAAATATTACTTTATGGATATCTGCCTACAGGTATCGGTTGCTCATTTGCGGTAGCTTTCTTTTCGCATCTATACATATAGAACTAAATAATTAGTTACGTAATTTCAAAAATTAATAAATCTGACAAATCGTTTTCCAAAGTCTGATCAAGTGGTGTTTTGACAGAACTTGATAAATCAGGGTGTATTCTTTATACTTTACACTTTTCTATACTTTAACATCGATTACCGGTATTACCTTGCATATTCGTGTTACTTTGCATATCGAAGAAATAACAAACCTATCGTATGTTTTTTATAACACCGTGCTTCAGTCTTCATGAATGATTGTTTATTGCTTGCGAAATATGAAATTCTATCAATAAAATCTGCAGTCACGGCGATGTGTGCGAGAGCTTTCTATCATCATGTTAAGGATTTCAGGGTACATTAATAATTTGAACGTCTAAAGTATATTAGAGACTTTAATTAAGTTACGCGGATTCTCTCATTATCAGCATGGCACGGCGCTTTTGGTTCGACGCAATAATAAGACCGTTAGGCGAAAAACGATACAAGTTTATTCTGCTTAGAATTCTAACGATTACTACTTTCAGGTAATATCAATAATCGAAGATGAATCGGTGAGTGTTTGAAGATGACAAAAAAAAATGTAATCATGCCAAGTTGAATTCCCTTCGATTTCTAGCAATCTGAAATTTTCAAAAACGAGATTCACCGATTCATCTTCGATTATTGGGATCAGCTGCGAAGAGTAATCGTAAGAAATCTTTGGTCTCATACAAGTGAGAGTTACAGCGAAATAAATTGATATCGTTCTGCGCTTAAAGGCCTTATTACTCCGTTGCGCTAAAATTGACATACCGTGCTGAGCGGATGGGAAGAATGTGAAAAAATGTTCCCCACAAATACGAATTATTCACTAAAATTCTGGAAAATTCCAGTATTTTTCCCGGTGCGTAAAATTATCCTGTAAACGCCTGATGAGGACCTGATCCAGTTGTGATCGATACTTGATCAGCCAATAAGGCACGCCTGATGAGATCCTGGTTCCGACCGAATTAGAATTTCTACTCAGCTAGGGCCTGACCATCAAATATGTTGAGTGCCTGATAAACAAGCCCAACCGGGGCGTGACCATCGAATCTGATCAGGGCCTGACAAATACAGATTGATTCGGTGATTCTAGAATGCTGCGTTAAAAGCTTGATCAGGGCCTTATCAGCCAGCCTGACGAGGCAGTCAGGCATATCAGCACAGGGCCTAGCCTAAATCCTGACGTCAATTTCCACTCGGGTTCACTTCTACATTAAATATAGGGAGCTGCCAGTCAAGAGCATAGTTGGGAAAGTATATCGGTCACTCGTCTCTCTTAAAAAGCATAGACGGGATCTATCAAAGAGTACCTGAAAAAAACCCAAGAATGAAGTCCAATATTTCCACACTTTGATGACGCCCGCCAAGTAATTGATGACCTTAGTAGGTCCCAAAACCTGAACCTCCAAAAAGCTTTGTCTTCTTATTGGCTCTGGACTGGCTCTCAGTACACAAAAGGCGCCAGTAGCTTTTGGGCTCTGTAGCGTATAGTTTTACATATTGGACGGAAGAACTCGAGTTACTTGGCAAACAACTTTTGAGTATGTTGCACTCAACGCTGGACAAGTTATCGCTCTGTTGGACTGCTATACCTTGCTCCTAGATCTGCTATCTACCTAAACTCATTCTGTGTTCTTTCGTCTCGGCATATTCATTTACTACCATTTTTGAATAACGACATGCAAACAAATGCGGAGTATTTTGACCCGGCTAATTCAGGAGCGTTCAAATATTATGTATGCAAACACTCGATGCAATTAAAAAAATCTACGTTTCTAGGCAGCAAGGTACTAAAAATGCATAGGATGAATATTCATGTAACGCAAATAGCTGGTTCTTCAAGTCACACTGTAAATTCACATTTAGCTTTTATAATAATTTACATACCATATTTTATATGCGACAAGCTGATATTGATACGTGTGTTTCGAATTCTCTTATAAACAAATATGTGTACGAGCGTATAAGATTCTGGAATCATGTAAGCTCAGACAGGCAATTGTGTGTAAATTGCCAATACGTGATAACGCCTCTGTACCAGGTGCGTGCAACTCGATAATATCACAATAAATAACAGTTGTATATATGTATCTATGCTCCGTTCGTTTTATTCCTATCCTGGTGCAAAACAACGTTACTTCTTTCAAAACCGATACCACTAATTATTGTACTCAAAATTTAACAGTAGTGAAATATCTAAATTTGATGTATCAAACTAACACTATCTGGTTCGTGATTTGAATTGACACGCTCTTTTGCTTTATATTAGATTCAAGTATCCTGGCGTTGAAGTTGAACGCGAGATGGCGACGTTGTCGTGGTGCCTGAAGAAGGATCTCATCCTGCTTTTATTCATGGCAATTTTCTTCTTTTCGAGCTGTGATTTGGCGAGGAAAAATAATCAACCTGAAGTGAAAATTTGTCAAGGAATCCTGCGGGGAAAAATAATGACGACGCACAGTAATCGAAGTGTGTCAGCTTTCCTGGGAATTCCTTATGCGCAACCACCGACTGGAAATCTTCGGTTTGTAGAATATGTGAAATTTAATAGATATGTGTAACCAGAATTTGAAAGTTTTCAAGTTATTGCACGATGTGACATGCGGATGCTGATATCATCACATAAACGGGCGAGAAAAACATCGATGTAAATTAAAATTCGTTTCAGAAACATCGTACCAGAGAATTTGGTTAAAAAAAAACATATCTCTGAATTCGGTCCAACGACATCATTATATCTAAATTTGTCATTTCGTTTAGAAAATTTTCAGAGTCTGCGACACTGATGTCTACATGTTATTTTTTTCAAACATCAGTGATGATCAAGTTAAAAAATGTGATCAAGATCGAGTTAAATGCAAAAAACTGTTATATATTTGAAGCAGTTTCCAATAAATTTTTAATGTGCTTTTTGATATGGTAGATTCGCGAATCCGGTGGCAGCTGGTGGTTGGAACGGGATTCGAAACGCTAGTGTCAATTCGAATCAATGCTCTCAAGTCTCATTCTCAGGCGCCGAAATAACGGGGGACGAGGATTGCCTGTATCTGAATGTGTACACGCCAAAGGTGATTGTGAATGGGAAATAACGTAACTCACTCCTTCAAACGGTCAAGATATCATATAAACAATGTCGACACATGAGGTAAGTCAGTTTAATGAGGCGATTCTGCATTCAGCTTCCCGAACATACAACCTCGCGATTACTTCCGGTGATGGTGTTCATTCACGGTGGAGAATTCAGCTACGGAAGCGATACTTCGTCGATTTATGGCCCGGAATACCTCCTCGAGAAAGATGTGATTCTCGTAACCTTCAACCATCGTCTAGCAGCATTAGGATATTTGAGCACCGGTGACACGGTGGCTTCCGGAAACTGGGGCTTGAAGGACCAGGTCCTCGCCCTGAAATGGGTTCAGGCTAACGTCGAGTACTTTGGCGGCGATCCTGATCAGGTGACGCTGTTTGGAGAAAGTTCAGGCGCGGTTTCAGCCCATCTTCTGACAATGACGAATATCACGATTGGTAAGGGCAAATTCAGTTGACACTCAGATACAAAAGGTACTTATGGCGGGGTTTTGTTTCTTGGCAACGAGTCTTCAGCCAAATTATAACGACTCAAGGCCCATATCCTTCGTGACAAAGTCTGGCGTACATATTTTCAAGTGCAATACATCGGTAGCTTTTCGATATTAGAACACCTATTTTCTGCTTCTGCAGGGCTCTTCCACAGATACATAATGGAAAGTGGATCCGGCCTTGGGGCGTGGTCTTATAGACCAAGCGGCCCTTATGCTGGCCAAGCATTTGACCTTGGCAAATATGTTGGCTGTTCCAATACATCAACGGATTCACTGATTCAATGCTTGCGGACAGTCGATGTTTCGGACATTTTAGGTTCTTACTCGAAATTCAGTACTTGGCGATCATTCCCGTCAATCGTGTGGGGCCCAACCGACGAGCCAAATATCGATGGTGCCATTCTCACTGATAGTCCCCAAAATTTAATTCGCAATGGTCAGGTTCAAGTTTTGCCTCGGATTTTAGGTGTCTGCCAAGATGAAGGATTAATTCAGACTTTTGGTAAGTACACATAGCTACCAAGTAATCATCAAGATTTTTTAGATCCTCAGGAACTTTCAATATCTGAATTTGATCACGAGCGGATGAATTTATTGGTGCCTGATTGATTTTATCTAAGCGAATTGATTCAATTCGAACAATGTTTTTGCAAGTGTTCATGAATGAATAATTACACAGGTCTGCAACGAAATTCTCCTCATTCAAAAAATACAAAATAAATATTGTATATACGAAGGTTTCAATGCGCCAAATCTATATTTGCTTTCCATTTTTTGCTGTCACGTATACATTACATGATATTATTTTTTTTTATTGTTTAAAATTCATAATTTGTTGTTGTTTTATTTTTGAATTTATACTAGTTTAATCTATTTACGTAGTCTTATGTCTTTGATTATAATTTGTAAGCAAAAATAGAGTATTATTACAAAAAAAAAAAAACATTACATCAAAAGTATACGTGGTTGGTACATATGTTTTATTATTATATTTCAATTCGACAAATCTATTATAATGACACATAATAATAAGAAGGAGAAGAAAAAGTGTTTTTTTTGCAGACGAGTGTTATATACTTCGTCTTGTTTCGATTGTCAAATCTCATGCAATTTGCATCACAGAACTTGACGTGATTTCTCGCACTGCGTATGCAGAACTTTTTTTGACCATCATTTGGCAATAAAGCAAAAAATTGTACCAACTACCGATGACAAACTTCAAGGTGCTTCGTTTTTCAACTTATTATCAAACTTGTTTTTATATTCCTATCAGCTTTCTATCAAAATAAGTCAATGGTCGATGACTTTCTGGCAAACTTCGACCACGTTTTACCTATTTTATTGAACTGGAAATATTTGCCGGATTCGGGAGCTGCTTGGGTTGAACCTATCAAGTCATACTACTTCAAAGATTTCGAAGCCGACAAAAATGTGGTAGGTAGCATGAATATTTCAATTGCAACAAACTTTTGAATAACAAAAAATTACAATTCTGTTATCTCACAGATACTCGCGAATTTAACAGTCGTCGCGAGTGACGTTCACTTTATCTATCCGGTTTACGACGCACTCCGACAGCAGTTTGCAACGGCTGAGAATCCACAATATTTTTACCACTTCGATTATCGTGGTGTATTGAGCTCAACGAACGCGTATGGCGGCGATACGGCGAATTACGGCGTATCGCACGGTGATGAACTAATATACCTGTTCCCAAACACGGCAACCTTTTCCAATCTTAACGAAACTCGAAGCAAGAAAGATTACGAAATGGTGAACACTATGATAGAATTGTGGACGTCGTTTGCTATCGAGGGGTGAGTTGGTTCGGCTGTTAAACATGAGAGTCGATCTGTTGCTAGCAATCATTTCAAACCTCAACTCAAAAACATATCTCCAGGAGACCCACGACTTCGGCTTTTAGCTGCGACACGAAGTGGGAACCGTTTTCGATCACGACGGACAACGACCTTCGCATCGGAAATATGGCCGATCTCGCTCTCACCGTTGAATATTCTTATTTCAAAGAACGTCTGCAGTTTTGGGATGACTTGAAAGCTAAGGTGCCGTTATAATCAGCGCGCTGAGTTTACGCGATCCCTCATTTTATCATAAAATATCTGGAACGCACGTCTGGTACATTGCTTCATATTGGCAAGTTTTCTGCATTTTATTGTAATCCTCAAGGCATGTGAATCATTCTAGCATAGTTCATGCTGAGGGTACATGTTATAATTTTTGTAAACGAAAAACATGAAGACGAAAATAATGAATTAACACAAACTTGTATACCTTTTTGTTTAGTCCTCAAGTTTTACTTCTTAACTCAATAATTTTGTCCCTCATCATCATCAATTATCATCAATATATAGGTACGAAGAACGATCTAGTTTTAGCCCTTTTTAATCACCTCTGAGTTCGCACCCTCAGGGGTACAAACGAAATCAAAAATTACGAAAATGGGCATAAATGAGTGCTACCGACAAAAATTTTTATTAAAATGTCGGGGATCAGATTCAC
Source organism: Neodiprion lecontei (assembly GCF_021901455.1). Lineage (NCBI taxonomy): Eukaryota > Metazoa > Arthropoda > Insecta > Hymenoptera > Diprionidae > Neodiprion > Neodiprion lecontei. The sequence goes on along the minus strand of NC_060260.1, from coordinate 25,401,776 downwards.
GTAGTTACCGAGTACTTACCGATTTTCAAATAAATTCAAATGTTTCTGGTTTTTTTTTAGCTTATTAAATACACGAAATTTAAATTTTGCAAATCTGACCTTAGATTCATGATCAGCGACCTAAAACACTTCATATTACCAATTATCATTCAAATCCATTCTTCCATTCTCAAGATGTCATTTTTATATGGTTTCTTGGAATTTTGTTATTTAAATAATTGAAAAGGTACCGAACTGGTCGAAGCCAAAATCTAATCGGTTCGAAGTTTGGAAGATTGAGCCCAGTCATTGAAATCCGGTAACTCGTTCTCGAGATATCGGCGGACAAAAAAATTGATCACGTACATACATACATACACATACAGACATCGATCTGAAAATGATCGGAGGTGATTTTCTAAGCCTCAAAACGTGGAGATCTAATGAAAAGTCAACTTTTCATTTTGGGATGGCTACAATAACTTTTTGTCTTCTCTGAAAACAGAGAAAAGAGAAGTTAAAAATTGAAAATGAGGGTTTGGTCTCATTGAACAAATGATAAGACAATTGAAACAATTGTTGAATCCACTTGAAAAAAATATCTCGTATAATTCATGCGCCTAAAATTCCAGCGCCTTAACAATGAAAAATTTGACCTCAGTCAAAACGTCACGTTCTTCGTTCACAATTTGAGATGTCACCTTCTTCTGGCCCAATCTGAGGTATCACGTTTTTCTTTCGCAATTTGACACATCAAGTTCTTCCGTACCGCCGTCGAAATGTGCGGAAACGATTCGAACGGTGTAAAAACATAAAAGAATGAAAAGAACAAGGTAAATAAAAAAGTAGTCAGGGTTAAACTTTTCTCCCCGTTATAAAATATTCAAGTTCATATCGCGTGATGATCGACGTGACATCACCGCATCGGAAGTGCAAATAAAATTAATCCTCCCCTGGCGCAGAATTGCACGCATGTGACGAAGGAAGTAGGAAATGCATCCGAGCTTCTCGAGAGGGCGGCGGTACATATTGCAGTCATGGTGGAGGTCGGGAACGGAAGAGAAAGAATAGCGAGGATTACGCGAGTACCGAGAGAGGAGAGGAGAGGAGAGGAGAGCAGCAGCCGTGGAGTCTACTGCGTGTGCAATATTGATCAAGCCGAAGGCGAGGGCGAGGCGCAGCTGAGCGTGAGTCACTTGCGAGTTGAACGGGCCCCACCCAGGCACACGCTGCCACCGGCGTCCCGACGCCCGGCGTCCCGACGTCCCGCCGGGAGCGGGCATTATTCCATGTCAACTGGAGCCCGATATATTATTATTATTATTGTTGTTGTTATTATTATTATATGTTTTTTATTTTGTAATTTATTGTTGGTTCCAGAGTTGCTGCTAATTTTTGGAAATTAAATTCCACGACAATTCCAGGTTTTACAGGACCCAAAAGACAGTCTTTTCATGAAATTTTTTCTATTTTTATCAGATACTTCATTAGCCCTACGATGGATTGAAAATTTTTGTACCTTTTTCGCGGTATCTTTGTGCTCTTTCAAAAGGAATCAATTCGAATGAAAATCTGAGATTTTCCCCCATTAGCGTTTTTAAATTCCCTGAAATTTTTAGGTTTTCCAGGTGAGTGGGTTACTCTGTAATAGTGTAGTAGGGTCTTAGACATAGCTGAATTCAGTTTTTTCGGTATTTTTTTTTTTTTTTTTGAAATATTCACTGCTATACGAACGGTGACTGTCAGGTCATGAAAAAGACTGTATTTGTAAAATCTGCATAACGAAGAGAAAAAAAAAAAAAAAAAAATACCGAAAGGTGAAGACCCATCATAGTAAACAATTTCCTTTTTTATGTGTTTAGGCACAAAAAAGAAATTTTTTATACGACCAAAAATTGATATAAGAAAATAAAGTTTTTTCGCGCTAAGTCCAACAAAATCTACCATAGGTGTCTAAAAGACACCTAGAAGGAGATTGTTTGCCGTCATGCGAATTTGGCGCTTTCGGAATTTATCAAATTCGGAATTTCAACCCCACCCGATTAAAACTCGCGTGATACGAAATACGTACTACAATACTTCTAAAGAATTCTACCACTCTCGAAATGGCTCCAATTAATAATTCGTGATAGTTCGATTCAAAGCAATGACTATGAAAAAAAAAAAAATTACAATCATTAATATTACTAATCCAACGACGTCAAGAATAATTGACACGTTACATTCTAAACTGATGCCCTAGATGTCGCGGAACGCGTGTAACAATAAACCATGATGAAAAGCTCAGGGCTTTTCTGTACAGATCTACAAGCGAGTCGGCCGACTGGGATCGACTCTTGAACCGAACCAACTCCTCGTCAGCTTACAATAAACGCAAGGCGGTGCAATAAAATCGACTGTAAATCGTCGTTCGTCAGCTGCGCGTTCCTCGTGAACCCTTTCCCGATGTTACATCCGGCACCCGTCACGCGTGGCGGTGTACAAAGTATACTATACACACGTGCGTATATACGAGTATAACTATAAAGGCACTGCATCTGTACTTTATATGCTCAAGCTTAAACATTCAAGATACACACACACACACGTTACAGAGCAGAGCACGTGTTTCTCTGCATGCTGCGGAAGTAAACCTGCAGCCCTGCAGAGCACGAGCTGTTGGATACGTTAAAAGCACTGTGATGACACGTATAAACGAGTTACAGGCGTTCAACTTTACGGTATACATACATATGTATATATATACGTATATCCGCTCTGCAAGAATTAATTTGACGAGCAGGCAGTTTCCTCCGCGACTTTGATATAATTTTTTTTAACACCGATCGAAATTCATTCGCACCGATCGTTCACCGCGAAACGATTCGAGACGATGAAGCTGGATTGATTCATGCGCCATTGCGCGGGATGAATAGAAAATGATCGAGATCAATTTTTAATTTAAGTTTATCGATCGTTGCTGAATCGATACTTAATAATTGTCCTTAGAAAGCAGGTTTATACAAAATAAATTCATGGGGTTGAAATTAGTGGCTTCGAAGCAAAGAGATACTGCGACAAAAATGAAAATGTTGTAATTTTAAAATGACTTTGAAGAAGGACTTGAGTTTCCAAATTATGCGCATGTTTTCCTGTATGATTGTTAATGTAATTTAGACAATTCTAAACCGCGAAATAAAGTTTTTTTCTAAAAATGGATCGTTTACATTACCGTTGGAAACTTCAACTCCGTATCAATTCATGGTTGTATCTTGTAAAAAATTCGTAAAAATGACCAAGATTTGAAATTCTTTGAATTTTCTAAGTTTCTTTCAGCCGTTTGGTTTTTTGAAAATTCATCTGATTTCCATGTCTAGACGCGTAGCATTTACGTATCATTAATCAAATGATTATTATTGAACACAAAAAGATCCTTGAAAAAAATCATTTTGTTTTTATCGTTCCTGTGAAGGTCCATATAAAACAAAACCAGATTTCACATTGCAAAGATTTGCAATACATTTTTTTTAAACAAAAAAGAGGCTAGGAAAACATTTTTTTTTTTTTCTTACGACCGTAATAAGCGCTACAAATTTTAACGCAAAAAAATAATCAACACATTTTTCGTCCACGGTTAAAGACGAGGCTAAAAGCCTAGAGTGTTACAAAATTTTGGGTATTATCATATCACAAATATAGTATCGCGTAGTTTAAAAACACGTCGAAATTAAAATGAAACACAAATTTTTTGCATCCGAATAGTTTCGTTCGGATTTACTTCCAGAATTTGGCGGCACAGGAATTTTTTGAAATTCGGAATTTCAACTCCACCCCGACTTAAAACAGATCATACCTGAAGTGTTTGACGCTGAACTTAAAAGTTGAACCGGCACTAGATGAAATTAAATTTCCAGAAAAATGCGACGACACCAGAAACGGGATAAAAGGTAAAAGTGAGCGGGTGGTGAAAAAATAAGCCGCGGGCAATATGATATACGTACATGCTCGGTGAGTAAGTAAGTGAGTAAGTAAGTACGGGAGGGTAATAAGAATAAGGCTGCAGGAGGAGAGCATCTCAACTCTACTCGGATATCCCGTTCACGGTTTAGTTCGTCACGGTCGGCGCGGAGGCGTCGCACTCTTCTCTTCCACCTCCACCTCCACCTCCACCTCCACCTCCACCTCCACCTCCACCTCCACCTCCACCTCCACCTCCACCTCCACCTTCACCTTATTCCTCTTCATCTACGTAGAATCAGGTAGTACGCAAGTAGATTATGATAAAGGTATGCAACGTCGAGTTTGCGTATACGGTTACACAACCTTCGTGTGCATGAATTTTTATTGCGCGAGTTTTTATTTCACGTACTTTTGTGTATACGTTATTATATATTACATACGTTATTATAAATACAATTGCTGGTTTAAATGTACAAATATACAAATATACAAATACCTACTGCACGTTTGTGTACCTGTGTTGCGATACTTGCGTGTACCCCTCACATGCACATATACACGCGTCGACAGGTCGTTCATTCTACGGTCTCGATTCGCTTATATACCTACAGCCTCCTCATTGAACCATACACGGAACAAAGCTCGGGGGGAGCGAGGAAGCTTTTCGTTGCAAGGAAGAAAAACGAGGAGGCAAAAAATTATCGACTTGCTACCAGGGACGTCTTATATATGTATATACACTGCAGGCTAAAGGTTTCGGTACACCAGTCGAAATTTCTTGTCGCATTAAAAGTTAGATAGCAGACTCGCAAATGAATTCATTGAAACGTTCCAAGCGGCGTTTTAAAAAGGACAGATTTACCTTCATTCTGATTTTTCAGAAAATTCTCTACAATTTTTTTTTTTTTTGTTTGGCCCTGGTACGTATTTTTGAATGTGGCCGTTTTTCGGCTATTTTATAGCAACCGGAGATTAACCACGCATCTTGGGGGAAAATTTTTCTTCCGTTTTTTTCTACGGTAAACTTAAAAAGGACATCAAAACCTACATTATCGTTTTTAGAAAGGTTCGTACGTTTTTTTTTTTCAGAGGGTAAAAAGTTGCATAGGTTCACACTGGAGTAGCTTGAATTTCTTCAAAATTTAAATCGACAAAATTTTTGGGTTGGGGACTCTGATGAGTGGAGGAGCAATTTTTTCGGTTCGAACATGGAGAATGTTCGTTAGTTGAGTTGTTGCGTTTCGGAAACTACCAGATTTGAGACAAAATATTAGAAAGAAAAAACTTTAAGCTTTCAAACTTGCTTTTTAATGCAAAAAGAAATAGTCAATCACGTCTCTCATCTCATCTATACGAGTTTTTTGTTGTAAAATAAAAAAAAAAAAAACCATATTTATCGATATGTTCATTTTTTCGCGATAATTAGATACGACATGATTGCGTAAAGTAATAGTCATGCCTCGTTTCCCAATAAAAACTCTTTTATATCTAGTCAATTTTACACGTTAAAATTGTTCGGAGCAGGAAAAAATCAAAAAAATTCTACCATGTACGATTCGCACGTACCGATCGCACGTAAGATCGGCGAAACGAATCGAAAATACTTTGCGTGACTTCCACACGATGTAAAGAAAAACTCCAGATGAAAAATAAAACAACATCTATGTCTAGTTGTAATCTTTGCATTGAGTGTACGAAGGTAAAAAATTGCTCTACACCAACCTGTCGATATTTTTTTTTTTAACTTTGTCTCGACAGTCATGAGAGTGAACAGAATGTACGGACGTTATCAGCGACTGCTTGTATAATTTTTTGACAGGTTCGTGTACGACACACGACAAGTACGACATTGAAACAGAAACGATTTTAAATTTTTTATTTTTTTTTTTAATAAAACGCTAATTTGAAAAGTGAACCTTAGACTTCGTGTAGTCATTGCGATGTATAATTTTTATTTTTTTTTTTTAGATTTTTCACACGACCATTTTGCAGCTTGAAATTTCTCCTTGAAAATGCTTTTTTCAAATTTTTTCCGCGATTTTCTCTCGCCAAGTTATCTAACATCAAAAGAAATAGTGGCTGAAAAAAAAACTATGATCCTACGTAAGAAATGAAAATATTCTCTTTGGCTTGGGTCTATCTTTCGTGTCAAAGAACATGGGAAAAATTTACATTCTTCAATATACGCCATTTTTAGGAGAATGTGTCGCGATAATGTTTAAATTCCGATCACAGAATTTTGAGGGCCATCTTTATGCGGCTGAAGTTATTAACTTTTAACGTAACAAAATATAACAGCTAGAAAACTAATTTTCATTTTCTACCTAGAACTATATTTTTCGATTGTCATAAAAAATGATAACAATTAATACCGATAAGTATATAGAATTTTGGATTTCCTGAACTTCGCACGTATAAAATACATATAAATTGTCAAACGCTACAACACACAGATCCGCCCGTTGTGTGGAAAAATTATTATCTCCCTCCAACCGTTAAAATTGGATCTCTTACGTGTTCGTCAAATAGCAAATGCAAAAACTCAATGCGACACCGCTTAAAAAATCCCACGGCGATTTCCTTTCACGAGATTCAATATTATCTTACAAAACTATGGTTTCATGAAGTGGGTTATCGAAAAAACAAACAAAGGTTTTTTTTTACGCAGTCCAATGTGTACGGAGTACGATTTTATCACGAAGGTAACATAATTATCACGTTACTAAAGTCGTTCGACAAACTGCAAATATTCGCCAAGTTCTTCGGACCAATTAAAGCCTCGCTTATAGATAAGCAGCAACTTTAATAAAGTAAACGATGTGAAAAATAAGGTACCGAGAATGTGTTATAAATATAATATCGCGTTAATAGAATTTCATGATTTGATTGAAAACTTTATTTATAAGAATTTAATTTGGGCGAGTTCGCTACAGTTTTTTTTTCCTTGTCACTTTTTTTTTTTTTTTTTTTTTTTTTTTTTTTTTTTTTTTTTTTACTGTACATCTATAGTAAAAATGATGCTCGAGTACGAAATTGCGCTTGTTTTTGTGCGTTCGTCGTGTAAAAGAAGGGAAAATAGTTCTCAGTTCTTTCTTTTTCAACCGTCTAGTTTATTACTGCGAGCGAACGAGTTCAACGAGTTTTTGTATGCATACCTTTGTACCTAACATGACGAGAAACTCTAGCGTGCACATCGCACAAGGAGAACGAAGTCTTGGCCTCCGGTGTGTAACTAGATCACCTGCGGGTGTTTGGAATTAAGGTAAAATCGTGAACCAAGGGAATGACACAGCAATTATACACATCACGGCGATAGAGAAATTTGAAATCTGGTTTTTCGGAAAAAGTTGTTCGGTGCACTCGCGATATTATAATCGTAATATTACTTAGAAATATATCTTACAACTTATTTTACGTTCCACGTTTTTGTGGTGGCTGCAATTACATAGGCGTATAATTATTTCAGAAATCAAAAAGTGCAGAAGTACGAAGAAGGAAGCTTCTTGCAAGAAGCCTTACATAAACACGATGATTTACGAATTTTTAATTAATACGAATGCTGAATTGGAATTCGCGACTCTGACTAAGGCTACAAAATGGTAAGAAGTTTGGAACGCTTTTTAACGCAACAAAGCAAACTAGCGAAGACAAATTGACAATGAGAAGAATTTTGGAATTGTCAAAGTTAACCGTAATGTAATTCGATGAATTTGATACAGTGTGAGGAAAAATGTATATGATTCAAGCAGCTTGAAACAAGTAACCGTTTGAACTTATATGATCTGAAGAAATTGAAATATATTATCGGAATTAAAACAATTTAACAGACTTTTTTTTTTTTTTTGTCGCATATATGTACACAATATTTCTTTGGGAGCGAGAAATAAAATAATTTATCTGGGAAAAAATCATTAGCACTGAATGAAATAACAATAAATTTTCGGTTCTGAACTATTCCTGCTGATAAATCCGCATGACATTTTTCCTGTACAGCATGCAAACATATTTTTTGTCGTCTGCAAAATATCATGTTCAGATTCATTGATTCAGATAATTTTATAAATAATTTTCAATCATTGTACGTTTACGTATATAAAATCGAGTAAAAAGTTTAACTTCTCAAACCCGTTTCCCTATTTTCTCTGCAGCTTTATGCCGCAGCGTGTCGATCCGTTGGCACGTGACAACTGGGTCGATTAGGTGGTGCAGAATCGAGGCTGGCCACCTTGACCTTTGCCAAGAAGAGCGATACGTGCCGACGAGGTCACCGCGTGCAATTAGTTTTAATCGTAAGGTCAAAAGGCCGAGCGTATTTTTCAAATCGAAAGTGTGACGCAAAAAGAAGGCAAAAATCACCGTCCTACACGCTGCTAATCCTAATTATCGTCAGTACCGAACCTACGATTGCGATTCAACGTTTATTTTGAGGGCGAATTTAAATCGCTGTTTTACCAAGCTAGAGATTTTCAGCTGTTGTTACATATCATTTTTCATCATAAACAAAAAACGAAAATCAGTTTTCAAGCTGTAACAAGAAAAGAAGATTCTAGCATGTGTTAATATTCTTTTTCATTTAATGGCAGTAATTAAATTCTTGACATATTTTCGAGCAATAATAAATTATTAACGATAAGAGCTTGTTTAACGGAAGAAATATACAAAAAAAAAACAGATTCAATGTTGCAATAACCAGAGAATCTAGGACCGACAATCATAATCACACTCAAACGTTACTTGTAGAAAATTTTCTTGTCGTTCCAAGAATATTTATACCGTCAAGCCGTAAAACTCACAACCCATTTTACGAGAATTTACTGATTACTAGAAGAAATCAAGTTTTCCTCAGTATACCTGTGCGTGTTGAAGCATACAAACTGACCGCAGCTCGAGTTTCTGCATTAATTTATATGTCTGTCTGCTGCGGCTTGAAACCGTGGTTATAATCGATACTGTCTAGTAAAGCGCGGAATCTTCACGATGCTGAAGTTGGTAACGTTATCGTAACAAAACATCGGGTAAAAATTCCTATTTTCTTATCTGTGCAACGATTTTTAAGGACCTAATATTTAGAAATATGAATGCGTTTTGTTTTATTACGGTTTACCGAATTTCAAACAATTCCGAAAATCGCGAAATAACGATTTTTCTTCAGCAGCGTGAATCGTTACGATAACGTAACTAACTTTTCGATATGATGAAACTTGGACGATTCTGTGTTACTCACATTTTGCAGTAGCAATTTTTGGATTATTATTGGATACAGGCTAATGCGTGAGTTAAAGACGATCGTCTTTATTACGTTATACCTACGCAAACGTCCTACACTGTAATTATATTTTATTGAAGAGGAATGCCAGAACTTTAATAGCTATTGTTCCTTACGTGATGCCCGTGCAATGTGAAGTGTTGTTCAGTGGGAACATATTTACTTCGACATTTACACGGCGGTTAAGAACGCTTTTAAGGACTTGTTTTGTATACTAAAGAGAAAAAATAAAATAAAAATTGCGAGTATATAAGGCGGGTATACATATAACTTTCCTTTCATATCTTCATTCGGAAATTGATCCGTTGACTCTTTTAACCCTTTGAGTCACAGTGGCAAGTATTCTTGCCACCTATTTTATATAAATTTTTTTGTATATTTAGAGAACTTTGTAAACATATTTTTTTGCAGTTTTTTGCTATTTTTGATGCTGTACTAATATAGGTTTTCAATACTCGAGAGTAATTATCGCGATATAATATAAGTTATTATTGTTACAAACAAATACATTGAAAAAAGTCGTGAAAATTGAAGGAATAATTCATTTCCTAGAAAGTTACCCCTCTACACACATACGTGCTTTACATAAATTATAAGTTTTTGGGGTCGCTGATTGCGAATCTGAAATCGGATTTTCAAAATTTATTACGGCGTATCCAATGAGCGACCCCGAAAACCCCAGCATAGAGTTTTTTGACCGAGTTTGATCAAATTCGAATCTTTCGCCCGCCATATTGGACCCACTATCTTTTTTCGAATTTTCAAAATCTGATTTCAGGTTCGTAATCAGCAGCTCCAAAAATCGTAGAATACTGTCGTGTTACAAAAGTCGACTCAGCACAACAATGTGTGACTCAAAGGGTTAAATTTCATATTATAAAAGTAAATAAACGCATTTTCGTAACGTCTTGTGAAAAGTAATCTTACCACAACGAAGAAGAGTGAAAAATAGTAGATCATATAAAAATTACATTACGGTCTAGTTTCTTTCCGGAGGTTGTACAATGAAGAATCAATGCTGACGAGAACGATGATGTACAAGTGACACGTAAAAAAAGACGATACAAGAGGCAGTTAAAAAAGTTCCAGATTTACCTAAGACACGCGACATGAGTATATATAATGAATACCTATATGCAACGCATATACATCACTCTTTAATTTGGTTGGGTAAGATTTATGCAATTCAAGCTGAAGTTTATTCGATAATAATTGGTAAACTGAAAAATAATAACACACGGGTTACACGAGTAACGAAGACTCGGTGTTTGAAGAAGATAATTAAATCATCACGCGAGGCTTTCGTGTCACACCTCGTTGCTGATTAGCAATTAAGACATGGCCGGGTTGTCGCGAATTATGTACACGCTGTCACGCTAACCCCTTGTAAACGATAAATTATTCGTAGCGCCGTAGAGTTTGCGATAAAGAATTAAACGTCTTGCGAGAAAAAGTAAAGAAAAAGAATCATTCTCAATTTGTCAAGATAATCGCTTCGAGTTTATTAAACATCTTCGTATCACTACTAAAGTATCTTAAACGCAATGCGGATGCGTCGTGACGTCAATGCGCACTGCTCGTAGGTAATTTGTTAGTAAAATTTTCAACTAGATGTCCAAAAAATGAATGTTGTTGGTGGTTTTTTTTTAAAAAATACATACTGATTACAGATAATTTTTGTGAAGTTTTTATAATCGATACTGGTGGAAAAGTTTTAGCGCTCTGTGAATGTATGACTGGAGTATAATATAGTATATAATGCAGATAACGAATCGTTTTATCAAATGAAAATATATTTACCACGCGGGCATCCGCTACTATAAATAAATTTTTTTATATGCAGTTCATAAAATATTCATGCAGATAATACAGCTGACCCCAATATGCCGGTAGTAAAAGGAAACTAAATTACGAACAGTCTTTATTCTTCAAGAAGTTGGATCTAAAACGATCGATACAAAGATCTATTCCCGAGACAAAAAAAATTGATCAAAAGTTTTTCCTTGTTTCAAAATCACGGAATTTTGAAAATTTATAAATCTGGAAGAACTGATCGCGTGCGAAAAATTGAGAAAAAAAAAAAAATCAGCGACAACATTGTCGCATAGTGTAATAATAAAGTCCTGAAAATTAACGAACAATCTCAGTTCGAAGCTGAGAAGCATAGCTGCATTTTTTTAACAGAAATAGAACAGCTTATCGTTAATGAATACGTGTACAATTTGTAGACTACACGTGGGTACGACGGCAGTGCCTATCTTGAGTCAATAACACTCGAGACTAATCGCTTAATTATTCAAATGCATGTTCAAGAACTCTGCTACCTGTTTACGTATGTCTAACGAGTCAAAAGTTTTTGTATCTCCGCGGTGTGTCGTTAATTGTAATCGTACAAGCGCGTGTCTGTGACGTATGAAAGCGACAAATTGGTGTGTAAAGAATTGGCCAAACAAGTTTTTTCATCAATTATTTAACACCATGCAGCCTGATTTGGAGAATATTCGACAAATTTGTCGTGGTAAAAAAAATCGTTCGTTTCGTAGAAAAGAATTAGAATTACGCAATGGCCAAAAGATCAGCTCTTATCATCCTAGCTGACAATTAATTATGTACACATGTAACGAATCGGTGCAGGAGAAAATCACTATTTCCGGATTCTGAAATAAACTGAAGTTAACTTTGCGACGGAAAAAAAAGGAGGAAAGGAAAATATAAGCAGGGCTGATTGAATTTCGGAAAATTCTATGGTTGTTAAATTATAACGATAGTTTTCAACTTGACGGACGACGATTACTCCGGCGATCTGTAATCGTCAAAAATCAAGCTGACCGGGAATTTTGCCTGATGGAATTGGAGAGGTACACATAATCCGGGATTAACCAGCAGGCAGTGACGAACCTGGGAGTCAATTTCGACTCCCTCGCAATCGGTTCGTTCAAGGTGAACGCGCAGGCGCCGAATGGTCAACAACGGATACCTGGATACAGGATAAAATTTTACCATCGGAATGAATATGATATCAGGTTTGGTTCGTCCCAATTTTTCCAGCTATTCCAGCCAAATAAATACGATTTTCTCACTGATAAATCACTTAAGAGTGGCAAATTTTTCAATAAATAACATTACCTTTAACATCGTTAAACTGTCAACTTTATACTCAAATCTATTTCCTAACTACAGGCTCTAATTTTCTTAGAAACGAATGAAAGAAAAGAAAATCAGAAGAAAGCATTTGTTACAAACAAGTAATATTATACTTTTTTTTATTCAATTAACGTAACACTTACAGCTCCATTTACGCGAACCTATAAAAACGTGCCAAGGACATTTTTTAAAGACACAAATTCCAGGATTGTAAATTTACAGAATTCCCTGACTTTTGCCAGTTTTTCCAGTTTTCTCTGTGCGTACGAACCCTGAATTTAAATTAAACGAAGAGAGACAGAGTGAAATACGAGATATCATCGTCGCTCTGGGCAAGTATCTTATCTTATCAGTCCCGTTGGCGCTCTTTATACTTCGGGTTTCGTTCTCGCTTTTACGCGCCGTATGTACACACATGCATATTTTATTGACGAACCGAGCCGAGATAAGTGACGATGCGCTTTCTGCCGACTGTATTACGCACCTCCGTTATTATTCACCATTCAGGCATAGCAGGTAAGTAGCGGTGCGTGTGGTGAATAAGCGAATGCGGTATATAATCATACGGAATAATCAAATACCTGCGCCAGTTGTCGCAGCACGTGTGTAGCGTGTATTCAGGTGTAAATTCCGAGATTCTTGATGCAGGAATTCGAATCGCTTACTCGGAAACTAATTGTTACGCGCAACTGAAATCCGAGAATCGATTGTCCGAGCTTTTGTAACGCGGCGTGAGAATCGTACAAAGCCAAACAAGAACAGCGGTTGTAAGTTCGTTTCGTAGCGCGGATGTAAAAGTGGATTATGTAATGCAGTTGATGTTTGTCGAGCCGCAAGCTGAGTCCACCCGACACAAGTTACACACGTTTTGTCACGAGTTATGCCGGTGCAGTTATAGCCGGAAAAGAAAGGCGGATCATTATTTACCTTAGCATTCTACTCTGTGAAGGAATGTTCTCCCGACCTCAAGACATATGAAAATCGACGAATCTAATGAGGAATTCGAACGAGTAGGAAGATTAAGATTACACAAGCGTTTTGAGTTACGCTTCTCCAGCAACGAACAAGAGACGCTCGACGAGCGTGTATTCAGTTATCTATCCGAAGTTAGATCTCACGCTAGTTCCGGTTGACAAACTGAGATACCAACAGTTAATATGTGCCGATTGCCGTTTGGACATTAGTCCTGATACATCGCCGTTTGCATTCCTACACTCTGCTGGGAGCAATTTATTGAGGCGGGATTCTCACCGTTCCGAGTTGGAGTCGGTTTTTGGATACAAAAGAAAACCACCCCCCGCATAGCCGGCGCCCCAACTGCCATGTGCCGCCCTCGACCTTTTCCCGTGACAAGGTTCAGCGCCACGGCCATTGGCGGGGCGTAAAATTGATCGGTTTAATCACAACGGCGCGTAACTTTGATGGGAGGTTCGGAAAGGCAAGGAGCGACCCTTGGAGCGTGCTGTCAAACAACAATCACATGATACCGTGCGATACTCCGAACGACCCATCCCAGCTCGAACCTGCGGCCAACATCAGACGGTGGCAAGATGTCAGGCATTTATTGTCGGGTTGACGTCTATATCACTCACCATATCTGCTCCGCGTCTTTCCAGGTATCCAAACATTTCACCGACACTCGAAACACCCGACAAATTAACCTCCGATACACCTAATGTGTCACTTTATCGCCCGTAATATCTATCCGCAAACACAGAAAATGGCGTTACTCACTTGCCAGTGACACGACCGACTCGATTCTGCTACTCGAGCGCCGCTCGCCGCCTCGAAGGGGTGGTCACATTGCGAACTACTTACTACTCGAACACGTACTTACGTATCGAGGAGATGCGCGTCTGCAGTTTATTTCCGAGGTTCGTCTGTTTCGGTTAACCGAGTAGCTGATTGGTCCGTTCCAGCAGAAACTCGATGGCAATTGGTGTACGCACAATTGGAAGCAAAAATTGCCCTTGGAATTAGTCCGGTGTGTATAATTATAGAGAAGTTGCACCGTTGGCAGTTTTTATGACTTCACTATTAGGTTAGGTCGCCGAAAGGGGGACGCTGATAATTTTTGAGTTGGGAGTATTGACGAGAATGCATTTGTTTCATTTCAATGTAATTGTAAATAATGCGATGGTTTTGGAAAAGGATTCTAAAGATCTGGGTGCCTTATTTTGTAACTTTGCGGCAACGTTAAAGAATAAAGTATTCAGATTTAAATCAACGCCTCATGTCCGGGCTGGATAAGTATGTGAAGTCAATACCGACACTACCGTTCTTCGAGTGTTGAGCGCGAGTGAATTCATAGGTCGGCTACAATCGAGGTTTTGATCGAGATCGATATTCAATTGTTAGTGAAACGAAGTCGGTTAAATTTCTGTCGCGTCGTAAAGTGACGTTTGTTAGTTTTCAGAAAATAATTGACGAGTCAACATTTTCATTGTAATTTGTGACGGGATTATCAACACGTCATGGCCGATGATGCAGAGCAGGTAACGCATTTTATTTTTGTTAAGATAATTCAATCCCTAACCTCAACTAACCTAAAATTTTGTCGGTCTTCAATACAGGTTCCTGCCATCAACGTTAAGGAACCGTTAGATCTAATCAGACTCAGCTTGGACGAACGAATTTACGTCAAAATGAGAAACGAAAGGGAACTCAGAGGAAGACTACACGTAATTCTGTTTTAGGAATCTTATTTTGTCAAATTAGTACTGTGTCGATGCATACCAAGCGCTTATTAGGAGTGCGATTCTCTAACACTGATTGATAGATAACAGCGGCACTTCAGTTAGGCGAGCAGAATAATAGTTGCTATTTGCAGTATTATTATTCTTATTAAGTTATAACGATTTGCTAACATAAAGTTAGTGACAATCGTTATTTTCAAGAACCATCGGTCCTCGTCAAATAATAAAAATCAAACAAGTTGCATTATTGTGATAAAATTTTGCGATCCACATTCTATTTCTTCACAACATAAGATAGAATGTCAGCACTGCTCCCAATATTGGAAATTTTAAGTAAACAATAATAACTCATATTTTGATACAATTACCTGACCTACGATCTATTTAAATGAGAATTGATTCATTGAACAAATGGTGGTTAATCATTTTAATTTCAGGCCTATGATCAACATTTAAATATGGTTCTGGGTGAGGCAGAGGAAACTGTAACAACCGTTGAGATAGACGAAGAAACCTACGAGGAAGTTTACAGAACGACTAAAAGAAATATTCCAATGTTGTTTGTTCGTGGCGACGGTGTCATTCTGGTATCTCCGCCAAGCATGAGGGCGCCAATCTAATCCCTACTGACGTAATTAACTCTAAAATAATTTAAAAACAAATAATCACTGGATAAGCTTATGCTACTATTACAGGCAATAATTGATGCAAATAAAATGAACTTTGTGTATGAAAACGTGAAGAATGGAAAAAAACTTAGGCACGCTGTCCTTCTTTCGAAATAGATATTAAAAAATTTTTGTATTATGCTGAAGCTTAACTGATTATCAGCCAAAATTCAATCTACTTCAGTCTAATTTTATGAAGCAATGAAATTGATTTAAAAAATTAGGAATATTACTCACTTGATACTTGTCGACTCCTCATTCAATACGAACATCAAATTATTCACGATTATTTAAAACGCAAAATATATTAGCTCACATTACACACAATTGGAGTAAATAATTCATGAGGCAAAATGCTTTTAGTTTCGAAATGTTACATGCAGATTGAATGAATTCATTGTTGCCTGGTGCAGTTACTTGATTCTAATACCGCAAGACATAATTTGCAAGTTCGATAGTATATTTCTCAATGAAATCCCGCAAACTACAAGCAGATTATCATATTACAGCGATTTGTAGACACGGATTCAACAGACTCTATACAAACTTGTAGGGTATCAGCCTACACTTTGCTGTTCCGACTTTTTGGTAAGCCAGAGCCTAAGAGATGTGATTTACTACTGATCGATGACTCCTGTGGGTTTATTATTTGCGCCGTCAAATCGGAAATTCTCTGATCTTTTAGCTTCATCAAACTTTCGAGATGCGAGACTTTGTGGTTCAGACTATGTATCGTTTCGTTCTTCTCTTGTAGCTCCGTTTTCAGTTTTGTAAAAACCTGACGAGGAACAGTCCTGTTCGCAATCTCATCTGGATTGAGCAAAGATCTCACCGTCTCTATATAACAAATTGTTAAATTAGATATTTCTCCAAATCGTTTGTCTATTTTTTTTAAAGTTTGAACAAACGTCACCTCAAGTGTATAAATCTTGATTACGCAGATGCACGGGTGAAAAGTATTAAAAAGTATTGTTGTTCAGTAGATAATTGATTGAAAAAATTGAAAATTAGAATTTAAAATCATATTTTTATCAGACCATGCAATTTGGTTCAATTCGCGGTTCAATGATTGAACTAAGTTGCAATTTTGCGAGGCCTGAAAAGTTATGCTTGCGATATCCAGTCTGTTCTACCTCCCAGTCTATCAGCGTCTCTGTTCTTACCACCTCTGCCATTTTCTTCGTGATCAAAATACAGGGAATCTCTGTCGGCATTGCAATCCTTCAGTATCTTCGCTCTCAAATTGCTCAAAACCTTTTCAATTACACCTTGCTGAGAGTTGGCCAATTGACTGATAACTTCCTTGCTCAGTTTCATATCAAGTTTCGATAAAACCTTTCGGTTCAACGTAGCCCAGTTATCAATTTTCTTTGCGATGCTACTGCCGGCGATGTAATTGTGAACGTCAACGTAACGAGGATAATACTTCTTCAACAATTCGGCCATCAAAACTAAATTTACATCGGCAAAGAAGGATTTTTTTGTCAGTGAAAATCCTTGTAATCATTTATCACACTAAAGCCTGTGTGCAAAATTAACAACGGTATTACTTTTGGAGTTTGGATAGCTAACAGATTTACAAAACTATCATGAAACGATCACATGTGTGTACAACACATGTTTCCATGTTCCACTATTAATATACACACCAGCGTCTGAGAAATCACGCGCAATGTTTCTCTTTGGTCTGGAGAACTGAATTTGGTCTATCCAAGCGTAGATTTCTTCCACGGCTTCTCCTTCTACGATGTTACCACCATCGCTTATAGAATTTGTTGTAGACATGATTCTTTCCTCTCAATCAACGGTTCGATGCCCCTGCAATCTGAATTTGATTGAAACAAATCCTACAGTCGACATCAGCATCACACATGTGTATCAATTTTTTTGCTCAATTTAATCGTAAAATAATTGTTTTTTTTTTAATGCTTTCCGCTTTCCTTCTACATCGCAGTCAGAAATTTATCGTTGTGACAGCTGAATGTTTCCACGTACACAAAGAGGAAGGGAAAACAATAAACCCACGAATTATGACTATTTTCATACCGTGGTATTCTAGGAGCTGGAACTGTGCGAAAAACATCTTGAGGGTGTCCAGAATTTGACTTCCTGAAAAAATCGAGGATCTATCCTGTAATTTTACCTGTGACCTGGAAATTCTTATAACTATGATCTGTTTAATGATTTCATCCTTTTGACTTTGTTCTTTCCTATCTATTCTTCGATTTGATATTTATTTACAAAAATTTTAAACCGCGAATTTTCTTCCGAAAAATTCAGCTTGCTTCGGAGTAATTTGAGTCGCTTATAGGCTCAACATTTTTCTGGTACACAACCTAATCGTTTTAACTTTGAAACTCAAAGCATTGAAAAAAAAAATGCGCGAATTTAATGGGCTAGAATTTATACACAGCGTGCCTTCTTCGATGCAACAAATTGTATAAAAATTTCATAGTGGGCAGTGCAGTGGGTCAGAAGATATATCAAGAAATATTCACACAGTGGCGAGAATTCGGTTCAAATTTCGCGGCGCGGCAAGTTATTTGCTTATCCTGCGCGTGGCACTGCTGCGCACTCAAGCGCGATCTTCAATTGTTGCGCGTGTTGTTTATAACCTCAGTTGACGACTTTTTCTTGAGAAGTATACTTCAGTCTACGATTTATTACGATTCCTGACATGATATGTGAGTTCCGTACCGCCGGACAATAGTTTTGAAGCATATTCAACTAAGGTAAGAATTCAACGATGTGTTTCGTATCGTAATACCGACTGTATAACTTTTACTATTCATACCGCCACATTATTATAGTACTATAACTTGTAACTTTTGAACTACTTTTCCGCCCGCTGCTAAACTTACAGACAATAGTTGATATTGAAAAAGATAAGCTGTGTAAAAATTTTAGCCACTTCGATTAGGGCACTATTTTGTGGAAGATTTTCGAAGATCTTTCATGAAAACTATACTTTAACCAGGCACGAAAAATCGAACAAAACTATTTTTTTAAATTCTATACAAAGATGCGAACCCTTTGTGTAGGAACTTTCTCCACATGTCATTTGAATTTGAAGCTACGTTAACTTGACACAATGAGAAATCGCCGAAAACTGATTTTTCGACTAGCTGTGGTAAGAAAATGCTTGGTCAGGAAAATCTGAAAAAATTTAGATTTGAAGCTTTCAATACGAACTCCAAGTTAGTAAAAGGGGGAAAAAATCGTGTTTTTTCGTTCGATTTGACGTGGAACCCCCCGTATACAAAGTTTCAATTCTCGTCGAAGTGCAATGAAATTTCTTCGATTTCGATCCACGGTAAAAGATTGGATGGACCAGTTTCCAATGCTGAAATACTATGAGTCGAAGTTACCGGACACCCTGAATTATTAACCACTGTCCTTATTGTTGATAATGGAGAATAAGGGACGGGATCACGTTGCCGAGGATCAAGTCGCGGTTATCCCTTGAATGGAATTTCGAAATCCGTTGACAATGCGCGAGTGTAAATTTTCACAGCTCCGCATGCACGAGGGATGAAAATTGTAATACATTGTTCCGCCACGCTAAATCCCAGCGTATAATATTAATATTAACTATCGGAATTAGTTAGGCCTTGGTACTGTACTCATTTGACTTGTAATATACGGAGGTGGTCATTTGCAAAGGTGAGGAAGCAGCGAGGGAACGGCTAACCGTAAGGGTAACGAATGGGACTGGTAACACCCTGGTTCGTCTTTACGCCAGTCGCTTAATTTTAGCGCAGAAGGAGAGCCGAGCACCGGCGACTTGGTTTTCATGGTTATTATGCAGACTGAGGTGGGTTCGTTTAATTAGTGAAAGTTGAGGGGGGCCAGAGACTGTCGACGTTGTATCTTTTTACCCGGAGAGTCCTTTTCCTCGAATACACGCAGAGCTCACCCTGTTAATGCTCGGATTTCATGGACCACTGTAATAACTGTTACTCATTCAACTTATGACCCTGTGGCATAATGCGAGGCGGTAGGAAATGAGAAATACGAGACGAGAAACGTTGCGAATGGGAAAAAGCTGCTCGAGAAAAACAAGTGACCAAAACGGTTGTCCTTTTTTTTTGCATCTCGAATAAGTAAAGCTTATTCATAGGCCCGTTCCAAGGCTGAGAATTCAAGTCTTACTATCCTGAAACGGTGTAAGGCGGTATACCATCAAATGTCAGGTTCAGTACGAGATAAGAATTACCAAAAACAATTGATTATACTTTCCCGTTCAATCGAGTACAATCGATTATTTTCCAAACTCGATTATTTTCCCTCACAATCGTTTTTTATTTCTTACTCCCATGAACCACGCAGTACATAAATATCAATTTATGTGACTAGAGAGTATCAATGATTATGATTGTCTTGCTTACCAAGCACGTATTGGATATAATAAGTGAAAGATGAATGAATATTTTTATTTAAAATTGAAAAATATTTTGAATGAAACTGTAAATTATCAAAAAAATTTTCCGCTATTTCAACTACATATTGAAATTTACGAAATTTTGGTTTCAACTGCACCGTTTCAAAAAAATACGAAGTAATCGACTAATTTTTACCGATTCAATCAAGTCGTGTTCGATTATTTTTTCGAACTCCGTTAATCGATGCATCGATTATATTTAGCCTGTTAGTGACCATCTCTACTAGAAGAGTTGAAGTTTCCGGTTTCATAATGAACGAAGGGAAGTGCCGCATGCCTGAATTGCGAAACCGGAAACAGTAATTGCGAAGTGTGTTCAGATGATAAATATCCAAGCGCAGACACGATTATTATAGTGACGTCCATAAAACAAGGGGTGACAAAATAATTCGCGAGCTCAGTTATGCTCCGTCCATCCGTCCGTCCGTTCATTCGTCCCGCTGCGGAAAGTTTCGGGGTTCTAAATCAAGTGTGAAAATAGCAATTGCCCCGGACCACGGTGCAAGGTCTTAATTACAACGTCTCAAGTAACGAGGGTAGGCACGCCTGCCGACGTAATATATGGAAGGGCCTAACCGGTTGAGTATTCCGCTCGTACAGGGGGCGATGTTGTTGCCCCGTGAGCGTTGTTGCCTTCACCGTTTATGTAAGCCCCCCCTACCACTGGGTATTAATGCGATCTTGTATGACGTGATTAAACTCCCACTCCATCGTAATTTCCATACTCATTCCACGGGGACCCTTCCGATCGGACCATCTCTCAGTCGGCATTCCACCTTCCCGGCAAGTGCCATCCTCTTGGCAAAGTTGAATCGATGATTCGATTCGACCAACTTTTATTAGCAGGGAAAGTTGACCACCCTTGAAATCTGGTCACACTACTCGTGAAAGGTTGTGAAATCATTTGGAATCTCTGAAATCTCATGCAGTGTCTTGTTGAATCTGTCGAAGTCATTTGAAATCCAATGAAAGCATGTGAAATCTTTCAAATCACGTGAAATTTTTTTAAATCGTCAAAGCTCGAAATCAGGTATACACACAAACTGACCGAGTTCCTGACCTTCGTGATACGACCACACGGGTCCCCCGAGTTGTACCAGTTTCCAAAACTCACCGGTTTAATTAACGTTGTGACAGAAATCAAGAGTTTCCGGATTAACGTCGGATTTAACGAAGAAGCTCGGTGCTTGTAGCGCTCCAAGACTTTCACTGAAATCCTTGGAGATGCAACAGAACCGTCACTCAGGCAGCCGGGAAGCGGGAAAAGCGATGAAAACTGTGTGTGTGTAAGCGTGTTAAACACTATAACGGAGAGGAATGGCAGGCGGGAAAGTTACAGCGAAGAAAATAAAGCATAGTTCTTGAAAAAGTCCCCGTTTCCACGGAGGTGAAAGGGGGATATGCGTGCAAATCCGAGAGATAACGATTATACGTCTGAACCACTCACTTTGAAAGGTCTGCAATTTTTCACGAGTCGTTTCTGTAACCTTTGAACATAACAGCGCGGACCGTGATTTGGGTCTTCCTTCCGTCTCTCTTCCCTAATATATTTTCATAGATGAACCTCAGGCTTGCAAAACAACCCCCAAGTCCAAGTTCCGAACTTCCAGCGACTGATTAAGATTGCTTCTTGTTTGCTTATACTTTTTTCGTGCACCGTATTTTCATTTCCTTACTTGCCTAAACCCTGTATCGGAAGTTAAAATTTATGGACAGAGTTTTTCGCATGTCTCAGAAGCTGTATTCCACCCTCGACCAGCTTTCTAGCCTCATTTTTTACTTTATTCTTACTTTTCTCTCTTGAAGCCGAAATTAAAAAATGTGAAAATTATTACAGCCCAGCTGAAGTTTCTAGGAATATTTTTTTCTTCGCTTATTTCGAGTTTCAAAAAACCGCCCGCGGTAATTCAGAATTGAAACTGACGCACGGCTCGACCGAAAAATCAGGTCAACTGAATTTTCAAACCACGCCACACTCGCTGATTGAAGCGAGCCTCGGTGCAATTTGGTAAATCTCACCTCTAGTTTCTACATACATGCTGCACTCGAATCAATTTGTCTGACTGAAGGGGCTATCGAGACTTGGCGTGAACATTTCTTTAGGTAATTTGCTGGATAGGGAGGCTCGTTTGTTTTACTTGTCCACTCCGTAGGCCATGAAACTACAGATTTTCTTCCAAAGAATTATTCCCTACCAAGCGCAGGTTGCCTCGATCGCATCAGGGGTTCATTAATTGGTCTGCAAAGTCAGGCGTCGATGTAGATCGTGAAAAGATGAACAGTTATTCCGATTTAACCTCCGTCATTCGATCGATTTCATTCGACAGATTCTGCATCGCGATGTTTGCAAGAAGGGCGCACGAATTTCCTCCAGGAGTTCTGCCAGTTTTGGGAATTCGAAGGGAGGAACTGTCATAAATTCAAGGGTAAACGTTCAGCAGACGTTCGCCTAATTGCGGTTATTAATTTGGCACGAAGGTCCGTTGCGTTGGCGTCAGTTCCCCGCGGAATTCTCCGCACGCGGTGCAATCTTGTAACGTATTTACGAGGCTGCCTTGCGGTAGCGGTTTTCGCATCTTGGTATATTTAGGTATAACATTCAGCCGGAGGAAGGTACGGGTAAAATTTTCACAATATCTTGACAAAAGATTGCTTCGTGAATGCTTTACGTCGAGCTAGGTAAACCACCCTCGCCTGCAACCAACATCGCCGATATCTTCCGCCCCCCCAACCTCACCCTCGTTCAACCTCGGTATTTCAACCGTCCGATTATCTCCGCGCATTTACCGCACAAACAGAGATCGGCACTATATTGGATTTTGAATCGCTGCACCCGACACATTCCGAAATGCATTTCCGGTCCGCTGGGCGAACGGCACCGAGTTTCGTATCGACAAAGAAATTCTCTCGAAATGCGATTCTTCATCACTTTGAGAAAGTTAGAATCCCAACTTTTTCGCCTGCACAGCTTGTGGTTCGTTAAAAAAAGCTCAAGACGCGAGAAGCAGGAAAATCTCTCATCCAGAGGTTACAACATGCGTCCGTGTCATACGTCACACAATATTTTTAATAATTTCTGGGACCGTGCTTTATATAAAATTCACGAAGAACGGAGCCAAGCAAACCTTGGCGAGTGTCTCACATTCTCGTCTCGTGACTAAGCTGAACCATTTGGTAAATGCAATACCGTGTGACGTCTTCTATCTTTCAAAGCTGCGTTTCCGTTTCTTTTTATTCGTGATATTTACGTCGCTGTTTTCGCGGCAAGTTTTCATACCCAGGTAAAAAAAAATTTATAACATAATTTATAACGTTGCAAAAAGGGATCTTTGCCGCATTGTGCATTGTGTATTAAATTCGAAACAAATCATCCCTTTATTTTTTTGTCATTATTGAACCCATCGCCTGGTTCGTCGCCGTTGCATTAATTTCCCGCTAATCAGCAATACGTGTCGAACAAATGGTGAATAGTGAATTAGTCGGGTAACCGGAGTGCTGGGCGAACCAAACCATCGATGGTCGCAGCCAACATCGCCTCTCTCTCTCTCTCTCTCTCTCTCGGCCTCTCATGCACGCCCTCGATAAAAGCGATAAAATCCAATTACTTTTATTAAACCCCTTCAAATCCCATCCCGCTACTCCACAGTGAATTTCTATTTTATGGAAACCCGAATCGAATCTCGTTCGCGCTTGCCTACCTCTTTATCGATTTGAAACGATTCGGGTTACGAGGGGGACATTCCTAGAGCCTGGTATCTATCTTTCACGGTCCTTCCGGTTATCCTTGTGCATTAGTTGCATTGTGCCACTATTTTACACCACTGTTTAAACTGTGTGAATAAATTAAGACGCCGGAAATTTTACGGTATAGGTATATACCTACATTCACGTTTGGATGATTGGAAATCGTAAATTCGCCGACGTTGAAAGTGGGTCGGATATTTTTATATCATGTAGAATCCTAATTCGAATTTGAATTAAGACATTTTACTCGAATTTTATACATCGAATAACAAAATACGTTAAGTCAGCCAGCGAATGGCACAGAAATCATCAATCAATATTGAGGAAAAGTTGTCTTGACACTTTGGTGACGCCATAATTTAAAACATGCGATCAACCATTCCACCAAGAATAATATTAATGGGAATATTCTGTGAACGGAATTTTTTTTACCAACTTTAAAATCAATTGAATCGTATATCGCATAAACTAGCTATAGAATAGTTATAGGCAGACTCACTTTTCTTCGAAATGATTCATGTTCATCCTGAAATAATATTTTCTCCTCAGAAAGCGCGAACTTTAAAATATTCATCGACCGTAGTCGAAGGATATTCATGGAATATTCTAACGTATTCCCATAACAGCTGACTGTATGAAATCACACCGAGAGTTTACGTATCTCAGCATGATTTTTTAAATTCATTTCATCGACATGATGATGTTTGATGATTTTTTATGAATATCAATTTTACTTTAATAAAAATATTCTGTGAATATCAATAATAATCAAGTGGTTATGCTGATACGAAGAAATGTTGGTAGAAAATTAATTTTCATCAACCGACAAGAATATATTGCGCTCAAAATAAATATAAAAAAAAACATGATGGAGAAAGAAACGAAACAAACTTTCTCAAATGAAAATGACAGAAAGTAAAAATTACAGGGTTCGTGGTGAGAAATACGTTACACTTATAATTATGGCAATATTACATTCAAGAAAGTTCTTTCAACTTGTAAAATACCACGATCCGATGATGCTCCCATCGGCTTAAACGTTTTCAAAATGATTAAAAAAAGTTCCCTGAAAATTTCTGCCCTCCCATATCAATTGATAGTCCGCTTTGTGATCGAAGTATTTTACGGCAATAACAAGGAAAAAACTTTGTTTCTCGGTATATATTTTATTGCAAGAGTAATAATGTTGCAAAAAATCTGTAACTGCGAGGTTATAGTGGGCATTAGTGCTACTATCTGAAAAAAAATACACATCATCATACCATGCAATCTAGACGAATTGCACACTCTCGAAATGTGACTTTTTTTGTTATTTAGAGGAAGTGCAATTGGCATAGATTGCCTGGTATGATGATGTGCATTTTTTTCAGATAGTAGTACCAACACCCACCGTAATCTCGCAGTTAGAGATTTTTTGTAACATTATTACTCTTACAATAAAATACATACTACGAAAAAAATGTTTCTTCCACTTTATTTCCATAAGATACTTCGATCATAAACAGGACTGTCTGAGGGTTGATGCAGAGAGCTCAGATTTTCAGGGAATTCTTTTTTATCAATTTGAAAGCGTTTAAGCCCCTGCACTGAGAGAAATTTTTAGTTCCGTTTACTGCTCAATCCTTAACTATTTTCATTTTTTTTCCACAATCGAAAAATATAGTTCTAGGTACAAAATAAAAATTAGTTTTCCAGCTGTTACCAGAAAGTCTATTATCCGTTACTATTCTTTCTCATTACGATCGCTGTTACTATATGTTCTTGCAACTGTTGCGAAAATTTAATGCTTGTGCAAGAATAAATTGACGTTAAAGCCTCGTTTAACTAAAAAAGTAGAGTAAACCTTACAAACTGATTTTGCGTTGCAATTACCAAAAAAGGATCGACGATAGCGCAAAGCGGTTACGTGCAATATTGAAACAGTTTTTTTCAACGACACCCGATTTACTGAATTTTTCTACTTACTATGACAAATGAAATTTTTCTCAGCGTGGGAGAATAAAAATTCAACAACAACCCTATCAAGTACCAGCCTAACGTACCTGTAAGAATTGGAAATAAAATTGACCGAAGCAGATACGTACATTGAAATCCCGAGGTGAACTTTGGCAGATTACAACTATCCATATCCTGTATACCCGAGTATTACATTCCAGCTTAGCCTCGCGCCCGTTATCTCGGCGGGGTCCTTCGGGAATTGTAAATTTTTGACAGCTACTTCGCGGGGGAAAGAGGGTGGTTCGGTTGGTTTGGATCGTGCGGCGGTGCAGCAGCAGCCGCGGGGTGGCGCGAAGGGCACGAAGTGCAGGCGGAAAGGCGGATGGTTGGTTTCACCCTCGGCACCCCCGTGCAGGTTTGCCATGGTGGCTACTCGATGAAATATTCAACGAGCCCGAGGCACGCCGTCATTGCTTTCTGGGGGTTGCGCCGGGACGTTACGTGTACAAGTGTGCGCGTACGTATATCAGGGCGAACGTAGACACAGGGCGAGCAGCCCGCCAGACGAATACATTATTTTTCTCCATTTTCCACCATTACAATTTTGCGCCGGTGCCCCGTCTGCGTTATAAGCCGAGAGGCGCGGCGGCGTAATATAAACATCGAGAATGTTGTTTCTTAGGAGTTTATGTGCAAGTTTTTCCAGACTCGCGATACCCGCGTGAAGATACGGCTCGTTGCCTGCCGGGTGGCGGCGCTACCAATTTCGCAAAGGAGAGAGGAAAATATGGGAGCAACGACGGTGCGGGAACGTGAAATACTGCTTCGGGAATCAACGAAATCGCCAACTCGAACGAAACAAGCGAACTCGTACGTGCCTTGCGAATCTATACCGGGATGAAAGTGCGAAGTAAACAGCCGATCACGTCTGCAGCGACGTATTTTATATCCTTATCACTCCTCGTTTTTTACAAGTTTTGTTAAGCCTTTGGTACCGTAGCTTGGAATTTTAGATTCAAAATTCCCGCCGCCAGCGTTTCACGTCCACTTCTTTACAATAATGCCGACTTCATTCCCGCGCGTTTACAAACAGAAGGATTTACTCTCGCAGAAAGATGCGGTGTTTCAGATGAATCTGAACCATTCGTTCGGAATTCAAAATAACGTGTAGGTTTTTCAAATAATAATAGACAAAATTTTATGCATCTAATTTCACGTCTCGTAATCCTAATTGTACGCAAATCAGGGTACAAGTGAACCGCTGAAACTCGGAGCTGCTTAAAGTTGTCTTGTATTCTGATTTGTCTACAATAAGAGTCCTATTATATATATATATATAATAGAATCTTCGAGCTTCCGTAAGTCCCGTCATGCTTTACAGAAAGATAAAGCTTTACGTAATTTTGTCGAATCCCAAGTTCCCACCTTCTATCACCGAATTGAAACTTGATAAGCATGCAAGGATTATAATTCAATACGAGTAAAACAATCGCAATATGAAATTTATAGTACAATAATACTGTCAATATGAAAAGTTTACCCATTTGGGGTGGCAATAACGATAAGAATTTTTCAAAAGATCAGTTTTCGTAATTCCGCATAAATTTTTGACTTTCTTTTGCGATTTTAAACGACAAAGAAGAACATCCCAACTTAAGGATAATTTTTTTTTACGTTGGTCATTGCACCGTACAGTAAACTTCTTCGATCTGCCGCACGAACATATCATTCGGACAAACGTACCTATAATCAACTACTCATGCTGCTTTCGCCGCCGTTCTCTTTTTCCACGTATTCCTGCCTCTTTTCATTCGAGATAATTTTAATGAGACTACAACGCGTATTGTTGCGATTACGGCGTGGATGGAGAGAAAAGAAGCAATAGAGGGTGGATCAGTAGAGTGGAAATGGGTGTTACGAATATTGTACTGCCGGGGGCTGGACTCGCTGCAATGAAGCGAATAAAAGTCTAACGACAAAGAGTCGAATTAAAATAACAATCGCCGAGTTTCCGAGAGTGCTTCTCTGCAGGGATGAAAGTGAAGAATTTTATAATAAGGATGCGAAGTAGGAGACTCGCTAGAAGCACCGGGGTCCTCGGATAAATTTTACTTCTTGACTGAATTGATTTCCCGGGACACTTCTCGCCTTCTGCAGGGACGTTTCAAAATTGCCGTTCGCTCGCTCGCTGCCGTGCAATTTTTAGACAATGTAATGCCGGGGGCGATCACGCACCGACGGATGAGTTCACCTTCATGCATGAACATGGATTCTCCGCCTTCTCCAATCAGTGCGAGTCTTGTACACAATCCCGCTTTTGTTAGAAATAATTTATGCAAATGCTTGGCTTTTTAAGCGTCAAATTCGCGCCTTTTTCAAGTGGATTTTACGTATTGTTATATAATAAATTTACATCGATCTCTGAAACGTGTTGAACGATTCTTTCGCAGATTTTATCCTCTATCTTCTTCTCATCGCCGAAACTTAACACGGTTTTGTTTAAAGTACAAAACTTTTAAATATCAGCTCTACTCGGATTGAAAAGAAGGGTTTTCGAAAGTCACCTTACGATATAGATTTGCTGCTTAAATTGTGATCCATTCTTAACGATTCAATGTCTAAGTTTTTTGTGTCATCAAAAATCGTTACTTTTATATAAGTGTTTCCTTATCAGATCACAATTTGCGTGACAGCTGTTTTTTTTCGTGCCACTGCAGTAAATGGAACCTCAATGAGTCTTTCCTAACAACAATTTAAATACCTACGCGAAAATTTAAAAAAAAAACTTTTCTTCCAACGCTGTTAGCTGTCTTCGAAAATATTTTCAAGGAATGTATTTAATGTAACCAGTTCAAACGGCATACACGAAAGGTTCGTATGCTTATAAATTATATCAGTAATGGAAATTTATTTCAAATCGACGAGTTGTGCTTTTTGACATTTATTTCAGCTTCCGAAAAAGTACAGAAAGCATATCGAAGCAAGGATATTTTTTCCACCGTCCTAAAACGCAGTCGCTCACATCGTAGTCGGCACGAGCTTGCAATGAAAGCTTTCGGTTGAACTCGGTGATGCGAAACGGTGCGAAAACTGTTGGGCCAAGTCCCCTACATGACGCGGTAAAGTTTTACCGGTAGAAAATGTTCGCCGCAACGTTGTAAAACGTGTAAATACAACCACCCAACTCGAGTATGAATTCATTGTGACGCTATAAAACATAAGTATAAATTACGTTATTTCAGAAAAGTTCGTTCAAATACAGCCGCCGATTCGCCTTTCTGCACGTTTGAAAAAAAGTACCACACTGAGAAAAATAACATTTATTGCAGTTGTAACTGGAAAGTTTTCGTAAAATGAGTATCGTTGCAATACCGGTTCAAATATTGTTTTAATTACAGGAAAATACGGTACAATTAACCATTGAGTGTCATGACACTTGTTAAGACTATAAATTTTCTGGTCACTGCAACATTGAATATATCTGTTCAGTTTACCGCAATGTTTCCAATTCAATCAACATCGCATTGCCTGAATAGTTACGACACAATGTATATACGAGTGATAATAATGGGGAAGAAATCTTCACACGTTGTATCCACCACTAAATTATTTGGCTGTGGTAGAAAGTGAAAATTAACGAAGTTAAGGACTGGTCAGCAAGCGAAACTGGAAATATATCTCGGTGGGAGTGAAATCTGCACCGGATATAAAGTCCGGCGGTAATCCTTCGGCAACGAGCTCGGAAGTCCTGGACACACGTGACGCGAGCGAACGAGGCCTAAGCTCTTTCGAGGGAGCGCGTTTTTGAGTAAGTCCTGCGGATTAAAAGTTGGACCATATTTCAGCAGGCGTAGACTACGCGTCGTATCTACCGAGGGCTTACTTCAATTTCTGAACTTTATACCTCCGAAGTTCCCGCGCCGTTTTCGCTCCCCTTCCATCATCGTTTCTGATGTGGTTTCGACAGTTCTATACGCGCGATGCAATCTTTTTCCCACGAATAGTTCGATATTTCATTTTTTTTTTTTTTTTTTTTTCTTTTTACGTCATTTTGGAAATTCGATGACGGCTGGACTTTATTCCGTGGAATATTGAGAACAATAATGATTATTATCCTCAATTTTTCACATAGGACAGAGCGATTTTACTGAAACTTCAAAACAGAAAAAAATTCCTGTACGAATTCTGTGCGCGAAACTTTCTCGATCGATTTTCACGTACTTTCGAAAACCTATACTTTGGGATTATTTTTCGAGCAGTCGAGAACAATTGTGTGGAGATGAATCGAGCGGTGAAAAATTGCGCGAGTGAGATTTGCGGTTGGAAATTAATTTCCGCGGTGTTCGATAACTCGTCGCAAGAGTTTGGAAAAATTCTTCACCATTTCTCATCCGTTATTTCGAAACATTGTAAGCGTGACGTATAATTTTTCAATTGCTGAAATACTTTTAGAGGTTTCAAATAATTGAGCAGTACACGGGACAGTTTTTTCAACCATCGCTCTTATTGGATGATGAATTGTTACTTCTTGTCAGTAACACCCCGATGCTAGTATGAATTTTTAAAGTACCATATTCTAGTTTTTTCCCACCTAGGTTGAATCTCTGATAACGGTGTAGAATGATTGATTAACGCGTGATTCTAAAATATTCATGAAATGTCAATATGAGCTCGGTATTCGCGTGTTTCTACACAACCTATTGTACGATGCGGGTATTAAAACCGACATTGTGAGGCTGGATGATAACGGCTGGATTTGATATATACATGCATGTAACATACGCATACGTGTGTATTCGTTACTTTACATATCGGAAGTTATGACGGATACGAACGTTCTCGGTGAAATTCATTGACGAAATACCGATGTTCTTTATCCATTCAAAGTGCAACGAGAATACATAGACGTGAAAAGAGATTTCGATGTGGAGGAGAGAAATTTTTAAATTTCCGTGGAGTGAGGAAACATTGAATACGGAATGGTGGCGCGTGCCTACCTACTCCTATTACCATTTCGGCGTCATTGCGCATCGACTTATCATACACGGGGAGTTACGCGAGTCGGGAGAGAGAGCATCATTTACCACTTTATGCGCATTTAAATTCTACGGTGAGAATTTACGCGAGCTTCGAGCCCTCCTCGAGAAAGGGGCTGCGTTTTTCTCCGCCCCCGCCATTCGGCCGAGACTCGCGAGGGTCCTGTCGCGGATTTTAAATATATATTCAATTCCGGACTTTCTAAACTTCGGAGCCCTCGGGCGCTCTCGACATCGCATCGGTCAACGAGCTAGGGGTGAAGTGAAAAATATTATACAACCCGCCCGTCCCGTCCCGCGTGCGTTATTTGAGATGCCAAAAAATACCGTCCAGAACGTTGAAAACAAATTCAAACTCGTCCCGCGGTGACTTGTTTCAAAAAATATTCAGCGCGGAAAATTTTCGTGCATCTAACTTTGACGAGATGGGGGAAAGTAAGAAGAGGCTTTAATAAAATCTCTCATTAAACCGCCACCTAGAAAATTCATCACCCGGTTTATCTTGGTTCATGCGGCTTACGACTCGAGGAAGGATCGCTCGCTGCTGACTTGGTTGAAAGTTTAGTTAGTGGAAAATTATCCACAAACAAATTCACTTGCACGCATATGTTGACACATACGTGACTCTAAGAGTATCCAGTTAACCTGGTTAGAGTATCTCGCTCAATTAACTTTTTTTCAATCAGGGTCTGCGTGTCGCTTGTGGACAGTTTCGGGTTCAACCTTTCGCGCACGGAGAGAAGAAAAAGAACAGATTTTACTCAAATCTACGAGAAAAGAGGAAGCCATTAAAGGTTTTCGGTAGAAAATACCCACGTCAAAAAATGATTGCTATAAATTTACAGATTTTATTCTACACACGGTGGTTTTCACTGTTTCTAGAGTAAATTCTGAATTTTACGAAGTATGTCTTACCGAACAACCTAATGTATCCCTTTTTTCCTGCGGTTTTGAGTAAAATCTGCACTTTTATTCTCTCCGTGCGTTTGAAGTAAAATATTACGCAATAATTAACCTCGAATCAATACCCAAAAATGCATTGCGTTCAAACTCTGTCCCCAGTGTTGTTGAGGATGTTCATCACTCGTGAAACAGTCGGTTCAAAACAAATATTCAATTTAAACACGTGCCAGAAGACGTCACGAACCAAGGAGTCAAAATTGTTTACTCGATAAAATCAATTCAATATTTTCGAAAGACTATTTTCTACAAAATTACTGTAACAGATTTCTTCTTTCGTTCTTCATTCAATACTGCCATTTGTTGATCATAATCGATATCAATGCAATAATGTGAAATTAAATATATATCGGTAACAACCTGATACATTGCAAATCTAGCGAAGTAAGGCCTGACGGATGAAACCACGCATTAGAAACTCCAATTTTTGGCCCAAAGAAACGTCCCTGTAAGTTTCAGCAGAATCTGGGAACCCGAAGTCTGATACTCTCTTTGTCAGTTCTACGATAATCGCATTATAAAATCAACGACGAACCTCGATTTTTGGCTAATTCGCCTCCTTAAACTAACTCCGAATCAAACTTTTGAACGAACCCTACACTCGAAGCCAAACGGATGGCAGTTCGTTGTAATTATAAATTATTCTCCATTATTTTGCCACCCAATTCGTGACGAGCTTCGATGCTTGATTTACTGTACCGCGGAGTCACCCCCTGACAGGAATCAAGCGCAGCTCCTGTTAATCCCCCAATTTAGTCCGGCACTAACCTCGATGTTCGCGATCAGATTTTGTCCGGGATTCGCGCCCTAGCATGGAGGTGAATAATTAATGTTAAAACATCGAAAGGAAGAACGCCATTTGCGAGTAAGTGAAGTTTCCACTTTTCAATCGTCCTCACTTTCGTTGGTTACGCGTTAAAGCTCTTTCCTATAAACACGCTCGCCTCACAATCGAGTCCCAGGTTGACAGTTTGCTTCGAAAAAATGTCCTCGCAGTACCATCGTGTGCTTTTCTGAATACTGAAAGCCGCGAATCGCGACAGGTATTTGTCGATCCGTCTGTTCACGTACCATTCAAAACGTCCGCTCGTCATAAGTCGCGCATCACTCAATTCAGTAACTTCGAACCGACGTGATATTTTGCCAGACTTTTTCAACTAGGTGCACTTTGCTCATACATTTCAAGTACCAACTTGATTAATTATTTAAGACTCACGATTTGAATCGAATAATTATTTGAGTCAGACCTCGTTGTGGAATATAGGTCAATGAAATGATGTAACATTTGCACATTCATCACCATTTTATTCGTCTAAATATAACCCATTCAGAATCTAAACGTGGTTCGATTTTCCATGCATTAGTTGATCATTCGGCTAGAAAGGATATGATATCGACGTGGGGCACTATTGAAGGTCTGTGCAGCGAGCTTGAATCCATCAGGAATCCTTTGATGATACAGGGATTATAATGGAGTAGGTACTTAACGGTAGGTTTCGTTATCGTCTGGAACTATCCCGATGTGTTACGGCTTACCTTCTCTTCAGAGAAAAAAAGAAGCCTCAATTTGAAAACCGATTCGAGAATTAAAGCCTTTAATCTTTGAAACAGAAAATATACTCGAAAAGCACATCGCCCAGCTCATTTGCGGTATTCAATTAAGCTGTGCATTAGCATCCATCGTTGCTGGTACTCCATTAGAAATTCAATGTTTCTAGGACTCGTCGATGAAACGAGAGCTTTCGGTTGCTGACGTTGCAGCTTACAGCCTCCCGATAAATCGTGACGGTGACGCGAGTGAGGGCTATAAGCCACAAAAGGTGCGTTAAGGGGAGTCCAGAATCTTTTCGATGACACGGACTCTTCGGTCAAAACGTGAGACTGCTTGGCAGCAAGGATTTAAACTTTGCGACTGACAATGAGCTTACGTAGCGTTTCTCTGTTTGCTCACCATGTCCGTGCTCCTTTATTTTCCTTCTAGTTTATCGCTCCAGTCAAGGCGTCTTCTGCAAAAGGAACAAAGGAACCACCAAAGCATAACCGATACTCTTCCCACGAATCCTAGGCACTTGTGATGATCTGCGTTGTTAACTCGACAACCATTGATTTCGATGGTCAATTCTACTGTTGAAATGAATGTATGAAATTCGATGAATCCCTTCTCTCCAAGGACGATGTTCGATTACAAAAAACTACGCCACTCAGTCGGATAACCATAACAGACCGCAAGGAATTGATTTTATCAAATGTCACGTAGACACTCAAAGATCACTCTGCATTTCAGTCGGCTCGTGCCTTTGATGTATTATTTATCAAAAAGTATAAAAATTCTGCTTGCGATTACTCCTCTGGTTATATCAAGTCCCTTTTAATGGCATGTAGACGGATAAAGTGTAGATTCTCTTCACGCAGAGCGGATTTTAAAGAACAAGAAATCAGTATCTCCCAAGCTGACTTGAGAAACTTGTCCTGATAAAGGATTCCCTGTGTCGACATTGAGCGCAGACTGTCATTCCATTCCTGTTACAAGTACGTAAAGTATACTTCTATTTAACCCTCGGGACGTGCAGCTTCAAAGCCGATTGTTCAGATCAGTCCAGATATTTGCATGGGAATGGACCCCCGGGAACATTTGTGCACACATGTAGACAGAACGGGGTACTATAAGCTATTTTATGTACACGGTTGGGTGCCATAACCGATTCAGAGATATTCACGTGCAGCGCAGTTATTTAACAACCTGCCCTCTCCAATGCTCATTTGCGAATCAGATCACAGGATTCGATAAAATAATTTCCGGTGAAAATTCGAAACGGGTATGTACCCACGTTTATATTTTCACTTGTTCATAGTTCGAGCGAAAAGCGCTGTCTGCAGCAGCAATTAGAGACAGACGCACAGCGTGCTGTTCGAACTCGAGTACGGAACAAAGCCGGTGGTCTCAGTCTGAGGGAGACTCGTTGTGTCGGAAGACTGTAAGGGGATATCCTGTGGGACTTGAGCTCCAAAATGGCCTCCATCCGTTTCCGCGGGACTCCCGGAAGCGCGCATTCCCATCTTGTTAAGAAGTCATTATAACGTCTCTGTCGAGATCCGGACTTCCCCGCGATTTCCTCCATGACGTAGAATTCGACTCGTATTTCGATAAGTGAAAAACTTCTGTCTCCGCGCGCTCTTTACGCTATTCGCTTTGATCCAGAGTCATAACGAAAGGAAAGGAGACCAGACCGCCGAGCGTGGCGTACCCTCGGGGAAATTCACTTGGCATTCTTTCCACCCCTTCTAGGTAAGGCACAGCGACGATGCAGAGTTTAAAACAGTTTGTTTCACATGCCTTCGAGGGGCCTTCTCCTCGTTTTCACCTCAATCAGGCAAGCCTGCCTTATACTCTAACCGCTCGACACGAAACCACGAATCTTTTGCCCGAGGCCACAATGCGGCAGAGGCTCGAAAGCACAGGGGAGTCCGTATCCTTGCGGCTCGGCACTTCCGTTAAACTTAGCCCTTCCGTTTTAGGCCTACCGAACCTTCACCTTTTAACCGTACTTCACTAAATTTCTATCACCCGGGGCATCGCTAGATCAGAGACATCAGGAACTCTCAATTGGATTGCGGCACTCGGAAAATCATCAAATTAAAGCAGTCCTGGAGAAAAAATAATGTTTGATTCTTGATCGTAGCGAAACTTCGGAGCTTTACTCAGTCATGTTTCAACGACGTGCAGTCAAGCTCGAAGCGCGAGGTACGTGGAACTTGGTTATCAAGAAATTCCCTCCGACTTCGCAAAACGTTCTTCGTTCAAAGGTATATTATGTATCAACCCTCTCAATTAGTAAAAGTTCCCGTGATGAGCTCAAGGCTTTTACATAACACGCGATGTAAGCCTGCAGGGGAATAATTTAATATCTCGTGATTAGTTCTTGTTCGAAGTTAACTCTTCGAAAATTAATGTCGAGCTTAGATTGTCAAAAGTAGTCGTGATAAAGCACGTTAAATTCTTGGAGAAATTCTTTCAACAACGATCCGCAACATTTTCGTAGCCACAGGCGTTCTAAAGAACTTGGAAATGAATTTATACAGTCACATATGAAGATTTCTCGTCACGATATATGGAAACGATCGATTACTGATAAAATTGATTGATTGAGAAGGAGAAGAAGCCAAAATTCATCCAGGAGGATTAGGATCTTCATCTTATTTTATCGTTTCACGATGAATCGATCTAATTGATCAATTTCAGTAACAGTGATGATGACCTCGTATGTTCATTGAACTGCGAGAGTTCAAGGGTAGTTTTTCTTCAGAAGGAAAATACTTGCGAGGTTCTTTTTTAATTTTGTCAATATGCTAATTCAGCGGTCAACGGGTCAAAAATCGATTTCGGTGCAGATTACTGGATCATGACGTAAATTTTTACTCACAAAATCAATTCAACGTTATCCACTGTCAGTTTCTTACCCTCACGTGTATCATCCTTAATTTTTTTCAGGGGTCGTTCTTACCCCTCAAACGGACGAATGAGCAACATTTTTATACGTACTTATACAACGTATCCCAGAATAAAAAAACAATCCGTGAGGCACACCTCGAGTACTTACGATTAGCCTATCAATTTTATCGGGTTTCATCTACCGATGGCACAGTGGCACAGGTGACCGCGTAGTAAATCGGGAATAATTGGCGAACACAAGCAGCGATTACAACTGGGTCGACATTCGCCTTTCCGAAATTGCCGATGCTGTAGATCGAGGAAGAGACACGCGGATGTGATGCATGAATCATTATCCAGAGCGGCGGGGCGCGTCGCGACGCTCGGCGTCGATCCGCCGGCGACAACCGGTTGAACCGGTGAATCCGTCGGCCGCCTGTCTGCGCGACGCCAGGCGTCTTCTCGGGAGGCGTCTGTCGACGCACACTAGAACGTATAACGCAACGCTATTTATTGATCCGCACGCACAATTCAGCCCCAGCCGCTGAGCTACAGTGGCGCTCAGCGTCCGGAATTCGCAAAAGCGAATCCCGATGAGAACCGATCTGCAATTATCAAAATGTTTGGTCAACAACGGCGAGGACTTTTTCCTCGAGACTACTCGACGCCGCTGTGTGTCTACACAAGTAGCTACCTACTGGGGTAAAGTTTGCCGACGGCCAAGCGAGTATCTTGTAAAAATTCGTGTAGCTTAATGAGGCCATAACTTACAATTTATTCAAATGTATGCTAACTGATATTATGGGGCGTTCTCTATTCAAATTGCTGCAAAATCATATTAGCCAAAATTTACATGAAAAAATCTTTAATTTCCTCCCCACTTCTCTCTCTCTCTCTCTCTCTCTCTCTCTCTCTCTCTCTCTCTCTCTCTCTCTCTCTCTCTCTCTCTCTTTCTGGCTCTCACTCTTTATTACCACCAACGTCAGTAGCCGTTTGAAATTACGGGGCAACTGGCTAACTTGAAACGTCTGTGCAGGCTAGAGGAGAAAAACTTTTTTTCCTCATAATATTGTGTGCATTATGCTTTTTATTTACCCGGCTCATTTTACCACCCTCTGCTTCGTAAAATTCCTTCCCACCTTATGGCAGGTCTTTCCCTTTCCCACGCACACCCGATTATATTTCTCGATCCTTCGACGCGTTCCGGCAATTAAAATGGCGAGCGATTCAGCCCGCGCGTTATTTCTCATAACGAAATTCCGGGCTAAAAGCAACTCGCATTCAGTGAGAACACAACCAGATAGTTCGAGATTGAATACCACTGGGAAAACGCGTCACAGGTACCAAGGGATCAAAGTTCGACGAAACGAAGTTAAGTCCTGGGTTACTTTGGTCCACCCCCGCAGCGGTAATTGGAGCACGCGAGCTGCACAAAGGATCCAACCATTGAAAGTTGGAGCCTCGTCGAGGAGGCATAGCTAGATTCTCGAAAGAATTTTCTCCTCAACTTACCGTCAGATGGACAATTTTTTGGAAAATGATAAAATAAAAACATAAAAAAACCGGATAAATGCGAGCGGATCTTGCGCGCTGAGAGTTCCGTATAAAGTTGATTGTCTTTTTTTTTTGTTCGATACAACTACGAATTAACTGTTTTCGGATTTTTTCTTCTACTTGTGTGCCGAGACGTCGCCTCTCTCCAAATTTCATGATTTAGGTTTTAATGAGCGAGTTTGAGCATATCAAAATATGTGACATGAACGGGCGTATCTTTTGATTACGCTTACTTGGAAGTTTGAATTTTTTGCACCTTGTTCGAAGGTTTTGACCGTTATTAATTGCAACTTGATACTCGAACCGGTTCCTGAGAAAAAGAGTCTCTACAGACGGACAGACCGACGGACGGACAACGAAGCGATCCTACAAGGGTTCCGTTTTACCTTTTGAGATACGGAACCCTAAAAACATGGAATTTATTTCGAAAGCACTCTTTATCGCGCGGAAATTTCTCTCTCTCTCTCTCTCTCTCTCTCTCTCTCTCTCTCTCTCTCTCTCTCTCTATCTCTTTCTCTCCCGGTGTTAAATTTCGCGACACGTCTCTTCACCCTTTCCCTCCGCTGGCGTTCAGAGTAACAATTTCACCTCGAGCAGGGCACGGCCTCAGTCAGAATTGCGAGTCTCTTTTGTGCCGGAGGAAATCCCGTTCCGTTTACAACGGCTATGCGAAAGTGCCTCTTGTCGTTGGGTACAAAAGGGTTGAATTTCGGAGCGCGGATTGCGGCCCGGTCTAATGATCGGAATACGATAAGATAGCCAGATGCGGATAACGTCGTTGGGCCGTCCGATCCGAACAGATCTGCTCGTCCTCCGAACGGTTTGCGAACCCTGAGGCGAGAATGACCCGCGTTTTCTCACCTCAGGAAATTCCGTGTTTTCCCGGCGGCGTTCGCTCCCAACATCCAATATTTACCCCTTGTGCTCGTCGTCATCGGTCAACTGTCATCGAAGCTTCGTCTCGCCTATCTCTTCGCCCCGTGTCGTCAAGCTCGCGTGTTTCACCGGCTTATAAACAAACCGAAGGCGTTTCTCTCGGTGATCCGCTATTACCCCACGTCAATATTTGTCCACCGTCCAACTCATGCCTGCAAATTCTGCCGAGGTATAACCAGCTTATACATTACCCACCTGACCCAGGAATCAGGGCACGTGAAGCTCTCTCGAGACTCTCGGTAACGAGAACGATGTATTTAGAGCCGGTTATCACGCGTTGAATTCCTTCGTAAGCGGGGTTTCAAAGTCCCTCGAATCTCATAGCTTTGACGAATAGAAATTGAGACGCGAACGAGAAAAACCGACGCGGCTTATAGACACGATCGCGCTGTGAAAGATTGAACTGTGTATCTGAAGCGGCAATTTGTTCGACTCTTGGCTCCGCAAACTCGAGAATGGAGATCTGGGTTCAGGGCCCATTTTTTCCGAGGGTGTAAACGCCCGATTTTTCGACTCTAAATTGCTGTCTTCAGACTGTCGAGAGATCGCTGATATGAGGCTATCATCGCTGGGACCGGCATCTCGAACGCTCGCATCAACTTTGCACATTACAATAATCCTCGTGCAGCTTGTACCAGTGAAGCAATTTCAACTGCATTTTGCGGTATAATTTCTGGGGTTCTGTATAAATCCACTTGTGATGTTTCCCTTGGAACCAGATTAGAATTACTGTCTTCAGCTTGAATTGGGACCGCTGATATTATTCAGTCGATCTTGTCAAGTTATGCAGAAGATTGAACTCCAGCTCTGTAAACGCAATATGAATAAAATGGCAGAATATCCGATATCGAAACTTCGTTTTTTGTTCGAATAAATTTACAGTTCGTAGATATCTATTTTTCTGAATCGTGAAAGCTAGCGTAGCTCCAGACAAAAATTACAGATAATTACTCCCGACTCGTTTTCGCCGAACTTATATCGAATTATGTGTTGCGTCAAATTGTTTCACTAATAATTTATGAATCTTTTGAACAAGCTAAGCAAGATTCTATAACTTTACATGTTGTTATCTCAAGGCATAGGAAGTTCTGAATGAAAATTCATCAACTAACTAACATTGACACAATATTTTCATCCAAAGCTCGAACGAATTCACAAAGTTGATCCTGTAATTTTTGAGGGCTGCCAAAATTCCAAAGTACCGTAAGTTTTGGCCGAATGGTTTTCCCGTAGTCAGTGGATGACTGAAAACGCCGAAAATCGTGTTCCTGTGTCGTCTATAAGGTTCGTTTTCAATTGTACAGAATTCAAAGGAACCCCTCGGTATTCGGTGAAACCTGTAATCTCTTTGATATCGAAGAGCGGGTGTAGATTCGAGTGCATGGTCAACGCTCGTGTCTGGGAAGCCCGAGCATAGGCATTCATAGTTACGGGTTCCGGGTTGAGTAGTACTTCAGGCTCTCAAATCTGGCCGCAGAATTGGCCATCTTGTTCGATTTACGAAGGAGGACCAACAATTCAAAGGAGATAGAAGAGAAGCGACCGACGCAAGACGGGAAGCTTCTCTCCTTTCGTCATAAAAATCCAGTCACCCACCCTAAGACCTCTCCTCCCTTATCTCCGAAGGT
Organism: Neodiprion lecontei; assembly: GCF_021901455.1. Taxonomy (NCBI): domain Eukaryota; kingdom Metazoa; phylum Arthropoda; class Insecta; order Hymenoptera; family Diprionidae; genus Neodiprion; species Neodiprion lecontei. The sequence goes on along the minus strand of NC_060260.1, from coordinate 25,361,418 downwards.
TCTTTTACTATATATACTCGTATATCTGGCAACGTATTGTCGGGCACCGATTTCTTTGTCAGGGGTTATATTTATGCGCGTCCACTTGGAACACGAGGTATGTGTTTCCACTTCTGGTTCAGAGAGTCACCCTTCGACCTGTCGATGACCCGCGATATTTTTACGGATACTACCGGGTCGTATTCTACTAGTGAATAGAATAATACGTCACGTTAGCGTTAAACTCTGCAGGCATTGTGTGGGCTATGTCTATTTTAGTGATCGTCAATAGGAATATTATTCCGTAATCGCTGCACGGTCGGCGATATTGCCTCCGAAATGGTTCAGCCTTAGATAAGAGTACTCGGAGATTTAGCTTTCGAATTTTCCAAACATCAGTGACACGTGGAGGATACTTGGTTATAATACTTGAAAAGCGTGCTTTCGTTCCACCCGTTTCAGCAACAGAATTGATACTTTAGTTACCAAAATCAATTGGAAACAATTTTGTCGTCAGTCTGTATTGGGGAGCTTTTGATCGGTGACCATTTGCAGAATATCATAGAGAGAGAGAGAGAGGGAGAGAGGGTGCGGATATATCCTGATCAAATACTCCGGAATAAACTCATTTACGTTTGATGAATATTACGGCTGGTTTACCGTTCGCGTTAGTAACTCTGCGGGGATGACCACTCAAATTGCATATTGCACCTTATGCACCCTTCGGAAACGCTAATGGGGCAAAAAGGTGCCAGGTTTAGCAATGAGTGGTGTCCTGTCCGTATTCGTCTGTAAAATGTTCGACTTTATCCAACCGTAGAGACGTTGAAAAAGTTTCTACTGTACTTGAGATAACTGGTTACAATATCTTGTAACTTTTTAACGAACCACATTCTGCTGAAGACAACTTGAAATCTCGTTTACTTTTGGAATAGAGATGTGTATGAACAGTGTGAAATCATCGTACCGAGCAATCTCGAGTTTACTAACCCGAATTCACTCGACTTGTACGTATTTGATTAGACTGTTCATCGGGTCAGTGACTTTCGTGTTTATTTTCTTCTTTGCCAAACTTTGGAACACGTTTTCAATGATCTCTGACCTCGTGAATCTTAAATTCACGATTTGTTAATGTTCCGCTTCTCCTGCTTGGTATAAGAAATTGTAATTGAATTAACAACAGTATTATTACGCGGTGATGACTATCAGTCGTGACATTTTGAAATTAGACAAAACCCCACAGACCGTATTCATCCAGTGATTAGCTTAAAACTATTCTTTGATTTCGTATTACGGGTCAATAACGTAGTATGGAGAATTTTAGTAACAGAATTGTTTAGTTTAACGAAATCACCAGTCAGATATGAATCAAATATTTCTACCGTTGAAGCTGGTTCTCTTCGTATGTTGCACAATCGCATCTGCATGAATAACGAATTTGCGTTTAAAAGTAAGTATTGACAATGACTTTTCAAGATGTCAGCGGAGAATATGTTGTATCACAAATCATTCGTCATTTGAATGATAATTTTAATCATCGTTTCTCGTTAACCGAATTTGAAAATCATCCTGTTGCAGTTCGTCAAAGTTAAAAGTCAAAATGACACCGGCGGGTAAAAATGAAAGTAACATGTAATTTTTTGGAAAATGCGTAATTTCTCGAGACAATTGAAACAAACTTTGGGTCTTATCGAGTGTAAACAGTTTCAAAGTTGAACGATCCTTTAAAAAGTTAAGACAACCAAGAAATCCATTGCTTTGAAATTAACGTGAAATGAAAAAGATGAACAAGGATACGAACATGACGTGAGTCGCATAATTTATCACTGTCAAAATTTCATTTATTTCAATTACTATTTGTTACGTACAATCTTCCGGAGTCTTGAGCAAGTTTTTTTTTTTCTTTTTCTCTGGTATTACATGGGACAGCAGCAATACCCGGTTATTTTTACTCGTACAATCTCATTACAGTCTGGTAAAAAATGGATGTTGGATCTGGCTTTATTTTTCGCACCACGAGACACAAGAGCCGTGGAAATTATGTGGCTGGGTGAATGTTGCACCGGACAGACGTCGCATGGAAACATTACGCGAGAGCTTAGCGACGAGCGAAATGTTCGCCCTCTTTGATAAATTCTTGAGAAGTTTGTAAAATTTGATGAAAAAGGGATCCTGAGATTCTTTCGGTAGGATATTATCGGTGGTTCATTCAAGGCTCGAGGCATCGTCCCAAAAGCGAAAGGTTCGTGTCACAAAATGAAGTGAAGTAATTTTTCAATCGCTTCTGAAAGTAGCTTACAAGGAGAGAGTATCGAACCTTCGAATCATAGACACTACTGAAACTTTTAGCGATGCGTTTTCGTCTCAATGTCTGATATTTTACTTGTAAGTCCACATCAATTTCGTGAAACTAGAATGTCGATTTGCGTGGAACCCCGTACAAGGCGGTGCAAACCGTGCAAATGCGGGAAAACGTAGGTATCGTGACTGGAATAATTTTTCTCCCAATAAAATCTGGAGCGTGATGCCTATCATAGAATCACGACTTGTCAGCAACGTTCCGTGTCGGCGTTGGAAAATTGGAGACGGGGTTGAAGTTCCGAAAGCGTCTAATTCCGAATTATTTGGTGGTGAAACTTGAAGCAAAGAAATCAAACTTTTACGAAAGGACAAAATTTCGAATGGTCGGAAAGCCGACGGCTTAAAGTTCCGAAATGCAAGATTCTGAAAATTCAAGTTACGATAGAGCAAAGTTCCGAAAAGTAAAGTTCCGAGATAGCCATACTCCGAAAAATAAAGTTTCTACTAACTAAAATTCCGATAATTAAAATATACTCGCACGGCGTTGTTTACTCAACGAGTCGGTATAAAAAATCAGAAAAGACCAGGATTCCGAACGTAAAAATATCGAACAGCCAAAACAAAAAAAAATCACAGTGATGAAATTTCAAACCAGAAATTCAGGTAATTGGAAATCTTGGATCATTCGTAATTTCGATGTTCTAGATTTTTAAATTTTCAAATTTTCGCACTTTCAGAACTTTGACTTGTCAGGCTTTACGCTCCTTCGTAATTTTTTTCTTTCGAAACTTTATTTCTTTACTTGATGTTTCACCGCAAAAAAATTTGGAATTAGGCGTCTTCGGAGCTCTTCAAATTCGCAATTTCAACCCTGTCCCGAGAATGGTTAAAAAAAAAAGGTTTTAAAAAACCGCAATTTAATTCGGAGAGAGCGGGACGAGGCGATCTGTTTTCCAGGTATTGAATCGCGGAAAGTCCGGGAGCACAAGAGCCGAGTGATTTTCTCGGAGAGAGGATGAGAAGAGCCGTCGGCGATAGTCGATCGAGCGCGTATTTTCACGAACGCGTGAATTCTCTCAGGTTCCCAGCGAGTGAGTGACGTGCGTGGGCCGCGTGCGTGTCGCTCGGTATCCTTCGGGGATTCCCCAAGGATTATCCGTCTCTTTCCCGTCCGCCATTGCCCCCACGCAATATACTGGCATGTCACGTCGCTTTGTTCCGAGCGTTTATTCCCGCTTATCGAAAAACCACGAGAAGTCCGAATCTAGCTGGACCCCGTTCTCAGCCTCCTTCAACTTCGTCTGGTGCGGTATTATGGTGGAAATTCGCGGCTTAGAAAGCCTGCAGCCACAACCGCAGAGAGATTTTTTACAAGTATTCATTGTTCGTGAGAATTTTCGACAGTTCTGCTTAGTTCATCGTTTCAGTTTCCCGAAGAGCCGCGACGCCTTGGGGTCATTCAATTATCGCCGCTTCGTCAAGTTCCTTCGTAAATTGCGTGATATCTTAATTACTCGAGTGATACCGATCGATACTCGTTTTCATCTCTGTTCTCTCCGAACATTTTCTGTTTTATCGTCCAAACGGAGATTCCGAGCCGACGGAGATTCGGAATAGTAATTTTCGTATGATTTTAGGAACTCGGTATGTGCGAAGAGTTAGAAATTAGTTTGACCTTGGAAACAGTTAGGTAGAAAAAAAAGTCGAGAAAGTTATCCGATAAAAAGATAAAATGTTCTATTACGACCAAAAATCCTGATCGATATCGGTGACTGTAATTATTTCCAATATTTTCTGAAAACAGAGTGAGTGGGAGTTTAAAAATCGAAGTAGGTATATACGTTCATAGTCGATGGAATCGCAGAGAAAACGATACTTGATGGAGAAATAAACGAGCTTTTATAAGAAACCCGAACACCGAATTGCCGTTGGCACGGTTATGGCGGTACCTATTTCCTCGATACATCTAAATGGCAGATTCCGGAAAGTCGGATTTGGCTACAGGATCCTATACGGATCCTTTTACTTCAAGATAGCGTCATAAGAAATCCAATTCAGTTTCAGCCGTACAGTTTGATCTTCCGTAACTAATGTAACTACACAGATTACAATTCTCGAAAGCCGAGCAATTTTTTAGCGTCAAATATTTTTCATTCCGATACGTAATGTCGAAGATCATCGTTACGTAGGCTAAATTACCTCGAAGTCAACTTTCTTCTCGTTCTTTTCGATCCTCGTACGAGTCATTCTCGTTACACGAATGGCCAAGGTAAAAAAGCGAAAAATATCGTCCGAGGATCTTCCGCAAGAAAGCAAAACGCGGAGGGGTTTCTGTTTAATCACGGGACAATCAAGAGCCCCGAGTGATCTGGCAGAGCCAAGAATTCGCAGTTTGAATTGGGCGATCGGACAGTAAAGATAGTCGAAGTGGAAGGAGTGAAGGTGGGGCGAAGTTGAGATGATATCTTTTATTGCCTTGGCGAATGTTTTATTTCGTTGTTTGCCTCGGAAACAGCCGATGCGGATTGTTGTTTCAGTTATATCAGCTTGTTCTACGTAGAATAAGATAAACACACCCCCGGCATATCCGTTACAATAACAGTGGGTACCGTTCTAGGAAATCTCAACGTTCCCAATTAATTAGGTACCTATTTGCATGGATCTAGAACGCGTCGAACTTCTAATTAGCGTTATAATTGTTCGCCGTTTATACGCCCGGCGAAACACGCGATACCTTTGAATCAAAGGACCCGCTTCACTCCCGTCTGTTATCGAACAATTCGTAACGATCCTTCCTGTTCGATAGGAAAAATTTACGGCTATCTCTCCACTACGCCCCAGCTCTGAAAGTTACATCTAACTCACTCGCCGCTAAACGGATATATCAGGTATAAACGGTGGGTTTCACTGAAATCGCATGCGGGTTGCCAAATTCGGTATTTTCAGAAATGTCCTTTAATTGTTATAATCACATTTTGTTTTTTTTTTCCCCCTACACAGGGAAATTTATCTCACTTTCTGTTGTATTTTGCAGATGAATGGTTACACGTGGAGTGGCCCATTTTTAGATCTCACTGTCAGTTTTATTTTGTTTGTTTCGCGGTAAATGAGAATCGAATCTTTAGGTCTTGAGAATCTGTTAAAAATTGTGTAGCATCGGAAAGTAATTACTGAAAATTATTAAAAATAATGTAACCAACGAAACTTTTGATCTCCATTTTGCAATCAATTTTTGGCAACTGAAACGTTTTAACGTAATTATAAAAAATAAATTTTATTGTCTTAGAGCCGGACTTGGAACGAATTTAATCGGTCTATCTTATTTTTTTAATTCTGTTTTTCACTGAAAACAATTCTAAACCGGTATCAATGTAAAATTGACAAAACAAAGTTGAATGTGCTAAAAAATAGACAAAAATCGCTCCACTATGGAGCCGGTCTAAAAATGTTGCAAGTCAAAAATGGAAGTCTGAGAAGTTTCTGGATATTTTCAGATCGTTCGAACAATGTTTCAGTTGATCCTAAAAATCGAATATCCTAATGAAGAAGAAAAAAAATAAAGAAAAAATAGGGAATACAGTTATTAAGAATTTTAAAAAAGGTCTTTTCAAAATCACTCCTAATATTCACAAATAATAGAGCAGTTGGATAAAAAATGTGAAAAAATTCGGGGTATTCTTTCAAAGTTGGGATAGTTGCAGAAAAAATTTCACACAAATCAAAAATGGCGAGGGTCAGAGTTAGGTTGGGTTCGCCTGGAATTCCCGATTATATACATGTACGTATTTGGGCGTAAGAGGCAACGTCAGCAGAAGAAGATTGGCTGGAAATTGTGCGCAAGATTGGTATACCTTCGAAACTGGTACGATGGGGTAGGAAGCGAATACACGTACGATCGGGCAGTTGGCCCTTGGCCGTTGGCTGTTGGCCCTGGATAAAAAGAAGCCCTAGCGGCAAGGCAGCAGAATCACGCGTCGTCGGCGAAAATTGATCTCAATTTCGAAATTCGGGCTCCGGAGACACCGGGGTGTACTCAGAGCGCTGGCATCTCGATTTTTCCCTCTTAACTTTATTTTTCTCCTTTTTATTTCGACGCCCTTTTTACCCGGCGCCATTTCATTCGTTCCTCTTCGCTGGCTTCAGACTTTTCGAATTTTCATTCCCGTACGCGACGGGTTAATGCGGCGTTGGTAACAAATTCAAGCGATTCGTATACACCGGGGAGGATAGGAAAAAAAAAAAGAAAATTGCCGGGTACTCGCTCGACACCTAATCTCATTCGCTGGGTGTATTTATCACGCCGCTGCTTCGACGTCTCGCTTTATGTAAAGGTTCGAAACTCGTTCGAGTATAGCCGATGTTCTAATACTGTAAGAACAACTGGAAAAGTTCGGCAATTTTCCGACTTGCGTTGAGAGAAATAGAAAACACAAGTAACTAATTCAAAGGGCCGAGTGATTGACTAATTAAAAAAACGATGATTCGAAGTCAACCATTTATTGGTTAACCGTGCAGTCCTAGACAATGAGAGAATGTTCGGAGATTAAAAGACGATGGTTCAATTTATCAAAAACACTTATAAGCCAGTGTGATCGGTGTTATAAATTCAATGTACGAGTAAAAAATTCATCATTAAAGCCTCACAGCGAAATTTGAGTTCAACCAACTTGGCAGTGACAGCTTTCTAGAACCCTTAAAACACATCGACGAGAACTTGCCGTAAATTTCTACATTGCCTTCATCTTAGGGGATGGAACATGGAATCTAGCGCAAAGCACACAAAAGTCTGAAAATGTAAAATACACCGTTTAATTTGCGTGAAAATTGATTATTAGCGAGTTTCTTGGTGGATCTAAAATCTGATCAAGAATTCCAGAAACTAACACGAGTGGATTGCAAATAGCGAACAGAAATTAAGTAAGTTGAGCGATTTGTTGTCGTTCTGAATTTAACTTTGTCGAATTTGAATCTTCTGTAAAATTTTCTCACGTCATTTGTACCGTTCAGAACAGCTCCTCGAACTCCACACGCCATTTTAAATTTCGTAATTAGCTACCCGGCAAACCCCGTGAAATTAGATCCCATGAAAACTGTATTATTTCGGGAGTTGTTCCGCGAAGTGTGAATAACCGAATGCTCGGTCACCTTGGTTTCCGAATGAGGCTGAATTTCGGTCAACCCCGGCTTCGCGCGACGGCCCCGTTTGCGTTTTTTCATCTCCCTTTTTTTCGAATCTGCAAGACTGATGCGTTTCCCGTTCAGCGACGTTGTTTTTTCATCGAAAAGCTCGCGGCTAACGTCTGGCCGCAGGGGTTATTTTTATTTAGGGCTTCTCTTGGCCGCCGATTTGTCAGTGCCGCAACATTAAGTGCGCGTTAGGGGGCGGCTTCGGGATGTCGGAGGATCCAACGGACGCCTTGGCTAATCTCGAACGCCCAACAATCGCCCACCTGATAAAGCGAGCCTTTGTTTTTCCCGAAAACAATTAGTAGCCTAGCGCAGAGGCTGCCTAATTTCGTCGCCCATGCATTTTTCTCCGAAGGTATCGTGAAATAATTTTTGCAATCTCTTATCCGGAACAGCGTCAAGAAATCCTTGATCCCAAGATTGGTATAAATTTATTAAACATTCAACGATGTTGAGAAAACTTTTTATATACTCGCACGAAACTTTAGTCGATGAACGTTAAAATATCGCTGTGAAATTGTCAGAATCACGTTATTGTCAAGACAAAATTCAAAAAGTCGAAAGAGAATTCGTCAAGCCGATTAAAACATGATATTTGTATCGGCTGCCGATCTATTTTTCTAGACGAGAAATACAGGGTGAATTGAAAAATTTTACACATGAATATTCTATTAATGGTATACTGGGTATTACAGCTCGATACACTTTACACGATTTTATACTCTGCTGCGTGTACAGCTGCATGTAGAGTAGAGTTTAGGTCACCCAGAAATGCAAGCTTTTAATTGCCATCCCGTCAATCCAACCGAGGTCGAGCTTTTACAAACGATCCTAGTCGTTGCCAAGCGTAAAAATTTATTCGAGTGTCAAATCGATTTCTCCCGTCCACAACTAGACGGGTTTTAATCCCCATTTCGGTCAGATTCGCGTCGCGTCATTCGGTCCTATATATTACAACGAGTTTATAGGAACATGGAATTGTCATTAATTTTGCAACGTCGATCCTACGTACACAAAATGCAACGACAGATTATTCCATTCAAAGAGCTCGCCGCATTATCCGAATAGAAGCAAAGAAAAAAAAAAAAACAGCGAACATTGCTCGAAAGCTTTAAATTTTCAATTATCAAAAAGTTTATTGGTGGACGGATTTGTAGCGATGACCACTAAACTAAGAATAATCGATGAATCGATTAATCGAGTCTGAAAAAATAATCGAATACGACTTGATTGAATCGGTAAAAATGAATCGATCACTTCGTATTTTTTTGAAACGTTACATTTTAAAACAAAATTTCGTAAATTTCAATGTGTAGTCCAAATAGCGAAAAAGTTTTTTGATTACTTATAGTTTCATTCGAAATATTTTTCAATTTCAAATAAAAATATTCATTTATCTTTCACTTATTACGTCCAGTAGGTGCTTAGTAACTAAGACAACAATAATAATTGACACTCTGATCACATAAATTGGTATTGTATTGCTTCGTTCATACGAGTAAAGAGCAAGAACCAATTCTGAGGAAAAATAATCGAATCGGTCGATTAATGAAGTTTGAAAAAAAAACGATCAGTTGAAAATCGATTATTTTTTATCGTTGCTCTGTTGAACAGACGAACAGCTGTGCCATGAAAAAAGTAAAATACTTTTGATTTTGGAACGAAGGAAAAATCATTTCTCTCTGTCGGTTACTTCGGCAATAATTAACAATTGATAAATCAAGTGTATTTTACTTTTTTCGTGGCAGATGAACAGCTGCGACACGAAAAAAGTAAAATTCTCTAAATTTATCAATTGTTAATTATTGCGGTAGTAACCACAAGCGAGAGAAATGATTTTTCCTTCGTTCCAAAGACATTTGCTTCATGACCGACAAAAATTCACCTGTCATAAATAAACCGTTGAACGGGTTCACATTGAAACATATCTTTTTCCTCAGCGAGCAGTGCGGTATTGCGTTTCTTTGCGGAGTCAGATCTGGTTCCGCGGAACGGCGGTGTTATTGCCCCATCCGTTACCATCCCCCGCAAAACGGACGCAGACCGCAGCGAAATTACCGATTTGTCAATTAGTCTCTCTCTAATTTATTTATTGCCCTCGCAGAGCTATTTTTACCGAGTTATCTTTCGACCGATGTGCAAGACGGAATCATGCCATGCCGAAGAGCTTCGTACCCGCTGCTTCTAAGCTCCGGCCTCAGCTGGCTGTACATCGTAAACCGGGTTGCTGCAGACGCGTTAATTCTGATATAGGACCGCAATATAGTCGAGCTTACCTCGTCGAGTACGACCTTGGATAAATAATTAATCCGTATTGCAATTAAACCTTCTTTTTCTGTCCATTAATACAATTTCCCCACCGACTATCTTACACGCTACGAAATTTTTATCAGTTTTGTATTTTACCTTTAATTCGTCTTCCTGCCAAACATACATGGCGACATTTCATTTCGGGTAAGATCGTATTTTTTTATCACATCTTCGACGCATGCGAAGCGTCAAATTTTCATGATTTTTGGGCTTGATGAAAAAATCCTAGTTCTGTGTTTCGAAAATGTGTCTCTAACTCACCGTGTAAATATGTAAACAATCTTTGGTCGCAATTTTTCAAGATTACTGGTCGTCGATTTATAATCTTGAAATAATATATCAATCCAAAGATATTTTGTAATATTAAATTTCCAGATTTATCCTGAACATTTACTAGCAATGAAAAAAACTTATTTCATATAAACTTCTACTGAACATTTGCTATCGAACTTAACAATAATAATTGAAAGAATAAAAATAAAAAAATTGCCACAACCTTCGCCTAGTTACATTACGCACGATTTATCGTTAGGGTCTTAATTTGCAAGAGTGAAAAAAAATCGTCGGTCAACTTTTTGACCTTTGTTATAAATTTTCCGGGTCCAACCAGCCTCCGCAAGGATTTCCGAAAGTCCGCGAGACGCGTACCATAGCCGCAGAAGCATTCGAGCGGGAAATATTTCGCAAGGAGGCGAATTTCTTGCCTGATTTTTCAAAGAGCCAACGAAAGCTTCTCGTTGGCAGCGGAAACGCTTCGAAGCTCCGGGTTCCCCCGAGTTTTCTCCGCCTGTTGTTTTTCCTTCTTCACGAGGTCTTTTTCCCGTTTCACCCGCTCCTGCAGCTTCCTCCCAGACTCTCTCGATGTCGCCGTTGTCTTTATCGACGCACTCAGAAGCAATCTTTATATTGCATCCTGTCGAGCCTCACCCCACGTGGGAAGGTTCTATCAAAGGAGCGATATTACGCAATCTATACGGAGCAGCAGCCGGAAGGATTATCTTCGGTCTTTGTAATCTCAGCATCCTTGCCCCGATCCCTTGAGCGTTTCCCATTTTTCATCGATGCGCACGTCTCGCGTCGACCGATCGCAATTGTTATAAAAATTTATACCTTAACCTCAAGGCCGCAGAATTTTCTGCACCTACGACCTTTCCACCGAATTAACCAACTCTGAAAAACTCAGCCTCGATCCTGGTAAAAATGGGAAAAAAATATTATCGTTGCGAAAACTTTTTCCTCAAGCTGATTATGATTGGCCCTTGGCGAGACAGATTAGCTGGAACAATAAGGGCGTCTCGAGGCGCGGAAATTGAGGGAAGGTTCTCGGTGGCTGCTCTTTGTGGTTCAGCTTTTCACGACAGCCAAGAAGGTTTAATACCTGAAGGTTGGTCGGGGAGCGAATACTCGTTCCTCGACGTATTCGCAGCCAAGCTGTACGAGTAAGGTCATTTGTCTTGTCTCGCTGGCCCCGCGAGACTTGCTGTGATGAACGACCCGCGTTTACCGGGTACTTTCGTAAAGGCGAACTAAAAACTATCAGAGAGTCGGCGAGCGTGCTTTTCTTCCCGTACGATAAAATTCAGTGAAATTTTAGCGAAATTTGATCTGTCGAAAAAATTAACGCGCATCGATTTTTCTTTATGACTTTTTTCGGCGATCCAATGGCTCGATGACTTCGGATTACCGCCTCAGCTGGATGGATAAACTTTCAAGGTCGTTTTACTTGTTCTCATTCCGAAGGCAGTCCGGAGTTTCATCAGGCTTTTATCTCGGATCTCGAATCCAATTTCATCAGCCGGTTAAGCGCCTGAAAAGAATAGCTGACAATTTGTGAAACTGTGAAAATTTTATAGATAGATTCATTATCGCAAATTCCATTATCCAAGTCGTCGCCACGTTTGTCGGTATTTCCTCACGGTCACGATGCATGTGATAAATGTGGATGAATATTTCATATCGCGCTTTGCCAGACAATCGGCGAACAATTGAGCTTTATTTCTAGGTCACTGTTTGAAATTCTCGGTTTGATCTGCAGATTGTCCGTCATCTTTGAGCTATCGTTGGTAACTATTGAACAGATCGAAATTAACAAGTTGAACAATCTATTCTCCGAAATTAATGGACGTTTTCACTCCGTAAAGTACTTTGAAGAGGTTCAACCACCATGCAGTAATTTCATGAAAACCCATCGTTGCACTCCGGTGTTCTGCATGCGTTGCACCGAAATTGTGCACAACAAATCAAAAGCAAGCCTCCCTCACCCTCTCGGCGTGGGCTGTGCCTCGTACCGATAGATATTGTTTTCTTTTTCCGTTCTTGTAGAAGGTTAAATTTGCCATGTCAAGTCACGATTTGCCCCGAAGCAAGGCAGAGGATCCGAGATGAGGGCGCTGGACGGCCGAAGTGCTCGCATCACCTAAGGCAACTTCTCTTTCGCTTTTTCTTCCTGGTTACTTTTGTTCTCGTGAAATTTAACCGAATTTATTCTGCGCTCTCACCCTACGCAGCTATAATACCACACGATATGTTCAGGAGAAACCGACGTCGTTATTTTTCTGTAGCTTATAATTCCATTGTTGGAAATATTCTTCTACAAGCATAAGTTCCGTCTTCCAGTCTGTGTCAACTTAACGATAGTGACGTCAGTTTTATGAGATACCAAATAAATGATATCACATCGTGTCTCAACTCTTTTCGCCATTTCCTCATTTTCCTTGAAATGGTAAGCTAAAACTGTGACATTTGTAAATAGCGCGAAATTGAAAATTAGGGACTGAACTACGTCGTTCGTTTCACTGACAGCGTCAAAATACAAACAAAGAAGGACGTTTTCTACTATTTCAAAACCACTCTTCGTCTAACCGTGCAGCCAGCTATCGGCGTTTTGTCTTGTCTAGTCTTCTTATCCATTGTTTCAAACGGGTCTACTTATTTTCAATTAAATTCTTTCGAATAGTTAAACATAATTATATCTCAATATCAACTTGTTTGTTCATCGTTTCTTTTCTGTGTATATTGTGGTAAGCCCAGTTTATCTTCTCACGTGTTACTTCATTTTTTATAAATCGCCCCGAGACCCACGAAAGCGATACCAATCTCGTAATTGACGACATAATTAGATCGAAAGGAAAGATGCTGTAAGAATGATCTAGACCGGCACCACTCTTTTAAGCCTACCTTTGGCGACTATTCAAAATTTACACAACAGGATATATTCAGGAAATTTGACAGCGATTATCGGCCTCCAATCGTAATAAGATAAGTCATTTTCTCCTTCTACGTTGTCTATGGATTGTAGATTCAATACTAAATTATGTCTAGAGAATTTTCGATCATTAAACGATTTAGGGTCTTTTATACCTTATTGTTTTTTTCTTTATTTCCCATTGATTATATTGATTGGCCTCATATACAATTAAAAATTAAAAGTGACTGCTTTTCAATCAAGTGAAGACATATTATTATATCTGTTTAAAAAGATTTGAGTACGTAAAGTTCCGAAGGTCAACATTAGTAAATTATAAATATTACGAATGAGTCGAGTTTCAGACTTTTGTTACAAATCAGATGTTGAAAATAAATCTTACAGGAGAATCATTCTCTGAATAAATTATACCTCTCGCTATTAACTATATATATCTCGTTGCGTTTACGTCTGTATGTAATGTTGTAGCGAAAGGTCCGTTGCAAAACACATACCAAAAGTCATAGGTATTAGACAAACGATGTACAAAGCATTTTGGCGCACAATTTCGCTACCTCGACAGTCAACAATTTATTATAACGGGCAAAATCCTATAACTGGTAGGAATTCGGAGGGTGATTGTAAACCACGACAACTAACCAACGGACCGTAAAGCGCGTGTAGTTACGAGTATCTCGTCTCGAGCGACAGCGGCAACCCCTTCGAGAGGGACGAAAATTGTTTTCGCCCAAGTGAACGAGGGATTAAGATTTTTATTCCCAAGAGGATGTATAATCCGGCTGTACATCCGGCCGACCGGTCCCGGGGATCCATAGTCGGCCCTCCGGAGCCCCGGGGACCTTTTTTAGCGTCTTAGTATTCCGAGGATGATTCTCCTCTCGTCAGCGCGGAAAGAGAGCTGCTGGCAAGGGAATGACCGCCGGCTCGCTTTTATCACTCGGAAAAATTCCCAGCACTCCCCCACCTGCCGACTCATCTTAGGGTACGAACCCCGCCCCCCTCAACCCCCGACAGACAACAACTCACGCCGGAGATAAAATGCCTGGCTCCCCCAGATCCTCGAGGCTCGTCGTTGCGGGAACGGCCTCGGAATGTTCGTTTTGTATTTATGACGGTTATCTTCGTTAGTTATGATTTTCGGAAGTATTATCTTCCCGCCTGCCGAGGCCGCTTCGCGCCACCTCGAATTTCCCCCTATCAGTAATCAATAACGCGAATTTACCCACGCGCCTAGCTCAACCGTCTCTTCTTCGAACATCTCGGTAAGGACAGCCAAATCGGTCACGTTAAGGCACGTCGGTCAAACAATGTCAGTGTCAATATATCGAGGTTTAGAGGCTGGTCAAACCTCACCCGCACGAGTAACGAGTAAATATTTGTAGAGGAGTCGCAACGTTCGATTGAATAAACCTATCGTCTTACCACTTTTTCATTAGTCAATGTATTACAGGTACGCCCTCGGCTGCAAGTAATCAGAATGTCAGAATGCGAAATTACAGCTCAACAAAAAAAAAAAAAAGAAGATTTTTCTTCCGTTGGCATGATTTTTTCCGTGAAATTTGATGTTAGAGAACGCAGAATTTACGAATGGAATCGTCATTATTATATACCTAAGATTTGCTCTAGTTTTTATGCTATTGAAGTATTGTAAGGAGGAGCATGTTTTTTAATACAATCATGATATTAGTCGTAACTTTTTCGTTCTCAAAAACGAAATTCACGGAAAAAAATAGGGCAACAAAAAAGTTATGAAAACAAAGAATCGAATTTTTCATCTAAATATTGCTTCTTTGAGTCATGTATGAAATTGTCGATAAAATAAATAACTGGAGGCAATTTCGAAAAACTACGCTTACTCTTAGGATCGTCGACGTCAAATCTTGCTAAGGCCACTCAAATATCTCGGTGCAAAAAAACCATCGCTGACCAGCTTAATTCATCCCCTCGCAAAAGCGAGGCCACATATTTGTTGCGAAAATTCGAGAATGACCTAGATAAAATCACAGTGTTGCCGAATCATGTCTCTTAATACGTAGAGGTAAAAGCACACTGTCTCGGTGTTGCAGGAACGTCGCCTCGTTGACGTTGTCGGCAGGGTATTTTCACGCTTCCGAGTTTCCCGGGTCTTCGTTGTTCCTTGAGATTCTGGCATGCGTGCTGAATATATTTACATAAATTCGTTAAATTCGTCGGTCGGACCTCGTCACTATACGAAGGATATCCTCTGCATAAAGCCTTGAGGAGTTTCGCCTTGAGTATCGCGGCGTGGAAGTAAAGCGTCTCCGAGTGGAAATGCAGAGCTTCGAGTGTATCCGCGGGTCCTTTTGTTTCTTCGCCGTCTCGGTTCCCTTTCGCGATGCATACCTACCAACCACCGGCACCATCGATCCTCGGACTGCGCTGAAAGCCCGCGACATCCACGTCCGAATAATACTTTTCCATTCTCTTTCTTATGCATACTCCTTTGGGTGCTCGTTAAGTATCTTTGTCTGGCGCGTCAGCCAACACAATTCAGGATAATCTACTTCTTCTCATTGTTATAAATAGGTCACACGGTTCGTTGCTCACAGCCGTGCGACGATTTGCCAACTTGAAAACCTGCGGGTGGAACGGGCATCAAACGGCGGAAAAGGTGCAGATGAAATATCCGAATCGCCCGAAGGAACGATAACGATAGATCACACCAGTCACGGGGTAAAAGCTCGAGTCATCACGGACGGCTCTCTTTTTCTCTTCGGATACTTTGTAGGCTTGATTTCCATTTCCGAGATTCACACTGCGGCGCGGATCTCTCCGGAAATCACATTTCGTCTGTCGTAGAAAGGCCTCGCGGAATTGTTTATTAGATCCGGAAACTAAAACGAATCCGAGCATCGGTATAGCAGATGTATCCTCCTCGCCGATACATCTTATATATCTAAGTACCTCTGCTATGCGAACGAAATACGAACGGAGAGATTGATGGATACTTTATTTATATTCCTGGACAGCGTCCTTCGCCGATAATTGATGAACGAATGTTGTTTCCTACCGATAGCACGGGATTCCGTCTGGGGAACGATGGTCTAATGGTTCGAACGACAGCCAATACGTGGAGAAATGTTGCAAAGTTGAACAGACGGAAAGAACAATGATCGAGGTGCCTGTAGAACTCGACCAAGAACAAATATTCAGGTTGAAAATAAACGAACACGGTCTGTGAGATGAGTGCTACGCACAAATCTCATTTTCAACCATCCAGCAGTCCGATGAGAAGATGAACGAATATGATCCAGTGAAAGTCCTGTTCACAGTAAGAAACGCAGAATCTTTGTTGTTCAGATAACGACATCTTCAATCCTAAGCCAATTAATGAGGCCTTCACCAATGATTGAGGAGGATTATCGTTCATTGGGTCAATCGACTTTGTCCTAAAGAGAGACGCGAGCGAGGTATAAAGGAGATCTCGATCCCGGTGCGATATCGACACTGTGCGGTGTCGAGCCAATCTCGAAGATGGGGCGTCGGGTTCCAGCACGGATCTAAATCCCAGCTCAGTCAATATCACCAGTCTGCAGTCGTACATCAAGACAGAACATTCAGCGGTTGGAATAAACTCCGTCAGTCAGTCCGTGTATTCGCTCGTTTCTAGATCGGTGCCGGGAGTGGCGGGGTCAAAGGTAAAAATAGAGTCAAAGGCGGAGTGCTCCGACCTTTCCTGGAAGTCATTTTGCTCTGCAAGAAGGAGTAGAACCGACAATGCCGACCGAGAGGCTCGAGGTTCGTTCGAGTCCTGATCCGGGTGTCCATTGTGCTCATGTCCGGGCCAGTTCAGCCAGAGATAACACCGCTGGTGTCCCCCGGCAGCCTGAGTCGGCAATCGTTGATATAAAAACCCTCATCGCTCCCCTTCTCTGGACCGAACAAGTGAAGTATTCGCGACGGAACTAAATCGAAACGACGCGATATCCTTGGGACAGACTTGCTGCGGGTTTTTGGCTTCCAGACTTACCTACCGGGCCACTTCTCGATTGATCGATGTCTTTAATACGGTTTGTGAACGATGGGGCTGACCGATATGAGGATACAAATCTTGTGTTGCGGGGGAGATATAAGACCTTGGAAGTGTGTGGACTACTATGCCATAGTGAAATACAGAGGCCAGTGTTACTGGTCATGTGAATTTACTGCCTGCGCTAATTTTTGGTCGCTTATTTTATACCGGTGAACATCGAAAAGGAAAACTATTCCACGACAAGCGTCAACCAAGCCTGGTGGTACAGTGAAGATAGAACTCTAATATTCCAGCTAAGGTACGTCACTTAAATGGAATCAGTTAACCAATTGAATTGATCCAAGCATGGTGTGCCAAAAGTCAAAAGGACTGATGTGAACAATTTCTGTTCTTCTTTTACCGCTCATCAAAGTTGAGGACCACATCAATAACCTTGAAGGTTGACGAATCTGTTAGCCAGCTGATGAACTTTGTTGAATCAGAATACCGGTTAGCCTTAGTTCTTTATTCTTCGATGGTAAAAAGCTGTTTTATTGTCTAGTTCTGTTGACCCGTCAAATGAGTCAGGAAAAACAGTCAGAGTCCTAAGTATAAGCGTAATCAGCATCGATTAAGAAGTGATAGAATCCAAGGCCGCAGACTCGCCGATGATTCGAAGTATGCCTGGAATGCCAGTCTTAGTTTCGGTCGACATTTGAAACGACGCGACGAGTCGTTTGTGAATGCGATAAGAAAAGGGCTCAACATTCATCCCAACTGAGCTTGAACCGAGGAGGAGAACGTAAAATAACGACTCCAAGGAACGTTTATTTTCTTCGCTCCGTAGCGTTCCTCGACTTTAAAGCGTCTGCCTAAAACTTTTATCGATGTTTGCACCTAGACTCCTTTCCACTACTACAGAGAATATCACTTTTGAAGTTGTCATCCGCAACTCTGACTCTGTACCATACAAATGTAGACTTTTGGAAACACGCAGAAAATCAGTCATCGCAAATCATGATATCCAAGTCTTGAAATTGCTATGTGAATCAGGTATCGATCACTCTTTTTTGTTCGACGAATCACCGCCGTTCGTTTTGCCAAGTAAAATGAATCGCCTTAAAGTTCCGCTGGCCAAGATGCTCGCAAGTCGCATGTCGCTCCACTTTTCCAACAGGTGTCCGGCTAGTTTGGTCTTAGACTAGACGGTGCTCACGTCTAGGCGATCATCCCCAGTACAAACACATTTGAAATCTTTACGACCCACGGGGCTTGGATGTTTTGCAGCCACTTCAAACGACCGCGTTCCCTGCAGCAATTATTGCCTTTCTAACTGGCCGTCACTTCGACAGTGAACGTACTATACGTACTATATCATTGAGTGATATTTTCGAACGCTTAGATGTTGTAAAGACAACTCGAAGAGTGAAGACTTATCTGTGATAATGATTAAAAAAAATTTAAAACCACCCGTTCAATTTTCTCGAGATAATTAGAAGATCTTATGCTTCTACGGTCCAACAACACCTACTCGCTCCATTAGCTGAAATGGCATTTCGTGGAATTCAATTACACAGATGTAGCCAATGTAGACTCCGATAAGGATTGGCTCGGTCCAATAACCGATTATCGAAGTACAAAACTGTTGGGGTCCATTTGAAACTTGAGCATGCGAGAAGAAAATTACCGAGCGCTGATTGCTGCAAATTTGAACGCGTGGTTTAGAGCTTTGAGCATACTGATTTCGCTACTACCAAGTTACTGGAGCACAATCGACAGGATCGATTGTTGTTTGATCTCTGTTCAACGTGTTTGATTGCAGGCAAATTGTATGTGGCATGTTTGGAAAATGAGTCGTGCGCGAGAATGCGATTTTGGTTTTGCGTAATAATTTTTGCTTCCCCGAATGGTAGAAAATATAAACTGGTGGTTATGAAAAAAGGGATGATTTCGAAGTTCAGGAAGCGAGGAATATTCAATATATTTTACAAACTTTATCTTCCGTTGTTCATTACATGGAAAATGTTGAAATCTGATTTTTGTTCGTAGCTCTCTCAAGCACAACAGACTCGAGTTAGAAAAATATTATAGAAAATTTTCGTCTCGAATGAATTAGAGAATAGCAAAAATATCGACTGATCTACCACTCGAAAAATATAATTTTCAGGAAATATTTATCCACGATACTAACTTGGCGAGAGTTAGTATTTTTTATCAGTGTAGAAAGCATTAGGTGACTCATAGGTCAATTTTCTTTTAGAGGTACTTTTGGCACGCTTATCCGTCTAGACTCGTTTCGGAGTTGGAGCTCCGTAGCTTCGGAGATAATAAGCTAACCCATAGTCTCCGTCTCTTGCAAGTGAATTGGAAAGCCGATTTCCCCCTTCCCATGTCCGTGTTTGCTTTGGTTTGAAACTTCATTGAATTTGACCAAAACACCGAGCATTCAAACGTCCTGATCTTCCATTCGATGAACGAAACGACGTTACACATACAACGGCAACGGAATTCAAACGTTCTCCGATTATCTCTGCGCAAGTGGGGAAATTATTTCTCAACGAAAATGAAAAATTTTACGGTCTGGTCCATCGTTGGATAGGTTCACCGGGTGGCGCCGCTCTTCGTACCAACCGCTACCTGCACTGTATGTGTGCATGTTTTTTTGCAGAAATATAGTCACCCACACACGGAAAGACGCGGGAAAACAAGGGTGGAGGAATCGTAGTGGCTGGAAAATTGCAAACAAAGTCCTGAAAAACGAGAACAATTATGTGCCGTTGGCAACCTCGGTACATCCATTAACAAACGTGCCATGCAGTCCTGGACACCAAGCTGTAGAGTTCCTGTACCAGTTGCTGCACTCTCATATAGATTCGCTAAAGAGAATACTGCACACGTTCCATCTCCATACTTCCCTTCACGGTCGAAATTCGCATTGATGTGTCGGGGCGCAGGAACGAAAATGCTTCAATTATAGGGGATAAAAAGTATCCAATTATTCGCGTCGAAATTGCGAGGCATCCGGCCTGCAGACCTCTTTCGAGGGTCGCGGATTCGCGGGTGAATTCGTTCGTTATATCCAACTCACGAGTCAAATATGAATTATTTTAGTACTGACAGGTTTTTACATTCCTACAGAACTCAGCTGTAGTGATAATAATAATCTATAACTCGACTGCATTTTCCGTGCTTTTTTTTCCGAGGAATGATCTCAATTATCTTAATTGTGACTTGTTAATCATCCAAGGCACATTTTTCAAGAATTGATTGCCTAACTTGAAAGCCGAATAAGTGAGCTTTCTTAATTTTCGCTAATGGTCGCTTCTCGTTATACTAAATTATATGCAAAAAACGTTGAATAATTTTGGGATAATCAACGATGTTTAGCTATCCGGAAAATTGTACTTCGAAAATCTTGCGCTCGATACCTTGGCTTCCGAGTTTTGAACAACAGCATTCTATGCCAAAGTGTAATTCATACGTGGTTGGAACAAGAATACGATCTGAATTTCTCCCGAATGTATTGTAAAAGCGATGAAAATTTTTCAAACGAGTTAAAGTAAACCTACATTTCAACTTTCAGCGAAGCATAACTTAAGAAAACTCACAATCCTTCGCGCCCCAATCTTGTTAAGAAAACAAAAACGATGGAGGGAAAAAAGAAGAGACGCTATTCTTTTCACGCTCCAAGATCAGCGAATCGCGAAGACTTTTCTCAAAAGCGAGACAGCGGAGCTGTGAAAATTCTGAGTGGATGTAGTCGCTCGGCGGTGTAACGGCATACACGTTAAGTTGCCGGGGGCGAAGGTAAACCTTTGATAGGGTCGTGAGTCATCCTCCCTCACGGCTCTCTTCCTCCCATCGAGAAGCCCATAGAAACGTTAAGACAATGTCCTGCCGTGGTTTTTAGTTGGATTATTAATCAAGGAGGGCGAACCTCATCCGGAGACTACCGAAGAGTGCGTACAGCAAAGGGGCGACGCCAAGGGGCAGCGGGGGGGGGGGGGGGGGGGGGGGGGTGAAAAAGCCCCCGGAATCTGCGAAGGGGTTGCAGGGATCCTGAGAGAGATCCACAGAGCTTTCCGTTGTTCTCTGCCCGTACTTCTGGCATTCTCTTTTCACCATGGGCATGGGGTTCCAGTGTTTTCTTATTGTTAGTCATATGTAGGACCGTTTTATGGGGACGTGTCAGTCAATCTTTAATCTTTTTCGATTGACGTGCAATTTTAGGTATCAATAAAGTTTCGAGAAAACAAGCATCGTCCTGTTTTTCTGAATTGAAATGAGTAATCTATTTTTAACGAGTACAGTGTATTCAGATTTTGAAGATTGAACTCCTTTAAAGTTGGTCTAAATTTGCGAAACTATAATTTTAGTTTCAATGTTTCGTTATATTAACGTTACTAACTTCAATCTGGTTTGAATTGAGTATATTTGGTATGGTCCCAAAAATTGGTGCTCTTTTAAAAACTCCTTGCGCCAAAAGTGGTTATTCAATTGGCAATCCGATGATAAATCCTCAAATCATTGTACTTGTTTGAAAAAATAAACTTTCAAATCAAGAGAAGTATAATAAATGTGTTAAAATCTATAAAATCTGAGATTAAATTCTTCTTTTTTAAAATTTAAATTCATCTGAATATTAATTGTAAACAAGTGAAATAATCTGATAGTCAATTATCATATTAGAATTTGACACCAACTTCTGTTCTTTGTGTTTTCGGGATAGTTATAAAATTGTTTCTAATATTTGTAAGGAAAACTAGAGTGCCGCTCAGAACCTTCTAAAACTTACTAATTTTAACGGTATTTGAATCTGCAATAACCAAAAACCTACGAAATAGACGACAGACTCACTTTCTTCAAGCTCTTCACTTTGCATTGCAAATTCTCTATTTTTAGATATAACAGATCATAAGCCAGTCATTAATTGCTGTACCGAGTACCGTAAATACAAATATACACCAAGAAGAATTTCATTTGTTATAGTAACTAGCAAAATTTATTCTTGCAACAGTTACAATAAAATATAGTAACAGTGATCGTAATGAGAAAGAATAGTAACGGATACTAGACTTTCCGGTAACAGTTAGAAAACTAATTTTCATTTTGTACCTAGAACTATATTTTTCGATTCTGATAAAAAATGAAAATAGTTAAGAACTGATCGGTAACCGAAACTAAAAATTTCTCTCCGTGTAGGCAGAAAAACATTCGTTTTACGAAACTCGGATAGTGCGGCTAAAATTTCAAGCCAATAGGAAATATTTTAAATTTCAGTGAAGCTCTCTTTAAGGGTCTTACAACGTTTTATTGGAGGGTCGTGAATAAATTCTGATCCGTTTTTCGCATGAGGAAAACCGGGCTCGAGACAGTATTTGCGGGGCGTCAGAATTACTCCGCAGTGTTGCGTCACCCGTAGCAAATTGGTTAACGAATGGTTCACCCGGCTCTCGGCCAAAATCCGTATATATCTGAGAGAGCCGCGGCGATGCTGCAGCGTTTCGCGTATCTCATTATGGATCCAATTTTGACGAGGCGTTTAGTATAATGCGATAACACAATCGGGCTAATGTATTTGCCAGCATCCGCTATTCCTCGCACACGTCGCGAACGGAGGCGTGCGAAGGGTGAGCTGTATCAGAGGTTCAGCTTGCGGACCGAGCTTACAGCGAACCCTCGCGAACCGTAACGACATCGTTTTACGGTACGAAGGGCGCTGCCATGAGTCCGCTACAAAATTCCGTACCTTTACCGAAATCTGGGACTTATCGCTTTCGGGGATGAGGTGCCGTCGATATCGGTGCATATTTGCCTAATAGATTCGACCTATTTGACTCGTTGTTTGTAAAACAGGTACGTCTCCGCGTGGGTGGAGAATAAATTTTAATCACGACCTGACGCTGGGGGCGTATTACAAAGTTCAAACGATCTCTTTGTGTACGCGTCCCAGCTTCAATTTAGCCTTTAACGTGGGCATATACTCGTGTAATGTACTCACCCGGTCTAAAGCTTTTCACCTCTTCCTGCAGAACCGCCGCATGGATAATTTTACGAAGGGTGGAAAAGCTCGCGCGATGATTTTTTAACGGTGGAAAAACCGGATTATACGCTGTTCGAGTCAGTTTTGAGCTGATCTTTTTACTTTACCTTCACAGTGTTGGAGAGTGTAGATGTTGACCATTTTCAAACGAGGTTTGCGACGTCGAGGCGTTCGGCACGTGACGTTTATCGAAAATATACGCATATACGTCTGCGGAAACCTATTCGTGGTTATCGAAAATCTATAAAGTTACAAAGTGCTTTACGGCTTGTGTATAATGTATGTACTTTTGCCGTAGCTTCTCTTTGCTACCGGGATAAACGAATTGCAGGACTTTTCACGCGAGGAGAGATTTTCGCGCAATATCATTGTGTCTTCGATTCAGTTAGCTTCACTCAATCTGACGAATATTAAGATTCCTGTAAGATTTATCATGAAACGTTCGTAGAAAAAATACTGTGGGAAATAAAAGCCCTGGATTTTGAAACATCATTTTTTTTTAAACTTTGATACGTTAATCAGCCAGCTATGTGTATATAATGGTTGGATTTGATGAATTGACAGATGATTTTCTTACGAGAACTGAAAAATTCCAACTTTGTCAAGATCAGTCAGCGAGCATTGGAGATATTTACATACTTTATACAGTGTTCAAAAAATGTAAAAAAGTTTTTCCGAAATTTTCTAGATTCCAGTAAACAAGGAAATCTTTATTTAGACCGATTGTGACCCGACTGATCGTGACTTGTGACTGCAGATTGATATAATACAAAGTTTCGTTCCAAAATTTATGAAACAGACGAATGATTTCGAATAAATCGAGCCATTCATTCCATCTCAATTGATCTCAGGCCGCAGCCTCGCTGGATGGTTTTTAAAATAACTGCTTCCAACACTAAATTAGAAAAGATGTCAGCGATTTTCTTTATAAAGTAAGGCTACAAGAAACCGGATCCGTAAGGTAACGCGATACGAGCGAAGACCGAAATCATCGCGCGCGTATGAAAATCCTCTCGCATTTTTGACGCACATCCATTCGGAGGGGGGATGAGATCGGACGGGATCCGTGACACTCTTCATCCTGCAGTGACTGCGAAGCCGAACACCCGTTGAAGCGAGAAGTGGAGAGGCGATCGTAATTCCCTCCGCCGAAGGGGGCTGACGAGATTCTCCCGCGCCACTCGTTCTCGGTGCACGTAGGCAAAAGGAGACCGGAAGTACGTGTCGGCCGCGATGCGTCGCCTCGTTTTGGTCCGCAGCCTTACACGCACGCATCGTGACAGGTGCACCGGGATCAGGCCTCTGTCTGAACCACCATCACCACCATCACCACCATCACCACCATCACCACCATCACCACCATCACCACCATCGCCACGCGTTCAGCCAAGTCCCCATTGTCTGCACAGACTGGCAACGCCACTTGCTCTCCTAATTGCGTCGTTCGGTCGAATATCGCTAGGCTTGATGGGAGGGAAGTCGGGTCGCATCCTCATTTGTTCCCCGTTACCCGAATCGCACCCTCGCTATTTGATAGGCTCCAAAACCGCACCCTCGCTCCGGAAGACAAAAAATAAATAAAATATGGTCGATAGTTTTTATCATTATTATTTCTTTTTCTATTACGAAAGACCTTGTATTTTTTCAAAATTTTACTGCAAAGTCCAGTGCCAGGGGCTGAAAATTTGAACTGAAATTGTCGTGCAAGCTCCTGAGACTTTTGGTTGAATCCAGTGACAGTTGCCCAAACTTGTGGTAAATTTAATGAGGATGAAGTTAGTAACGTTAAAGTACCGATGTATATTAAGGAAAAATCGCGTCACTTCGCACGTTTAGGATTATCTGAAATTTGGTAAACAAAATATACTGATATGTTTCGAAAAGTTAACTTCTTGGAAGTCATTCGGATATTGCACGATGACGACTTTTGTCCCTGACGTTTCGTTGCGCCAACGTTACTAACTTCAGCCTCGTAAAACTGACCACTTTTAACATTCTGAATTCATATTTGTACAATTAATTACAAGTTATCTTTTATTGTAAGTCGAACTTGTACAGAATTATCAGATTCATAGTCAATTTAGGCGAATATCAAGTGAAAACCCGTGCAATAAACGGATCGGTTGTGGTATAAAACTATACACGTTTCAACTACTATAGATTATTAAATTCATCGGAACAATTTTTTTGACCCTGTAATTTAATATGATCGCTTAAAGCACGCCCATAATCTCATCGGCATAAAGAAACATAGACGACACAAAGCGCCTCCGAATATTCCTGGACGTATCTGTAATCTAATTCCAAGTACAATTGGTAGCAATTTATCAGACTTGATATAAAGTTCAAAGGTCGGACAAGATCGATGGAGAGGCTTTGGAAGTGGAGGGGATCACTTGGATTTAAAGAACAGGGTGTCCAGCGATTCCGCGAAAGCTCTGGAGCTTTAGAAATACCTTGAAATCGATGAACCTTCGAAGTAGCAAAAAAGTATTCTGTAATCTCATTTGGAACCCGGCCAGAATTCGTCAGATTTTCCTCGCCTATTTGGACTCTTCAAAAATTGTACAAATTGCATTTTCAAGAGCTGCGTCACCGCAACTTTTGATCAATTTGCTACTGATCGGTTGTTTTTTTTTTTTTTTTTTTTTTTCGAAAAAGAAACGAAGAATCCAACTGGACAAAGCATCGAAGTTTGGTGTGAAAAGTTTTTTAGGTCATTCGTCAACTGGTTCACTCTTAAATCGAGGAAACGCGTGATTCGAAGTCCATGGCCTTTCCAAAGTAAAGACCGAGCTAGAGAAGCGATCGTATTCTCCGTTCACACACTGTATCAAGAAACGTTTTATAGGGCTGTTAAATTTTTAACCACAATCACGTGATACCGCAGGTATATCCACCGAGTCTATGGTATAGGAACGGAAACAAAACGATTAAAAAAAAAGTTACAGTATTTGATTGAAACGTGGGACGCCAGTGGTAAGGGCGATAAAAATGTCTTCCAAGAAGAGCCGTAACTCTGTACAGCGATAAACCTCGGGTATCGTTCACGTGTCGTTACCAACCTGAAGCTACCTACACTGCCGTCGTTGTCACCATCGAGGGTTATCAGCAATTAATTCTCGACTGGCAGCACTCGAGCGTTCAAAATGCCACGATTGCCGATCGCCGCCTCGTCGCATAGCTCGGTGTCGCACCCAAAGCTCGTCTCTCCTCCGGCGGTGACGACGACACGTGAATTACCATATAGCTTCAAGGGTCCGAGAGCAGCGTTCAAAGTGGCTTCGTCACGTGCGTCGCGTCGCCCAACGCCGTTTGTACCGCGGTCACTCCGTATCTTGGAAATCGAGACTTGAGACGGTAATTAACATCTGCGATAATTAATACCGATCCGGCCGAAACAGACTCTCGTTTATACTCGAGGTTCGAGGTTTTTGAACTCGCTATATTATTCATTTTGCCATGCGCGTGGAGGAGGACGAGGAAACTCGCTTCTTACTCAGGGGTTCAATTTCTCGACCAGCTACTGGATTACTACGCCGGACTTTTCATAACTTCCCACTCTCGGGGCTGTTGAGAGGATGTGATAGTCACTTCTTACCGATCGCTTTAAACGTCAGTTATTTTTACTATTATAGTAGTATACCTTTTCTCCCCACACTGAGAAAAATTTTTAGTCCTTAGCTATTTTTAATTTTTACCGCAACCGCAAAATATAGTTTTAGGTAGAAAATGAAAATTATTTTTGTAGCTTTTACCGGAAAGTCGTATCCGTTACTATTCTTTCTCATTACGATCGCTGTCATTATACTTTCTCGTAACTGTTGCGAAAATTTAATGCTTGTGCAACAATAAATTGACGTTAAAGCCTTGTTTAACTAAAAAAGTAGAGAAACCTCACAAACCAAGTTTGCGTTGCAATTGCCAAAAAAGGATCGACAATATTGCAAAATGGTTACGCGTACCTCGTTTTTCGTAATTCCAACAATATTCAAACAGTTTTTTTTAACGATACCTGTTTTACTGAATTTTTCCAGTTACTCTAACAAATGAAATTTTTCACAGTGATACTATTACCGACCAAGTCCAAGTATGTGACATTTCACTCAGTCGGTAGGAACCGATCCACCATGGCATCCTTTCATGGGGAAAAACGCAACTTGTCAGTGCTCGGTCATAATTTTCAATGCTCGATGTTTTACCACCGTGTCGAATTGATTCCGAGTTCAGTCACCGATATTTTTCAGCCGTTACGTGTCAAAACAAAGAAGAAAAAACATAGTTTGTCATATTAGGCGACTACGACGGAAGATTGAGTCCGTCCTTACTCGTCGACGATGAAATCGACATGCGTCAGATGTCCGGACTGCGTGACGAGCGTAATAGTCACAATTGGAGGAAGTGGCTTAAGAGTGCCGTTCGGTATACAAACTAACGCGTTGCTGATGTAGAAAATGTACGTGCAGCATTCCTCGTTGTGCAACGTACGAAACTCTCCGTGAATGAATGCTTTATACTCATTACGTTCGATTGAATGAATAAATACCGAGAGCGTAGACGATCCTTGACTCTGGGAATTAAGTATGCATCTTCCCTTGGAATTCAAGCATTGTTTGCAGTCTCTAGGCCAGCTGCTACACTCGAGGTGTTGATTCAGATTTGAATACTTGGGACCGGGATTTGGAATTAGTTATTCAGAAACCCTGGAATACTGATTTGTGGAAATTATACCAAATTATAGGTGCGTGAATCTTGCTCTTGCAAAAAAAATTTCTTATACCCCCTTGTTTTCAGGCCGAAATAAAATTGAAGCCATCAAAAGTGGGATGCTTGAAACGACGAAAAGAAGAAAGCCAATTTTTTCAACAGAGTAAATTCAATTACGTTCTCAACTCGTTTCCCTGCGTCGCGAAGCCCCTTTCCTTTGTTATTTTACTTAGTCAAAACTTCCTTTCGCCGTTTCAAATTCGCTGGGGTAAGCATTTCCATAGAGTCTATGGGTGGCCTGGCGATTTCCTTTTCGCTGATACCGTCTCCCCTCGTATACAACGGCTAACGACATCGCGACGCCCCGGATTTCATAATTTAACTTCGAGGTTTGTTCAGATCATACAGTTCTCGTGACTTCGAAGCGTTGAGTAGGTGTGTCATTGATGCTACTGCACGGTGCTCAAATTTCTTGGTGATTAAGTACGTCGATTTCTCCCGACAAATTCGATAGTGTATTTTTTTCATTTCACGTGTGCTTCGAACTCTCATCGTCAACATTTCAAAAATCGTCGTTATCAGGTTTGTAAATAATTCTTTACCGCTCAAGTGGGGGAAAAGCTATTGCGAAGATGATTGAGCACGGTTCTTACAGTGTTTGAGTAGACTATTATATTACAGACTGTAACTAAGATTGATTCATAAGAATACAGCAAAAGTTCCATAAATCGTCAGAAATTATTTCTAAATTATCAGAATCTTCTATGGCTAAATTTTTGAATCTTTCACATCATAGGTTGACAAAGAATATTCTTTCATTCCGATTCTTGAATTCTACGATATAATTCAGCTATACTTGATTCGAAAAAAAAAACATCTATATCTCGAGAAGAAAAGTTTGATTACTAGTCGAAAGTATATTATCGTAAATATTTCCTTACAATTGATCAGAATTTATTGATTTTATCAAATTATTCCACACAATAGTTTCTATAATATCATATCTTCGCTACGATTGTAATATAAAATAATTTCACGAAGTCTGAAAAACTTCCTTCAATTTCGTATGAAATTATTTACTACTTCGTACGGGTAAGTAGGTATGACGATCAATTTCTCTTACTTTGTTGTGAATTTTTTTTTTTCCAATTTGAATAAAACTGGATTAAGTATTCTGATCAATCAAGGAATCAGGTCGACAGTCAGCTTGAGGAATAACTTGCCTAGTCTCATCAGATCGACGCCACCTCCTCGATATTCAATCATTGAAAAACTTTCCCCTTGTTGAAAAGCTTAAATCCGGTCCAATTTTCATTTCGTCGAGACGAAAGTGTTCCCCGTTAAAAAAATCGTCGACTCGCATCGTCCTCGGTAAAAAAAAAAAATTGTCCCAAACGTCTTTGGCTCCCGAATTTGCTAATTCTCATCGAGAGGCGAGTGCAGCGGCCGGATTTCCTCGCGCATTCCCAAGGCTGGGGGATGCGAGCATAACGCAAGCGCGGGTTTCTCCGTTTCCACCGCGCACATGGCCCGGATCCCCCAGGATGAGAGGAACGCGACTGATCCACGAGCACGTCTCGGCCGCTCTTCGTGGGGGCGAACGAATATTCGGTCGTCCGGAGGCCTCCGACGTCAGTACGCCCCGCGCCGCCGTAGGAAGCGTTCCTCGCGACTTCGCCCGTAGATTAGTAGAGAGAATTCTCCGCGCCGTTTCGGTAGCCGCGTATCAAAGTCGCTGGAAAGCGCCGTTTGACCCTTGGAAAAGACCGGGGAACGAATCCGAGCTTTGAGCTTTCGCCCGGTTCGGTTATCGCCGTTAATTCCGCCGAGCGTGTAAGCGTGGCAATCCCTCATCCGGATTCTCGAAATCTTTTTCGCACAGCTGAACGACCGTTCGAACTTCTGATATCCGGTCTGATGTTGTTGCATCTTCGACGAAAGTTTCGCGGGAAAAATAAATGCCGACAGATCAGGGAACTCAAGGAGAGCTGATCGCTCGCTTGGAAACTCTTCGAAACCCGATGACCAGGAACGAAAAATGTGTTTCTTAGACAGCTCTTCACCTTGAATCGACACTAACGGAAGTCTGCCGGTTTGACATACGATTTTCAAAACGGAACTGTTCAGCTGAACCGGAAGCTTGAAATATTCTGTTTTCTTCAGCCGAGGAATCGACTAATTTCAATCGATTTCACATCGAGGAAAATTGGATCCGGTTGAAATTGAATCTTCGTCGCCGAAGAGGGACTGAGCTAATTTTCGCGTTAAATACAATACCGGGTGAGATCGATACGAGTTTTGTGAAAGGCTGGAACGAGGGTTGAACTGAGGAAATAATCATCGGGGGTATCAAGGTACGAGGAGCCAAGAGTAACGGTTCCAAGTTCATTCGGTACATCCGGGGCTACCTAATTCCCTGTCTTCTTCAAGCCCGGATCCCCTTTTTGGGCTGTTTGTTTGAACGCGGGAACCGTGTAAACATACAAAAAACGCCTAATGGACTTCTGAAACAAATTCACCAGCCCTTCTTAAGACGTGTATACGCACAGTAGAGATGCTTGGACAGTTTTGAACCTGGCTCTAAAGTAAAAAGGAGAAAAACGAGTACACGGTGTGCCTGATAAACGGATTCTAAGAAAACACGACATCTGCCCGGAAGCTCGAGAGACTCGGAAAGAATCTAAACGTAAGCACGCTTCCGACTAATTGACTCGCTCGTTAACCGTTCATTTTATTCTGTATCACGAATCACACCCGCCAGAAATTTGTCCCGCTGAATTTTCCTTTGTTTCTTGGAAATTTACCATCGGCCATTTATCGCGTGTTAAATTCGCCTGCATTTATGCAATTTAGGGTCCGCATTACCGATCGTCAATTCGGAAAGCGAGGAGGAGTCGGCTGATCGTAAAAGACGAGACAAATGCCGATCGGTGAAAATGTACTCACGATTGCCGAAATGCAGGCGCGTTTTGAGGAAATTCACCGTAATCTGTATCGTTCGAATGCAGGCCGATTTATCCTACAGATACAACTATCGGAAAATCGTTTATTCGAAAGCACATTCGGTGGATTGTATTCGTTCAATCAGCACGACGATACAGAGTCGTATGCATTTATCCTAACACCGATATACCAATATAAGATGAGAGATAAACGAGACCTGAATAATTTACAAGGCCATTTTCTCCGTCCGAATTCGGTGAGTCGTTATTTCACATTGCTTATTTCCATTTCCATTAAAATTTCATGAACCTCGCGGTTCGTCGTTTCGTACTTTTATATTCCTCGAGAGCCTGCGGACACGGAGCAGATATTCTGATCCTTCCAGTCGCGCGTGGCGGTTTAAAAAACCGTATAGTATATAATATACCGAACAAAATGGACAAGCAAACAAACGATGATGGAAAAATATTCAAAGTAAAATAGGAAAACAAACTTTGACACGCGCGGATAGATGCGCGAGGTGACACGTGGCCCTTTGCGTTGATACGCGTTGCTTAAGAAGATATTAATATTACGGACCTCGAGTCACTTCCAGGCCGCAATTTTTCTTCTCGGTAATTTCTCGTTACAGCTTTGACCCGCGGCGCAGGTATAACAAACCGTGTAATTAATTTCACGATCTTCCTTGAATTTTTTATTTATTATTTTTTCCTTCTTCTTTTTGTGCGGTCTTCTCGCGTCTTTATATCCTTTCCGTTCCACCTGACGAAGAAACATCGCGTGCGAGTCTGCGGCTCTTGTTCGTTTAGGGATTTTTTTTTTCCCCCCTTACAGTTTTTTTCGAAAACTTTTCCCCACGCACACAAGATCTGAGGATGTTGTACGTTGTATACACCCACACGCAACCGGTCGACGGTTACTTTCTCTTCTTTTCCAGCTTCTACTCTCTCATCTCTCTGACAGTTGGCAGGGTGGTTCGGGCTGTTAGGGTGAAAATTGAGGCCGTTTTTTCCCGCTATAATACCGAGAGCCGAGCGAATTCGTCGACGAGTTTGACACTTTGGTCTGTCTTACGGGAGAGTGGCTTCACCTTAGCATCGCGTGTGTTTGTTATCTTTAAGCCAATTTTCTCTGACTTCCTTCCTACCCGCCCGCTTTCGCTTCGATTCCTGCAGCTCGTCTTCCAATTTCATCGTATAAATTCTCCCTTACGATAGAATCAATCAAACTTTTGAGTGATTTCTCCCGGGTAATGGATCCTCCTCGATATCACCCAGCTTCCGCATCTCTCTTCGCGTCCGTCAACTTTACTTCGTAGGCTCTTTACGTTCTCCACTATTCACTGGCTGTAACACCGGACGATCGTATATCACATCCCTCGATTCTTTCCCGAAATTCGCAAATGCATTTGTATTTTCGAGACATTGTGATAAGATCGTATCGTTGATCGTGAACGTCTCAGAAAATCTACTAATTAAAAACGATCCTGCGCATTTTTATGTAAACTGAATTATAGTTCCGAAGTGTTGCTATTATTTCGTTTATCAATAAATCAGCCTCATCATAAGCTGAAGTTCAGAAAATTGTTTTCAAATGTTGAGAAATTAGTGTATTTTTATTCAACTACCGTACAGTAAAAATTAAAAAATTTAATACATGCTTTCCGCAGATTTCGATGTATCGATACTCTCCACTGCAATTTAATACTCCGAAACTTTTTGTTTACTTTAATCATTTGATTCTGTGAGGGAATAAAAACGAATCTCTTATTTCAAATTGGCCTCCGCGGTTGTTTGAATATTTTCAAGTCGTCACAAGATCTCGTCTCAATTCCTGACACGTCAAAGCTGAGCGCGCGAAGAAGGGTGCGTAAAAAGCTAGCATCCCTCAAGGCAGCTTGTATACGAAGCGGGACGTCGAAGGTTCGATCCCACCGTCGGAAGAGGATCTTATATGTACCTATATAATGCGTGCGCGAAGAAGCGGGATTCCGGGACGCAAAAACTCGAGGTGCAAACTCCCGGAGAGATCTCTCTCTCTCTCTCTCTCTCTCTCTCTCTCTTTCTCTCTGCATGGAAAAAAGAAGAGAGAGAAAACAGCTTTATTTGCTTTATTTGTGAAGCGAACTCGCCCGCAAGCTTTTTTTCCGCGACTGCAATGCAGACCTGCCACATTGTCCGGTTGTAATATACATTTCGCGAATAAGCACATCTACAAATGTAACTCTTATAGGTCGCTTGATTAATGCAGAATTCTTTATTCTGGAAATAATAATTATTTTTTTTTTTTTTTGTTTTTTTTTTCAACGTTACGTTGAGCGAAGTTGTTCCTATGAAAAAAGAAAAGAAAAAAAAAAACAACATGCATTTCATTGAGATCGGTAACTTTACGTAGGCAATACTTTTTTTCTCACCAAACGTTTATTTGTGAATATATTTGCGAGAAAATTAGTCTTCTTTAAATGGAAATGCTTTTGCCGGAGTCGTAAAAATCAGTTTACCAATTGGATGAAAAATTCATCCGAATTACAAATTATGTTTCATACAAATTAGAGTATTTTATAAATTTCAGCGATACCTAATTCATCGTTTCCGAAAAGAAAAAAAAAAAAAAAAAGGCACTTGATGAATAATACTGAAAAAATAAAGCCGAATCCTTCGGCAGTTTTTGTATAAAAATTTTTTGCCAAAGGTTTACCAGTTTAAACTTTCAACGTATAATTAATTAAGCAGAAGTTCATTTATAAACTTTTCCAATCAAATTGAACTCGATTAACTTTTGCAGTACCGTTGAAACCTTTGGCCCAACAATTTATACATCCTGAAATAAAAATGATTCATCCATCGTTGTACTTTTCGGCTGCAGGATTCCAGGTTATCATTGAAATTGCCGCGTATGTATCCACACGTGGTAGATACACGTTAACGCCACACGTCCATACGCGTTCGCAGCCGATAGTAACTCCTACTCGTGAGGGTCGGAGAGATTAGACTGGACACCAGTTGCTATCGCCGTAGGCGTCCGCGTGTTCTCTATTTCACGGTGCAAATTGCTGAGTAGATTTCGCCTCACCCATAGGTGAACAAGACAAGTATCTCGGATAGGGAAGGCTGAAAACACGGTGGGGAAAAAAAAAAAAAAAACATCGGTACGAAGCTCCGAGGGTGAAATACGAAGTTGATGATCTTGGGGAGCCAACGCGGTGACGGTTCGAGGACAACGTGAGCTAAATTAGTTGCGAATACGCACAAGACGAAGAAAACTTGCTAAGAGGATTAAAAAATTAAAACGAAGCAGGAGGTTGCAAAAAGAGAGTAAAAAACGTAGCAATAGAAAAGACAAAAAAAAAAAATAAAAATAAAACACCAAGAGTCGGCGAAAGTCGAGAAAGAAGTTTACTAATTTAGGACTTTCTTCGAAGGGCCGCTATGAATTGCCCTGGAGAAACTCTCTCAAGACCCTGCAGCTATAACTTTTCTCAACGACCAACGGGGAATCGACCTCTCAGTCTTTTAATGCATCGGCAATTTTTTTTTCCCTTTTCCTTGGTCGCGGTGATATCGTTATATTCAGAAAATTTTTCGTGGCTCACCCAGGGGTCTTTAAATATTGGTTAGATGTGCTTTTCGCTTGAATGACCGTTGATTTCTTGGAAAGAACGGCACCGTTGGCAGGTTATAATTGTTGAAATTTCCCGCATTTTCTTTGGCATTCTAAATTTTTCTTTGCAGAAGTGTATAATGCCAGTTTTTTAATCCTTTTGTTGCCGTTTCTGAATCATACTTTTTTCTCGGGATACAAACGCCTCTCGGGAAAACCAAATTGTGTCTTGGATATATTCTGTTAATTCGATGAAAATGCAGATCCTCCGGGGAACGATCAGGCTAATTAATTGCGCGTAGGCTCAAACAGTCGGGGGTTAGTTTCGCATTCAAACTGTACTGCGGGGAATATCTTAACCTGTGTCTAGAATACGAATAGCGACCCGTTTCACGTGTCGTGAAAATGAATTTCATAGTTGGTTTTTTCAGTAATTATGTAATTCGGCGAAATTGATTACACCAAGTTCGGGAATCTAAATAGGTCAGCTTTCGAATAAGCACATAAACTCAGTTGCGTAACTTTACTCTTTTATTTTGCTTCCTCAGATTTTAAAATCCTGCTCCTTCGATTATGTCGCAGACTTTCACCGAAAATTTCGTGCGGTGAAGGAAGAAAAAAATTAACTCATTCCCGTATGTGGCAATGTAAATTTTTTTTTCCATGCCAAACAATTTTAAGTATTAAAGGGTCTTGAGCAACAGTTTGATCGACAATACCAGTTAAACGGATAACAAATTCACTTTGATATAAACTTTTGATTCAAAGATATTCAGCTGATTATTTTAGAGGTATGAAATCTTCTCCTTACGATATTTCTGCACAACTTGTCGACTAAAGTATACTGAAAAGATTGCAAGAAACAAGCCACAAAGATAACGCTCTCGAGTTAATTTGCACTAAAAATCAGAAGGTATTTTTACAAAGATTTACCAAGATTCTCGTGTATTTTGAACATGCAAAGCTGTTATTATTAGTATTAATGTTAGTATTAATGATTATACTACAAAGAAGGTCCGGTTTTATATCACATTAGAAATAAATGTCTGAAGTATTGAATGAGCTTGGCTTTTAGGCAATACATAAACGAATGTTTCGAAATCGGAGAACAGCAATTTTTTTTTTTTTTTACCAAAAAATACACTTTCGAAATTTACGAACGTAGAATGGGAAAGAAGCCCGATTAAAATAGATGGATAAAAATGGGTGCGTGTACTCATGTACGCGCGTGAGAAGTTATACTTCTTTGGCATCATTAAAAAATACACAACATGTCAAAATCTTCTGTCACACAATGATAAAGAAAAAAAGTATGTAATAAAAAACAATAAAACAAATAACGGATGTCTTACATTATATTTAAATAATCTATTAAATTTTTGTCACGAACTTTTTATTAAATGTTCTATTAAATTTATTTCTTTATTTTGTAAATATTAAAAAACCAATAATAAATATTCAACATTGATAATTTAATAATATTTAGTATTAATTATATTAAATAATGACATTTTAATTTATATCAATAAATAATACATACGGATAATTAACCTCAATTATATTGGAGCACTTGAAAAAGTATTTTAGCACAATTTTTTCACGAATATTCACAAATTTTTCGAGACTTAATGAATTCGGTTGAGTGGGCAACTTCATCCTGTTAATTTTGTGTTACAATTTTGTGTTACAGTGATGCGCGCGCATCTTGAAATTTCAATCTCATCAGTTTTTCATAACGCGCCTAAAGAAGTATAACTTCAAAAAATTTTCACACAGATGCGCAGTAATGTTAAAGTAAGATATAATTTTCTGGATAAAACCTTACCGAAAATTTATCGAGAGTAGCAACCTTACGTGACGATTTGTATCGTCGTCAATCTCGAGTTCGACCAGATCAAAGATTGATTTCATAAAAATAGTTTCTTAACCAATGCAAGAAAGCTTAGAGGACGTGCTCACTTCGAAACGCGGGAGCTTATAAATCAGACGTCTGGAGCTCGGAATATCGCGCATCCCGTGATCCGGAGAAATGTGTAGGAGGTGATCAGGTCTGCGGAGTTTCAAATTCGCCGGGGGAGTTGAGAAAATTGAAAGAGAAAAGAGAGAAAAGCGCAGAGATGTTCGGTAAAATGAGAGGGAGGTGAGCTAGTGAAATAAATAATGATAAGAACCCGTGCAGTCGGTATTTCCGGCTCACTTTTCTTCCGGACTCTTCCATTGCACCGGCGGTCTCATCTCCTCGGAAAACACGATAGAGGCGTCCCGGTCCCGTTTCCTCCTCCTAGGTCAGGTCCGGGGAAAGCCTCGTTAATTTCCACCGTCGGGAGGACGCGCGGGGTAAAATTGCCGCGTCGTGTCGGAAAAGACGGCGCAGGGAAATCCATTAAAATTCTGAAAGCCCTCCGATTCCGGGGTATTTTACTAGCGTAAAATAACAGCTCGGTTAATAGGCGACCCCCTCGAGTCTCGCCCTCCTTAAACGCCTGCACGGGACGAAAGAGTCCTCCTGGGTGTTTTTGAGTGCGGGCCACGCCACCCTCTTCGTCGTCCTCCTAACCGCTTCTTTCGCATTTTAACTTTCCGCCTTGCCGCCCAATCGTGATATCAAGGACGAACAAGAAGAAGAAAGGGAACGAAGGGAAACGCTGGAGAAACGCAAGCTTTGAAACGTGAAGAATTTTGTTCATCGTGCACCACGGATTTTTTATGCGACCGAAAACTTTATGCATCGCGAAATTCACATCGCAACTTTTTATTGGTTTGTGAAAAATCTTTTCTCGTTTAAATTCTCAGCATGTTGGCATTGTTTACACAATGGTCGAAACTTACGTTTTGTTTGAAATATCAAATTAATATAGTTGTCACCTCGAACTTAGACCATTCGTAAACTTAATCCACATCTCGTACACTTGGAGTGATTTTTTTCAAATTTTTCACTCGTACAAGTTTTATCGTGTCATTATATTTTGCACATTCCCTCTCAATTTACTGCTTAATGTTGAATCAGGTTCATAGTTCAGTCGAAAACGTATTAAAATGTGAAAATATTTTAGAAAACAAAAGTGTAGAATCAATAACTGATCGAAGTCCCGATAACTCTTATCAAAAAACTATCCCCTTGTTACTACAGAATGAAAAACAAAAATAGCCATATCAAGCTGGAACCGCCACATTCGAAAATCGAAAACTTTCCTATGGAATAATTAAGGGCTAATTAGAGGCTAATTAAATGCTCTATTTTCGAATTAAATGCTCCGCGTTTTTTAAAAGAAACCTGTGGCGGTGCCAGCTTGACATAAACCTGGAACCGCCACAACGAAAAAAAACGGAAAACAAGTGAAATTTCGGAAAAGTGTTAGGGTCATAATTGAAGGCTAATTAGAGGCTCTTGGAATTGCTGATCTTTAAATTAATTGCTCGGAGTTTTTTAAAAAAAACCTGTGGCGGTGCCAGCTCGATATAAACCAGACTTGAAAAAAAACGGGAACAAGGTCAAATTTCGAAAAAGTGTGAGGGTCATAATTAGAGGCTAATTAAAGGCTCCCGGAAAACCACCCGCTCGAATTAAGTGCTCCACCCCCGGGGGTGGAAACCACCAAAAAACTCGAAAAATCGGTGTAACTCTCGGACGCAACAACTTACAGAGTTCGTTCGAGTGTTAAAATTACTCCAGAATTAAAGGCTCCCGGAAAACCACCCGCTCGAATTAAGTGCTCCACCCCCGAGGGGTGGAAACCACCAAAAAACTCGAAAAATCGGTGTAACTCTCGGACGCAACAACTTACAGAGTTCGTTCGAGTGTTAAAATTACTCCAGAATTGAAGGCTCCCGGAAAACCACCCGCTCGAATTAAGTGCTCCACCCCCGAGGGGTGGAAACCACCAAAAAACTCGAAAAATCGGTGTAACTCTCGGACGCAACAACTTACAGAGTTCGTACGCACGTCAAAATTACTCCAGAATTAAAGGCTCCCGGAAAATCACCCGCTCGAATTAAGTGCTCCACCCCCGAGGGGTGGAAACCACCCAAAAACTAGAAAAATCCGTGTAACTCTCGGACGCAACAACTTACAGAGTTCGTTCGAGTGTTAAAATTACTTCAGAATTAAAGGCTCCCAGAAAACCACCCGCTCGAATTAAGTGCTCCACCCCCGAGGGGTGGAAACCACCAAAAAACTCGAAAAATCGGTGTAACTCTCGGACGCAACAACTTACAGAGTTCGTTCGAGTGTTAAAATTACTCCAGAATTGAAGGCTCCCGGAAAACCACCCGCTCGAATTAAGTGCTCCACCCCCGAGGGGTGG
Source organism: Neodiprion lecontei (assembly GCF_021901455.1). Lineage (NCBI taxonomy): Eukaryota > Metazoa > Arthropoda > Insecta > Hymenoptera > Diprionidae > Neodiprion > Neodiprion lecontei. The sequence continues at coordinate 25,322,866 of NC_060260.1, read as the reverse complement.
AAACCACCAAAAAACTCGAAAAATCGGTGTAACTCTCGGACGCAACAACTTACAGAGTTCGTACGCACGTCAAAATTACTCCAGAATTAAAGGCTCCCGGAAAATCACCCGCTCGAATTAAGTGCTCCACCCCCGAGGGGTGGAAACCACCCAAAAACTAGAAAAATCCGTGTAACTCTCGGACGCAACAACTTACAGAGTTCGTTCGAGTGTTAAAATTACTTCAGAATTAAAGGCTCCCAGAAAACCACCCGCTCGAATTAAGTGCTCCACCCCCGAGGGGTGGAAACCACCAAAAAACTCGAAAAATCGGTGTAACTCTCGGACGCAACAACTTACAGAGTTCGTTCGAGTGTTAAAATTACTCCAGAATTGAAGGCTCCCGGAAAACCACCCGCTCGAATTAAGTGCTCCACCCCCGAGGGGTGGAAACCACCAAAAAACTCGAAAAATCGGTGTAACTCTCGGACGCAACAACTTACAGAGTTCGTACGCACGTCAAAATTACTCCAGAATTAAAGGCTCCCGGAAAATCACCCGCTCGAATTAAGTGCTCCACCCCCGAGGGGTGGAAACCACCCAAAAACTAGAAAAATCCGTGTAACTCTCGGACGCAACAACTTACAGAGTTCGTTCGAGTGTTAAAATTACTTCAGAATTAAAGGCTCCCAGAAAACCACCCGCTCGAATTAAGTGCTCCACCCCCGAGGGGTGGAAACCACCAAAAAACTCGAAAAATCGGTGTAACTCTCGGACGCAACAACTTACAGAGTTCGTTCGAGTGTTAAAATTACTCCAGAATTGAAGGCTCTCGGAAAACCACCCGCTCGAATTAAGTGCTCCACCCCCGAGGGGTGGAAACCACCAAAAAACTCGAAAAATCGGTGTAACTCTCGGACGCAACAACTTACAGAGTTCGTACGCACGTCAAAATTACTCCAGAATTAAAGGCTCCCGGAAAATCACCCGCTCGAATTAAGTGCTCCACCCCCGAGGGGTGGAAACCACCCAAAAACTAGAAAAATCCGTGTAACTCTCGGACGCAACAACTTACAGAGTTCGTTCGAGTGTTAAAATTACTTCAGAATTAAAGGCTCCCAGAAAACCACCCGCTCGAATTAAGTGCTCCACCCCCGAGGGGTGGAAACCACCAAAAAACTCGAAAAATCGGTGTAACTCTCGGACGCAACAACTTACAGAGTTCGTTCGAGTGTTAAAATTACTCCAGAATTAAAGGCTCTCGGAAAACCACCCGCTCGAATTAAGTGCTCCACCCCCGAGGGGTGGAAACCACCCAAAAACTAGAAAAATCCGTGTCACGCTTGGACGGAACAAGTTACAGGGTTTCTAGAGGCGTCAAAATCACTCTTCAGTCAACGACTCTCGATACACTGCCATTACAAATCAAATGCTTCACAGTCCACCCACAAGAGTGTGATTGAGACACGAACTTTACGAATCAACGTAGCAGGTGGATGAAACAGGAACCAGGATTTTCAATGCGAAAAAATGCTCGTGTCGCGTGAATTCGTTACAATTTTTGTGTCTTCTACTTTGATTTCAGCATTGTCACCAACGAACGTCATTCCAGCGCAAATGAGGCGTTGTTTTTGCAGTTATTGATTTCACTTGTGTGGATTGCAGGTGAGTGATGGAGATTATTTTCTATGTACCTTTCTCCACACTATAAACATTACTCGTCACCGCCACCCACGTCACCATCACAGGAACTTAGCCCTTTCTTCTCTTTTCAGACGCTATCTAGAAAGATAGACACAATGGTCTAAATTGTGCTACAGGCTTGAGAAAGTGAGTGCGTTATATAAAGAAAACTCCTACTTCAAATTTCAAATCTTCAGAAGCTGCCAATTTTGTTTATGGCCTGGGAGTCAACGATAGCCGGGTCATTTTGGCAACATCAATTTATTTAATGAATCATCCATGTAACGTATAATAGTAATATGAACATTCTCCAACGCACCACCGGGACGTGAACGGGAGAGCTTTATTGACGATTAAAAATCAACAAAAAAAATTCATAGACGCATAAGCGAAAGTGTTCTTACACATTGATTGGAATATAAGAATTTCACAAAATATCGTTTTCCGCCTTTATTTCACGACTGAACTCGTCTTTCACCCATATAAGCAGGCGTAAAAAAATCTAAGAAAATTTGTATTATCAAGAATGAAATTAATTGCGATGCGTTTTTTTATAATAACAAACACGAAAAGAATAGTGTTTCACCTATAAGATACAACGACGGTCGTCCAGGACTGTGAAACTGCGTTGGGCATGCGGCACATGAGCGACGAGGTTAGAACGCTGTATCTCTACCTGCCTTAAAGACGATCGTTGGTGTTCTGAATGATTGGAAGACCATCGTGAAGCTGTTTTTTCCATGTTATACGTTTACTCAGTGAATAAATTCAAACTCTGGCGGATAATTGTAATAGATCTTTTACCGTAAGAATCGAGACTCAAATATACTGGTAAAATTCGCAAAATTCCACCACTTATGCGGGTGGACGACAAGCGTGTCATGGAATCCAGGCGGAAGATGATATTTTTCTAAGTTTCTTATTTTCCATTCTCTACAAAAATATGTCTATGAATTTTCTGTACGGCGCATCGTTAGCTAGTGATGAAAATCAGAATGAGCCACAAACAATTTTCTCCCATGTAATCCTTATGAAAAATGGAAAAGTGCGATGCGCAACCTCTTAATGTTAAGATTGAGAGCTAAAATTTTGAAAGACGTATTTTCGTGATGAAATGGAAGTTCTCAAATTTTTTGGAAGTATAAAAAATTGCTTTTTTTATACTATCTAGTTTCATTCAAAATAGTTGTAAAATTGATTATTCGATATTATTATGAATTTGACTTCTAGTTAAGACCTCAAGAAACAAGAAGATATTTTTCCAGTATTTTAGGTATTATAAAGTTTTAAGTGGTTTAATGTGCCGCGAATGCAAACGGCTCATGTTTACCTTTAGTGAGGTACGAAAAAACGGAGTATGGTTTCAGGACGAGGGCTTACATAGCTTCACAGCACATGATGTGAATGCAAATATGTCGATATATTGTCGATTGATGTTCCCAACACAGAAGAAAAGTTAAAAATGGCAGTTTTGATTATTTCAAAAACTCTTGCAATTGAAATATTTCCCGAGATGTGCGATGCCATGATGGCTAACATCACGGTCGCCTACACACAATCCACATTCTACTGAAATCATACATGCTGTGAGTACCAATAGCTATTTTGTTGAGTAAAAATGATTTTTGCTTACCGATGAGATTTAATATTAACAATGTGTACTTATAACCAATTACCGGCGAATAAAATTGATGAGTTTTTGATACATAATGGAATTTAACACAGGTCAATTAAATAAATTTACTCGAAGCGCTTGCGCATTGACAAGCTTTTTTTGCTAATTGTCGAAATACCCTCTGTTCACCTGCATTTTTGTGATCATGATTAATTCATATTTTATTACTGATATTTTTATTATTAATTATTACTGATTTACGATTCTGATTCATGGGTGGATTCAATTCAATGGATCAGGGGCGATAACGTCGGAAATGAACCAAGTCAACGTAGAGTGAAATATGTTTTGGATGACGGTGAATGGCTTATACGGGCAGAACACATTATCGTAGCAAAGTTGTGAGCGAAGAACAATTTTCAACAATGTTGACACCTGATCCAATAGCACTCCACATTTATACACCAGCACGAAGTTACGGGCAAAACCAGAAATTACTCTATTTAAAATTGTCTCGGGAATCATGGATTGAAACGGGGTATCATGATTCCTGATAGCGACGAAGTAGTGAACTTTACTGCAAAACGGTCCCGTGAAACTTGAATTCTTTTGTACTACTAACAGTACAAAATGATCGGTTTGATCGTGGACAGAACATGAGATCAACTGAACACTTGAGAATTTCGTGTACCCTGAAATTCACTCAAATTTCTCTGCTGATTTTTGTAGGGCTTGTGTTGTTGAAAATTCTTCTGTTTTCAGAGACGATTCAATAATGCATTGTTTTGAAGTGACCGAAATCTGGAAATTAGAACGGATTACGTCAACTTGTGTGGATTTTCTGAAACACAAACTTTTGGACTGTGCAGCGGAGAGCCTATGATTGAGAGATTAATGCAACGCCTCCAAAGACCATCTAACTTAATCCGTCCAGGAGTAACACCGATTTTTCTGGTTTTTGGGTGGTTTCCACCCCTTGGGGGTGGAGCACTTGATTCGAGCGGGTGGTTTTCTGGAAGCCTTTAATTAGCCTTTAATTATGACCCTCACACTTTTTCGAAATTTGACCTTGTTCCCGTTTTTTTTCAAGTCTGGTTTATATCGAACTGGCACCGCCACAGGTTTTTTTTAAAAAACACCGAGCAATTAATTTAAAGATGAGCAATTCCAAGAGCCTTTGATTCTGGAGTAATTTTGACGTGCGTACGAACTCTGTAAGTTGTTGCGTCCGAGAGTTACACCGATTTTTCGAGTTTTTTGGTGGTTTCCACCCCCGGGGGTGGAGCACTTAATTCGAGCGGGTGGTTTTCCGGGAGCCTTTAATTCTGGAGTAATTTTGACGTGCGTACGAACTCTGTAAGTTGTTGCGTCCGAGAGTTACACCGATTTTTCGAGTTTTTTGGTGGTTTCCACCCCCGAGGGTGGAGCACTTAATTCGAGCGGGTGGTTTTCCGGGAGCCTTTAATTAGCCTCTAATTATGACCCTCACACTTTTTCGAAATTTGACCTTGTTCCCGTTTTTTTTCAAGTCTGGTTTATATCGAGCTGGCACCGCCACAGGTTTTTCTTAAAAAACACCGAGCAATTAATTTAAAGATGAGCAATTCCAAGAGCCTTTAATTCTGGAGTAATTTTGACGTGCGTACGAACTCTGTAAGTTGTTGCGTCCGAGAGTTACACCGATTTTTCGAGTTTTTTGGTGGTTTCCACCCCCGGGGGTGGAGCACTTAATTCGAGCGGGTGGTTTTCCGGGAGCCTTTAATTAGCCTCTAATTATGACCCTCACACTTTTTCGAAATTTGACCTTGTTCCCGTTTTTTTTCAAGTCTGGTTTATATCGAGCTGGCACCGCCACAGGTTTTTTTTAAAAAACACCGAGCAATTAATTTAAAGATGAGCGATTCCAAGAGCCTTTAATTCTGGAGTAATTTTGACGTGCTTACGAACTCTGTAAGTTGTTGCGTCCGAGAGTTACACGGATTTTTCTAGTTTTTGGGTGGTTTCCACCCCTCGGGGGTGGAGCACTTAATTCGAGCGGGTGATTTTCCGGGAGCCTTTAATTCTGGAGTAATTTTGACGTGCGTACGAACTCTGTAAGTTGTTGCGTCCGAGAGTTACACCGATTTTTCGAGTTTTTTGGTGGTTTCCACCCCCGGGGGTGGAGCACTTAATTCGAGCGGGTGGTTTTCCGGGAGCCTTTAATTAGCCTCTAATTATGACCCTCACACTTTTTCGAAATTTGACCTTGTTCCCGTTTTTTTTCAAGTCTGGTTTATATCGAGCTGGCACCGCCACAGGTTTTTTTTAAAAAACACCGAGCAATTAATTTAAAGATGAGCGATTCCAAGAGCCTTTAATTCTGGAGTAATTTTGACGTGCTTACGAACTCTGTAAGTTGTTGCGTCCGAGAGTTACACGGATTTTTCTAGTTTTTGGGTGGTTTCCACCCCTCGGGGGTGGAGCACTTAATTCGAGCGGGTGATTTTCCGGGAGCCTTTAATTCTGGAGTAATTTTGACGTGCGTACGAACTCTGTAAGTTGTTGCGTCCGAGAGTTACACCGATTTTTCGAGTTTTTTGGTGGTTTCCACCCCCGGGGGTGGAGCACTTAATTCGAGCGGGTGGTTTTTCGGGAGCCTTTAATTCTGGAGTAATTTTAACACTCGAACGAACTCTGTAAGTTGTTGCGTCCGAGAGTTACACCGATTTTTCGAGTTTTTTGGTGGTTTCCACCCCCGGGGGTGGAGCACTTAATTCGAGCGGGTGATTTTCCGGGAGCCTTTAATTCTGGAGTAATTTTGACGTGCGTACGAACTCTGTAAGTTGTTGCGTCCGAGAGTTACACCGATTTTTCGAGTTTTTTGGTGGTTTCCACCCCCGGGGGTGGAGCACTTAATTCGAGCGGGTGGTTTTCCGGGAGCCTTTAATTAGCCTCTAATTATGACCCTCACACTTTTTCGAAATTTGACCTTGTTCCCGTTTTTTTTCAAGTCTGGTTTATATCGAGCTGGCACCGCCACAGGTTTTTTTTAAAAAACACCGAGCAATTAATTTAAAGATGAGCAATTCCAAGAGCCTTTAATTCTGGAGTAATTTTGACGTGCGTACGAACTCTGTAAGTTGTTGCGTCCGAGAGTTACACCGATTTTTCGAGTTTTTTGGTGGTTTCCACCCCCGGGGGTGGAGCACTTAATTCGAGCGGGTGGTTTTTCGGGAGCCTTTAATTCTGGAGTAATTTTAACACTCGAACGAACTCTGTAAGTTGTTGCGTCCGAGAGTTACACCGATTTTTCGAGTTTTTTGGTGGTTTCCACCCCCGGGGGTGGAGCACTTAATTCGAGCGGGTGATTTTCCGGGAGCCTTTAATTCTGGAGTAATTTTGACGTGCGTACGAACTCTGTAAGTTGTTGCGTCCGAGAGTTACACCGATTTTTCGAGTTTTTTGGTGGTTTCCACCCCCGGGGGTGGAGCACTTAATTCGAGCGGGTGGTTTTCCGGGAGCCTTTAATTAGCCTCTAATTATGACCCTCACACTTTTTCGAAATTTGACCTTGTTCCCGTTTTTTTTCAAGTCTGGTTTATATCGAGCTGGCACCGCCACAGGTTTTTTTTAAAAAACACCGAGCAATTAATTTAAAGATGAGCAATTCCAAGAGCCTTTAATTCTGGAGTAATTTTGACGTGCGTACGAACTCTGTAAGTTGTTGCGTCCGAGAGTTACACCGATTTTTCGAGTTTTTTGGTGGTTTCCACCCCCGGGGGTGGAGCACTTAATTCGAGCGGGTGGTTTTCCGGGAGCCTTTAATTAGCCTCTAATTATGACCCTCACACTTTTTCGAAATTTGACCTTGTTCCCGTTTTTTTTCAAGTCTGGTTTATATCGAGCTGGCACCGCCACAGGTTTTTTTTAAAAAACACCGAGCAATTAATTTAAAGATGAGCGATTCCAAGAGCCTTTAATTCTGGAGTAATTTTGACGTGCTTACGAACTCTGTAAGTTGTTGCGTCCGAGAGTTACACGGATTTTTCTAGTTTTTGGGTGGTTTCCACCCCTCGGGGGTGGAGCACTTAATTCGAGCGGGTGATTTTCCGGGAGCCTTTAATTCTGGAGTAATTTTGACGTGCGTACGAACTCTGTAAGTTGTTGCGTCCGAGAGTTACACCGATTTTTCGAGTTTTTTGGTGGTTTCCACCCCCGGGGGTGGAGCACTTAATTCGAGCGGGTGGTTTTTCGGGAGCCTTTAATTCTGGAGTAATTTTAACACTCGAACGAACTCTGTAAGTTGTTGCGTCCGAGAGTTACACCGATTTTTCGAGTTTTTTGGTGGTTTCCACCCCCGGGGGTGGAGCACTTAATTCGAGCGGGTGATTTTCCGGGAGCCTTTAATTCTGGAGTAATTTTGACGTGCGTACGAACTCTGTAAGTTGTTGCGTCCGAGAGTTACACCGATTTTTCGAGTTTTTTGGTGGTTTCCACCCCCGGGGGTGGAGCACTTAATTCGAGCGGGTGGTTTTCCGGGAGCCTTTAATTAGCCTTTAATTATGACCTTCACACTTTTTCGAAATTTGACCTCGTTCCCGTTTTTTTTCAAGTCTGGTTTATATCGAGCTGGCACCGCCACAGGTTTTTTTTAAAAAACGCGGAGCATTTAATTCGAAAATAGAGCATTTAATTAGCCTCTAATTAGCCCTTCATTATTCCATAGGAAATTTTTCGATTTTCGAATGTGGCGGTTCCAGCTTGATATGGCTAACAAAAATTGACAGTCGAAAATTCTGATCGTAATAAATTTGGGATTAATTATCTGAGATAGATTGAATTATCGAGCACATTTTGTTAGCGTAAGATTTGCAAAGCATATTTAATTTCAACAAATAGTTAGGTTCTTTTTGTTCTCACATAAATTCTGCAAAAAATCACTTGGCATGGAGTTTTGATATACCATGAATACATTTTAAAATATAGCAGTAGTTATTTCTTAAATGCTACTTGCCTTTATTGCTCGATTCAAGAGCTGAGTGAAAATTTACGTTTTGGTCGTTGTTAGGTTATTCATTTTTGAACAGACTTAATCACCGCTAACTTTCATCTCGTAACAAAATAAGTTGTATTCAATGTAATATCGAATATGCAATAAATGTTTGTAACTTATTTGACGAATGCAGCATACTACAATGTCTCAAAAATTATTAATCATTAACGTTATATCTTATTTTTTCATATACCGAGAACGGACATCACTTCGACCTATAATTGATCAAAGCTTCACTTTTCCGATTTTTACTTCGTAATCCTCCGCTCGGGCATGGTTCTCACTGGACTCTACGTTCGATAAATCCTCAACTTTCTTCAATTCCAAAGGTAACAACGAGCCCCTTTTTTTATTTCCAGGAAAAGTCGCGAAATCGTCGGAAACACTCAAAATGGCAACCTTCTCTCGGCGCATTTTTGGTGGCTTCGACTGAGGCGGCCTCGGGCCCCAGAACGAGACACACGGGATTAGGGGCTGTTGTCCCTTTGAGGGTGGGGCGAAGGACGGGGGCCCCTCGGGTCAGGGGCGACTCAGGGCCCGTGGGATGGTCTCGGGGTGGTGCCCCTGCGTGCCGCTTGGGCGTCGGCAGCTTCCGCCCCCGCAGAATCCGAACATCAACGGAAACGGGGGTCCATTCACCGTCAGCGCCGCGACGGATCACTCAGAGATGGTGCAGATGTTCTACTACGAGAACCGGGGAAAATGCTGCAAGAAACTCCTGCGGTACAACGGATATCCAAACAAGGTAAGCTCCAAATATCGAATGATGCCAGCCATCTGGTAGCAGAAATATGCGGGCTCGATATTTAACGATAGAAGTCCTTCTTCAACGTGTATTTTACTCGGTATCAATTCATCCTTCCTAAACAGAAGTCGAATCACTCTTGCAAGAAGTTTTCTGCCTCGACATGTCGGTATATTTCAGCTGAGCCGACCAGCTGTTAACTCAGTGCGACGCCATATTGTTCTGGTCGCGTCTCTACTTTGGATACCGATAATTAGTTATCGCGTTCAGTTCTGCGTTTCATGATTATGAAAGGCTTTCACACCCAGAGAAACTTGGCTATTAACTGCGAAAGAACGATTCTATTCATAAAACTTTTCAAACTGCTACGAATTTTTCAACTTATTCAATAATCGTTTCGTGTATCCTAAATTACAAAAGAATTGCTCGAGTGATTTGGACGAAGTTTTAGGATAAGTCAAGTTCTTGGTAGAAACGTGTCACGAAACTCTTGAAATTTGTAACATTTCTGATAATGTATGTTCTGGGTTTCGAACGAACGGCTAAATTGATCTGAATGCAATTTGAGGAGAGGATCAACTACTTATAGTTGACACATTCATTCTCAGATACGCCATCATTTTTTTAAATATCTTTCGACTTTTAGTTACAAAATAGCAGCAGCCCAACTATGAAAATCTATCGCTTGAATTAACTGATCAAATATCGCATCATCTCGGATAATTTATTAGTAGGATCTACATCATTGAGTAATCCAATTTTATTGTTTCGTTATTTACTTTTTCTCAATGTATTTCGATTTCTAGTCACGGTAAAAAGAGACATATCCCAAAATCACTCCTGAATATAACTTGTTTATTTCTTCGATTTCTATCGTACAATATTTCGAATGAATTCCTATTTTTATTTTTGAAAAATACGAGTTGAACATTACCAACAAATTTTTTGTTTCCAAATTTAGTTGCGCTTATTTCGAATACTCACTCAATACTTATGAAAAAAAATAAATAAATAAAAAAATGCTCTCATAGTTTCGTGTAAAAATAAATCTTTTCACCGGATATCTTTCCGCCTAGTCGTAGTTGAAGCTTCCGATCATTTTCATAAAATATTCCATCTCCGAACAACGTTTACCGATTTGTTCAGTGGTGGCGAGGCAGGTGACATTTCTCGGTGGCGGTATCTCGACAATATTGTGCGGTGGAGTTAGAAATATATTGGAAATATCGATGGAGGTTTTCCTTGGGTCACCTCGGGAGCAATAACTCGATAAATTCCGCTCTGAACAACTGCAGAAATTGCAGAAATTGCATCGAGTTACGAGGAAAGTAAGTCTTGAGCCTCTTGGCGCTTGGCAGAATGTCAGAAGCCGGCTGCTGTCGCATTGTTACCTTCCAATCATGCCACGCCGGTTCCTTCCAACGGCTTCGACCGATCGAGGAACCAATTTATCCGTGAGGAAAATATCTCGATCACTCCGTATAATTACTTGCAGAACTGTAGAAGCGGGCGAAATTACGAAACTGTAGCTTCGAACTCTGCTGTGCTAGGATAAAAATATCTGTCATCGCAGCGTGAAAAATAATTCCCGTATAGAGATATCAACGTCGAATGGTATCTGCAATAAAAAAAAAAAACTGTCATATTGAAACCGATTTCAACACATCGCGGCTCACTTTGTTTCTGGTTTCTTGCAGTTTGTCAAATAAATGTGACTAGAGACATCATTATTAGCGATGCCTTGATAAAAAATACTCCAATTCCCAAGTGAAAAATTCAGAACTCGTTCACGATGAAAGTGATCACGAGTACATTAAAATCGGTCAATCAATGCGATCTTTTCGTTCGAGAAATTATTTAGTAATGAAATCTCTTCAAAGTCACAAATAATCGAGCTATCGTAGGTGAAATTTATGGTTTTTAATTTTTTCTAGATGAGGGAAATATCGTTTCAATTAAATTCAACATGATTGGCTTGAGTCGCACTTTCAAACCATTGTTATATCACATTTCTGTGCGTTTGGCAGATCCTTAAGATGCAATGATACAGCCTAGTTTTGCTGACGAGAGCGAAATTCCGAGTGTTATTTTCGCCCGCGCTGGGCAATATTTTACTGATTTGAATAATTACGGCATTCGCTTTCCGCCCTCGTTCCTCTCAGCCTGCAGAGTTGCTTTCTCGCCAGGGACAAATCTGCGACTCGTCAAGCGCAACGAGATATCCCGAATTATCCCAAATGTCACGTGAAAACTTTGTAAGTTTCTTACCTGCTCCCTCTCTCTTTCTCTTCTCTTTCTCTGCAGACCACGAGGTCGATAGGGATTTGCCTGCCTGCCTCAGTTACAGCTTATTTGGTTGCCCAGAGACGTGACATTCGTTGCAGCTGAGCTTTGAACTTATTCGCGAGGAGCCATTTACTTGGAAATCAAACGAATGATTCCCATGCATTGAAATTGATTTCGAGCGATTTCTTTGATTTCTATCTCATTGTGTTAGTTTAGCTGATTTATATCGTGCCGAGTCACTTCTATCGACTTACATGCTACCCATGGTTTCAATGATTTTCGAGGAGTTGAGGCGATTTTCAGTGGTTTCCGGATTAGATAGAATCACGAGAATTCACCTGCAACGTTGGGAATTCATTGGAAATCATACTTAACGTAAACTGGAGATCAACGAAACCACATGATAGGATAGTAATCGGTAGAACGCTGATGGATTGAAACCATTTGCCCTTTATCGCAAGACTTGCAATTCGAATTGATCTGTAAGCGTTTCCAATAATTTTAGTTATCTCGATAGATTTTAAAAAGTATTTCAGTCATTTAAAAAAATTGGTTGGTTAAAAATCAATGCCGATAATTAATTTGAGTCTTTATCGTATTATTCTATTACTAACCTGCAAATATTTTTTCACAAGCACAAGAATAAAAAATACTGGTATGATAAACAAAGACTTGGAAATATTAGCTTCATTTTAAATTTCTTATAAACGGTTAAAAATCTAATAGATTCGTTCGATTTCTCTCTACAATGACTCATTTCATTCAAACAATTAGTTTATAAAAAGTCGCTAAGACAGATTTTGTAACGTTGTAAAATTAAATATTCAACGTTGAAAAAAAGTGTGTCAGTGAATTTGTAAAAAATAATCTTCCGAATAAAATGAGCCGTCATGAGGTGAAACCGAACAAACAATCCAGATTCCAATCCATTCTGACGTGGTTTATTTAATAAAGCATCGATGTCTGAGCTTTTTTTTTGTTGTAATTTGCAGCGTGTTCAATTTTGACTTCTACAAAGCAATATTCATAGTTGACGAATATTCACTCAATGTACGAATATCTCGTAACGAAATTGATAGAAAGTATCGATGTTTGTCCAACGAACCTTTTGAGATTTCCCTGGTTAACTATTCTATTTCAAAACGTGAAATTTACGACTTCCTTAAGGGACCAGCCCTCCCGCACGTGTATATTTCTCAACGCCGGGAAAACAAATAAAACCCATCGAAAAATATTTCATTCTAATGATTTTTTTTCTCCGATTGTAATACGCGGTTTTAAATAATTAATCCGAGCCTCGAGTTCAGCTCCTCGACTGTCTCGGGTGAAAACCTCGAGTCGACTCGTCGAAAGACGATCCGACGGGTGCTTTGAATATGGAATTTTTTTGGCCGTCGGAGAGCCGAGAATCCCGCTGCAGTCTCCGTCGTATCAGTTTTATTCCGCACTCCGAAGGTAGTTTCTCTTCCTTTTTCCAGCACGATTCAACGCATTCTTCAAATTTATTTTAACCTCCCCTTCGCTTCCTCATTCTTCTCAGTGTATTTGGGATCCCTTTATTGCTTCCCAACGTTCCCGAAGCTACGGGAAACGCGATTCCCTCTCACTTCTTCAACTAACTTTCGAAGACCTGTCTGGAAAGTACCTAGAATCACGTCTGCACTCGGTTCTTTAGTGGCTGATGCATCGCGCGTGTGCCGCAAATGTTGCACAACTTAACGAGCTCCCCGCAATAAACTTTCAATGATCGCTGTTGGGAAGCGGGTAAATTAGTTAGAAGCTCTTCGATCTTAACCCTTCATTAAATCCTTATTACTATTATTATCATAAGCAAAATAATTAACCAGAGAAGATAATTCTCTGTAACTGTAATTAATCCCCCTACCGCCAGTTTAATTAATTCAACCGAATTACACTCTGTTTGATATAAACTTGTCGAATTTGAGCATTCTTATAAATTTAATTATACAATACGATTATTGTACTAAACGAATAACGGTCAAGTGATTATATTCGAAGGATACGTTCCTCTTGTATCCAATCAAATATTAAGTACATTTATACTTCTTTAATAAATGTTCGATAGGTTCTCGTGCAAGTTCATTTAAAACGGTGGACTCAAATTCTTAGAACGATTCGTTTAGTTGTTTCGTAAAAATATTCGATCAAATCGAACCACAACGAATGAATTCATTAGATTCAAGTGACGAACGACGTTTGCAAATTGCATCGAAGTAAACTAAAAGGTGACGCGGTTCGTTAGGTAAATCAAGTAAATGTAATTACTCGCCATTTAAATGCGGCGCATTTTCTTCCTCAGCGTGGGAAAATTGATGCAGAGAATCAATGTATCGATTCGATATCCGAATAGCCGTTATATGCCGAGGGCAAACAGGGTGAATCAACATCCCAGCTCCACTTTCGAACTCGGGTAATGTCTCGAGTTTCTAAACTATTACAGGGTTTTCGAAATTCCTTATTGAAAATAACCATTCAACAGTAACCGTCTCTTCTCCGATCGGTGCAGAATCAGTTCTGGAATTTGTTCCACACCAAAACAATTATCTCTCTAATTTTTTCAAACAGTGAGTCGCGTAAATTCATTAGCGGAATCCCAGTTTATCCAGAAGCGAAAAAATGTTGGCCTAAATTTTTAAACCAAGGTGTGACTCTGGGTTGATTTTTTCTTTACGATTTTTCGTGTCTTATCGATCAGTTTCTCTTTTTCTTAGTCTTGAGTTTTTTTTTTTTTTTTTGTAAAAACACCTTCCACGACGATTTTTTTCCGTCTTCTTTCTCGGTAAATACGTCGACTGAAAACTGAAACGCGCGCACTCTGCGCAGCATTTTAAAGACTTATACTTATGGCCTCCACGTCGTTAAAGTTTGAAAAGCTTCTCCCTCTACCCCCTCCTTCCACCCCTAATTCGCATCCTCAGCCCGAGATGCGCACGTCTAACTTCCTGCAGCCACTCTTAACTACTACCATCAAATATCTGGAAAGACATAACGCGCAGATCCATTCCGCTCATCTTTATTTGATGATTTAATGTAAAAAATGTCAGCGAAAATGGATCTGAATTTTTCATACGAACCTTATCATATTTGGATAACCGATCATTTAGTGAAATAAACGGTTGATGAGACACGTTAAAAAATCGACGTGCTCTTCCGTTTATCCGAGGATAATTAACATGGTCGAGAGTTTTTGCTGTACCCGTAAATCCACCCGTAAAAATTGAACGAAATTGAATTTTTCGCCGTATTCCCTTCGTCACATTATTCACTTTGATGAACTTTTCTCATCCGGTAAGATATAGCAGAAGAATGGAATTGTGCTTTTTGTCTTGAATAAGTAATTAGTTGCCGAAGTTTCTTTTTCTTTTTACGTGCCAGTTTTTTTCTTTCTCGTAAATCTGTGGAAACATCAAAGCTTGTACCGTATTACACGAATATTTCGGTTAATTGGGTTGCAACGATTTATTTGTACCGTTTATATCGACTCGGAAATTACTTCAAGTTTCCCGTTTGACATTTTGCTCAACGTTTCTTGATACGTAAAGAATGTCAGATGATACTCATTTCCCAGACCACATATACGGGATTCTTGATATTCGATTCTGCAAACAAAAATTATTTTAAATCTCCACGTATTCCATAAAAATCATCCCTAATATCCACCGTACTTACGACATAAATTAATCATCGGATGAAATGTGAAAACTGCAAGGAACGGCTGTGCAAAGCAGAACGAGTATTCTAAATTTCAGTTAAGCGAAAGAAATAATCACGAACTCATTTTTAAACTGGCAACGAGATTATGAGCCTACAATAAATCAAGGAATAAATCAATCATGAAGTTTTAATTCCGTACAGAAGAATTATATGCAGGGGAACGTGGGACACGACGGACCCCTTGACAAATTTGCAAAAAAGAAAAAAAAAAAATGTATTGTATAATTTTTTTGAGGCGGTCCGTCGTACTCCGGAATCCTTTTTCTTCTAAATTATGGCAATATAACGATGAAATTTTACGAGATAGATCGAAACAACTTGTACCCGGGTGTTTAAAAGCCCCAAAAAATAGTCAACGGCTTAGGGGTCCGTCGTACCCCAGGTTCCCCTACAATAATTCCAGGCACTCATTGTCAGTCAGTCGACTTGGTGAAATATAATTACGTCCACCCATCCGTGAAATTGAATCACCATGAATCAAGGGATCACGTTAAATTTTGACTCGATCCGCGAGGACCTTTTCAGCCCAGAAACAGGGTCTGTACGGAGCTTTCACAAAAGCCCGAACCACCCAGGGGCGTAACTAGTCATTTAGGGACCCCGAGACAAGGACTCAATTTGGGCCTTCTGGGTAAATAATGAAAAATATTTTTCCGGAGCCTGTCCTTCCACGCTTCATCAATTTGATCCCAATAACACAGTAAGATATACGATTTATGCATTATTTGCCATTGTTAGGCAACTGACAAGTCGTTAGATTGGCTGAAATGACACGTTGGTATCTAACGGCAAACTAATGAACTATAACCAAACCTCAGGGAATGCATCTGAAAATACGATACGAAAACAAAAGAGCAGACATCACGATAAAGAATCCGAATTACATGTCGCAATTGCATTTTTCACCCCCAGTCTTGGGCCCCGCGGCATTGCTCCTGTTACGCCCCTGGTCCTACCTCCCGAACGAGTGGAAAACTGTGTAGAATCCATTGTTTAGGACATAATGCTTGCGTAAGAACTATTCGGGTCTTTGGGAGGTGCGTAAAACCGCGGTATGCGTAATGCTGAAAAATGAGTAACACGACTCGAGCCGAAGAAAGAGGCGGTTTTAATCCATCACCGAGGCATAATGTTTAGTGATTAACGAGCGGTGCCACCAACTTAACACCGTGACACGTGTTTTGTCGGTTGACAGTGGCGCCACCGGGTCCCAAGGCATTGTGCCCTGGTCCCGACGCCTGTGGAGCTACTGTGATTAATCGTAACCCGAACCCGTCCACGTGTAACGATCGATGTGTGGATGCGTATATCCGTACCTGCCCTTAATCCACAGGGCGTAGTCGTGCCCTTGCGTGAAATCCGCCGGGGGAGTTATTTTTGAGGGCTTCTGCAGTGTTATAGTATAATTTATTGTACGGCAGCAAAGGACCGCTTACGCACAATTGATTCAATTTTTTAATACATGTACGTTAAATTTAAACTCAGGTGTGGGACGCTCGTACACGCGATCGAACGAAAATCAAGTTTGCAAAAATTTGCATTAAAAACAATAAAAAAAATAAAATAAAAACTTATTTGTTTCGATGGTTCTTATCGTTGGTAAATGATTTTTTTCGTTCCTCTTGAAACGGTGTTTCGGAATCACAAACTTTTGTATGGTTATTCAGATTCAACGGATTCTATATTCTCAGATTATTTCCAAGCCTTCTTTGCAGAGATGGGATGTAAATTTCACCCTGAAATTTTCAAGATTCGTCATTAAGAATCGATTATCTCATCAGTTTGGTCGATATTGCGTTATAATTTACCCTTTCAAAGCTTTATTTTATAGTTTCTACATTTTTTAGTCTCCCTCATCTGATAAGCAAATATGAATAAATACATATATCATATTGCGTATTGTTCATAAACTTGAAAATTAATTTCTCATACTGTAAAACCTGTGTAGTTTTGTACTTTGCCAACCTCAATTTATTGCGTGTTTAACCAACAGTAATATTTGATCGAGATTACGATTGATCCTTGGTTGAGAGTATATTTTCGATCGCTTGTTCGAAATTTGATATCTAAATCACCATTTTTAAATTCTATTCGTCAAGTTTTCCCTTTTTTATAAACTCGATATCGTAGCCTTTCGATTTTTTGATCCTTCTACATTTTTACCGCCACTCTTGCCACGAACTCGAACCAGCCGAATCTTCATTAACGCCGTATACATATATATATATATATATATACATTAGATGTTCTGTAAATGTATAATTTCACTGCATCCTGGAGAAAAACCTCATATACGCGATGCGGGCTCGACAGAATCCAGCGAGGTATCTTTTCCGTGTGCGTAGAGATAGGGTATATCATTATTCACGAGTGAATGAATCCGGTTCCAGGGTTTTAAATCCAGACCCAAGAGGCGGCGGGTTAGGCGACGGGGAAAGTAATTAGTTTTTAACAAGCAGAATACCCCAGTCTCATTAACGTCCCGTGCGTACGGCGGCAGGCCGGCGCACCAGACGAGCGGAAAGAAGAAAAAGAATAGAAGAGAAGAGAAGAAACGAAAGGAAAAGTGAGCGTCGAAGGGCTGAGTTGAAATGGCCGCGTTTTAAGGACGTTGGTCCAGGAGAAATTGATACTTTATTATAATTTTTTAACGAGGTAGTCGAACATTGACCATTTATCAAATTGTTGTATTCGTAAACTACGAAGATCTCTTTCGAAATGTACGGAAATCGAAAATAATATAATCTGCAAAAAGAAGCTTCGTTTCAAATCACTTCAGCATTGTTAAAATTCACTTTGCGGTAAGTCGTTTCGTTCCGAGGACTATTTTTTACAAGTTTGCTAAAACAGATTCTCTTGTACATCAGCAGTCGGTTCAATATTGCGATTTGATCGTCACAATCAACATCGAATATATAAAGCTGCGAAATTGAATATTCAACGATGACAAGACGATAAAAAAAGTGTTCGATCGACTTTGTCGAAAATAGTCGTAAATCGTAGAACAAAATCGAACCAATAATCTTCCGAATGTTCAACTAATCTAAATCGACTTGAAACGAAGCATCCATAATCCAAGCATAATTTGCTTACAACTGCGGTACTTTTTTTCATTCTTGCATTCCTAAAAGCGATCTTCCCAGCTTAGGAACATATAAGACCTCGACGAATACTCAATGTACGACTATCTTTTAACAAATCCAAGAAAAAGTATCGGTTCTTGGTCATCCAACCTTCTTATTAAGCCTCGTTTCCAGCCGGGCTGCCCGCCTGAAGACCGAACACTGCGATATGCGGGGGAGAATCGGAGAGGATCCCATTCCGTTTCCATGGCGACCGACCCGAACAACACCCTCTACTCGCACCCGTCAAGGGGGCTGTTCTGCGCTCTGCGGGGGTGGACGGGAGCCTCGGCTAAGCATTGCTTTCCGATTATACCGATATAATAGTTATCCCTACTCGATTTCGGACTCCTCCATGCTGCCGGGGTCGCGCCTGATGCAGGAACACATTTCAATTTCCGCAGGACACCGCCTTTTCACCCTTTGACGCGTTCCCTGCCCCAAGTTCACGAGTCGAACAATTTTTCGACAAGAGTCCAACGGGTCACATTTGATATGGACGGGTAATTGGATGAGTGGATTTTTTTTTTATTATCTGGAGATTCTTACGATGTGAATGAATTTAGCTTGCATTAGAGAGCTTCTGGTTTGTTGTATTTTCTTCTTTTAGCTGGGACTAATTCACTGTACCTAGATACTTTAGTAATATTGTCAACGAATGCAGGACACTGATAAATCCAGGTGTTTTCACCTGACGATAGTCGCGGCATGTATATTTTTCAGTTGGATCTCTTTGTGCGCCGTTTCGACGACCTTCCGATCACGTCGCATTGGAAGCTCAGATAGAAGGACAGTGTATAAATAGCTGTAAACAATTTGTTCATCCGAATACTGAGTAGCTTGGTCTCATTTTTTCCCAAGATTCCATGAGACTTGATGATACATCTACCGTGGCTTCAGAAAGTGAAAAAATGGGTTCGTTGTTTCAATTCAAGTGTGAATGCGTTGAGAGAATCACAAAGAACGATCCTGAAGAACTTCTTTCCACGGACAACCGTCGATCGTATCATTAATTGATCGATGCCTCGAGTGCTTTCCACCAATTTTGGTTGCTGAAACAGTTAAGTATCCATTGATTCGCTTTTTGTCTGCTTTATTCTATCCTCTTATCTTGTGCATATCCCTGTGTCCTAGGTCAATCAGGATTTCCCCATTTCATTACGTCAACCGTAAGAGGGTCGCTGTGTGAAAAGAGACCGTTTCGGCACTTCTTGTTGCTTTCAACAAAGCCATCCCCGCCGACTGTCAATGTGGAGAAAGGTCAGGTCGTTAAGTCAGTTTCGTCGAGCATTTGGTGTAAGGACCGTAATCGATAGTTGAATAATTAATTTATGCTAAAGAATTCCCGAAATTTCTTTGATCGGTTCTCACTTCGCTAGCTCGGTCCCGCATCTGGTGCCTGTTTTTCTAAAATACACGGCCTGATGGAAACGCGTAAAAACGCTGGAGTAGCTTCTATAATCCGGTAATTTGTAAAACGACCGGTTTACGCTATCGCTTGGATCTAATCTCACTCCGAACTCAGCTGCATAGATGAAAAAATCATATCAAGCGAACGAAATGGTGCAACTGAAAGTCACTTGACGACATCTTTCGTCAAGATAAGCGTGAGTTATGAGCTAAAGTCAATTAAAACGAGCATGCGATTCGTTCCATTTCTAGATAATATACTTTTCTGAACAAGACATGCACCTTTGCATCGGTTTGGCGATGCTGTTAGGCATGTACAGTTCGGACCGTTACCTAATGGTGCCGGCAGTTTTAGTCGGCGCCACTTGTTCCTAACGAGCCTTTTTGTCTGAACCCCTTGCGAAACCTTTTGTAGCCAGGACCTCATCGCCCCTGACCTAGGCCTCTAACCCCTTTTCCACTTTACCCCGGATGATGACGAAGCGTCGTTCCGCACCGCTTCTGTAAACCTCGTTATTGTTTACCCGGTAGGCAGCTTATAGCTGGTTACGTCTGCGTTCCACTGTACTCAACACCTTGTGTGTAACGCGTATATCGATTGCTACGACCACCCAATGCTCTGGCCACTGAGCTTGTTTTTCGAAACCACTTCGCGGCGTTTGATCGAGACGAAGGTATAATATTGTGAAAACAGAATCATTTATAACGTCAGTCGGCTTCCAAATCGTTTGATCCTATTTTTCTCCAGATTCTTATCACGTGTTATTGGATATTCGTACCAGTTGTGGCCATATTCATCAGACGTAATCTGAGCTTATGGCCACAGATGGTATACCTGGAGGTGCTTCGTTCCGTGTAAACACGACCAATTTTCAACCAACAAAGTGTGCCGAATATTGAAAACTTGTTTTACATTTCAGTCGTACGTACGAATCGAGTGATCGAAATGGTTAAACGCCAAATTGATGAACACAGAATTCTATAAAGCTGTCCACAGCTGGCACAGTGACCACAAATGGTACGACCACTCAACAACTTCAGCGACTCTGGTGCTGGGCTGGGCAACAGATCGAATCTGAGAATGGTCACTGCGCCGGGGTTCGTTAGCCGCTCGAATTCCGCGACGCTGGAAACCGATATGGAATCCATGATTGGCTCTATTTGAATAACTTCCCAGCGAACTGGAATACTTACCCCATTCGCCCTAGAGAGGTGTATGCTTACCCAAACAAACTCGGAGACCACCCGAGAAGGGGGAGGAGGCACCTTGTGAAAATATGGCCCGATGAATATCGGTCATTTTGCCCGGTTCCACGAATCTCCGCCGTCCGCGCCCTCGATCGAAAATGGAATAACAAGATCATGGCACCGTCAGCAAGGGTTCAAGCACCGCCGGAAATTGCGGAGTCTCTGAGCTGGCGGTATTGGTCACGTCATGAAAAAGTCATGTTCACCAAATTAAGAGGAACTTGCGGTGAATTTTTATCGAAGACATTGGGCTTGGAACGGTGCTTGCGACAAGATTCGTGGGGAAAGAATTAGTTGGATTTCTTTTCCTCGGTGAAATTCATCGTCGCGTTGCGAGATAATCTATTCGCATTATGTCGAAGATTACCGGGTGAAAAATTTAACCGGCGAGAAATTCCTTGAAAGAAAACTTGTCGAGGTATTCCAATAATTAAAGCACTATTAATTCCAGCTTGTCGTTGTTCTTTCGCCATCGCGGCAAGATTTTCTCTGTACCGGGCGAATAATTTGAAATAATTTGAAATAATTTGCATGTCTAACGATCCGTGGGAGTTTCAGGTAGAGAATACGGTGCGATTTAATAAGTCGTTAAATCGGTAGTCAAGAAGGCACTGGGGCAAATTCAGATTAACGACTGCTACCTTGTTTCGCTGTTTAATTGTTTGTTACGAGGCTTTTTGCAAATTAATGGACGAGTCGCGGATTAATTAGTTCTCGGCTTTATACGATAAAATTACCCTGGGACTTGGGATTGATCGTCGTGTACTAAAAGCCACCCATTCATCACCTCCGCGCACTTGTTCCTGTAACTCACGTATGCGTGCACATCATCTACGTGTATAAACTAAGCTCGTTATCAATTACGTCGCGTAAAAGCAGCCTGCAAAAAACTGTTACATCGACACGTGCAGCTCTCTCTACAATTCTAGACGAGCATCGCTAATCATCATCCGAAACAACATTTGATTAGACACTACCTGTCGTCGTCTCGTAATTGCGTTAAAATCAAAATTACACATCCGCACCCTGCGCGCCCATTGGCAAATATTTAGCAATGGCTTAACGAGGCTTAACCGTAGCGTAGCTTATTTGATCGATCGATATAATTGGAAAGACACATATCTCGGGGTTCGTGTTCAAGTGTTTATCCTCATTCAATGACGTTTGAGGTACGTCTTTAACGATCATGTGCACATCTGTGTCCCGGTTGATCAAAGTTACCCCCAAAGCCCCGGATTGATTTTGGCTTGCGTACCTATATAATAACGTCTCGAGTGAATCTTTATCTATTTTACAGGCCATTGTTTTTGCATCGAGGCCTGAACCTGGTTAAATTTGTGCCCCTCGATTCGATAATGAAGGCAATTCGTCCGATGTAAATGAATTCTCAAGGGACGGGGGATGGGTTGTCGGAGCAGAGCGCGCCAACAGCCAATTTTTCACCAGGCGATTAGGAAATGTCGAGGAACGCGACGATGCGCGGGGCGCAAAAGGATTGATTGAAATCAATGCCGGGATGCGAGGCGTGATTGAAGTGGCTCCGCGAAGCGAAGCTGAGGTTAGCGGTACGCTGGTTAAAAATTGCAATCGATGTGATAAAATCGGTAAAAAAAAGCGAAGCAAACAAAAACATCAAAAATTAAATGAAAATGTTCACCTTCACGGATGGAGAAAGTCTCTTCTCGAGATATTCGATCGAGACGTCGAGTTCCGCTAGGTATTTTCTAGTCGATTGACGCCAAGAGGAATACAAATAAAAAAAAAAAAAAACATCGAATACAAAGTCGATAAAGCATAAGAGATACGGGAGAATTGCATGCCCGGTATAAAGTCGAACGGTGTGTCAGGACGCGGGAAGCCGAAGGAAGTTCTATATATTCGAGGAGTGACGTAGTTCGGCGCCACTTTTATGCTACTACAATATCCCGCGTCATTGGTTTCCCCTTGACAAATGACAGGCGCTATGTCGTACCCCGTTTGCTGGAATATCCACTTCTGCAAACTTTGGCAAATCGATACACTTGCAGCCGCACACATTTACCCGCATGACGTTCTCTCCAACTTTGTATATACATATATACAATGTATATGTACTACATATACATATACCTGTATATATATTCAAGTTGCGGAAAACGATGCAGAGAAATCCGGTGACCGGATGTAATTCTGACAACTGGTGCTGCTGCTGCTGCTGCTGCAAGATGGATAGTGCTGGTTTCATTTTTCGAGCTGATTATAGTAACAAACTTTGCAGACTTCCTCGATTACGTTCCAGGGTTAGGGAAAGTACTGATACCAATTATTCCAAGTCATTCGATCGATTGATACTCCGACCGTTGCAGCCAATCTTGATTGTCATTTCTTTCGGAACTTGTACGGTACCGTACATATACAGTATAGGACTCCCATGGTAGCTGTAAATAAAAATGGACAATGGATTGAGTAACGGACATGCATGCACGTTCCGGGTCGAGTTAATAAGTCGAAGCACGTACTTCTGTATCCCATTCCACGCCACGTCACTTTGAACAATACCCAGGAAATTGACCTCCGCTACCAAAAACACACGAGGACCTTGTGTTCTAAGCCAGGAGTTTCTCTTTGCGCATCGAGTGGGTGAGACTTCCGTTACGAGAGATGACATATTGACAGTATATTGCAATAACTATCGAAAGTGACAATTCTCTGTTCACAAAAGCCAGCAAAGCTTTGGAGACTTAAAAGTGTCACTGGTATCACCACATGCAGTGTCTCAGGCGAAGCCAGCGATCTAATCCGGGCATGGTGTAAAATTTCTGACCCAGAAACCGGGGTGATCCGTGTATGTACCGGAGTGGTTTAAGTTACAGGAGTCGAGAATCACTGCAAATGCGCCTCGCCTCCATCAGGCACACGCGTTACACGACTCTCTTTCTTATTATTCTGCTTAGCTGGCACATTTATACTCTGAGCTCTTCACTCGATGCTGGCTTTCGTTGCAAGCTAATTCTTCTCGCAGTAGGTCCAGTTTCTATCGCACTACAGTACCTGATTCCGACGTACACAAGTTTCAGCGTCAGAGTTGCAACCTGCAGGTAACACCGCATGACTTGTTTAAGAGGGATATGTCAGGGTGACGTGATGGCTTTGCACTAGTTGAAACAATCACAACAGCAATTGTACGTAACTATGATGTATAAATTTCTTTATAATATATTACAGGGGTGGAATTTTACGTCAAGTTTTCCAGTGATGCTATGTCTGTTCTATGTCTGTTCTGTAAGGAAGTTCTTTAATGAGCCTCTGAATGAGGGTTGCAAATTTTCTAAGGGTGGAAATTTGTTAGTTCCCGCTGATTGGCGAAAATTGTTTAAGGAGGGACTCCTAGTCGAAGAGATTATGAGTTCCGGGGGTTGGAGTTATGATGTCCGGTTCTACATGTTTTAGCAATAGACGGTAATTAGTGTCGGAAAGTCAGGTGCAAACCGTGCTATAGAAATTTGAAATAACTGAATTTACCACCAGTCAAATGTTTGATGCGAGAGCGAGAAAGTTGAGAAGACAATGGTTCGGACGGGTTAGTTTATACTGTAGACTGTCTT
This sequence comes from Neodiprion lecontei, assembly GCF_021901455.1. Taxonomy (NCBI): domain Eukaryota; kingdom Metazoa; phylum Arthropoda; class Insecta; order Hymenoptera; family Diprionidae; genus Neodiprion; species Neodiprion lecontei. The sequence goes on along the minus strand of NC_060260.1, from coordinate 25,298,427 downwards.
GTTATAGAAACTGAACTAGCGTTATTTTCATTATACCATTGATCGAATTAATTTTACGAATATACCATGATCTTAGTCGAGGTAACCGTTGAGCATGACATTGCATGTTACACTGAAATATTAATTCTACCGTGAGACTCCGACTCCCTGTTAAAGCACCTTGGGGCCGAACACGAGTCGTCATCATCAATCTCCATAGGCGTGGAACAACATGTGTGAATCTGACTCCAGGGTATACAATTGCGCGCTCTTTCAACTAAAAATATATTTTCGACTCCACGTGCCTCTTAGGGGAGTTATTTTCACCATGCAACTCCCAGGGGTTGAAGTGGGGTATCGTTTTCTCGAAACATCAACGATACGGATACTTTAAACCGGATTTCCATGCACCCGGAGCCGCGAACACGCACCGCTATACCCTTTTGCGTTTCTCTCGTCCCGAGAGAGAACCCCTCGAGTCAATTCACCCTCGCCTTTCCCTCGACAAGCAAACGCCTCTCCCCCCGATGATGTACCTATACGATTTAGAGAGAAGCAGGTAATGGGGTGGCCAAATTTGCCAGAATAAGCGACTAGATTCCGGCTCAACCAACCGCACCATTGGTTTATCACATTAGCCTGCCTGCTCACGCTTTTCAGTGGTCTCCTCTTCTCCGCCCACCACCCGCGCTGCCAGGGACCATCTCGTTTGGTAATACTCATTTCCGGCGGCTCAATGGTGCCTGACTGTATCGTTCACTCTAAGTTTGAACAATCCAACGCGATGGAATTTTGCACAATCTTTCAGATACGATGTTTGTCAGCTCGGCGATGGCTTTTGTCTGCATCGTCTTGTCCTTCGAAAGGATTACCACTGGCGTCGCTCGGCGTGAGATAGAAATTGATCGTTATAATCGCACGATTAAAGACATGTAGATTAACGCAGAAACGACACTGCCACATCTCGTTTAACGCGTCGCTTCGTTGGATATCCTGGAGGACGTGGATGGTCCTGGGCTGTTGAACCTGGAAGTCGAGGCTAGACGCGGCTTATTTGCACCAAATTTAATCCGGATTATTGTAATAGGGTTTCCAACGCGTGGAAGCGGTCTTGACCGGGTTGGACGTGGGATTATAATATTTATGTAAAGGCTGTTTAATATCCGGTTATATAGTCAACAAACCCTCGAAGCTTTTGCTGAAACATAGCGTGTGCAATATGCGTGGCCGAATATCTTCGAAATAAGATACAAACAGCTTCATAGTCCAGTTTCCCTAAATTGAGAAACCATCATCGTTTGCTCACCGCCACGGTGACGAATCTCGTGGAAACGATGAAAAACTCTGCTTTCTAAGAGCTTCGTTTCTGACCGCGAAAGACTCGAAGAGCCGTTATAACGGTTCGAGGACTGAAGAAGCACTCAATGAGCAGTTTCTAGCCGAATAAGCTGCTAATGGTAAAATTAGCAAAGCAAACGTGCCGTTTCGAGTCTCAATTAAATACGCCAGTAATGTAACACGCCACCCTTGTACCTTCGCCTTTCTGCCATGTTCCACTGCATTCCCTCTCGAGGATCACGGAGTTTGCGGCTAACTTTGCAGCCGGGGTTTGCACTGCACTTTGTTACACAGTTATACGGCAGACTGGCACGTTTCTAACTTGCTCAATTACAGCGCTAAATCAACGTTACGCCGTTCTTCCCAATCGCTGCAACGCGAAATGAAACTGCAAATTATCATCGCGTTATCTCCGACGGAATCCAACGTCCATCATTTCGCACTGCACACTACCAATCCCGAGGGATAATTAATTCGGTTTATTACCGTTGAATCGGAGTGACATCCCGCAGGGTCGGGTTGTATTTAATATCTGGATACCAGAGGTTGGAGTTCACGCTCAGTCCTCGTGCGGTTCGTCAGCTTGACGCGCTGACGAGAGCAGGACGTGACATGCGCCCGTTGCTAACAATTTCCGGAATGTTTATGAGAATTAATATCATTTCCAGGGCGTGCAATTGGGAGAATCTGCCGATCATCGCTTAACGCGTATAAAGTGGTTGCGGCTCAACCTCGGTGCTCCGTTCAACGGACGAAAAGCTCGTCAGCTGCGAGATCCGAGTCCAGCTGGAAGGCTGTGCCGATCATCCGGCTTATAGCTCTCGCTCAATCAGCTCCAATAATCTCTGCAATCTAGCTTTTCGTCCGGGCGATAGAAGAGGGCGAGGGATTGTTTGCTCCTGTTATTTTATCCCGTTCCTTTCCCATCGTCCCATTCGCGAAACCCCGCCGAAACTCTCCTCTGGAATATCTCTGGCCGAACAATTGACGCGATCGTGTGATTCTCGAAAAAAATCGTCCGGATTACGTTTATTCGACGATGAGATTAGAAGCTAATCTACGTCGTGTCGCGGTTCATGTCACGGTTATGGGAGACAGAGGTTTGGATTTCAAAGTGACGACGAGTTTCCAAGTTTTCTTTGTTTTCCGGTGTGGCACGTGGGGCGTTTGCAATATTCATAATTAGAATGAAGAACAACGCGTGCCTCTTTCGCAGAGGGCTGAGGGAAGCTGCCAGGTATTTCCCTAATTATTTTCAGCCAGTGCTTCGTGTTTCTCATTTAAACACGGAGGAACGGGAGGAGCTTTCATTTCCCTTGGACGAGTTCTCCTTTTTCTTTTCTTTATATTCTATCGCGCGTTTGCTTTTTTCTCTTTCTCTCATTACTTCCTTCTTTTTTTTTTTTTTTTTCTTCATTTATTTCTACTCTAGTTCTTCTTTTTCTCAGTTTCGAGCATCGTAAAAGGATTACAAATTCAACAATATTGCTGGAACTTTCGAGTGCTGTTGCCGCTGCATCGGCGTAGCGCTTTATTCACGCTTATAAAGCTCAACTACTCTCAACACTCTTATTGTTCCTAATTATTTATTCCACTCTCCCGATCCTGCTCTATATCCTCTTCCGCGCATCCTTCTACTTTGCAGTTTTTCCTCACGAATAATTTATCTCCTTTGCATTCTTTCGCCCGCTGTTCTTTCATCGGACACCGTAAATTGAGCCTTTGATTCACAGTCTTACGAATTCGCGCGACGTGATATGCCGGTGAAAAAAAAATATTTAAAACTATTCAAAGTGTTGAGTATGCCGGAAAGACCTGCGTCATCGCGCCTTTTGCGAATGGCGAAAGAAACTCGTTGTACCGGACAAGAGCACCGAGAGATAAACCGGATAACCCTTCTGAGCTCCGACAAATGTGAAATTATGCGAATAATTTGCATTCCCGACGCTTTGGACGGGAGATTGGAAACTTCATCGGCCGGTAGGATCAAAGTGATGCGAATTTCCGGGTGGAATTTCGTCCGAAATTAATAGACTGAGCTCGGTGCAGCGTAGCCAACGGCGTGCATGAATATTCGCACTCGTTAAATTGCATCGAGGAGTAGCTGCGCGTTAATTTCCGTTACAAACAAAGTTACGGTGCATTTAGAGGGAAATTGATTGCCCCGGTGTAGTGTAAAAAGTTTCTATTTCTGTTCCGAGTATCGGGGAGGTCCTCAAGCCTCTTCGGGTCTCCTTCAGGCTTGCCAACTCCGGTTTTCTTCCCTCCGAGATCCGAGAGCCTTCAGTCTCCTGACCCTGCACGAAAATAAATCTCGTAAAGCGAACGAACTCAGCAGATTGAGCCGTGGGAAGGGGGAGGAGGACGGGGTTTGAGGGAGCCTCGAGTCGGTTCTCAATATTCTTGTTTACGCGGTAGATCCGAGATTTTGGCTCAGGCTCTCAGCGGTCTTTGCCGAGGCGGTTTGCTGCCGCCGGCGCGGATGCTGGGAGTTGATAAAATCTCCAGACGACCCTTTGGTCTCGATCTAAATCTCGATATCGCGCTCTCGTTCCCTCTTCCCTCTCCCGTCGTTCCGCTTCTCATTCCGATGCTTCCCTCCGGAGTCGCGGGGGTCGGAAAAGCGGAGAAGAGCGGTAAATTGTCTTGAGGATTTCGTGCCATGCGAAACGACGCCGGTTAAGAAGTTTCTTTCAATCGTTTCGACATCCCGCGATGCGTGTACAATACACACACACACACACGCTAACGCGTACGTACGCCATAAGTCTTGTAATTTTCTCCGAAAATGCATCGGTTTCGGTGCACTGCTCGGATAAGCGAGGCAGCAGACAATCCTGATGAAAAAAGCTAGACGCCGCAGGTTCCCACGACTAATGGCTTTATGGCTTAACAACTCATGCGGTCTGCTTCTCTAAATTGAAAACCCACACACCTCTCAAACGCTGCTGCTGCTACGTGCTGCAATGGATGTCTGCTTTATTTGAATCACATGCTCAATGCACTTTCATACAGTTTGGATAATGTTTTCATTAACGGAACGGAAAGAAATCCCCCTCCAAGTTGGCTTTATTCGTTTTTCGGATTCAGCTATACGCTGTCGGTTATTTTCTTGGATTACGAAACGGATCAACGGTAATCTTATTTCCTGGACGTTGTATATATTGTATAGAGACTGATTTGAATCGGAATAATTTGTAGATCTGATAAGGTATCTGACTAGAGTTGAAACTTCATTTGTTGCTAACAAACTATGACAACTTATTTTACCGACCTACCTACCAAATCAATCACTGTATTATCAAATGTGTATACTTCAACAGTCGTTTATCCCAAAATTCATGAGTTTAACGAATTCAGAGAATATTCAGCAAGGAACCCGATCGATCAAAACCGACATAATTTATTCACGATACTGCAGATAACATAAAATATTTCACATAAATTGTCTTGTCATGCTGAATACAAAAATAAGGTAATATCGTATTAGTAGTTAAGTACATTTCATACTTCATTACAATATTAATTAATCAATATAATCACTTATTGTGTTATTTTTTCGAACAGTATGACTTCCAACGAACATACAGCGTCGTTGAAATTGTTTATTATCAACTAGCATAAGGGTGAAGAAAATAGTGCCAATCACGTGTCATCTGCATCAGATAAAACATTCTTTCGTAAAGGGAAAAATCCTTGACAGTCGAAGGCGTGAATCACATCTAGTTTTGAATAAGGTAGAACGTATCTGTTCACTTCAGAGATTTCCGAACGCCCTGCAGAGTCTGTCAAGAATATCAATATTTCCGTCAGATAGTTTCGCACTGCCGCGAAGCCAGGCCACAGAACCCAGAAGGCAAACATTGACGGTTGCTCTTCCCCCTGACACTCTTGCGCAATGATCTCTCCTCCCGTTCCAGTCAGTATCCCGCTCTCCTTGTAGCCTTATTTTATTTCAACGGTGTGCCGGGTTGTATAGGTAAGTCTAGTGTATACGTAACCCGAACACAAATTCCCCGGGGAATCTCCCCTTCGTCCCAATCCTCTCAATTCCACCCCCGCAGGGTAGAAAAATATCGTACCCTCCGATCACTCAACCCTTTTTCTCCCCCTCTTCTTGCCGACATATCGCCGGATGCTTTTTGCCGCAGCTTTCGCGTCCGTCATCTTTTTAGTCGCCGATGACCATCGCCTTACACCTGAACTCATTTCTCAACTCTCCGTCGCTCTCAGACGCGCCGCGAGATATCCTCGAAGGAAAACCACGCTGTCGCGTGATACAGCGCGGTACTCCAACTTCCGGGGCTGACGTTAACTGACTCCGCTAACTGGCGTGAGCTTTGAAACTTGGATTCTCTGACAAACGTACCCAAACGTTTGCGCAGAATGTTCAGTGACGTGCGGCTTCCAGGCTTCCGTAATGGAACGAATTCTGCACGCCTTGCAAAGTTGCACAATTGCGTTTGTCACGCGAAACTGACAATCAGTCGAAAACTACCCTCAAGATCACAGCGCACAGTCGGAATCCTTGGCTTTGGTTCCTCTAAACTCAACGAGCCATTTTCTTCTCTCCCCTCCCCCGTCCCCCCAAAGCTGAACCGAATCTATTACCTACCCCCCAACTGATAGAATACCGGTCAATTCTTGTTCCAGGTCCTGTTATTCCCAGAGGAGGGTTGGGCGAGGAGTGCGAGCAGTTCCTACTGGACCCTGACGCCGTTCTGGTGGAGCAGAAGCCGCTGCAAGGTGGTCGAGGTGGCTGGAACGAGGAGGTAATAGACTTTCGAGTCAATTTTTCACCCCCGAATCGATGATTGGCGGGACGATAACTCTGACGCCGGTGTTTCCCCGAGAATATAAGTTGGAAAAGTTCCCCCTGTACATATTTTTCGATCTATTTTCTTTCTCGTTTCTTCGCTCGCGAATCGAAGAAGGGCGCGTTGCGCGCCTTAACAATTTTACGATTTCAATATCTGTCGGCATGGCACGGCGCTATCGATGCGTGGGGGATGAACGATTGGCACTCCCCGTATACTCCTCCTCGCCCCCCGGTCTCGGACACGATGGAAATATCCTGGCACAATACGTCGTGGCTTGCCGTCCGGAAGGGTCATATACAATGTTTATGGGCACTTCACCGTCAATATTCGGGTCATAAATTACGTTCGATTCGACACAAAGATCGCGACTCAATTCTGAAGCCGAGACCAAGAATACACCGAGTTTCTACTTGCGAGGAAATTAATGCACGCCGCGAAGCGGAATATCGCTAATTATTTATACATAGAGTTCTGATCATTGCTGCAAAACCCCTCCTCACCTTGATTATTCATCGAGCGAAATCCCTCCACGCGATGTTCAATTCTGGGCACGCAGTGCCAATTCAAAGACGCGAGGTTCCCTTGACTGTTTCGATGCTACGTGCTCTCCTCATTATATCTGCCCAGCTATGGAATCGTACCGTATACCTCCACCTCCCTGTTTCATCGTCTTGGCTTGCGCCAGTACACCGCGTAATTCTCACGGAAGCGTCGCTTCCAATGGCGTTGTCGCTGGCTCCCTTCGATTCCCTTTGTCCTCTTTCCTCTGATGTCTTCATCGCCTCACCCTCCGGACTTCCGTCCTTCTGCTACCTTTAATATCCACTCGATCAATGGAAACCAGTATGGATAATTTTTCTTTGCGATCGTTTGTTCCTTCCTCCCGGAAGTATCTTTCATATCTTGATTTTAACCTCTATTTCGAAAAGTACCGTAGTACGGAGCCGGATATTGCGTGTCGACACCGCAGTTCCACATCACGGTTAATGAAACTGTAAGAGGTGCAGGTGTACAGAGTTTCAATCAAGTGTCTATGGTGCTTTATTTTTTTTAAACTTCACTTTTACATGTGGAAGAAAAATGGTTTTAACGTATTGTCGTAAGTCTGAAATTGTTGATTCTAGATTTTCTCTTCATCGAAAGTATTGCAAATTGATTATTTTACTTCGTTCTTGTGATATTAGATTCGAGTGACAAAAAATTTTGCTCATTGCGAGTGGCCTTTGTAATGGAAACCTTGACAAAAAAAACTCGCGAAAACATACCAAGTCTTATATTGATCCTCTTCCTTCACACGACTCGTCTATATAACACACGTGAGTTGGAAAACTGGAGCAGTATGAAGTTAGCGAGGTTCTTCTTGGCACAGGTTTCAACGCAAAAGAAGGAAACCGTTCACTTTTGACATGGTAATTTTTGATCTCGAATTTTGGCTAGCTGCCGTTCGAGGATACGAGGGCATTGCAATTCCTACGGTACCGGGATGAATTCTTTGTCTTTGGCGGTCTGGTCGGTCTAAATATCATCCGGACGGTTTCATCTCCATCCCTGTTTCTCCCGGGAGATGAGGATTGAGTTAATTCACTCACCGCGTAGCTACAGAGCTAGAGCTGCAGTTCTCTCGGAAACTAGAACTGGAGATACTCGTCCCATTGCCTTGCCGTAATCTCCTTCTGTTCCTCCATGTCATACCCACGTTTCACGACTTTGCAGGCACCAGCAGTCTACACTCCGGTTTGCTACCAAACTGCGATACGATCTTTCCTGGCTTCGGTAGTTCTTTTTCATGTTAATGGACTGTATTCGAAGTACAGCGTGCCGATGTGTAACGTGTACGTGAAAAACGATCTCTTTTATAAATCATCACTCATCCCCAGATTTCTCATGTACGAACAACATTCTTCGTGGTTTTTTTTTTCTTGTCATTGATTGACCCTCACAGCTGAGGAGTCATGGGATTAAACTACCGAATTTTCATAAATCTCATGCAATTCGCGTCTCTCTAAAGTCGTAACGATTCTAGAACTGTTGCTGAGCGCATGAGGCGTGAACCGCAGGTTTGCAGGTGGGTACGGAGTTGTTTATGGACTTGGTACGTACGTACATGTCGGAGTTACCCTCCGGAGGGTGGTTTGCCTGGCACCAGACACCACGGCTTATGTAATGTCGACGGTTTCCCGCTACCTCTTCACCAAGGGATTCGAATAAAAGCCTCGGGTTCTGGGACCCGGGTTCAAGTCGACCGCAGATGCCATGAATTGCTCAGAAATATCCACGATAGTTCGACGCTGGCTAGCCGTTGGCAGCTTTCGCCGTACTACACTAGCCTTCCGCTTCTTGACCGCAGATTCACAACCCCCACATACTCGTCGGGGGACAACGATATTTTTGATGTTTCACACCGGTGAAATAACTCCTCGTATTTTTCATCCTCGAGGAAAAGGTTAGAATAACATGGGGTCGTATGGTACTTCTTTTTTTACGGTTCATATTGTGCTGTCCTGTCGCACAGATTCTGCACCATGATAGGGATCCATGGTTTCGGTAGGTTTTGGAGCAATGCAACATTTGATGTTGTCTGACTCGTTTGTTTCGGTGTGCAGAGCTCAAATCGTCAGATAGAATCAAAGCCGTTCCCAAAGGGATTGAATGGAGGATTTTAAGTAATTTTCCTGTCTCTGAGAATATCTTCGGTACATAAATTATACTTTTACGTATAATCTACGTGATGTGTGTGGAATACATTTTCGAGAGAGTAAAAACACTCGCGGGATGGAAGCTTAATTTTAACGACGCAGGGTATAACAACATCGGTACTTCGAAATTCCCATGAAAGGAAGTCCGGTGAAAGCATGCTGCAGGATAGAGCCATTATATCCGCTCCCTTTACGAGCTTGACGAATACTTTGTTCGACATAAAATCATCCGGTAGCAATAAATGGAGTAAATAGCTTGGAAAAACGAAAAAAACAAACGAATCAACGTTTTTCCAAAACTTCCTCCACCCGGAGTTTCCCGAACGCTCGAGATTCAAAAGTTTGCAAGCTCAAAGAAGCGTACAGCTCGCTTTTCACTCAAACATTCCCAACTTAATCCGCGCCATTACTCAAATACCCTTAAAAACCCAATGCTACACAACATACGTTGAAAAGGAGGCTCCAAGTTTTATCTCGTGGCTCTGATTCCTGATGCGCGTCGAAGGATTTTAGAAACGAGGGTCATACGTTCAGTGCCTTTGTTCCATTTCGTTTGCGTCCAAACAGCCCAGCTACGTATAGGCTGGAATTTCGATAAAAGTCGAGCGCTTGATCCCGCGTACTCCACGGAATCTCCTATCGTTTACACTTTTAACAATCTCCATTGATCTCGAGGGTAGCTATCCGCCCTCCATGCCCTTGTCCTTCGAACTCAGAGTCTGATCCACCGCGTTTGGTCCTCGGTGCTTAGCCTAAATCCACAGGCTCTTTGAACCGGCGTTTAGTTACAGAAGTAGGCGGTGCTTTACGGTGAGACTCGTCAATTTCAAACCAAAGATATCCGGGGAAAAAGACGGCAGAAAATGCGCATCGGGAGCTTTCACCGGGATCTCCTAGCTCGGTAAGGTCGTCAGCTCCGAGCTTGCTTCTCGAGTTCGTTCGGCGTGATCCCTGTAATCTCTCTAGGTTTTCGGGTCCCCGGTTTCATCACGTAACTTTTCGAGTTTCGGATCAAACAGCTGGAAATATCCCGAGTCGATTAGATGCCAGATAATCCGAGAAGTTCCCAGTCAAACTTTGACGCGAATTTTCGTCACCGGAGTTCCAATTTCGAACGTCTTTCCTAACTCTCGTCTATGCCTGCTTTATCCCTCTGGTAGAGAGACTCTGGGTAACGATTTATCTAGGATACCGTACGCTGGATTTTGCTGGCATAAGACCCTCGAGGCTGTGACAAGCGGAGGGTGTGCGATGCGCAAACAAGTACGTCTCTCGGTATCAGCTTGTCTTCACAGCCGGATTGGGAACACAAACGAGCATATCAACTTCGCTAGAGTTGTTCGCTGACGAGGAAAACTTCTAATGTTGCGATGATTTTGTTTCCGAAACGATCTCCTCGTCATTTCGTAAAAGAGACAGAGAGCGAAAAGCACAATGTGAATCTGACAGATGAGCTTTCCATGAATTTAACCATCGCGATGAAATATTTGTGCAAACACCGTGATTGTCGCTACTTCGACTAGTGACTTTTCGAAAAGCTATCTAATTAACCCTGCGAGGTATTTGTTCAAAATGAATGACACTTCAACGTCCCTCGAACGCCAATGAACCCTCCTCAATCCACGTTGAGATTCGTCGGACGATTTAAAGATGCTGTTATCTTCGTTTGAATAATAAAACTTTTTCCTCGGTTGGTTAGTTATTAACTTTGTTAGTCAGTTAGAATGAAATTTTTCCGACGGTATTCTTTCCTCCCTTCAACCAACCCGTTATTGTAGCAATGGCTGCGCGATCTTATAACGAAGTTCCAGACCAAGAGGGGGATGGAATCAGTCGGACGTTTTGACGATGGAAAGGATCTGTTTCAAACTCGGTATGAAGATAATTTCCGGAAGATTTTCTTATTCCGCTCGGCATTACATTATAAACCTGACTACGGCGAATACCCCGGTAATCACTTTTTCTCCCTGCCTCAACTTCTGCGGTAAACAAACTCTGCCCGTCGTCCCCTTTAACAAATCTCCGTAATTTCTGTTCCAGATACAGCACACAGGCAAAAATGGTCGACACTGGCACTGGGACGCTTTACATCATCGGGTCCTTCAAAAGGATGACGACGGATCCAGATTTCAAGGTAAATTCCCCATCGCTAATGTCGAGTCATTCCGTGTGAAGAATTTAACTCGATGCCGCCGATTTGATCGTTTCTTTCTATTTCTGTGTAAGAGAAATAAAAACGCTTATTTCCTTAATTGGTCCTCATATCATGGCTTCAAATTTCAGATGAGTCTGAATTCTTGAAAAATATTATAAAAAAAATTCAAAACGCGCCCTCCTCCGAACTTTTGTATCTTTAGTTTTTACTCCATTCAAAGAATTGAACTGCGTCGGTGAAATGACGTTTCTCATCGCTGCTGACCGTAACGAACATTAGGTGAAAATGCATTTCCAAGTACTTGTAAATTAAGAACCGGGGATGTGAAAATTTGTAAATTAGCGTCTTTCCGATTTTTAGCCTATTTTTCACGAATCTAGTATTACCATATTACGTCGAAATACGCGTCTTTTTTCTCTTCCACAGAAATTGTTGAAAAAAAGTCAAGACACTTTTGAAAACATGGCGTCGTTCAAAAATTAACGAACTCATTGATCGGCATGGGGTGAAAAATGAAGTAAACGATACTAATTTTACAACATGCGTGGAAAAATATATATGCGAAAAATGTATGAGCACATATTATGCTCGTTTTCCGCAAATTACGTGATTCTTATTACGTACATCAGATAAATGAGGAATACATTTCAGATACAGCCTCACACATGATTAAACGAACATGACTACACATTCGCACGTATACATCGCATTCTTATTCAAAACGTTGTTATCGGCATATTTGCTGTCAATCCTTCCCGTTTCCGAGCAGCTCTACCTAACGTCGAACGTCTCCTCGAGCGACTTCAACATGGGGTACAGCATGACCGGGACCCTGGAGAGGGGCTGCAAGAAAACGAACTCCTTCCAGATGACGCACTTCGCTGTGATCCGTCGACGGGACTACGAGAAGGCCTACGAGGAGCCGAACCACCCCACCTAGTGTCCGGAGACACCCACATCGTCGGAGTGTGGGGACTACGAGCGATATACGTAAGAATTATAAGGTGTGCCCCCGACGAGCTGTGACAGTCGAGTATTGAGGAGATGCAAATCAGTCAGTTGTGTCATTGCGTATCCGCGCACAGGCCTGAAGCTTTCTCATTCTTCGACCTGGGCTTATTGATCGACGGATGGAGGATTTCTGCTCAGGTGGGTGTTGATTAAGGAATTATAGTCCGCGCTATGATTTGGCTGAGTGTTTGGCGTTTTTTGGCTGCGGTTAAACACGCTGATATAACGTGTACACGGTATGCGTTGCGCGTGTAGTTGACGTTACCGCATAGAACGGTGGCATGACGATTTTTTAGCAGATATCATACTCAATGAAACAAAATGAAAACTTGAATCAAAACTGTAGAGCAGACTTTGAATGAAAATCAAAAAGGGCTTAAGGGAATTATAACTCGATCACTCGTTGAGGAAAGGGAAATTCACGTTCGGTCGAAAGCTCTTTATTCATCGACGACGATGAAAGAGGTTTTTTTGACTCTCGTTTAATTGTTGTCGTTTTAATTTGCGTTGTTTTTCTTTTTCCAACCGTCAAGCGTGCGTCGTAAATCGCGAGTTACGACGATACCTACCGTCTGTGAAAACCTAACGAGTATTTCGTATATACATATGTGTGCGCATAGGTATGCATTGAAACCGTGGGGGCACCCCGACGAAACAGTAAACGTCCAGATATTTTAAGATTTAGGTTAAACTTTTACCGTCGCCTGATTAAGTGCGAGAAAGAAAGAAAGAAAGAATGAAGGAGAAAGGGTGAACGGATCGATTGAAACGTGATAATGTAAATGAGGAATTAGCGATTAACCAAAGCGATCCGATCGATATACATATGTAACCTTACCAAAGTATTAACGAGTAAGTTTAGTCTCATCGCGAATGCCTGCAGCGTTGAATGAATGCAAGGGCGCGAGTTCCTTTCGAGTGCTTGAGTCAAGGCTTAGATTATAAGTAATACTCTTAATTATACGGTAACATATTGAAAACTAATAACGAATTCTTCAATTTAAACTTTCGATTATATTGTATGTTTTCGTTGCTGCAGACGTTTCGTTTTTTAGCGCCTAATTGGTCAGTTGATTAAACTGATGTATGAAATTATAACAGCGAAAAATCTTACGCGCGATTATTAGAAACATACTATATATATATATATATATATCTTGTACTATGCAATGATACATATGTCTATTATATACTCGACACGTAAGTAAGCACATATTTATGAATAGCATATAAATATGTGAGATTAAAATTTTGCGCCCCTTTTTTCGATGAATTCTTTTTTCGTAATGTTCATAAAAATAACGTCGTCCGTTACTATAATTATACACAAATATAAACGATGCTGACAGTTCTACGTGATAGTTATTTTTGCTAACAGACAACGCTTTCATTATAATATATTATATATATATATGTGTGTACATATACGTTGTGTATGGTAATTGCTCGGATCCGAATCAAAATGCGAAATTATATGCTCAATGGTCGGTATAATTATCATTTGCCAAAGAGGCCCTGATACAGTTGACCGATTAAAGGGTTGGTCTTTGGTTTCGACCTTTACTGTAGTTTGTACAGCCGTAGAATTCTGCGATTATGATCGTTGTCAAAATATACTTGTCATGTAATAATACGCATTTCCTTCCTTGCTCAGCAAATATGCATGGTATTATTATAAATATAAGTCAAGCCAAACAAAGCCAAAGAAAAATCGAAGAGTTGAAAAAACTGTACGAATCAAAGAAATCAGTGCAATACTGCATACGTGAAGGAATTTTGACGAATTAGAAAAATACAGATTTTGCCACGTTGGTAGTATTTTTCGTAAAACGGAAATGAACGAATCACGAGCTTACGTAGAGTGAATTAATAGTTATGGAAAAGAAGTTTTTGTTGGAATAAAACCATTTTTACAAACATTAAGAAAAATTGCATTTCCTGTGAATCAATTCAACAAAAAAAAAAAAAGATCTAAGACTAACATGCTTGTCCCAAAATCTTAGTATGACTGTTTTCGTAAAACCAACATCAATGGCCGATGATCAATAAACGAATCCGATTTGCCGAAATTATAAACCTGCACATCCATCATTGCAGGTTCGTTTTGTTAGTCCGAAAAATTAACCGCTTGCATGCAGAAAATAAACTAACAACGTGCTGCTAAATCCGTGTTTTTCCTCCATGTTTTTCTCTTCTATTGAAAGCTTTGAATTAGGATTAAACCACGTCCAGCTGCTGAATACGTGTGTACAAGGGTGTGTCAAAACAGCCGTGTTTTTTTTTCCTCTTGGAAACAGATTCAAAAGTTTCATTCGGGTAAAAAAATACGCCTGTTAAAATTTGAGCTCTTAATATTGATTTAATATTAACACGGGAAAAATTTTTTTTGTTTCTGCTGATTTTTGTAACTAGCTAAAGATGCGTTGTACAGGAAATTCACAGAAACATTTTTGTAGGGAATTGAACGTTCTACAAAAAAGGTCTCTCATCATTTTATGACGAATCAACTGTTTCAAAAGTTGTTCGAGGTCGAAATATATTTAAGGTTCTTTAAAAAAAGAAACAGAAGGAGTAAAAACCATTTTCCCGTGTAATTCTTACGGAAAATATAAAAGTGTAACGAGCGACCTCTTAATATTAAATCAATATTAAGAGCTCAAATTTTGACAGACGTATTTTTATACCTAAATGAAATTTTTTAAACTGTTGAAAAAAAAATATATATTTTTTCCGATACATCCTAGAGCGTCCTCACAGCGGAGATAAAAAAAAATGTCAATTCATCTCCTGCGTCTTGAGTGTCTGTGAAAAAAAAGGCTAGAAAAAAAAATACCAGAACAAGGAACATGCAAAACGAGTTCGTATATCAACGGTGCAGATGCAGATTCGTTCGCGATTCTCACGACATACTTTGACGAAGGTGTGAGAAAGTTCGGCAATACCATGTTCGAAAACTGTTTTAAGAAGAAAACGGGAGTCTGGACCGTTCTTCTAGCATTTTATAACTCTTCTACATCGATCTGCATGTCGTAGGGAAAAGTTTTTCTGACGTCGATGATATACCTTCAAGCCGCGAATGGTCTCGTATTTCTATATTCTATAACTGTGTGTAGCTGTATATTATAATAATAAAAGTATTTTTATCAACTAAAATTTATCTGAGTAATTAGCGCGGTACAGGGTTTCGCTGGACGTCTTTTTCAAACGGCGTTCTTCTTAGCTGCGGAAACAGCAGACGCGTTTGGTCCATAAAATGATGATTTCGATGTCGCAGCCGAGTTGTTTGTTGCGTGTAAATAAACGCATCGTCGCCAAAAATTCCTGTCTAACAAACGGGGGGAAAAGTGACATTGGCATGCTTGTAAATAGTTGTAAAAAAATTAAATTCAACTAAACGATTATTGATCTTCAATTTTCTCATCGATGTTAAATGCAGCAGGTACATATACATATATATGAAATATATTATGGTGTTACAGAAAAAAACCGATTTACGATTTTACACCGTCGCACCCCTTGAAAAATTTGTGCAGGTTAAAAGAAATATTCTCTCAAAAGGTGAGCGTTCTACGTTATGTGGAAGATCGCACTCGGTTGATTTTTAAATTTTTTAAGGAACACGTTGTAGCACTTCAATTATTATTTCCTCTCCGACATTTATATTCAACCCAAAGATCACGATCCATAACACAACGATATATCATCCGGTAATCTTATCCTCCTAAATTAAAAGTTCACATTAAGTTACAACTATTTTATGAGATTGAATTAATAGTGAAAAAGTCGTCAAATACAATTCTCAAACATCAACTAGAGACTTGATATTCCAAGTGCGGGTCTTCTTTGTTACGTGAATTGATGTTATGATTGATGAAAGCAATAAAAAAAAGAAAAATTATTCACGATACTTCATAAACATAAAATAATGTATAAAAGTGAAAAATCAACCGAGCGCGTTCTTCCACATAACGTAGAACGCTCATCCTTCGACAGAATCTTTCTTTTAACCCAAGCAAACTTTTTAGGGGGTGACATGGTGGAACATCGCAAATTATTTGTTTCTGAAACACCCTAATATAATCTATACATACGGATTATACCTACCAGCTCGTTTGTACACTGCATTCTTATTACATGTATGTACACTTATAATCAACTTATAGTTACGTTCTCACTTACTTATCCTATACTTAGGTATCTCACTCTGATAAAACTCACTAATTAGACTAAGTAAACTGTCCTAGTCAACACGAGTCGTAGAATAGACTAACGATTAGTATACCCGCCGGACGTCTAGTTAATTAGTTTATCCACTCTGGATTGGGTTCGTATAGCGTTAGAGCTATAGTACCTACGTCTGTCCAAAGCCATGTGTTTAGAGCACGGAAGCGTTTTAGAAATTTCTACGCTCCATCCATTATAACGGATTTCCAGTTGCAGTCAGTTTGTTTTATTGGACCCGAAACGCATACCCCGGGGTGTTATATTTTTGGAGAACTCGCGTATCTCGGTAAAATTTTTCCACACTCAACGCAATTCGATTCTAAAATCACTCACGAGTAGAAAATAATATTCTACGTATAGATATTTGTCTTTTTTTTCGCGACGAATCGAGTTTTAAACATTAATTTCAACACGAACGAAATATTTCTTTGAGATATTTCACTCCGAATGGAAATGTGACGTTTCGTACAATTCGCAGGCTAATTTTTTATTTATTTTATTTTGATTTTGCTTAGGAATCTTTCGTATACGAATAAGGAAATTTCTAGTCGCTGTTTACCACGACTAATATATCGTTGTGGGATAACTGTGTATTGAACTCGGTTTACTATAAAACTACTGTGCGTTGTGTAGCCCCTAGAACGATTTATAAGTGAAGTTCACGTCCGATATCACGGTCCCTCCTAACTATGTAGTAGTAGCCTAGACCCAAAAATGCACGCTCAAATTTTTTTCTCACCTTCATATCTAATAGATAGATTTTTATTCAATTTTTTTTTTTTTTTTTTTTGTAGAACATGCGAATTGAGCCTTTTTTTTTAACAGCTGCATACGGGTCTGTTAGTTCTTCATATTGTATCATGCGTCGCTTCTGTACCTTTCGTCCTCTGTCCAAATTTCCGAACAAATACCTAGTGGTCAAAGGAGAGAGAGAAAGTAGCAACAGGATAATGAAGAAAGACCCGAGTTACATAAGAGATTCTCCACGCTGCATCGATTGAAGTCTATATATATATATATATATTCGGAACTATGCGGCCCTCTGCTAACAAACAGACTAAAACCACCGTGGAATTCGGAGTTTGGAAAAGTTGGCGTAGTTATTCGGCAGGACATTTTGCAGGACTAAATTCTCGATCAAAGGAGCAAAAAGTATACGTAATTAGAAAATAGTTCGATTCCGTTTTCGCTGATCATAGATTTGATAGATAATATTAGGTTTTTTGCCTGAATAATCGCACGGTTTCTTTCTTGTATATTAGACAAGTTGTAGAATTAAAGGACGAGTCAAAGACGTTGGAAGCGGCGCTGTATATTATAATTACTCTCTTCGAGGTAAATTCTCTAGGGTATTGTTTAGTCCGTAGAATCCATAGCGAGCTGAACCAGTTAATGTCGTCTTTCTGGATTAAATACCTATGCAAAATACCTATGTAGATGTTACACGTTGAATAGTCGATGCGCAGATACTGCAAATCAAGTAGTTCAACTTCTGTAATAAATTGTGAATTTAAAAGTTGAATTTTTTTCACCTATTACGCAATTTTAAGGATATTTTTTTTTCTTTTCCTTTTTTTTTTTTTTTTTGAGGTGACAAATAACATTTAACCGGCAATTTTAATATGATCATGAAATCGAATCGGCATACATGCAGTATTTGTGCAACGGTTCAACAACCACTTTGGCTGATCACTGCCGGAACAATGCGCAGTTGTTGCTCGATTTTCTTAACTATCAAAGAATTGAACGTGCAAGAAAGAAGAAGAAACGAATGTTCGTGAAATCGTGGAGTCGAGCCTCGCGAAGTGAGCAGAGAAAGGAAAGGCAATTTAGCGAGCGTATAATTGTTGATAAGAGGATTGTATTTTTTACAATCGTTGACTGCAGCTGCGTATTATTGTCGGCTGTCGGCTGAAGTGTAATTAATGTGGTAGTTATTTAGTGCGTAGATATCATCGAACTTAAAATATACACTTACGCCAACATTAACTATATTATTATACTGGTCTTAAAATACGAATTGAAGATTCGTATTCAAAGCAATGGCTGTGATCCCATATACTAATCATATTTAAAAACAATTGGAAAAAAGAAGAAAAAAAAAAAAACGGTTCAATTGTATCTGACATTGTACGTACGTAGGTTATCGCATTATATTATATTATATTATATTATATACATACATACATAATAATATATATATTGTAGCAAGAAATTGATATTTTCAAGACGGTTAAGCGTTTATATTTAATTTTCAAACTCACCATATGAATATGTATTATAATACGTAAATATATTCATTGTGCGGTTAGCTGAAGTGCAATGTATCTGACGCTATAAACGAGACGCTCAATTAATAATCAATGTATTATATTCAATCCTTGTTGTTATTCTCGATTCAATAAATTTATGATTCTTAACGCTGATATCTGAATTGCCCGTAGAACGTGAAGAAAAAACATCCACGTAATTTGTTTGAAATCAGTTGATAAGCTCGAGCAATTATCTCAACTCAGAATTGTGGTACATACGATATAATAACACCTGATCAATTTATTGAAATCAGCTGTAATCAAGGATTATAAACCATTTGCGTTGTTTTCTGCGAAGGCAGGTGAAATACCGACGGGTTGCACAAATTGTGCAGATATTGATGTATAATTACTTACATACGCCTCTAATTCTCGATACGAATGTATTGCATATACGCGGGGTGTTTAAAATCAAATCGTCATTAAAAAGCGAAAATTTATTTTTTCCCAGTTGGCCTCACTTATGATTGTAAAGTGTTCGTTTCGTCGAGATATAGTTTTCAAACGCTCTGACATCACACGGCGCTTAACCATCGACCAATAAGATACCCAAGGGATTCGTCGAATTTCTTACTTTGCGTTAACGTCTCTGTATATATAATCACCGAAATTGATACGCTGAATGACGAATGGAATGATAATAAGACGGTTATGAATGCAGGCAGTACGCGATGTATTGAATGGACGATGTATCGAACACGATAAGTTTACATTGTATTCTCACCACAGTCCTGTCTAAGTCAATTCATTTTGTATCTATACTTAATCAATGTATCTATTGTCATAATTTATGCCAAATAAATGTTACATTTACGCAACCTCCGGCCCTTTGTTCATAGTTGTTAGCCTCCCACCACCAACCCTTCTACGCCAACGTCGAGCTTCAATTCCAGAAAAGGTACGTAGATCTGAAACCTAAGGTAAAGTCAATTCAAAGCCAATTCAACCACAAAAATAACGGAATTATTACGCCTCAACTCAACTGGTCACTTCTTATAGGTTTAGAAAATTTATCCAAACTTTATTCTCTTAAGTTTTTGAACAAGATCGAAGAGGAAGTGTTTCGACCCTCACTACTGTCAGTCGTGTCATGAAGGTGTGGTCAACACCTGCTGCTGCCGTTATTTGCACGCAAGCACGAGTTATACTTGAGGAAACCACGCCGTGGTTGGAATCAGAACCAGACATGAACTATATTGCGTGGTGGTGTAATCCACGGACCTGGAAAATTTCCTTTCCGAAGTAAACTCCACATCCTGACACCAAATCGCGAGCATCTCTCGCTTCTATAGCGTATCAAGTGAGTCTGTATTCGAGTTTCAATCACCCAACTTTGGGACTTTAGTGGTGCTAATTCCGCTAATTCTAAAAGTTCACTGAAAATTGAGCTAAAAAATGGGTGTCATTAAATTATCAAATATTAGAATGTTATCAACATAATTATAAGGATGTTCACTTATTACAAAGTTATGTATTCTATTTAATTGTCATTCTAGGATTTTACGTCGTTAGTTGTTTATTTTCTTTAAGTTTCTGTACCAGGCCACGAACAGGTAACTTTGATTATCTCTGTGTGATTCATTTAACGATTCTGAGATTACTATGTAAATCATTTTAGTTGAATAAATAATAAATAAATAATTGCGATCCAGTGAAAGCATTTTTGTAATCGAGAAAGAATTCAGTGCTACAAATTAATTACTCTGTGAAGATTATTGTATTGCGAAGTAAACACAGTGGGACAGAACGTCTTGTTGACAAACGAGCAGATCGATTGGTCGTACAGGGCTAATACTATTTACAATACTGTCAGTCCATTTCAAAACATAATCGAAGTCAAGTTACCGGTTACACTGTAATCAAGTGTTGAGAACGTCAGTCCATCAGCGAACGCTGCGCGATAAACACTTGTCAAGATCTCTCGGACGTTTGAACGGTTACAGATCTGGCGATATTAGTGTTGAAACAAGTTCGGAGTACTGTTTACATTTTGCGAAGCTTGTTGGATGAAAATTCGGACAAAAATTGATAAGAAAAACCGACGGTGAGGGTTTCGAAAATTGACAATTAAACAAAAAGATTCGTGGTTATAATTCTAGTTTGAAAAGTTTTATAGTTGTGTGAGTTCTCCCTCATTTCACGGACGATGGCATTTGCTCGTTCTATTTCACAAGGAAGCTCGTTACCATTCACCGAAAAGGAAAAAAAGGAGTTCAAGGTAAAGTTGAGTTTCTAGGTATACGTATTTCACGTAATTTGAAAGTTCGTCGACGAGCTTGAGAAAAAAAGACGGTTAATGAGAGAAAATTATTGCATCGTACCTGCAGTTATGTTGGTTAATTACCAGTTATGTGTGGGAAATATGTTCAATACACGGTAGCCAGCTAGAATATAAATTTCAATTTTGTTGCCCTTCAGTTTGGAAACTTGAGAATTTTTATCAAGATTCAATGTGCTGGAGAACCGAGTGTGAAAATTAAAGTTGAACAGAGTGGGCGGATTTTGCGAGTTCGCAAAGCTGCGAGATTCCCTCGAACGAGAGCGAGAAGATTGAATGAATTAAAAATCGGTCATTTTGAATTGGCAGGAGATGAAATGAATGAATTTTTTCAGTGACATCTAAACTTGTGATAATTACTCTTATAATGTTTACCATGTATCAGCATACAAGTTTCGTAAATTTTTCAAACGATTTTAAGCCTCTTTCGTAGATACAGGTAAATGTGGATATCTATTTTCAATATTTTCAAATCTCGAGAGCTTGTGTCCCTGCGTATACTTATTCTGTCATTTTTATACCCCAGCTGTAGATAATGTCTTTATCGATATCGGCCAATAAGCCGTTCCTCTATCAAGTATTACTCGTTGTAATTCTGAGCTATCAAAGTCGAGTCTTCTAATATCCGACGATGCGATTTGTTATTGCTAATACAAAAACGATTTTTTATTTTTTTTCACTCAAATTTGAAATATCTTCGGGCCGCGGGTTTCGATAATTTTTCTAAAATTTCAAGCAATCGTCACTTCGATTTTTTCGGTTGATTCGACATTTTCGCCGTGTAGTTTCAAATTATTACACATCTTCTGCAGGTTGGTTTACAACAAATTATAGTTTCCTTCGTCGTTCCATCGCTATTCCAAAAATCAAGAATTCTTGTTAATCTCTAACTGCACCGATTAATCTAAACCACATTGTTCACTTCAAAGCTTGTGCAGGTTTATCGTTTCTCACACGAAATTATCAACGAGTCGTTTGTAGTACCTATGTTTTATTGGCGATACGTGTTTCTAGATAAAAGTCAGAAACAAGACTATTTTTACAGTAATACTGGTTGACGCAGAAACTTTATTCATTCTGTGACATGCGAAAGCTCTTGTATATTTTTTATCTACGACGACTAGTAGATCGGAAAGAGGAGGGGGGGGGGGGGGGGGGGGGCTAAACGTTTTATTCCACCTTTTGTAAGAATACCACATTCAGACTGAAACCAGATTCTTCGCATGTAGTTGAACTGGCAGACTTGTTCATGATTCCCACGGTGAGCGACACTGCGAACCTGAATCGAATTACGTAATTACTTGTCGATATATAAACTCCAAAGATTCATTCACATTTCCAGCTCTCTACAGTCGTAGGTACAAGCCCCGTTTATAGCTTGAACCGGAAAGCTCGAACCTTGCTGAGCAGTAATAATCGCGTTACGTTCCGTATCCGGAGCTTTCGTTATTCCCGACAAATAGCGCAAGTGTACCGGAATTGACGACGAGCGGGTCGATGTGAAACAATCGTCGTGAAGTTACGAGTGACTCTCGAGTCGCGTGGCACTCGAGATTGTCACGACTTTGAAGCGCATATTTGGGTAAAAGTATTACGGATATATGATGTTACATTGTATATACGTCGATAATGTTACGCCGCGTTACTCGGCGGTGCGTAAAGGAGGCTGCTGCGCTACGCGGGGTTAAAAATACGCTAAATCAGTGATTCAATGTGCAATACCTGAAACATAAATCTGAAAGCATTTACATAACCACCGTGCGGTAAATTCGACCCAGCCGCTTTGCATACAAAGGCCTTCTCGCCCCCTCCCCCCTCCGCCCCCGTCCTTCCTCTTCACCCCAATGTTCGCTACTATTTTCAACCCCCGACCCCGACCCGCGATTCGAATCCTCGACCTTATATGCCGCCGAAAACTTCACCGTGTCACGTACAACATCCCACATTATCCACCTGCAGCTACGGTTTGCCAATCAAAGAACAGAGTAGAGTAGAGTAGGGTTTATTACAGCCATCGGAAATATCCTCTAAGGCGGCGCAGGGCAAGTAAATACAAAAGAATAATAATATTAGGGAACACGTACAATAGTTAATACGGATAATTGCTAATTACGGGGAAAGGCGGGAGTGTACGTCAGGTGATACATGGGTAATAAAGTTTAGACAGTGAGTTAGTTAAACGTCAACGTATGTGTGAGTATGGCGGAAATAATAATATTAAAGTAATAATGTAGAGATACTAAGACGAATAATCGGCTGAGTACATATAATTGGATAGTATAAATTTTCAAATCTAGGGTATTTTGTTTTGTGATGTATTAAAGAAGCCATCTTACCATATACACTGCATTATTGTGATCACTTTTTTTTATAATCTGCGCGTTATAATGGATTGCTCGAAGTTAACGATCTTTGCATAAAATTTGTGAGTAAGATAATCATGTTCGAGTAAAAAGATATTTCCAGCTGAAAGTCTGTAAAAAACTGAAAAAAAAATGTTCACAAAATCGTCCCGGAAACCGATAGTGTTGTATTGAAATTGAAAAATATTTTCTAGACATGGGTGAAAATTTTTTAACCAAGCATCTCGAACAAAAAATCAGTTATCATTAGTTTTAGATTGCTCAAAATTCACTGGTTTCTCAATAGCAAATCCTTATTTTTAATCGAAAATGATAATTAGCGTTTTTTTTTTTTTCATGAATAAATTTCTCCAAATAGTAAATTTGGTGCACGGAATCATTACAGATTTTTGAATTGAGAACAAATGACTTGTTACGTAATACTTTAAATTTATTGAACATTCATTTCTAAACCTAACCCATCAGAACTGGATAAAGAATTCGAATATGGTATAAAAAAAAAAATATATATAACAATAAAGTGATTAGAATGAACTAAACTTTTTTCATTAAAATTTCATGTTTTTAATTTTGTTTCGTGCTAAAGTAAAATATTTTTTCTCATGAAAGATGGAGATTGAGCTTTAGTTTCACTGTATCATCTTTAATTTGATTACGCATCTATTGAATTTATGATTTTACCCAACTCCAAACTTGATATATCCATACGGTTATACTTTTGTAAATGCACGAATACTCGGCAGTTGAAAAAGGATTTGTTATATTTTCATCAACAGTCTGGAATCACGATAAATTTATTTGTCAAATAGTTGAACGAGTAGAGATAATTGGAGCACATTGAGGAACTCATAATTTCACGATATAGATAACAAATCCAATAATACAGCGTCCAGTGTTAATTGTTCAAATTGAGCACGAAACGGTATTGCATTCGGTTTATTGAAAATATAATCAGTAACCTCTGCTCTTGAAACTGTATGTTCGGTCAAGTGCAGAAAAATTTTGACGAATCGCATTTATTTACTATCCAAAACGTGTTCGTGACCTTATTCAATTAAATACATACTTCCAAAAGTTTTTTGGCACACGGTATTAATAGTTTGAGTTTACTTTCTAAAAACGCACTTTTATTCTCCACCTCACTGGATGATTTCTTCACCACACCCATAGACAATAATCAATGAATGAGCACTTCGTCAACCAATTTCCAGGACTTCCCTTGTATTTTCTTCTCATTCGTCGTCCCAAAGTTCTGACATGAGACCGGAAGTACCGCCTAACTCAGGCAAGATTCCCTGAGAGCGATTTAAGGAGGCTGCGTCAGGCGTATGCAGAGGATAAAGGTAAATCCCGATCTTAGCAGGCGCGAAAATCCCTGTAGGTGATAAACTCGCCCACATTTGCAGCTTTATTTTCCCTCTGTTTTACTTTTTCCAGCTTTTCTCGTTCCTCGCGATAGGCAACTAAGAAGAGCAAGGGTATAAACGAGGGGCGAGAGGGAGGAAAGGGAGGGGGTAGATTTTCCGAAAGATATTATCCGAGGCGCCAAAATTGCGGACGTGGCAGAGCTAACGTCTTCGTTCCTCGAAATTACCGTCACGATTTAACCGCACCGCCTCGGAGGCCGTATATTTTTTTCCGCGTTGATTTTCATTCGGAAATGAGGGCGGAAAGGAAACAAGACAAAACTGCGGCAGAGGTAGCCGACACATTCTTATCGTTTTCTCCGATCGCGTATATATTTGCAAGCATCACGCACGTGTGCGCGTACCTTTAAGAAAGATGTATCATTCCGCGGAGCTTCCAGACGCAATTCATCATTCGGCGTAATTTCGGTGAAAAAAAATTGATACACGAGTACAGATTGGCCGTTAAATTTCCTGTACAGAAGCAGCCACCTTCTCTGATAATATCGTCGTTAGCTCCTTAATGGGATCTCGACGGAACGCGTTGCAGCGGTTTCAGAACAGCCGTGAATTACACTCGCAAGTGGTGAAAAGGTAAACGTCGTCCGGGGTAGATAACCTCGAGAGTAAGACTCTTTGATAATTAAGTACTCGACGGGCTGAACGTCGCCTTTCGGTGTGCTCATGGTGTAGATATCTGTAACTCTGAGGACTCTCATCTTTCAAAACGTTGCTCCGCAATGATCGACGGTTCATTTTTAATTGCACTTGCCCTGTTATTAGAAACGAGCTTTTTAAGCACCCGGCGCGCAGAGGCGCCGAAGTTTCTCGACTATGATAATTCGGTTGAATTACTTTACGGTTAGTTGATTGATCGTTGTTCCCGCAGAGAGAAAGAGAGAGAGAGAGAGAGAGAGAGAGAGAGAGAGAGAGAGAGAGAGAGAGAGTGAAAGGGCGGAGAATTAGGTTGTACGAGTTGCACAACGAAACCAGAATCGTTTCAATTTATACCGGGATAATCGTTCAGGACTCGGTAAACGTAGGTTACGTGTATCATACCGATCATAACCACTGAATGGAACACGATATTTGTGGCATTGAAATTAGACGAATGGAAGGTGTATGTACAATTAGTTATTGAAATTGCGATGCTCGCAGCAGGGGTTGACAGCACAATTACTCCACGAGACGTATAATCTATACATGTGTATTAGACCCCTGGAGCGCCAACAATAGCTGCACACATCGGACGAATTATCACGACAGCTGCTTGTCACGAGCAGCGTTTACTTACAGTGTGTGTAATCTCGTCTTGTAAACAATCGCACGACAACTATTCTCGATCTTGCACAAATTAGGAAATTATCCCAGAGGCCATGAAAGCTTCGTACAATTTTAATCGCAATGATAGGTACAGGAATTAGATACAGGCTGTTTATTATTACCGCCCTCTCAGCGTAATTTTATCCTTGTATGTGATCAAGGGGACTAAATCAAGTAGATGCAGAAGTGTTTGAAAGCTTGCGTAAAATTTTGAAGGAAATTAGATAAGACCATTTCAAATTAGGAGGGAATTCAATTGTCTGGTTTGTAAAAGGATTGCGACTTGTGAACTTGACATCGTTATTTTTTACAAGTAAATGTTATTCACATACTAGTCCTGAACTTCAAAATCAAGAATTTGGATCCTCCTTTTTTAAAAAAGTTCAAGTTCTGAATTTGAAAAGTTCCGAAAGCACCTAATTCCGAATTATTTGGTGGCGAAACTAAAATTATAGAAATCATACTTTTAGGAAACCACAAATTTTCGAATGGTCAAAAGCCCGCCGGCTCAAAGTTCCAAAATGCAAGATTCCGCAAATTCAAGCTACGATAGAGCAGGATTCCAAAAAATAAAGTTTCGATAGAGTAAGATTCCGAAAATTAAAATATACTCACACAGCGTAGTTTGCTCAACGAGTGGGTGTAAAAAATCAGAAAAACCTAAAATAAGAATGACCAGGATTGATCGTACGTAAAAATATCGAAAATCCATAACAAAGAAAGATCAAAGTAACGAAATTCACGGAACTAAAAATCTTCGTTCATTCGGAATTTCAATATTTCAGATTTTTCAATTTTCTCATTTTCGCACTTTCGGAACATTGACTTGTTGTTAAGCCCTTTCGGCATTTTGTCCTTTCGGAATTTCGCCCTTTCAGATCTTATCACTTTCGGAACTGAGTGTCGGGTTTCAGATCATTGAAAACTTTAATGTTTCCTCAAAGTTTGATTTCTTTGCTTCAAGTTTCGCCGCCAAATGATTCGAAACCTGGCGTTTTCGATCCTTTTCAAATTCGGAATTTCAACCCCGCCCCGCGAAGATATGTAGTTAGCATTTCCCAGTAGCAGTTGCGTAAACCTTCAGCAAAATTTCTGGCTAAAGAAACATGCGACCGTTGACGCGATTAATACCAGTAGAAATCCATTAGTTATGGAATCAGGCTAAAAGTATCGCGTAACCATTTTACGGTCACACTTACATCCTACGTCAGCTGTACCCTGTGAATGTTTTTTTTTTCTTTGTTTTTTCTGACATCCTCTTTTTCACATTTCGATAGAATATTTTTTCACCGTCCGTAAGGGTGAGAAAGGGGAGAAAGTACAGGAAGAAAAATGTGCGGAAGGAGCGAGTCAGGAAGGCAGGAGAACCTAGAAAATTCCAAGTATAAGATTGCGCTTATCATTTTACACGGAATATTTTCTTACGCCCAAGAAAATATATGCACAGATATGTATGTACTTGGGTGCGATGAAAATTTAGAAATGAAAATCTACGGCCTTCTTTCCTTGATATTTTTTCGCAGTTCATATTGCGTTCTCGTTTTTCTTCTATTCCTCCGAAACGTCGTCTTGGACCAACCCTAATTGACGTAATTGGATTTTTTCAAATTATCATTCTAATAAGCATTTGCGTAAACATTATATAAGAGGCGAATAAAGTCTGGCGATTAGTAAGAAATTGTTTCAATGAACCAAACTGATAAAGGAAAAACGCAAAAGCTGCAACGATAGTGATCCACGAATTTTTTCCGGAAAAAATCAAGTTACTATGTTAATTTCGGAGCAATTACAACATTAGTGAATTTTTTTTTTTTTCGGAGCCAACAACATACCGTTCCATCAATTATAATGGACTTGAGCTCATTTTAATAAGCGTAAATAAATCCCGTACAAATCGCATCGGATGAATTATTTTCATAAAAGCACGATACATGCTCAATTAACGTTAATTCGCTGCACAAGATATATCTATTAACATCTTGTGTAACTTTTAAGAATAATGCTCTGTTCCGAACACATGATTCCGAATCAATTGAATTTGTTAAGTAACAAAATTCACATTCTTACGCTCGTCAACTTCTTAAAATGACCGGTAGGCCCGGGGAATTGATCGTGGAAGTTGCGAATAATCTGGAAGGCTTTGTGATCCTCGTGCTACTGCAGCGGTGTGGTCGAGTTTCGGCAAAGCATTGTCTGAGTTCTGATTAATATGCAACTCGATGTCGCGAGTCAGAGGGTGGATGAGGGTGTGCAAAGATATAAATACACGCTTGTACAAAGGTTCAAAGACAGCGCTTCAACACGTACAGAGCGCCCTGATTCGAGCACCGTCGTCTTCGCTGATAAGAACAAGATAATCAGCATGCAAGCTTCGTTCGCCGTGTATCGTGGCTCGAAATGATTGAATTTCAATAGCAGCTAATTCAATCACCTAGGCTACAGATAAGGCAGAGGATTGTCTGTCCGTTGCCTCCTCAGGATTCCAGGCACACTGCTTAGTTCCCTTCCTTTCTTCCTGCACCTTCGACCTGCAAGCTTTCGGCCCAATGGAGGTCCCGTTACGGCTTTCAGACCTTATATTCCTTTCCCACATTCTTATAGTCACTTTATACCCTCACTGAGAGAAATTTGTAGTCCCGTTTACCGCTCAGTCCTTAACTATTTTCATTTTTTATCACAATCGAAAAATATTGTTAGAGGTACAAAATGAAAATTAGTTTTCTAGCTGTTACCAGAATGTTTAGTATCCGTTATTATTCTTTCTCATTACGATCGCTGTTACTATATTTTGTCACAAACTGATTTTGCGTTGCAATTACCGAAAAAGGATCGACGATAGCGCAAAATGGTTACGTGTACCTCGTTTTTTATAATTCCAACAATATTCAAACAGTTTTTTTAACGATACCTGTTTTACTGAATTATTCTAGTTACTATGACAGATGAAATTTTTCACAGTGCTGAATCCTCTTCATCTCTAAACTACAACTACCGAGTCTCCCACATTCTTTTAACTCTTCACTCGTAGGTATCTTAGCTTTCACACGAGTCACTTCTAACTATATTTCTCCATATCAATCCAAGCGCTATCCTCAAATCAACTCCTTTACATTGATCACTGTTATAATTCAATTACTTGATCGTTAATAATAAACCAAGCATAACGTTGTAATCGCCCACCTCCCTTAAAACCGACCCCTTCCTTCTTCTATCACTTCCAGCGTTGGGAGTAGCGGCACGTAAGTGTTTAACAGCTGTGTAGGAAGCCTGAAATTGCCAAACAACACCTTGGATAGGCGTAAAGTAGTTCCGGTAGCCGCTGATCGAAGCCTACACGATGCAGACCGTAAAACCATCGAAGACCAGGAATATTAAGCGGCGCCAACTTTTCGTACGTGGGTGTCGAAAAACCAGCGGGTGACGAAGACAGTCTCACGTAGTGCCTCCTCGAGTCGCTCTCCATTACGACGCCCTGTTTATTTACAGGAAAGTGGTGAGCTCCCGGGGCGCGTCACGACGCCCGAGCTTTCTTTCCTGCACACGATACAGTAAGCTCAAAGGCTCACAAGGTTCGGCGGTCCGAGTCATCGCTTATATATACGCACACAGACGCGGCTTGTACTCGATCAGGAAAGCCACTTCGACGGGGTTGAAGTCGTCCGTCGGTCCCAGGAGGAGAGAGCTTGCGGGAGGGTTGGCCGCCGCAGACGTTGATTCGGGAGCGTAAGCCGCAGGAATAACATCAAAGCCCGACCAAAGGTAACGCAATAAAATAAGATTAGAATAATTCAGACCGCGGTGCGAATTGATTCCCTTTGTGAGGACGCCGAACTGCCTGCCGCCCTACGTAAAAGCTCCAGACAACCGGTGCGGGAAGCAGGAAGCAGGAAGCAGCCAAGAGAAGTTCCCGACTCTCTAATCAATCGTTGCGTAAATATTTTCAACCGTTTTATTCACCTTGAGTACTTCGTATCGATTTCATTCAACTTCTAACCGCAGCACAAAGCTTCGAGGATTTCAGGTCCTGCTCAAAGGCTGCAGGCACCTTCAACGCAACCGTCTATTCTGAGATCGTGGATCGGGTTGAAACTATGCCAGAAAAATATGTAACGTCGAAATCAACGTTGAGAATGGGTCAAGGACAGCTAAGCAGAACGGAAGATCAATTGTAAGTACAATGGTGTCGATCGAAAGCTATTATTTATAAAACTGTAGAATACATCATTTTACAACTCTGCGTCTGTACAGTGACTCTGAAATAACGTTGAAACTGAGTAAGCTCGACATTCTGGGGTCGAAATTAGTGACGTTGCTGCAACGATGCATGCTTAACAAAAATTGTTACTTCGCACCTTGAGGATAGTCTAAAACTTAGTAAACCGTAATAAAAAAACATGCTCATGTCTTGAAAAGTCAGCTTCGCGAAAGTCGTTATAAAATTGCACAATGATTATTTTTACCCTAAAGTTTCCGTTAACGTTCAGCATTCATGGAAGAAGAAGAAAAAAGTTGAATTTGACATTTACATGTAAACGCCTGTCCACGATGTTTGTACCGTCATAACGGATCAGTAAGTGCACAGTAAACAGCTTACTTTTTTTTAACTCAAACAGTTCCACCTTGAGTGTTTCGGATATTTTCATTGCTCCGTGGTGTCTCACCTTTTGCTGTTCATCCGATACACATTTGGAGCATGTGAAAATAGCCGCGAAGATACTTTTCTTGAAAAGAACAAGGCGGACTGTGATTTCTTATTTTATTGTCTGCAACAGTTCTGATACTGAAATTGATTTGTTTAATTATTTCACCAAAACTGAACAAGTACTTCACTGATATCGAAGTCGGCTTGTTGCTGGCCAACTTTGTGTTCTTAGGAAAATCTATTTCACTGTAACAACTCGGTGGCAGACCAGTGCCTCGGAAATGAGTTTTTTAAAACGTAACGAAAGGGCGAAAAGTTGTGCAACGTTTGCCTCGGGAGGGTCATGGAATGTTGGCTTGGCGACGGGATATTCGTCGCAGAGTAAATGATTGTGCGAAACGGCGAGGGGTTGTTAAAAATTTAATCGTCCTCGCGACTCGCGGGAACGAAGAGTTATTGAAAACCATAAGCATTGGCATATTTGGCACAAAAGGCTCTTTTAAGCGGGGGTCTAAAGAGCTGCGAACTGCATTGTTACCGGGACTTTTGTCGATGAACTCGATTTTCACGCGGAGAAATCTGCAAGAGCCGAGTTATAACGGGGGACGAGAAAGTTTGCCGGACGATTCTAATAACCGGAATGAAATCTTGGTTAGCTGATAAGAGGAGATAATTTCCCCGTAACAACGTAACGTGACAGTAGGATATACACCTAACAGGTAGGTCAGCTATAACCAACGAGCACACGAGGGTAGAAACATCCTCGAACTCTCAAACTGTCGGCAAACTGCAGTTATACCATTGTTGCCGGCAAGACGTAGCACATTGTTCTAGGTAACTTTGCTAACGATCTTCCGGCTAACCGGCTTGTTTTTGTTACCTGCCGTAGAACTTTGAGATAAGCAAAGGACCGAGGCTCTTCCGTGCCTGTTATTACCGGCGTTTAAAGTTCGGGGAATACTACCAAGAGAAATAAATGCCCTACGTTGCTTTCTCCCAATTGGCTGACACCTAATGTTTTCCTCTACTTTCATTCGAGACAGAGGAAGAGAAAAGATGAGAGTCGCGGAGATGGAAAACTCCGCGTTTTGGGGATGAACACGAGGCCCGGGAGGCTGACTCCGCATCTGTGACATCTGTATCGTTCTCACGCTGGCTGCAAATGTCGCCCACCCCCATTAAATTATTCAGAGTATTCCGAACTCCGTTGGACGGTGGATGGGTGTATACGGTATCCAGATACGCCTCTAACCACTCGACAACCACGTCTGCATCCTCTAGGTGTACGTTACACCTTCCCCACAGGTGTGTGCATGCACGTTCCCTGCAGTAATGGCATCGAAACACCCAACGCGCTATTTACATTTGCCAGGATTAAGTGTACCACTGCATCTATTAGTCGACGCGACCACCCCGTGATTACGTTACGGCCGACTAATTGTGAGGGATGAATCTTGCGCGCGTAGCCATGGCGTTGTTGTTGTTCCCTTATTTCCCATTGTTCGAACAGGCTGTTTCAAAAGCTTTCGGACAATCCTTGCCTTCGATGTCATCGAATGCTTATATTCTTTTCGTTTTTCGAAAACAAGTCGTATTACGCGTGTCGCTTTGTTAAACTCGCGCTGTCAGCTGATCTAGATTATACAAATTTAGCGTTCAATTGCGAAAAAGCTAATTAATTAGAAACCACTCACTGAATTGAACTCGCCATGTTTATTTGATTTTTTTTTTTTTTAATATACATGTATACGAATTTATTCCTCGGTCATCTGAATAAGAATCGTTCGTACAACAAATGTAAAAAATTCAATTTCGGGTAGATGGGGACAAACTGCTATGGGGATACAAGTGTTCTTTTTTTTTGAAAGTTAATTAGTCTGACGCAGATGTGTACAATGCATCAAATCCAATTACGAAGTGATATATAGGACGAGAAACCAATTTGTTCAATTTTACAGCACACAATATATAGCAACGCAATTAACTCGGTTAAATATGGTGAGTATCATAAATGTCGCGAGATTCGTTATTAAAATGATTCAAAAAAATTGTCTCACGCTCTTCCGGCAGACTAATTTCCTTAATTTGAAAAGATTGAAGTAACTTTCGAAAGAACGTACGAGAGTCGTTTTCTCCAGTACTTCCCACTTAATTCCTAATTCTTTAGAAGGAATAGTTTGTTCTGAACTGTTCTCGCGTAATGCTTCTAAATTTCCTTTTTAAATTTGTTCAAAATTTGAAGGGAAAAATCGAGGCTTAGTCTTTTTATGTCTGGGTCATTGAAACAAGGTATGACCTCGTATTGTACCTATGCTAAAAACTTCGAAATGAATTCACTGTAACTTCGATATTCTAAAAAACCGCGAACTAACCATAACTACCCTCAAAAACTTCACCAATCTTCCACAGTGTAGCAAACCCTGAAAAAGAGATGCGAGAATCCAATTTTCAGTGGGTGCCTCAAAAAGTTTATCTCTCTCGCACGGTCTTGGTTCAGGCTACAGAAGCCCCGTCGTAATTTGAGGTGGATAGGAACCTTAGCAGAGCAGGAATGCCCGAGTAAAACTGGTAAAACTGGTAAAACTGACATGACGTCCCGGCGGAACACTGGCGTGACTTAACCCGGAATTTTCAGAACCCTTGGGAGACAGTTTTGTCGTATAAAATTCAATTACTCTGTTATTATACTCACCGCGGCAGCGTTGGCGTCTTTTTTCCTTCGTCCATCGCGTGCTCATCTTCAATCCACGATGCAACCGTACACTGGAGAGAGAAAAATGCGGTGGATGAATCGTCGCGTTTGTGCCTCAACCTCCATTCATGGTTTGGCTTACCCAAAACATGGAGGTTTTTACCATTCTTCACATGGTCGGGATGACGTTTTTAATGGCTCATTGTGACCTCGAGCGAAGTTTGAGGACGGTTTTACCATATGCTTCTTTCAGTGCGGTACGAGTCGCATTTCCGGCGGAAATTGAGGCTGCGTTGCGTCGCGTCGCTCTAGTTCCTCACCCACAAGACGACACCTTGTCAGACCAGACGCAGGTGCTCCGGCATTCTGGAGGGTGACCACTGCCGTGGTTCCATCCGCCAATATACATGCATTCGGGGCTGTATACCTATGTGGACATTGAAATACAGCTGACCCGAGTGCCTTGGCCAGCCGGCTTTCCCCTGAATAGTGTATCGACGTCTAATGGACGGCCGCTGCAGGGCTGAATTCTGTTTATTCAAATTACGTCGCGTGCAAACTTCCATCTGAATGGAAGGCTGCTGTTCGGATCCTTGCCCTCCCTTCCGCCCCCACCGTCTGCAAAGCAGGAAAACTTTTCACCGCCTCTTCGGAGCCGTTTTCTTGCATCCGCTTCCGTTAGGGAAGCGCGAAACTCGCGAGGAGAGCCGCGATTTGACACCGCACGAAATTCCTCGCGAATAAACGCGAAACCGTGGATATTCAACTGCGCGTTGAGAAGAGTACGGAAAAAGTTATTTTCCCTTCGAGTTGATACAGCTGCTTGCCGAATTCTGAACACGAATCGTTCCGCAATGGCAGCCCCGAGAGTGAATCGAATGTGACACGTGCAAGACGTCTTTTTTCCTTTTTTGGAATACTGCTCGACGCGGTGAGTCGAGCAAAGTTGATCGTCGGACGATTTTACGGGTCGAGTGACCCATAACATCTGTACGTAACGTTGAAGATTTAACGCGATAAGAGGGGTATGAAATACACCATGGATTTCAAGGGTGACAGACCAAAAAGTCGACTGGTCGAAGACCCGAAATTTACGAGATACGAATTTTGTAACAAAGAATGATCAGCGCACAGAATTTCAGATTTTCGATAAGTCACCCGGTGGAATAACCGTTTTACCGAAAGTTCATTTAACCGAACGCTCTCTTATCCGATAAAATATTTTCAGAACTGTCGGCATTCCTAATGACCAAAGCACGGAACGTGGAGATACAGAAAAAGGAACGTTCCGAAATTAAATATTCAGAGCGGCTAATACTTCGAACAACCGCAAAATCGAAGAAATTAGCTGGTGACAATCAAAATTCAGAAGGAGCAGAATTACGATCCAAAAAATACAGAAGGGCCAGAAAGCCGAAAGGCCGCAATACTGTTGTCATAATTACGTAGATTTATGCCAGACGTGTGGCTTTGCAGAGAATATATAATGGGTTTCTGACGTCATCCAGCCTTTCGGCATTTTGGTCATTTCGAGTTTAGTAGGTTTTGGGATTTCAACCTTTCGAATCTTTGGTCAGTCGTTATTGATAAATTCGGATTCGTAGATTTTCGACAAAGGCGCGAGTCTGACATTGGAAAAGTCGACTTTTTGACTGTTCGGTATTTTCGCGATTCAATGTTTTGCTATTCGTAATCCTGGCTGTTCTCAACAAAAAAAACGTCTGCGTAAATTTATTTATAGATTTTTGCGTTCTCAATTTTTATTTTTCCATAAGTCGTCTCTTCGTATGCGATAGTGCGAAAGATTATTGAAATGTAAGTGTTTATTATCTCTACAGTTATACAATTGTTATGAAAGTGGTTGCTACGTTTTTCACATGGCAGTATAATTTCCCCAAACCTGCGATACGAATTTTGAATATATTTCAGATTTTCACCTCTGTACATATTTGAATTAACGATAAAAACAAACAGCCGTAATTATTTCCAACATTTCGCGACGATATATCTGTATATAGTACTTTGCTGAAATTTACTTAATCCGAGATCCATGAAAGACAAATATATGTGGTTTTACAGCATTGTCATCGAGTTTTGGGAAACGCAAAATTACCAAAAGTTTTAATCACGCTTTATTTATTCGTTTGCTTATGCTTTATACTGACATTGTCAGGTCAGCTTATTGTTAATGAATTGAAATCAAAGGGGACACGTACATTTTTTTAAAAAGGACTATAAATTCTGAAAGTTTTTACAAATTTATACGCGAAGTTTACCGTTTGAGTATCGAGCACCGTGTTTTACGTCATTGATTCGTGGGCATTACACAGATCAGCACATATGTTGATTTTTCAGCAAAACTGCACTTGGCTATCGTTAAGTCGAAAATACACATTTCCGTTCAAGCATTTTGACTTCGTAAGCCACATGTCTTTTCATAAGACACGCTATTTCTGCTCAAGTGTGGTGAACGATTTCTGGCTTTTCATTTTCGTCTTGAGTTATGGTAAAAAATAACGATGTATGTATTTTTCTCTCATTTTCATCAAGTCTAATACGTGTACGATACATCCTAAATAAGACTTTTCAATCACGGGTTTCCTCATTCAAGCAAAAATAGAATGTTTTCTGACGAGAACAGCTGTTCTTTGTAAAGTAAAACTCAACCAACGGAAACGTGTACCTTCAACGTTACAGCAACAAATCGATTTTGCTGAAAAACGGACGTTACATGTGTCAACGTACTAATACCGACCATAAATGGATGATTTAAAACGTGGACTTGGATCTTTAACCGGCAAAGATCGACTACGAATTTTTCATAACCGTGAAAAATTTATAGTAAACTTTACATTTATACACGTATCGTAACGTGAAAAACATCGATATTTGCGTCCTGTAACAATCCGTTTCCGCGACATATTTTTTCCATCAAATCAGTCGATAAAACATGACCATAAGTAGTGACAACAGTTTTCTGTACAAACAGCCAATGCGCGAATGAATTATACATAGTTCACTCGTCCTGATTCGCTAAC
The DNA here is from genome assembly GCF_021901455.1 of Neodiprion lecontei. NCBI lineage: Eukaryota > Metazoa > Arthropoda > Insecta > Hymenoptera > Diprionidae > Neodiprion > Neodiprion lecontei. The sequence goes on along the minus strand of NC_060260.1, from coordinate 25,262,150 downwards.
GAGATGAATTCGCGCTGTTAATTGACAGCGCGTCGTATAACCGGAAACGTATTCAGCTACTATACGGTGTTGCTCCTTCGTATAATCGGATTCGACGGCCACGCCATAAGGATTAGCCGCTTCTGAGCGTTGGGCAATGTATTGATGTGCAGGGCTCGTGATGGATGAACTCTTGCAAGCCTGCGGCTCGTGTAGCTGTTCCTGGCAGGTACCGAAACTTTACTAGTGAAAAAATGATCGATCGACGCATCGATATCCATCCTTCAAGCTCGTTCCCGGGAATCAATTTCACCGACGGCAGGTATTATTTTCATATCCGGTGGATGACCGAGTGCAGAGTTCGCGCCATGTTACAACAGAGTCGAATATGCAATGGAGTACCTACGTTTTGCGTCTCACATTTTCCCCCCCTCAACTTTCGCTCTTCTAATTCCGGGCACTTCCGGTCTGCCGGAATCAAATACCGGCTCGTATCGGGACAAAGTCGAGGGCTGGTAGAAGAAATTGCGAAGCCTGAACGAGGTCCGCTCATTCGTGGGTAATTAATCGCGGACCGATTTCATTTAGTGAGATGCATCGAGGCGTTGTGATTCGATGGGGCTTTTCGAGAGGGCGGAGAGTGGGCAGCGAGCCTCGATAAAAGTTTCCGTATTTGCTCGATGGATATTGCGACGATATTATTTTATCCGCTTCTCGACAAAGTAAACTTTACTCGTACCAGCTACGCGGCTACTCGCACTTCACGTATACGAGGCGAAATACTCCCAGCTGAGTTTCTGCGACGATCGTCCGTGGAGAAAATTTTAAAGAAACGATCTCGATCGTGCGAGACTTGAGGATTCACGTAGTCTCAAATCCCCTGGATGACCGATGCGGTGCACAGACCTCGTCGTGAGAAGACTACTCGACTATTCTTCCTGCCCGTATTTCCGGAATAATCGACACGGGTACGCGATAACTTTGAGGAAGAGAATTGCAATCGGGCCAAGTGTCTTTCGGAATTTCGCTTCGATGAGTAAATTCAAACTTAGGGGACGATCTAACGGGTGAATAATTAGCCGAAAACCCTTCGTGATTCATGCTGTCCTAAGATGTGTTTCACCGTAATATAGTAGAGAGAACGGGAGAATGAGTTTGTCGATTTTTCCAAGTTTGGTAAAAGAAATTTTTTTGTAATTCATATTTCGTTTGATTTAACAAAAAAAAAATCGTCAGACCAACAATATTTGGTTCACCGTATTTGCTAGATTAACAAAAAAAAAGAAAATAACTTTAGAGAACTTTGCAATAAAATCGTTTCGAAAAACTTTAAATAATGCTCGTAATCGTTGCTTACTGTTGGAACAGTTGAAGACGTTTCGGAAGGTGCAATTCTCGAGTAAAATGTTACGAGTTTAGAATTCTTTGCCCTCCGACTGTTTTCCTTCTCCTCCTACTTTATTTTGTTTTTTTCTTGGCTAAACGAGGGTTGCCATTTCCGTTTAATCTAAATTTACGGTTTTGTTTATCGTGCAGTCAAGTCATCGTAGAGAAACGTGAAAATGATAATAAATCTTCCGAATCCCGTGCATACACATTATTCTGATTACTCAATTACGAGTTAGCGAAGTCCCGAAGTGCCAGCTTCAGAAACGAACCAGCCAACATGCGATGACTCACCCTCGCCTCGTTGCGTTGGGCTACAAGGCAGGAAAAAAAAAGAATTAAATTTCATTAGGTTAATAAAAAAGCGTACCGTAGATTACAATTCATTCTTTTTACTTTAACACGTGATATTTTACTTATAATTATCGTATTGTAGCGTGGTCCCAAGTAGACTGACTATACTAGTCACGTTACTCAAATAGGTACATTATTAACGTGACGAATGACAGGGTGACAAGATAAATAAACTTCAAGAAAGAAATCACAAAGAAAAATTAGTAAGTTTGCGAACAGATGATCGGAAATATTTATTTGCCGATGTATTAGAATCTTGTTGGAAATCGGTTCGACCTGCTTTTGGTAAATTAATACATTTTGCTGTTTGTATTATGAAAACTTGACGAGAAGGGGATTTTTAGGTAATTTATTCCAGAGTTGAGCGAGTATATATATTAATAAAATGAATTGCCTATTTACGGGCCTTATTTTAAAATCACGGTTATAAATGTACGTAGTTTTTGGGTATTCTAATACTGGTATACGCGTATACGTAACATTTCTTATTTTACCGGCATCGCCGTATCTGACTTCAAACAGAATCCAGCGTGTTATTCTTTCTCGGAGCTTTATATACGACTTCTGTTCAAAACACGACAGACCAATTTCAGAGAAAATATAAACCGCACGTCAAGTTTGTGTAAATATCAAGATCACTGGGGGCCGGGAAGGGTGTTCAGGGAGAAGAAAATCTTGGTTTTATATTCGAGAGGAGAGTTAGTTAATCAAACACTGCTGAAACAAGATTCGTACCTTAGTCCCGGAATGTGGTGGTTAATCATTTACTAACGATCCGAAACTCATCTCGTATTCCGTACCGAAACAAGGTATCTAGTCGTCGCTGGCAACGGATGTAAATCTCAACTGGTTAGGCAACTCGGCAAAGTACATGTACCAAGCAGCTATCCGTTAGTAGTATTCGTTTAAAGCAGTCAATGATTCACGCCGAACGCTGTGTGAGCTGTTAATTAAAACTGAATGATGCATTGGCGAGAAAATTTAATTTTTTTGTCACACTGGACCGTTTAAAAGGAACTTGGGCTTTATAGAACGAAAAAACTTTACAAATTTTTTCTGTTAGATTGGTTTCCTGATTTTAATGATCGAAAATATTGATCACGTGGTGGAAGTCGTTTGTGTCTTATATAAATGGGCCGTTTTCTCATACGTACACAACAATTGAAAGAAATAGAGAAAGAAAATATTTTCAAGTACAAGGCAATTTACTCAGGCTTAACTTTAAAACTGCCGCCAATTCGTTATCAAACAAATAAGATTTCGCTGTTTTCTTTGTCGATAGTTACGCGCAAAGTACAAGTTTCAAGTTCTACGACGTTCCCTCGATGCACCGTAAAAAGCGTACCTAATTACCGAGTGAAAATTATATTCATCAATTTATCTCCAGCGTGAAAAACTGCAAGGATTAGCCGCAGTTGCGGAGCAGCGAGATTCGGACAAACCAGAAAGCCGTGGCGATTGGATTAGCGAGGATCCCAAGATCCGGGAAAGGCTTAGAGTGACTTGCCAACTGAAGGGAAAAAAAGTTAGTTATAATACTGTATGGGCGTGCAATGGACGAGGGTGGAAGAAAAGGTTATCCTCAACAAAGAAAAACTGTGGAGAGACAGAGTTACAAAATACTTTTAGCTCACACGGTTAGTTAAGTTTTTTGTCGTTGGAGGAAATTGAATGTATGAAGTTGAAAAATCTAGCAAAGATAATGAGGCAAAAATTAACGGGAATGACACGGTTGCAGTTTTAAAAAAATTAGGTATACAACATATTTTTTATACCGTTACCATCGTTTGATAAAAAAGAATCATTCGATTTTATTTACCTTGAAGAAATTCGACCTGATATAGGTGGCGGATTCCATGCCAATGTGACCTACCACCAACCCTCGCCACATTCGGTTTTGCTTGAACTTTGATATAGTATTTAAGGGGTCGAAAAGGTAACCCTTGATTATTTATTTTTTAATTTTTTTTTTCTCACTATTTAAGAAGTTTTCGTATTTCCATACTAATTTATATTCCCAACATTTGTCAGTTGTGCGAAAAAATGATTAATACAAAAATTCTTCGCGATGACGTCAATGGAAGGAAACATTTTTTGCCAGTTTGTTTTTTTTGTTTTCTTTTGCAAAAACAGTTTAAAATCGCAATTTTCATGGTTTTGGCCACTGTGCATCAAAGTTTCAGCATGAATGAAATTCCTTGTGAAAATGCAAAACTTTTCAGACCTTGCCGACGATGCAGAAATCTTTGGTTGGCATGGAATGTCTCAGGTACAAACTTGAAGACATTATTCACTATTTCACTTTGTTTGATATCGAGAAAACTTGATTGATTTTGCAAAATGGTTTTAATCATTGATGCGATGATTTACAAAGTCTCTCATAAAAAAAAAAAAATCAATTCTTTATAAAGCATTTCCTAGTTTGATAGAGGTAATTGCGAATAATCTCTTGGAGTAAAGTGAAGATAAACAATTTCATTTCGATGCACGAACATGTGGATCTAGGAACGATTATTCTCATTGTCTAAATTATTGCCTGAAAAGGTCATCTCGTTTCTCTCGATTTTACGATTTCACTGAACATCAATTTCGTACTTAAACAGGTTGCGCAATGTAATGTAACACGTATTTAATTTACTGTCGTATATTTGTCCCAGATTCAACGCCACTTTTAGTCATCCATGATAAATTTAACGCGTCGAGTTCTTGACGGTGCAATATTTTCTCCGTCGTAACGTCTTCAAATGAGCCAAACCAATTTTCCCGTAGACCCGAATGACTTTAAAGGATAAAAGTGGAATCTATTGTATTTAACCCGTTCAGTCACAGTGGGATGCTCAACGTTCCACCTCGAAAATTACCATTCCCTACCCTTATCACAGTTTATTTAAAACTTGAACTGAACCTTGTTGCTACGTATAATCCCAAAAACCACCGAAATTTTTTCGATTTCATATCCACCATGTTTCATGTCTGCCATCTTGGATGTAGAAATTCTCAAACTCGTACTTCAGATTCGTGATCAGCGGCCCTGGAAATATTGAGTGGAAAAATGTATGATCGAAAGGGTTAAATGAAATAAAAACGACTCGACAATGAAAAGTTCAGCAGCGTTGCAGAATGCAGGTGAGCGAGCCTGAAGCACTTCGTTAAACGCAACGCGCGAATTTGGCTAACGACGAGAATGGTGAATACCGATGTGGATTTGGCGCGGCGCTGAAGGGCCAACCCTTGACAATTATTGGAACCGAGGTGCCGACTCGCTCGAGATTGAAACTACGGCAAAGTTAATCGACGCTTTCGGAGGGGTCGCGTTGAGATCCTAACTTCTTGAGGATCGGGTGGATGCAGGCGTCGCTCTGAGGTGTGTGCCTATCGCCTTATACATCCCGTCACGACGCTACTGCGACAGAACTTTCAGTTTACAACTTATTTGCCCGCCTCGCTCAAGACATAAACCATAGTTATGCCCCAATTTAAACTTTCAACGAGGTACCATAAACAAGATTACGGTTAAGGAATCGAGTTTTCCACCGCATCGGTTCTTGCTTGTGCCACTTCTAGGGCACTGCGCCGTTTAGAAGAGGGAAAAAAATAAATAAATAAAATTTAAATGAAACAAAATAATGATATGACACTGATTTCAAAGTCCTTCCACCTTGCGACAAAGTGGAAATATATTTAAGCCCGCGTGGCTGCGGTTTTATTTTATTCCAGGATAATAGAAAAACAACCCTTTTGTGATACGGGCGAACATAGCTTGAAAGAAGTTTCGAGTTTTAGAATTCTTACTCGAGGGACCGGAAAATTAGAAAAGTTTTAGAAATGTAGCTTTTGGTAGCTTTTTCATAGTTTTGTATTTTACACAAATTTTTCACAACGTAAGCACACCGGAGTTTATCTTCTATTTTAGACTCGACAAAATCAATATGTTTAATGGGTCGGTATTAAATAATCAATATCCTGAAAATGGTGACGGAGTGATCTCGATAAAATTGTATAAAGTGCAATTGCTATTCGATATTACTGTAAACATTTAAGAACGTGTGCGAAGCTTATCTCAAAGTAGATCAATTAAGGAGGAACTTCTTCGCATGTGGGAAAAGGAGTTTCAAATTATGTTGTGTTTGCAAATACGCCTTCTAAAAAATTCATGCGATTCTTTACCATCTGGTAATATCAAAAGTTAGCAACAGACCATGCCTCTTTATTCCGATACCATCTTCATCGAAAGCTACGACGAGTTGGTTAAATTCTTAAGGGAAATGACCGTTACTCTATCCTTCGATCGAACGAAATTTGAATAAAACGGTACCCCAAAGTACAATTTTTCTTTTCAGTTCTCACAGCACTTCGTTTCCATCCCCGTAAATATGTTGATCTATCTAAAAGTCCCGGAATTTCCCTTCACCTCGCAAGCACTTCACAAAGCTCAGGTTATCCGGTAACTCCCATCTGACGCCGAGATGTGATGTGAAAGAATGTCACGATCTTTCGAGTTGCGTAAGTTGCGATAGCAAATACTGGAAAAGCAGGGGAATCACGAGAAGGGGAATTTCACTCCCCACTTTCGCACGATGTGACGATTTCATTTTTTCTTAAACTTACCTAACCGTTCGCGTCCCTTTCAGGAGGATCTCGTCCTTGTTCTCGACTCGCTCGTGGTTACCACGCGTCCTCAGGAGGAGCAGTCGCTTCGGGACGCTTCAGACCGAGCCCAAAATTCCGGAGAGTCTGTCGAAGCTGGCAAGCCACGTAAAAGGCTGAGGCTTCAATCAGATTCTCCTTACCCGTCGCAATCCCTTTTCCTCTTTCACCCAATCGTCTCCTTCACCGACGCTGTCGACGGGAGCAAGGATTCGAGAACTGGGGTGAACCACTCGACGCGACTTGGTCGATTCTTTTCGAATCCTGGATGAAGTTTTCACCAAGAATTTCAATTTCACGCCTGTTTCTCCTCGTCGGTAGTAATTTCATTTATCTTTGTCTTATATAGTCCTCCGTTGCACTCTTTCGATTATGTAAGTTGTGTACTTCTGGTCACTTCGTAATACTCGACAATAGTTAAACGATATCATCTATGTGACGAGGTTAGCTTACCGGGAATATTCATTTTCATTTTTAACCATAACCGAAAAATATAGATCTAGTTACAAAATAAAAACAAGTCTTGTAACTGTACTATATTTTCTTGTAACTATTGCGATAATTGAAGCATTAATATAAGGTCTTATTTAACTGAAAAAACGCAATTGACCAAACAAGTAGATTCAAGTGTGTTGCAATAATCGGAAGATGTAGTATCGATAACTACGACTACTCCAAATATTAACATATTTGGGTACATTGTTAGTATTTCCAGCGATATTGCAACCACGCTATTATAACGATAATCATTAAACTAAAATTTTCTACCGACTGTAACAACGAAACAAATTTTCCTTCGTGCAGGGTGAAAAACCGCAATCGCACATGGACTCGTGAACGTGACAGGAATCTTCTTTATTCTACGGAATAACAGAAATAGATTCGATGTACATATTGATCGACTCATTTTTTACACTTTTCTTCAGAGTAAAGCATATACATATATCCTCAACATCTGGGTTTGCTTCCGGTTGCCCGTTTATCATTTAAACTCATGACAATTCCTTCTTCACAGAATCCGAGTGTCCGAACTAGGCAATATAGATCGGCGAAACGCACTCTTCGACTTGTAATCGGTACCTACGAAGAGTTTGCACTTGCGGGGTGTGCGGCACAATCGCAGGATCAGGAGGACGTTCGGAACAAATTGCACCCAGCTGTAAGGGCGTAGAAAAGCCGAGAGCAGTTGCAGCAGACCGCTATCGGTGACCTCGTCGCTCTTTACATAGCAATTATCGTAACTCTCTTTATCCGTTCCGGGAAAAGCCTCCGGGGGGTAAATCTTGAACCTGAAGCCAGAGAGGAAGGGAGGACTCTTCGGTAGCCCTAGATGCAACCGTTCCCATGAGAGACGCGTTCGCACCAACGAAGAAGCTACCCCGAGGCTGCTACACCGCGTGAGACACGCCCCCGCGCCCCCCGATGCCCCAACGAAGGAAAGGATCCCCCTCTTCACCTTGTTCAAACTTCTCTTCGAATTTATTTCACCACCGTTCTTTACCCCCGCTTTGTTCTTCTCATCCCAGGTTCTTCAATCGCCCACCGTCTTCGTTATACCCTCGAGCCATCGTTATAATATCAGCTTTGGTCCAACGGATGACGTGAACTGGCACGTCCCGTGGGTTTTGTACGGATGGTACTAGTATGTCAGTTCCATGGTTCGATTACAGTGTACTATAAGAAAAACGTACAGTTGCTGTACATTTACCATAAAAAATGTCGTGTCGAAATTCACTGGTGTAGAATTCTATAGAACAATTTTTGTGGTCGATTCGTAAGTTTAGCATCCGATAGTGTCAAGTTGTTATTAGATAATGCCAGACCGACATCAGATAATGGTAAACTGATATTAGGCACTGTTAGTTTGACATAAGATAGTGTCGAATTGACATCAAATAGTGTCAAATTGACATCAGCTAGTGTCGAATTGATATATGGTACTGTTAGGTTTGTTACCAGATATTGTTGAATTGACATCAAATTAGATAATCCAAAGAAGTCCGCGCCGAAATTTTTCTTTCCATTGTTTGCTGATCAAAAATTCTAAGTTTAACAATACGCACATTTTTTATTTGAAATTAATTGGAAAAATTCGTGGCAGCGCCAGGTGCAATAAGAATAACGATGAGAACTTACGGTGACTATCCCAGTGGCCGAAGATATGTAGCAATAAAACATTGATCAGGGCGCCTCGGCACTTCGCTATTTGAGTCTGAAGTAATGGATATACGGCAGACCGCAGGTGGAATATGGCGGCCGAATCACGGCTATATTAACTATTGAGACGGGGAGTGGGTGGATTTGTTTTTTTCCTGCCAGGGTCAGCATCTCCAGGGGCCATGATGCGAATCGAGATATCCCAAATATGGCCGGCGGTTGGGAGAGCGCGTTGTTACCGCATCGGGAGGAAACTCCGGTTCCTTTGCCAATACGAAAGAAGATATACTCAAGGTGATGGAGCGCGTAGCGTCGCACGGAATTGGCATTGAATAATGCATGATGTCATCGACCGGGTTACTCGGACCAACTTGAGATGCTCCCCGTGGCCCAACGCTCTCTATGCTCCAAAACGCCTCCTCGAACCCCTTTTCCTTATACCGTTTCTGCCCTTATCACCGGTGCAGGAACGGTCCCTCGAAACGGTGAGATCAGTGTCGCGAGAGGAAAGTTTGTTGACGTAGCTAAACGAGATTCGAGGAACCATTCTGCACTTTAAATCCCCGCGCGGCATATATATCCACTCCATTTTAAATTCCCGTGAACAGTTTTTTTCTTACGTTGACTCGGATTTTCACTGAAGTAACCGCACGCTTGAAATATTTTTTCAACCTATCGACGCGTGTCGATTGTATCGAAATCAGGTCAATTTTATACGTGCACAAAGATAATCGTTGTGTGCTTGTTTTACTGCACAAATTTCAACCACCGGATAACTTGACGTTCATATTCCAAACTGCTTTATTCAATTCTTGTGCCGATTTAATTACGATTACAATTCAATTACCCCACATCGAGCTTAGTTATCTTGTATTTGTGTTCGACGCTTCGGTAGACCGATCCCAAAGCGCAATAAACATCGATTATCGAAGGTGGATTGGTAAAGTGTGATTTTTTGCAACGGTGAAATTTTTCTTTCACCATTGCCGCGTATACAGGACAGAACAGATTTACGGAAGGCCACGGAATTTCTCAATTTATCATATCTGTCATTCTCTTTTTGTTTTTTACCCTCAAAATTATAAGCGATAGCGGATGATACTTGATCTCGTCAAGTGCTGCACGGATTGCGAAGCGTGCGAAACGGCGATAAAACCAGTTTTGGAAAGACGGAAAAATCAAAGTTGAAGAAGAAAATGCGAAAATCTCGTATCTTTTTTTCAACCCCTCTTTACACTGGTAATCGTATTTCCTGAAATGGTTACTTCTGTCGTATAATGTATGGTCTGTTGGACGACTTTAAGCTCGAGTGTTATCTGGACCTTCCGACGCGTCCGCGCTAGAACCGTAGTCCGAAACATAAGTCGCTAAGCCAGAGGGTACTTTACGACTTGATATTCGGTAAGTGGCTGCTTGAAAGGTAAGCCGATCATGCCTAGTCGGATTTCTCGCAACGGCAGTTATGCTGTCGGGAAAAAAAAATATCGCAAGAGTATTCTGCGTGAAGAAAAAAACACGTCTATTATCGATCCTCGCCCTTCGACGAATAGCACGTTCGAAACCCTTCCGTGTTCGATCTCCCCATAAATTTCATTTATCAATATTTTGAACAAGAATTCTGAACCTTGATTTTAGAAAATTGATTTTTTCTTTTCATCTTTTTTTCATTCTCACATGTCATTTATATGAATATAATTGTCTGTTATCTACCAAAGCTACCGTTCTATTTCCACAAGTACATTCCATCACTTTTCCAAGGTGCAAGAGAAAAATAAAGATAACGAAAGGTCTTATAAGATAGGAGGAAAAAGAAAAACGGAGAGAAGACGCGGGGAGCGCGTGAGTCGGTCGAAGACAGAAATCCGTCAGTTTTGATGTTGAAAGAAAGAGAGAAAGAAAGAGGTTCCCTTTTGAGGGCTGCATTTTCATGGCCAGGGGGGAGAAAACGGGGTCGCGGTGGGAATTGAAAAGGTGATACATGGCGTCAAGTGTTGTCGTGCTTTCGCTGAAATGTCAGTATTACCGAAGAGCCCGTGAGAAAATATTGATGTCGACGTATTTCCCGGGGCATAAATCCGTTTAGGGTTCCGCTTTACGCGCTACGTTTCACCCCTCGCCTTCCGCCCTCACGCGTCCTTCAGATAATAAAGATTGAGGTACCACGCGTACGTGGATGCTGCCACAATATGCAGTAAGTATGATTCGATCGAGTACCAATTCCGGTCGACGTCTCAGGTGGTTCAAGAAAGTTTATACCTTTTGTTTTTTTTTTTTTAATTTAAACGTTATCAGAAAAATTGCCTCCGTTTCTAAAATTCTTCGCAACGCTTTCAACTGACCGATACCAGGGGTACTATTTGTCAGAAGCTTCTGGCGCTATCGCGCTGATAGTTTTTGGCTCATTTAACGCGGTTGATAAACGCCGGGCAGAGGATCGTTCATCACGGGAATCCTCCCTTCGGGGCAACCGAACCGGCATATAGAAGACCGCAAGACAAATGACACTCTCGCCTCAAGATTACCTTGTTTGTATCATTTTCCCTAAAAGCTCTTGTACAAGGATCGGCCGCCACGTTCTGCCATGCTTCAGAAGTGTACAAACCTTCGTTTTCCACTTCCTTTCTTTCTTTCTTCATTTCATTCGTCTCACGGTCTGTCTCGGCTCTCGACGGGCAGTTAATGTTCCGCTCTCTCAGTCTGGAGACTGACTTTCACGGATGAAGAAACAAAAACGAAGTAACAGACGGAAAAGCGGTCGCCGAACACAAGACGTCGGGTGAAATGGAATAAGAGGCGGTAGTAGAAAGAAAAGGGAAAAATCAATCATATGTCACGGAATCCACGCGAGAGATCCACTTCGCGTTATCTTGACAGTCCGTGTAATTTCCTACTTCATGCATCACAGCGTCCCAATCAGAGTTAAAATCGCAGTTGGGGTATCGGGAGACTCTTTTATCAATTAAGCACTCACGGGACTTACGATCCGGTGAAAAAATTTGTCGATACAAAAACGTGATGAGACAAACATTTTCGGAGTCTCGATTAATCCGATATAGTTATATATACATATAAAACATACATGTACGTGTGTGTAACCAAAAGCATTGGCTTGTCAAAAAGTTGGATAGGCTGCCCGCAGGTGTCTGTTGTAACCCGTTTAGGGGCTGATCCTCCTCCCCAACTCGCAAAACTGCTACGAAACTTTTTATTTATTTTTCCGAAACAAGACATCCCACCCCGCCCCCCGAAGGTGTTCTTTGTTGAGCAACGAGGCAGCCAACCGGCAAATCTGCGCGGCCAATTTCTCGAATGATTTTTCAAAGAAGCCACGGCTGGCTGGATGGATGAATGGATAGACGGACGGATGGATGGATGGATCGTTAGTTTTCTTGTCTGACGTTGTCTTCATCCCTTCACCCCGCGGCTGTCTTCCCGCAATACGCGAGCCCTTCGCGAATCGAACGTTAAGGGTCGCGAGGCAGCTCCTGCAGGACGAATCAAAGGGGAGGCGAGCGCCGCGCTTCGCTCGAACCGATATTTCATATTGGCGGATCGGCGGGAGACTGCGGTCTTTTCTTTGGCACAATGCCTTTCCTCCCGATAGCGCGGCTATACGTGTATTACGTATATACGTACACCCGGCTATCCTGAGAATTTTCCTCTTTTTATTCCAAGGCTTTTCGCGTAGGTATACGTTCTTTTCACTATGATCTTAACGGTGAAAGTTGATGGGACGGGATATGCTTCCATGGGATTAGCCTCATCGAATTGATCGCTCCGCGCGAAAAGAGGCTGAAGAGAGAGAGAGAGAGACTTTGAGAACGCCAATTTTTAATTCGTTTACTTTAACAGAGTTCGGTTGATTCGAAACTCAAGACTTCAATCAGTGTTCAAAGTTCTCAGTTACAGTTATGAAGATGAATTGAAATTTTGATTTTTCTCTAATCATCTTATAATACGTTTTCGAAAGCTCAGATCCTTCTTCAAATCACATATGAACTTCCACGAGTCTTGGAAATTCGAACGTATATCATTCGTTGCAACGTGTGGCTTAAAACGTAATCACTTCGTACTTTGCTGGAAAAATTTAATTGTAAATTCGAGATATCCTCCAAATGTTCGAATCTTTGATTCCGTGCTAAAATGCGCGTTGCTGAACTGTGTTTGGAATATTAGGATACGTGATATCGGATTTCCATCGGCTTCTTTAGAGCGATGAAAAGGAATAAAGCGGAGAATCCGTTTCACCGTTGAAAAATTCCTTCGACCTGACGCCCCGGTTTTTGGAGACGTTCACGATGGTCGTTGTCGACGTCAGTTACATCCGCATCCTCGCGTCTCCGCCTCCTCCTTTTAATATCCATCATCTTATCGAGACGCAGGAGTGTATCCTGCTGGCTGAGGCATCAATATTCCTCATCGTCAAGCCCGATGGATCCTGAAGGCGGAAGTCAGCCGCCGGCGAGGGCGACGGCGCAGTCGATACCGAAGTTTTCAACTTTTATCATTCCTCGATCCCTTCCGCCTAGTCTGATGCACCAGCCGATCTGTTTGCCCAAAGTGTATTGTCTCGTAAAAAATGGTAGGCGAACAAAGCGGGCGGCGGGCGGGTTATAAGAGCGATATCGAAAAGTAATCGAGGCATAGAAGGTGGCTTTGATCAAGAAAGTAGAGTGCGTAGGGGGAAAGTTTTGAGGGAAAGTTTTTGTTTATCTGTTTCGGCGCCTCTCCCTTCCCGGGAAATTATCAATTTTCTTATTTATAGGAAACTCGGTGCCAGCCGGGACGGGGAAAAAGAAGTATATAGGCAAATTTACGGTGGGATCATGAAAATGGTTGGTGCTTTTCGCGGGGAGGAAATTCTGCCAGCCTTTTCCATCGAGACAATTCCATTTGAGGCAATTCAGTCCCCGATGGTTCGCTCTTCTACCGTACGAGACAGGATCTGTTTCACGTGCCAATAATACCTAACCTGACCTAAATTGAACGCTGGGTGAATATGGCCGCTCTGCTCAAGCACTTCAGACGGTTCTCAAATTTCATTTAACTTTTAAAGTGAAAAAAAGAAGAGAAAAAAAAAAGTGGAAACAATTCCCCGCGTTATTTCTACCAGCCGCGATACGCGGGAGCGGTTTCAATTCTCACACTCACGATAACGAGTTGCGCTGTACTTTTTCGCTTGTCTGTTTGTGAAATTTCCAATTTTTCTCTAATATTTCTAACAATTTTCATCCAACCGGTGAAGCGAAGCCAGACCACGCATTCCCCTCTGAAGCTTTTCTACCCTGATCAAAGATTCGTTCGTTTCTTCTGATTTCATCGTTATTTTGTTATTTTTTCTGTAGACGCTTAATCTGCACGACACAGCTGCCGCAGAGAATGGCGACGTTTGACGAATACTTATTTCTCAAACGGATTATGAGGCTCCGTTAAATTAATTATTTACTCGCCTCTGGATCCACCTCAACCTAGGCCTATTATTACGTCATTACCAACCATTAACAACCGAGAAACCTAAAGGAGCGTGGAGGCGCGCTGTTGGTGGGCATGAAATAATCATCAAGAATACACTGGGAAATTCATTAACCCGGGTAATTGACAAATTGGTAATTCTATCCAGCCCGTCGCCGACCCGCGTTACTTCCGAAATGCTAACAAACGGCCCAGGAGCGCTCGCCTCGGGGGCTTGTGTTCCACAAGCCTACAGCATTTAACCAAATTGCTTAATTAGTTTCAATCGTAATTTTCTTATTTTATGCTCGAGGTGTAGTGTATCAAGAAATATGATTGCATTTCCCTACGAACGACACGATTTTTCAGCATCGGTAATAAAACTGACACGAATGAAGGAAAGTTTACGCGAGCAATTCTGAGGAGTGAAAAATCGAGGAATTATCTGGTGCGTAAGTCGTTGTCAGTAGTATGAAATGATTATACCAAAAAAGTAGGAAAATTAAAGTTTTAAACTTGTAGTTGATTTGATTGATTCAGTCGAATTACGACGAAAGAACCTCGAAAGAAATGAGTAGAACTCAAAACCCGCGAATTATAATGTATTGATGGATCGATTTTATTACACTGATCG